>NW_024870679.1:17465000-18065000 GCF_019054845.1 Dipodomys spectabilis
GGGGAGAAAGTTTGCTTCTTTAGGGGTGGCAGAGAGGGCAAGAATTGGGTCACTGGGGTTCGATGGAGTGGGAGCGCAGGCGGCCAGAGGCCCGAGGCCCGAGATCAAGGGGGCCAGCATCGCTCGGTCTCCCCCATCTGCCAGCGGAGTGTCTCCCCCCTCTCCCCCAGCGGGGTGTCCCTCCAACTGTAGCTGAAGACGCTGGGATTCAGTGGCACCCCGGTTGTCGCCGGAGACTACTGTCTCCGTGCCCAGGTCACACAGCAGCCTTTTAATCAAAGGTGTGCGGAGGGTTCGATTGCAGGGTGAGCTCCGTGCTCCCCCTTCCCCTCCCCCGGATCCGGACGCGCCCCGCGGGCGGGACGTCTCCCCGACTTCACCTCCACGGTGCTCAGGGCGGTGTGGGGCGCGGGGCGCCCCGGGGAGCCGGAAGAACCCCACCCCCTCTCCACGACCGACTCTGTGGGGGCTGCTCCCCCCACCCCGCTCCGATCGGCGGCTCCAGTCCAGAGATTCCGTCTGGGAACCGGGGGAGGGGTGGGAGGGTCCCCAGGAGGGCCAGGCCCCGGGACTGGGATTCTGAAAGTCTCATTTCACTGTGTTTTTCCCCCCCTCCCCCCGACCCGAGCACCGGCAGGAGGGCGAGGGGCGAGCCGTCCAAGGGAGGAGTTCACAAGCTCCGGCCTGGGCGTCCGAGGAGGCTGCGGGGCGCTGGGACGCCTGTCCCTGGAGCGCGCGCGCGCGGACGCGGAGACCTCCCCGGCAGACACCCAGCAGGGCGCGCGCCCTGTGTGCGCGTGCGCGTGCGGGGAGCGGCACGCCCTCGGCCAGCCCGCCGCTGGCCGGTCCCCTCCCCTGCTGGCCACCCATCGGCAGAGAGGAAAATCTGAGTGCGGGCGCGTTACCCACCCTCGGGGAGAAGCGGCGGCTTCTAATGTGACCTAATGAGCGCCGCGAACCGAGCAAATATTATTACATTGAATACGGATGAAATGAGGAAAACAGGCACGCCTTGGAGCTGTGTACGTGGGAACCCCGGTTCTCCCCTGGCTCCCTCCGATCTGCCACCGGATTTGAGAGGTGAACCCGCAAGCCGGCCCGGGGCGCGCGGTCAGGTGCGCACTTGCGTGTGCACACACACACACACACACACACTTCACAACTTGGGTCCCTGTCACACAAATACAGACACATCGCCCACCAGGCCACCTTCTTTCAATAGTTTTTCTCTCCCAGAGAGGAAAAAAAACAACAACAACAAACCAATCCTCTCGGATCAGACGTGAGTCCACCGAGATCTCCCTGGAACGGCGCTCTGGTTCGGCACACACCCCGGGAAGAAGTTGCCCCGGGCGCCCCGGGGCGTGCAGCTTTCGCCTGGGCGGGGTGCGGGGCAGGCGACCCACTTAATTAGCATGGAAATCCACAGCCCCTCCGAGGGCCAACTGTTTCTCCCTCCCGCCCCCACCCCTAGGGATAGGGAGTGAATTTGGTGAAAAACAAGCATGAAACAATTAAGGTAGGGTCTTTCCATAAAAAAAGGACTGGCCATTCTAATTCCCTTTAAAGCCTGGAGGGACAAGGCGCTAGGGAGAGCGAGAATTAGCTGGGAGTTGGGGTGGTGTGTGTGTGGGGGGGGAGAGGCACGTGATGTCTGGGTGTGCTAGACGTGTCCCAGACGACCAGGCAGGCTCCTTGGTTCCCTCTCCACTTCTATGGAGTCCCCCTTCCCCCCCCCCCGTCCCCCAGGAAATGCAGCGAAGGAGTTTGGTTGTCCTAGCGTCTTCGCCCCCCCGGGTGACTAGGCCTAGGAGGTTCCAAGATGAGGAGGTACGTCTGCCCGTGAAAAAGAGGTGAGGGAAGGCGGGGAGGATGCAGATCCCGGCCCGAGGGTGCCCCCTTTCGAGCCGAGCTGCTTCCTTCCTGCCCACGACCCCAGAAAGAGGTTCCCGCGCCTTGGACGAGCGCGTTCTCCCAGGCAAAGGCGTTGCGGCTGAATGCTTTGTTCTTGCTCCCAAGTGGGTGCGTTGGGACTACAAGTGGCCTCCACGACCCTGGTCCAGACCCCTTCCCGGGTCAGGGGCAGGCAGTCCCGCGGGTGTGAGCCTAGGATCGGAGCATTCTGGAGGCCCTGGAGGCTCACAGAGCAGATCGGGTCCCCCCCCTCCCCATCCCGCCCCCCACCCGCCGCGCTATTCTGGGATTCCAGCCGGAGACGGGGCGGGGAGCTTTCAATTTGTTCCAGTGATGGCTCTAACTTAATAAGGCGATTGATTAGCGCTCAAAGTGCCGTTTTAATTAGTCGCTTGTTAATTAACATCGTAAATGAATCCCCCCCACCCCACCCCTCTGATTGGCATCTTTGCTCAGCGCTCCAGGGCTTGCTTTTCTCCTGCGCTGCTGCCGCCCGGGTCCCTCTCCACCCTCAAGAGTTGATAGAAGAATCTATCTTCTGCCTTCGTGAGGTTACAGAGATCATTATTTATTTTTATCCCCCCCCCCCCATGATGCAGCCGTGTCACAGGGAGACTTGTAAATTTCTCCAGGAACTGACCCTTCGCAGGACAATGGTGCAATTTGGAGTGGCCTCTACTTTCCTCACAGTTTCTTCTCACCCCTGGTTTGAAAGTGATCTTTCTTCCTAGGCCTGCTAAGATCACCTAAATTCCCTCTCAGAATCTGGGTTTCTAGAAAGAAAAGAAAAAGTAGGAGGAGGGAAAGAGAAGATACAATTCTGGTAGGGGTGGGAGTAGATCATATCCTAGAGGGAAAGCGGACACGGTGTCTTGCTGCTCACGTCTGTGAATAGCGCATCACACTCCTTTTCTAGCCAGTGTGGTCCAAGAACACACTCAGAAGACATCCCTACAACCAAGACTTACCTGTAGATGATAACCCAGCCCTATAGGTAAGAGGTTATGAGTTTGGGCACTTTGTGGAAATTTGGCATCATTATCTCCCTTAGTTACCATACATTCCATTACTGGCAAGGCATCTCCTTCTTTTGTCACCAACACACCCTTCATTTCCTCCAGGAAGCCTTTCTGTCACTCCAACAGCCTGCCCCGAAGCAAGGTTTATCTATTCACTCCAATGACCTCCCACTGTAGCAGATTTCAGTTTGGCTGGATGATCGTGATGACCATTTCCAAAGCGCTCAAACTCCAGTCTACTCTCTGAGGCTAGTGCCCCTTTCCTAAGCACCTGGCATAGAATACCTATGCAGCCATGTCTATTGACTGAGTAAATGGACAATGCAAATAAAGAAAGTTAGAAAGTAAAACTAAAGGCTAATGAGTGTCCCTATTGCTAGAAATAATTGGAACATGGTGATCAGAAAGGTCATGTGCCTTGCCCAAGGAAATAGCAAATAGGACGAAAACTCTCCTCAAGCATTCCTTTCTTCCTCCGCAATGCTTGCCTTCCTGCCTACAGTGGTCTGTACACCACACATTAAGAGCCATCTTCTGTAAGTCCCTTCTAAACTGCTCATTTTTACAATTTTGGAGAAGCAATAACCCTTGCAAATTGTATTATAACACCAGAACAATCTTTCAGTATGTTGGTCCCTCCAAACGTGGTAATTACACAGATTCTCATTTTAATTTCTTTCTTTCTTTTTGTCCCAGTCCTAGGTTTTGAACTCTTGGTCTGGGTGCTGTCCCTGAGCGCTTTTTTTTTTTTCCTCTCTTAAGGCTAGCACTCTGCCATTTGAGCTACAGCTCCACTTCAGGCATTCTGCCGGTTAATGGAAAAATCTCATGGACTTTCCTTCTTCGACTGGCTTTGAGATTCTCAGATCTCAGCCTCTTGAGTAGCTAGGATTGCATGCATGAGCCACCAACACCTGGCATTGTGTGGTTTCTTTCCCCTTATGTTCTTGCATTTTACCATTCTCTCTCTGCTTCCAATTTCCGCTCTCTGGTTTCAATCTACTTAAGGAAGACACTCTATTTCTGTGTGTTTATGGTTTTTCTCTATAGTACAGTATTTGCCTATTTACATATACATGTATGTGTATAAATGTATGCAATTTATGTATATGCTGGAGAGTACATATGTACTGGATAAACATCGATAGAATAAAAAGAAAGAAAAATGAAGTCTTAAAACGGTGAGAAGTCAGACAATCTTCAGGGAGTCAGGCTTAGAGCACGGAGAGCTTATCTTGCATCTTATAGAAACAATAGCCAGTTCCTTCGGCTTGGAATTCTTGGCGCCGCCTAGTGGAGGGAAGGGCCTTTGCACCTCAGTTACACCAGTTGACACAGTTGTCATCTTGAAGGCTCCTTAGAAGCGGTCAAATTAAATCTGATGGAAGCACCAGCTTCAAGTTCTTCAGAATTTGTGTGAGGGCGAAATTCTCCAAAGTTAAGAAGCTTTTTTTTTTAAAAAAAAGTCTGACCATCCAGTTTAAAAGAATGCCAAGTCTAGGTAGTGAAGTGGGAGATGTACTAAGATACAAAACTTATTAAAATGTGTGTTTGAATCAGTTACTGTGGTAGGAAAAAAAGGTTCTTTGTGGTGTTGATTGGTACTAAATATATCCTTCAGGAAAAAGAATTAGAAAATAACGACTTTCTACAAAACAGTTCCAAAGTCTTTGAAAAAAAAAAATCATCCCTCATTTAAAAAAAAGGAAAAAAAAAAAAAAGAAAGAAAATGAGAACTTGGAAGTGAGCAATCATTTTAAAATTCAGACCAACAACACTATTTTCTTGTATCTAAAACCCAATGGAGGGAAATTCAGAAAGTGAGATTAAATTTAGTAAATGCATAGTCGTTCACTTGGAAATGTGATTTCTTTTTGAATTCTGATTTTTAAACTAATGAACACTAAATTATGCTTTTCTTACTACGAAAGGGACGACTTTTTGACACACAATTTATATATACTTTCTGGGGAAATAATAGCAAAAGAGCAGTGTGTCTGGAAGGGGAGAAAAAAATAAGTAAAAGGACGGAGAAGTTTAAGCCCTAGTCCTGGGGATTTTGTTCTTGGTGGTTTGTGATCTGGTGTTTGAGTACCTCTTTAGATTCCTCGGGTCATTTCCTGTCTGGGAAGGACCCACGCATAGGACTTGGTAAAGGTCAAGGCTGTAGTTTTCCTTCGCTCCTAAAGCTAGTATAGAAGAAATCTCCTGCAAGAATGGATATTTTTCCCCCTTAAAGAAAATAGAATCTGAACGATTTCCAAGGCGAGGCCCACCGAGTTCCGGTCTGGTTTGGGGTTTTCCTACCCCGCGCATCCCCCCTCCCCCCCCCCCCCCCCCCCCGTCCCCCGACACTTGGACCTTCCCTTTCCCTTCCAGATTTCGTAGGTCGCATTTCCAGCGTCGTGAATCATTCCCGGCCAAGCTCCGGGTCGAACCTCCCAGCACAAGCTGTGCGATCCGCCTTTTTAAAAAAAATTTTTTTTTCTTAGCTCTGGAGTCATTTTCGGCGTCGGAACAAAACAAAAACAGGCTTAAATGAATTATTTATCAAGGTCGAGAATAATTGATTTGCGCAGGGCCGTCAGATCTGGGAGTTTTACATTTGTCTTCTCCCTCTTTTCCACTTCCTACCCTGAATCCTGCGGCGAGGGGGAGAGCGAGGCGGGGGTCCACCCTCCCCCCAGGCGAGGGGGAAAAACACCCCCCACCCCACCCCCAAACCAAAATAACACCCACAGCTCCTTTGGGAAGTTGGCGGGTGATGTCAGCGTGGGCAGAACCCCAATCGATCACCGAAGAAGGGGCGGGGGGGGGGGGGGAGAGGAGCGATCGCTCACAGCCCGAGCGCCCTTCCCGTGGTGGTCAATTCGGGTGCCAAGATGTCCCGCGTGGGCTCTGGGAGGGGGAGGAACCTGGCGCCCCGGGCACCCCGGACCCCGGCGCGTGGCCGCAGCGCACGCGGGACGCAGGGCCGAGGCCAGGCCGGCGGAAAAGGCTTCTGCGTGGCCAGCACGCAGGTCCGGAGCGGCGGGAGGCCAACGCCACCCACCACTCCCCCAATCCGGCCTCCATCCCAGGCTGGCCCGCCTCAACAGGCCAGGGCCCATCCGCACGTTCCCTGGGCCTCTAACGGGCCCAGCGTCGATCGGCCCCCCGCGGGGAGCCGCAGCCCGCGTGGCATGCTTCCGCTCACCCACGCGGCGTGGGTCCCACCGCCAAACTCCCCATCGCCTTCTGCAAAGAAAAAGCGCAAGTGGATCGGAGGGTGGAAATGCTTTCCTCGTCCGTCCCATCTCTCCCCGCTGTTCTTAGCCTACTACTAGGGGGCAGGGAAGGAGACAGGGAGAACCTCCAAGATGAGAGAAAGAAACTGCTTAACAGCCCCTCAAAATAGCGCGGGCATTTTTGGGGAGGGGGGTCAAGTCTCTCCATTTCCTCTCCCCCCCCAAAGAAATCGAAAGGGGGCCGCGTCTCCCATCGACCCCTTCCAGACTTGGGGCTCACACCGCAGTTCCCAACCAAAAGCAAGATCGAGCCCCGGAGGCCACTTCCCACACCTCCCCCATAAGGGAGAAGAAGAAAAGCGGTACCCTCCTCCCCTCAAAAAAAAAAAAAAGAGACCTACAGAAACGCATCTAAACCTCGGCTTCTCCCGCCCAGCCCTGGGAGGGAGGAAGGGCCATCTTCTCCTCCTGGTTCTCGGCACTGGCAGCGACGCCAAGCAAGAAGATCCATAGGGTTCTTCAAAAAATGGTAATTTGGAGTAAAATGTAACTCCAAGAACTTTGAATCATTCATTAGCACCTTATAATTACTCCGCTAATTAGGTTGACACGGCACTTCATCAGGAGTAATACGCCGCCTTGTCACTGGCACTTTCCATTACTCTGACATTCAACAAGAGACAGGTTGGAGACGTCCTACAGGAAAAGAATGCGAGCCGCTGCCCCGCGCCCGCGCGTCACCGGCCTCGCCCCGGGTCCCAAATGGATCCACGGCGACCGTTCTCCTGTCCCGACAAGTGGGGGGACCCGGCGAAAGGGGGAGGGGACCGGCCAGCGTGTGGGGTGTGTGGGGGACACACAGACTCGCCCCCGGGGTTCCGAAGCCCGCCGTGCACCCGGCCATCGGAGGAGGACGGGGCCCCGTTGGCCCGCGTGGGGAGAAGATGTTTAGCCAGGCGTCTTCGGTTGGAGGCCCGGGTTTGGGGGTGGGGAAAGCGGTAGGGAGCGGTCCACGCCGAGCTGTGGACGCGGATCTGGGAGCTGCTGGGGCCTAGCCCGGGACGCACAGGCTGCCGGAGCCGGGGTGGGGGGGGGGGGGAAGATCGGAACGCAGAGCCTGCCCGCGCCAGGCCCCGGGCTGCGGGGGTCCACCCAGGCCCCTTCCTCGGCCCTCAGTGTCTCGGGGCGGTCTGTGCGCGCGCGTGTAGAGGGGACGCTGCGGGGAGTCTGCCCGGCCCTCTTTGCTCCTCGCGCCCGGTCCACCCGACTTCAGGAAAAGGGCAAACGGTGGCCCCGGCCTCGCCTTGGAGCCCCCCCCTCCCCGCGCGGGTCTGCCTTTGCCAGCGTCCCCTGCCTTGCCTCCCCCTCCCTTCTCCCTGTGCCCCTCACTCGTGATCGTGGGCTCCGCCAGGACCACCGGACTAAGGGGCTCAGCAGCTCGGGGGCTGCCGGCCCAGGCTGTGCGGGTTTCTCAAAAGAGCAGCGGGGACCGAGCCGCGCCTGCCGACGGGCTGGCGAGCCGGGCGCCCATTGGCTCCTGGGCACGTCGGCGTCGCCGGCTAGCGCGGGGGCGACCAATGGGGGCGCGCGGTGCCCGGCGCGCGGCCCGGGCGGCGGGGGGCGCGGCGGCCGCGGCCGTGACGTCACGGGAGGGGGGCCGGCGCCGCCCGCCAGCGGCCGGGATTACAAGGGAATGCGCCCGGCAGCGGCGGGAGTCGCCGGGCGCCGCGTCTCCGCCGTCTGCTCCGCCGGTGCCAGCGTCTTCCCTTCCTTCTCCTTCCTCCTTCCTCTTCCTCCTCCTCCTGTTCTTCCTCCTCCTCCTTCTCTTCGGGTCGCCCCCGGCTACCGCGGAGGGGTCCGCGCGCCACAACTTTCCCAGAAAGTTCAGAAAGTCGGGGCCGAGGCGTCGGTGGTCGCGAGCCGCGGCCACTTTCCGAGGGCGCGCGCGCGCGCGCGGCCACTAGGCTCGGCTCTCGCCGCGGCCCGTGCCAGGCTGCGGGCGGACCCCGGCGGCCGGTGCCAGGCTGCGGGCGGACCCCGGAGGCGGCGGCGGTGGCGGCGGCGGCAGGGTCGCTCCCTGCCGTGGGCACCTGCGCCCGGGGACCCCCGCGCCGCCACCGCCGCCCCCACGTGCGCGGTGGCCCGGACGCGGAGCGCACGGCCTGGCTACCCTCTATTTGTTTATTTGGGGGTGACTTTCTCCTCCGATCGTTCTTTCTCTCGATCCCCTCACGTTTTGCATAAGGGGGAGAAAAAGGGAAAAAAAATCAAAAGTTGTGTCCAAAGTGTCCACCGATTGCCACCTCCCGATCACCTCGCCTCCGTTCCCGCCCCGCTTTTTTTTTTCCTCCTCTTTTTTTTCCCCCCGAAAGCAGCGTCAACCTGGTGGTCCTGCTTGATTTTGTGTTCCGATCATCGATCGCTTCCTTTCGCTTCCTCGGGGCGGCTGCCGACCGGCGCGAGGCGTTGGACCTCATGTCGAAGTGACAACAATGGAAGGGACCAGCGGGTCGAGTTTTGGAATAGACACGATCTTGTCCAGTGCCAGTTCGGGCAGCCCGGGCGTGATGAACGGAGATTTCCGCCCGCTCGGAGAGGCCAGGACCGCCACGGATTTTAGGAGTCAGGCCACCCCGTCCCCGTGCTCGGAGATCGACACCGTGGGGACGGCGCCTTCCTCGCCCATCTCAGTCACCCTGGAGCCCCCGGAGTCGCATATGGTCCCAGACGGGCCCCAGCACCACCACCACCACCATCATCTCCCGCACAGCCAGCCGCCGCCGCCGCCCGCAGCCTCGGCCCCGACGCAAAGTTTGCAGCCTTCGCCTCAACACCAGCCGCCGCCACCGCCACCGCCGCCGCCACCGCCGGCTGGGCAGCAGCTGGGCTCGGCCCCCGCGGCCCCCAGGACTTCCACCTCTTCTTTTTTAATCAAGGACATCTTGGGAGACAGCAAACCCCTGGCCGCTTGCGCGCCCTACAGCACCAGCGTGCCCTCCCCGCACCACACGCCGAAGCCCGAGAACCACGCGGCGCACGACAGCTTCAGGCCCAAGCTGGAGCAAGACGACGGCAAAACCAAGCTGGACAAGCGGGAGGAAACCCAGGGCGACCTCAAATGCCACGGTGAGTCGCGCCCCCCCTCCGGCCCGCCCGCCGCCCGCCCGGCGTCCCCTTCCTCCCCCTCCGCTGTCGGCTCCCTTCTCCAGGGCGCTCCGTCTCCGGAGAAGGGGGATTTATTTATCCCGGGATCTTCCCACCCGATCCTCCGCCGTCGCCCAGTGTGCAAATCCGGCCGCCGAGGCCTGGGCGCCGCAGCCCAAGTTCTGTTTATTGTTGGCGCCTCCACGCCAGCCGGCCCCTTTCTTTGTTTTACATAATTTCCATGTCTTGGGAGGCTGAAGGTGGCAGCTAGGAGATCTGATGGGAAATACTTTTTATTTGGGGCCGGGGAAGAGGGGGATGTGGGGGAGAAGAAAACTGAATTGGTTGTTTTTTATTTTTTTCCCCTCAGGATGGGAAATGGAAGGGGAGGTGGGAAAAAGAATCTGCTTAGCGCCCCGGTGCCTGGGGGTGTGAACAAACCGATCGTTATTTTATGCAGATGAAGCCCCCCTCCGTAGTTTTCAAACACCGGCTCAGGAATTGTTCCGTTTAATGAAGGGAAAAAAATGTCCCCCCCCCCCAAGCTGATTAAGCAACTTTCCAAAAAAAAAATAATGATTAGGATGGAGAATTAAGTTTTTAAAAAATATGATCAGTTTTCTTTTTTTTAAAAAGCACTCTTTTTGCCAAAAGAGCCCCCAATAAAATGTCAGTATCTTGGTAAATTTTTGCCTTCTTAAAAATTAGGAGGGGGTAGCATTTATAGAAATAAAAATGTAAGAGGCAGGATTTATCTATTTTTATAAGGTACCACAGAAGTAATCTTCTACACTTCCCTTTTCATTTTCTTCTCAGGTAATTCCATAAAGGTTCTGGCCTTTGCTTCGTAAAAGAGTTTTTTTATGGCAGGGGAGTGTTTTTTTTTTTTAATACTTCACTGATAAGTTATTTACTATTACTATTATTATTATTGTTGTTATTACTTTGTTCTTTGGTAAAGATACATAGTATCTAGAAGGTAGGATATTGGCTCCTTGTTTTACTATTGCAACATTAGCATAATAGTGCCCAAAACAGATGTACGGTCTAGGCTGGCGATTTTTCCGTGCACCAACCTCCCCAGTGGGTCAATTAGAGAGATTATTGTTCTTCCTGCAGGGAAGATCAAGGAGTGCTGCACAAACGGGTACAAACAGAGAGGGATTGACATATCGATTTCCAGGCATTTCAGTAAAAAACCAAAGTTGACAAATAGAATCCGGAAATCTGCGCGCTGTCACCTGGTCGGGCTGATTTTGAGCTCGCCTGCCACAGCCTTTACCTGGTAGTATATGGTCTCTGGGAAGCCTTCAAAGACCCAGTGTAGGCGACTGCAGAAAGCTTGATTCCAACATTGCCCAAGTGTCTCTGAGAAACCAATGTCTAACTTGTAAGAAGATGGTAAGGGGGAAGTCAAATGAGAAAAATGTCCCCGCCTGAAAAAAAAAATTAGCAGGACTTTTGAAAAGGAGCAAATAAAAAAATCTGTTCTTCGTGAAAATACTGAAAAGACAATGCCTCATCCCAAACCAGGACAAAGAGCCTTTTATTGAAATTCTTTTTTTTTTTTTTTTTTAACTTTCAACTTCCAACCATCAGAAGATCACACAGCCTTTTTGAATCCTTTTTGGAGCACAGTACAAGGTCTCAACTCCCCAACCAGAAAACAATCTTTTTCCTCCATGAGGTCCAAGGATGTGTGTGTGAGCAGGGGACACACTGCAGTGTCCCCATGGTTAGTGGGTGGCCTGGGAAGGTAGAAATGTGTGTCTGGAGGACACCCTACCTGTTTCCATGTCAAGTTATACAACTTGGTTTCTTTCCTAGGAACAAAGGAGGAAGGAGACCGAGAGATCAGTAGCAGCCGAGAGAGTCCGCCGGTGAGAGCCAAGAAGCCCCGAAAAGCCAGGACAGCCTTCTCCGATCACCAGCTCAATCAGTTGGAGCGTAGCTTTGAACGACAGAAGTACCTGAGCGTCCAGGACCGCATGGACTTAGCAGCTGCACTCAATCTCACTGACACCCAAGTGAAGACCTGGTACCAGAACCGCAGGTAAGGAAGGCTGTGTGTGGGGAGCAGAGGCATCTGCTATTTGGGTCATGACTACCAGCAATCTTCTTCTCCCTTGACCCCTAAAGA
Organism: Dipodomys spectabilis; assembly: GCF_019054845.1. Lineage (NCBI taxonomy): Eukaryota > Metazoa > Chordata > Mammalia > Rodentia > Heteromyidae > Dipodomys > Dipodomys spectabilis. The sequence continues at coordinate 17,476,445 of NW_024870679.1, forward strand.
CTCTAGGGACCGAAGAGTGCCACAGTGGACACTTGGGGGGTGCTTTCCAGGCGAGGGCTGGGGTTAACCACACCCCAAGGTGAGAAGGACAGAGGGTTTTAACAGGTGCTACTTTCCCTCTGAAACCTGAGCTGTTGGAATTCCTCCCCTGCTCTCCCCCACCCCCCATTTTGTCCCCAAATCAATCAAGTCACATCTTCTCAAATTGAGACATCTGTGCAGCTGACACTCAGGCCCAGCGTGTGTGTGTGTGTGTGGGGGGGGGTACTCTGGACTTGCCCCAGCCGGTTCCAAATGTGCCTAAGCCAGCAATGAGGCCCAGGACCGTGGTCCTCACAGAGCTATCCCACCAGTCTAGGCTTAAATTTGAAGCTGTTGGGAGAGCTAAGGGTCTGAGCCTTGGTCATCATGGCTTTAGAAATGAGTAAAGCCCAGATGGGTTAGACTGGGGTCGGCAGCCCCAGGCTGGAGAATCAGGCAGCTGGCCAAGTATCCAGACTGGGGGGCGGGGGAGTGGTGGTGGTGGTGGTGTCCCCAACATTAGCTGCCTCTGATGTCAAGCCTGCCCGGGCGCCTCTTGTTTAGAAATTAAGCAAGCAGCCGGCCTTTCTGGCAGGGCCATGAAGTGTAGGGCCGGGGCTGGGCAATCCGAGGTGATCTAAGGCGAGGTTAAGCTGTCTTTTCCACGCCTAGTCCTCCTCTCCCTGGTCTCAGCTTTTCTCTCCCCCTCCTTTTCTCTTGTTCCTGTTCTAATCGTCCATAAGTGCAGTTGGAAATGCCTATCCAGTTGTCATCTTTACCATAATTTTCTGTCTCATTACATACGGTTTCAGCCACCCTAATTCTGTCGGAAAACATTAGTGTCATTTGGAGGCAATTTAAAATGGGCGACATGTTTATTAATTTGGCTGGAGTTGCTGGGTAAGGCCCACCAGCCCTAGCTTTCCTTCAGGAAGACGGCAGGAGCAGCCGCCTGCTCCCCTCTCCTTCCTAGCGGGGGTGCAGTGGGGGGGGGGGGAGGGAGGAGACTTAAGCAGGAACAGATCACAGGTTTTAATTATGACTTTCTCCCCGAGGAGAAAATATCTTGAAACCCAGAATAATCAGGAGCTCTTGTTCCCTTGGGATAGCCCTCTCTCAAACGAAATTTGGTTTTTAAAATCATGTTACCCTCTTTGGCCCCAAGCCCCCCCACCCCTTGACCCCACCCCCTGCCCTGCTCTAAGGACCAGTGATAAAAGAGTTATCACCGTAGCCCTTGGAGGGAAAGGGGGTGGTGGTGGTGAGAGTGGCTGGGGTACAGGGCCGGGGAGGGAGGGGGGGGGCGGTTGTCTCTGCTACTCTTTGTTTAGTCCTGGTGACATGGAAGGAAGGGAAGAGGAGCCCGGAGCGGCGGGAGCTGATATTTTGGGCCGGCTGGAGGGTCCCAGAAAGGGAAGATTAAGAAGAGGAGGAGAAAGACCACTACTGGGGGAAAAAAGGAGGGGTCTTCTTGGGCCTCCAGGGAAAGTTTCAGGAAGTGGCCGGACTAGGAGGGCTGAGCGTGGGGGGGGAAAGGTAGCGCCGGGGACCCGGAGAAGGCCCCGCGCGCGGCTGGCTCGTAGGGTTCCAGCGACCCGGGGTGTTTTTTAGGCAAGTGCTTTGGGCTTTGGGTCATCGGAAGAGTGCCGTGTGCATTCCAGGGTGCCCGAAGGCTGCGTGGGGTGAAGAAGAATGGGGGAGGGGAGAGGAGAAAGGGCCCCGGACTGTGCCGGGACGGTGCCCACAGCCGCGCGCGGCGCGCGCGCTCTCTTGCAGGACCAAGTGGAAGCGGCAGACGGCGGTGGGTCTGGAGCTGCTGGCCGAGGCCGGCAACTACTCGGCGCTGCAGCGGATGTTCCCCTCGCCCTATTTCTACCACCCCAGCCTGCTGGGCAGCATGGACAGCGCCGCGGCGGCCGCGGCGGCCGCCGCCGTGTACAGCAGCGTGTACCGGACTCCGCCCGCGCCCCACCCGCAGCTGCAGCGGCCGCTGGTGCCCCGCGTGCTCATCCACGGGCTGGGGCCCGGCGGTCAGCCCGGCCTCAACCCTCTGCCCAACCCCATCCCGGGCACCCCACACCCCCGGTGAAGAAGCAGGGGGTGAACGGCCCCCCACAACACCACATCACCCCATCCCGATCTCTCTCTCTCTTTCTTCCCTCCTCCCCCCTCCCCGCGCGTGCACCGAGTCACCAAGGCCTCGGAGTTCAGAGAGGAGAAAAACGCTCACCCCACCACCCGTGAGCCCCGGAAGGTCACCCCCAAAAGAGGAGCCAGCGCCCTCTCTTCTCCATCCCCCTCCCCCCCTCCCCAGGCAGGGCTGGAAAGCTCCCCCACAGCCGTTGTGACTCAAAAGTACAACCAGTAAGTGACACACACACACACACACACACACACACACACACAATCAAAAACCCGCAGATTCTTTAACAGAACAAAACCGACTTTAGGGACAAGCAGGAGGGGGGAGGGGGGAGGGCTAAGGGGGGGGAAGAAGGGCCAGAGAGGAACCCCAGGGGCAGAGCGCATGGTGGTGGACTTCACAGCACCCTCCGGCATAGGGTGTTGTGGACTTCGGTCTGCCCCGAGAAAAAAATAGGGTGATTTGAGGACTTTGCACTGATTTCTCATGAGCTTTTTTTTTTTTTTTTTTTTTAAATTTTGGAAAAGTAGCATGCTCCATAATATGAAAAAAAAGTACATTTGCAAAGACTGAGTGATAAGTGATATATCATATTTATTATATGTTGTCCAAAAGAAGAGTCACTTATATACGTTAGTAAAAACATGATTTTTTTCTTTTCATGTCTTTTTTTTTCCTTTTGGATTCAGTACAAAATAAATGCTTAGACGAAAAAAATATAGATTTTTTTGTGATTGAAAAGGACAAAAGAAAATAAAGTTTATCTTTTTTTAACAAGCGATGAAATCCCAGGGAGCTAATTTTACTAAAAAGCAGAATGTGTAGTCATGAAAGGTGCGACTGGTTTAAGGAAAGGAAAAAAAAAAAGCCCTTCTAGAATATTAGAGATTTGTCAAATCTGTGAAGACGCTGGGCTGGCTGGTGTAAAAACAGGTCTATTTATCACGCGGGCCTCTTTCAGGCTGATAATCTTTCTTTTTAGGCGGATGTTTTCAGAATGGCCCGGGAGGCCTAGGAGAACTTCGGTGCTGGCCGACTCTGGGCGATGGCTAGCGGGCAGCAGCGGCTTCTCCCTCACTGTCTCCGCCTGCCTAGAGGCTCCAGCTTAGCTCTGGGGCGTGGATCTCAGTCTACACCCCCCTTCCCCTTCTCCTAGGGGTCTTCTCAAGATGGCGGGGGTCCCCAGTGCTCCTGGGGCCTGGCAGCTGTTGGGCAGCCTGCGGCTTGGGCGCCCGCAGGGCCAGACAGACTGGGAGCGGGGACGGCGGCCTGGGCGAGCAATTAGGACGCCCCTGGGGACACACAGAGGCCTGCTCACCAAGCCTTGTCTCAGCTTTGATCCTGGCCTTCTCAGTCCCCAGGCCCACGCCGCTGAGCCGCGCATCCTAACGACTTCCGTGCGCTAGGATGTCTGGAGTGGGAATGGAAAGGCAAACTCTGGTACCCGGAGTGCCAGGGTTTTTATTTGGCCCGTGGAAAGACACGCCCTCCAAAGAGAGACCATCCCCAGAGAGTGGACCCTTTGCCTGTTCCCTCCCCCCCCCATCTCTCTAAATGCTCAAAGTTACCCCTACCAGGGCTTGGCTTCCCTGTCAAGGTGACTGGGACCAGAAAGAAAACCAAGTCACCTTACAATTACAGAGCTGCTATTCTCTTCAGCACCTAGGTCATTATCCTAGGAGATTCTCCAAAGTCTCGCCCCTCTCTGACCATCCTCACTCTTGTCCTCGGTTCAGCCGAAACACATCCAGACCTCTCCTCCCACTTTCCCACAGGCTTGAACCTGAGTGGAGTTAAACACGGTCAGGTGTGAGTGTTTGTGGGAATGTAAGCTCAGGAGTGGGAAGGAAGCTAGAAAGAAAAGAGGTAGGAATCCAGGAGCAAATCGCCTCAGGCGCCTTGGTCAGATCCTAGCTAATTAGGGAGTGGTTTGCAGATTTCTCTCCAGCTCATCAATTTGCTTAAAAAAATAGTCTTCATCTTCTTTGATTCTAACAAAAGGGTCTGCACTGGCCCTGATCTTTTGTTTTGTTTTGTTTTTGGCCTGATGAGTTGGGACAAATTCAGACAGCTGGGCTGGACTAGAAACCACCGGGTACCATTGAATCTGGTTGGGGAATGCCCAAAACCTGGGCATTCTGCAGATTCTCCTGGTTTCATCTTCACTAAAGTTGGGTTTTTAAAGAAATCAAGTTCCAACAGTTTCCAATGATTTTCCTAAAAAGGCACTTTGCAGAACTTGAATTTGCTATAGTTATCACCTCTATCTACCCTGGGTGGAGTGAGCCTGATCAGCTCTGGGCAAAAGAGGGAATGTGGGAAAGTATATAGAGTTCACACACACTAATGAATCCACCCAGAATACTACCTTTGGTCCAGGTAAAGAAAATTCTTGAGCAAACTTACAAATCCAATCAAGGCAACAGCACCTATTTGCTGCCAGGGCCTGGGAAATTACCCTGTATGTGTGTGTGTGTGTGTGGGGGGGGGGGGGGGGGGGAGGTCACTTTGCTTCATTCTCAAAGCTGAACTTGCACTCTTTTGGTGGTAGATGGAAGGAGATGTATCAGATCTACAGACAACTAAGTCTCCACAGCTCATAGTAATTATTCAGACTTTTCCTAGTTCCTTTTCTTTGCAGTCATGTTTTCTTACATCCCTCCCCCCCCTCCCCTGAAATCATAGCAATCTCTTTTGTCTAAATTGGTTTGGGTTTTGGTTAGTTGTAGTTGCTTTACACATTAGCAAATTGAATACTGGGATTTGTCCCCAGGGAGGGTTGTCCCAGAAAGAAAGCTGGGTACTGGGTCCCCCATACCCACTTCAGCATTGCTGTGTACTTGACCAGATGCTCTAGTATTTAAGAGTCCCAAACTACTGCTTAAAAGTGAAAAGCAAACTGGTTCATTTCCTTGCAAGGGGTCCTTTTGAATACCTGTGCCTAAATATTTTTATGAATTTTTTTGGGGGGGTGCTGGGGTGTAATAGGCAAGGTAGATAACCCTGGGTCTTCTGAGAAGCCAGGATCAAGCTATCATGCCTTTTCTCATGGGGATTCTGGGGTTAGTCACAGCCCCAATATGACTGTCACCAGAGCTCTACTCCCTTTCTTGCTTTCAGCACTTTATGGCTGAACTCAATTTGGATTGCTCCTTTGGTTAAGTAGATGTCTGGCAAGACAGAGCGGGTTCTGTGACACTCTTGGCTTTCTCCAAGAATGTGGAAAAAACGAACTTGTTTCAGAGAAATGCTTTAAAACCCACAAAGGCCCCTACCATTGCTCCCCCCCTCCCCAAGATCATCAGTTCAGGAACCCCAGCGAACCTAGCACACATCTGTAGTTGTGTGTTAAGGAAGAAGTTAAACTGTTCAGCTAGGCACCAGCCTTTGTAATCCCGCCAGTGATTTTTCAATGAATTGTAAAGTAACATTGCTATTTGGCTTGGAGCCTCAAGCAAATCTACCTACAACTCCTCTATCCGTTTATAGTCACTCCACCCTCGAAAATGAAAGCCAGCACCCAGGGAAACAACACGGCCAACCTCCGCTGTTGCAAGGTAGACCCACTTACCTTCAAACCTGGTCTTCCTTCTCTCTGGCCAGCTGCCTAAGCGGCCCTTGCCCAGAGTGCCAAACCCACCGCCCCTCTAGAAACAGGCAGCTCGTGAGTGGTTTGTTTTTGTTATATCTTTATCTTTCTAAAAATATTTGGAAAAGCTCTCCCTAGGGGGTGGGAAAACTTGAGTTCTTGTTAAAGCACGTGGTTACAAAATATGTTGGAAGGGACCTGCTTGGGTTTTGTTGTTGTTGTTTAAAGCTAGGCAGGGATGGAAATCAACGTACTTGGAAAGAAACTGATTTTTTTTTTTTTTTTTTTTTAAGATACCACCAGTGGGCCTTTATCAGGGGCAGGGTCAAACTGGTGTGGGAAAGCTGGTCAGCCTGGTGCCCTGGCTGTGTGGTCTAGAGCGGTGGGGTGGATCTCAGGTTTTTTCCTGGTCTCGGGATGGGGTCGGCGTCACTGGCCCTCATGTGGGACCTACAGGCCTTGGGGCGATGAGATTCTGGGTGGATTTGTCGCTCTGGATGTGACGGGGCGGGGCGGGCCAGCGGCTGCAAGGCGTGCCCGCACTTTCTTTCCTTTGGATTCTTCTCCGTCCCTCCCCGGGGTGGCCCAGCACCACAGACAGCTCCCGGGCCTGGCGGTGGAGTCCTGGGGTGACAGGTTCGGGGTTAGGGTGCACTGGGGAGGGTGTGTGTATGTGTGTGGGGGGGGGAAAGGGTGATCCCCGAGAACCCCCTGGGGGCGTTTCCTCATCAGCCTGAAGTCCAAACCGGGCTCACCTTCCAAAGAACAAATCGAAAGATAAAGTAATTCAAAACAAACGAAGAGCACCCCACACCTCCAAGATCTTGGGGGGTAACCAGTGCTCAGAGTGCCAGTGCCAGAGCCGCGCCCCCTTTCCCCCACATTTAAATAAGTTCTCAGTGGAGCTAGGCCTCGGGTCTCCGCACCGAAGCTGCCAAGTTCCCGGAAATGGCACCGACGTCCCGGGCTCGGCCGCTCCCTGCACGCTCCACGCCGCGTGGAAGCCGGGGCGCAGCTCCGGGGCGCGGCCGCGGTGCACATCGCGCCGGGGCGGTGCGGGGGGTGGGGGCGAGGCCGGATCGGCACCGCGGGCCCTTGCGGGTGAGGGGTCCGGCATACTCCACCCCCCCCCCCCCCAGCGCCCTACACCATCTGTGGGGCGCCCCCCGCGGGAGGCTCTGCTGCAAGAAAAGGACCCGGCTCGAGGTGCACTCCATTTCCCACGCCAGGACCTTGTCACTTTGGAGCCGATGGCATCTGGGGTCCCGCACCCTGTACCCCGGGACCCTTCCCTCCCACCCCCGAGCTCGGACTTGGCTCTGTAGTGCAGGAGCGCGCGCCCTCCCCCACAGGTTGTGGGGTTTGGCCCCCCGCGGTGAGGGCCAGGCCCAGGGCGGGGGTGGAGGGTGGGGGTGGGGAGTCCATGCCTCCCCCCTGCTGGGCCTGGAGACTGGCTCCAGACCCCTCCCCCTCCCCCCTGCTGGGCCCGGACCCTGGTTCCAGACCCCTCCCCCATCCTCCCCCCCTGCTGGGCCTGGACCCTGGCTCCAGACCCCTCCTCCTCCCCCCTGCTGGGCCCGGACCCTGGTTCCAGACCCCTCCCCCTCCCCCCTGCTGTGCCCGGACCCTGGTTCCAGACCCCTCCCCCATCCTCCCCCCCTGCTGGGCCTGGACCCTGGCTCCAGACCCCTCCTCCTCCCCCCTGCTGGGATCGGACCCTGGTTCCAGACCCCTCCTCCTCCCCCCTACTGGGCCTGGACCCAGTGGCCCCCCCCCTCCAAGCCCCCCCCCCGTTTCCCCCTCCCCTAGCCCCACAGCCATGTTCCTGCACCCCAGGGCAAAGGAAAAAGGGGCGCAGCAGCCCTTTTGCCCCAGGGAGAAATCCAGACAGCCGCCGCCTACAGGAATGTGGGCTGGGGTGCGTCTGTGGCGTGTGTGTGGGGGGCGGTGGATATGGATATAAAAAGCTTGTTTTTTCTTCTCTTCTGAAGATAATAAAGTCATCTTCGTCCAGGCCAGGCCTTCCTCCTTCAAAGGGCTCGTGGTTGACCCCTTCTTCCGGCCCCTCCTCCCGCTCCCCCCAATCCATCCACATCTCTCTTCTTCCTCTCCCCACTGCAGCTAGGAGAATAGAAAGGCTCCTGGAATTTAGGAACCGGGAGAGATGAGTCGCAGCATGGATGGCCCCCTTCCGTAGAGGAGGGGGCTTCGGCCACTAGGGTTCCCTCCCCCCCCCCCCCCCGCATTCTCCCTCCCCTCCCCTCCCCCCCCCAGGCCCCAGCCTGTGGATGGAGCATCTGTTACCCCAAGGACGTCTGTTCAAGGGAGCCTCTTTTTTAGGTGAAAGTTTTCTTTTCTCCTCCTTTCTTCCTCCCCTCCCCTCCCCTCCTCTCCCTTCTCCTCTCCTCTCCTCTCCTCTCCTCTCCTTTCCCTCCCTCCTCCTACTCCTTCTTCTTGGTACTCTGGTGCTCTATGGCTGAGACACACCCCCAGCTCTTTTTATTTTTTTTTTTGCGATGGCTGTGCTCTCTATTTTGTCCCTTTTCCACCTGGACTGTGATACACCTGTATTAGGTCTATTTTAGGAATACAGGCCAGTACCACTGTGCCCAGCTTCTTCTGTGTGGATAGAATCTTCCAGACTTTTCTGCCTGGTCTGACCTGGAACTGTGATCCTCCTGATTTTAGTCTTCTGGGTAACAGGGATTATAGCCATGCCTGGCTTGGGAGGGGAACGTTTTCTATCGAGGCATGTGAACTTAAAATGCTTCCTTAGCATTGGTGGTTCACTCATTCCCATGCCATGGAATTAGAGTGTCCTGGTGGGAAGACACATAGCTTTCTAGTACCAGTGGCTGACAGGAAATGGACGTGGAAGCCCCTACCGTACTGTACCTTACTGTGGGTACAGTTTTGAAATGTAGAAGTCTCCCAAGTGCAGGGACCTCTCTGTAGGCCTCGTTCATAACAACTAGGTGGCCTCTTGAATGAACTGACTTTCTAATGGTTAAATTTTATACTTTTGGCTTTCTTACTATCTCAAATTGAATTTTAAAAACCTATGACATGAGTTTTGAGAGATACAAATAATATCAGGTGAAAAGACACTGATTGTCCAGCTTCTCTTGACCTTCCCTCCACAGGCTGCACACAGTCCTGCCAGCCCCGAGAGTAACAGAGGAGTTTACAGTTGGAAATATTACAGTCATGTTGAGACATCCCTCCCTCCCTCCCTCCCTCCCTCCCTCCCTCCCTCCTTCCCTCCCTCCCTCCCTTCCTCCCTTCCTTCCTTCCTTCCTTCCTTCCTTCCTTCCTTCCTTCCTTCCTTCCTTCCTTCCTTCCTTCCTTCCTTCCTTCCACTTTCCTTCCACCTTCCTTCCTTCCTTCCTGCCTGCCTGCCTGCCTTCCTTCCTGCCTTCCTTCCCTCCTTCCTTCCCTCCCTCCCCCTCCTCCTTCTCTCTCTCTCTTTCTTTCTGTCTTTCTTTTGGCTTGAACTCAGACCCTGAGCACTGTCCCTGAGCTGTGTTGCTCAAGGCAAGCACTCTACCACTTTGCACTACAGCTCCACTTTGGGTTTTCTGGTGGTTAATTGTATATAAGAGTCTTACAAACTTTCCTGTTGGGATTGACTTTGAACTGTGATTCTTAGATCTCAGCCTGCTGAGTAGCTAGGATTACAGGCCTGAGCCACCAGTGACTGATGAGACACCACTTTCTTATTCATTTGCTCTACCAATCTTTCTATTAACAGAAGCTTGCCAGGTTGTCACCATTAAATTAAGAGAACTTTAATGTCCTCACTAGCCTGAGTGAACACATTGTAACATTATATTAGATGCAAACAAAGGCAATCTCACTGATAGGTTGGGTCAGTAAAAAACAAAAACTAAAGAAACTCTTCAAAAACAAAAAAGGCTGGGAAGGTGGCTCAGTGGTAGAATGCTTGCCTTGCATGCACGGGCCCTGGGTTCTATTCCTCAGCACCACATAAGCAGAAAAAGTTGGAAGTGGCGCTGTGGCTCAAGTGGTAGAGTGCTAGTCCTGAGCTGAAGAGCTGAGGGACAATGCCCAGGCCCAGAGTTCAGGCCCACGACCGGAAAAAAAAAAAAAAAAAAAACACAAAAAAACATAAAGCACAAACAGACACACATGAGCATGCCACAATCCCTTTCTTTGTCTTTCTTCTTTGCTGACGTGTTTCTGGCACATTTTGTGTCCCCCAAGAGTTCTTCTGCAGTTACATTAGAGATGAGATCCTCACACAAGCACTAAGACTTCTATCCAACTTGTCCTGTAGCTACAGCCAATCACAGTGCAGGAATCAAGTGTTCACCCAGTTATAGAGCTCCTCTCCCCTCCCTGCCTTCCTCTCCCCTCTGATTTCCCCACCCCCTTCCCTTTTCCTTGCTTACCTCTCTAAGACTCAGGTGTACCTGGCTGCAGACATGAAACCCACACTTTTATTATTCCTTTCTTATTCTTTCTCTTATTTTTGACTAAAATCTGTTGCCTGATCAGGTGCCAGCGGCTCATGCTTGCAATCCTAGCTACTCAGGAGGCTGAGATCTGAGGATGGAGATTCACAGCCAGCCCCCTAGCAGGAAAGTCCATGTGACTCTATTTCCAGTTAATCATTAAAAACAATCCAGACATGGAGGTGTGACTCAACTGGTAGAACTGGCCCTGAGTTCAAGCCCCAGTACCAGCACACACACACACACACACACACACACACACACACACACACACACACACACACACACTCCTTTGCCCCTGCCAGCAGCCATGCTACTCCATAGATGTTACTTGCCTGCACGTGGCTTGTTGACTATATAGATGGCACAGCTGTTCCACATGCCCAAAGTCTGCCCACAAAGGTGGAATTTGATTAAAATTTATATAAACATCAAGACCGTTGTTTAGCATCGCAATAATAATTGCTTTCTGTTCAAGAAGTGGCAATAGTTCTTATAGCCAGATATCTGCTGGGCAAGCAGTGTAGATAAGGTGAGTGAATTCAGAAGAGGAAAGTTTCAGCCTGCGAGGAGACTTGGAGGAGTCCCATACAATCTCTTCTGCTCTCCATTCCCAGGTTGTTTTTGTCTAACTGATTTTTTTTTTCTGTCAGTCATGGGGCCTGAACTCTGGGCCTGGGTGCTATCTCTCAGCTCTTTAGCTCAAGGCTAGCGCTCTACCACTTGAGCCACAGTGCCACTTCCGGCTTTTTCTGCTTATGTGGTGCTGAGGAATGAACCCAGGGCCTCGTGCATGCAAGGCAAGCGCTCTACCACGGAGCCACCTTTCTAGCCCCTGTCTAACTGATTTTTTTGCTTTGCAATTTCAGATGTCTGAGATGATTTCATGGGGGGCAGGCAAAAATCATAGGCCAAACATCCTCACCGAGAGATATGAACTAAGCTTGAGAATGGGTTGGATCTTGCTATTAGTTAATATTTTGGAATACTTTTTTTTTTTTTTTTTTTAAAGCAAGTAGGCTGGGCATGGTGGCTCAAGCATATAGTCCTAGTGTCTTGGCAGGCAAAATGTTAGGTTCAAAGTTAGCCTGGTCAGAAAAGTCAGAGAAACTCCATTTCAAAATAACATGGGGAAAAATAATCCTATTGGAGATGTGGCTTAAGTGGCAGAATGCCTGCCTAGCAAGTATGGGGCCCGAATTTGATTTCCAGTACCATCACAAACAGAATCATCCCAGCAACTCTTTCAAACATGGATGCTTTGGTTTTCCTTCTGCTCTTGCAGTAGTATTGCACCGGCCAGGCTCATGTCAGGAAGACTTGTTTCAATTTGACCATGTTTCACAGGCTGCTCTTTTATTTCTCATGAATTACATACTTTCTTACAGAACATGACTACTTCTTGGTTCTGCTCATAAGTTTGGCTAAAGGAAAATTTCAAACAATCATGTTAATATGCAATTGAATTTTAAGCAGAACGGATCTCAACCCAAACCAAGTTGGAAAGAGTCTCACATCAATTCTTTCTACAACATATTTGCTTAATATATTTTTCCTTTTCAACTCATATCCTCTCTTTTCTTCCCACCTCTGGAAAGACAGAGAAGGAAAAAAAGGAGAAACTTCAGGATTGCAGCATTTTTGGATGACTCCTGATCTTCAACTTTAGTGCAGTTAAAAATGGAAATATTCGGTTACAAAGAAACCGAGACTTTATGTAAAAATTCCTAAAACAACCTTCCTATTGTAAAAGTAATGCATATTCACTGCAGAAACTTTATGGAATCTTGAAAAGCCCTGAGAAGAAAAACGTGCACCTTTAACCACTCACAGATAGCCACTGTTAGCATTTCTCTTTTGCTTGAGACAGGGTCTAGCTATGTAGTCCAGCCTGGCCTGGAACTTTCAGTTTTCCTGCCTGAACCTCCCCAGATCTGGGATTATAGGTGTGCACCACCATGCTGGGCTTTTGATCTATTCTTAGACTTTTTCTGTGCATTTTATTTAGTGGTGTCATTTCAATCTGCTTCCCCCACCATGTAATAAAAGTATTTGTTTGTATTATTTATATCTTTTCACAGATATGATGTTTAATGTGCAATATTCCCTCTCACAAATTGGGGAGGAATTATTCTTTCATTGCCAGGCATCTTAAAAATCATTTAATTATTAATCAATTAATTTTGTGCTAGGATCAGGACTTGAACTCAGGGCCTCGTGTTCTCATCTGGCTGCATGCAAGGCTGGTGCTTTACCACTTGAGCCATGCCTGTAGTTCAGCATTTTGAGGTTAGAGATGGAAGCTCAGAAACATTTCTACTGGAGCTGGCTTTAATCCTCAGTCTTTCAGATTTCTGCTCCCTGAGTAGAGGATTAGAAATGTGAGTTACAGGCTGGGAAGGTGGCTCAGTGGTAGAGCGCTTGCTTTGCATGCTTGAGGCCCTGGGTTCAATGCCTCAGCACCACATAAGCAAAAAAGAAAAAAGCTGGAAGTGGCGCTGTGGCTCAAGTGGTAGAGCGCTAGCTTTGAGCTGAGAGCTGAGGGACAGCACCCAGGCCCCACGACCGGACCCCTCCCCCCCCCAAAAAAACCAGAAATGTGAGTTACTTCTTTTTCTTTCTCTTTTTGGAATTACGAGACAAGTGCCCTGTCACTTGAGCCACACCTCCAATCCATGAAATGCAGATTCTTCCCCCTTACCACCACCCCTGGACTGGAGCTTGAACACTCAGGGTCTAAAGCTCTTGCTCAGCTTTTTCACTCACCAATGGCACTCTACCCTTGAGCCATGCCTCACTCTGGCATTTTGCTGGTAATGGAAGCTGGAGTCTTGATGACTTTTCTACCCCAAGTTGGTATTGATCTGAGATTCTCAGATCTCAGCATCTTGAGTAGCTAGGATTGCAAGTGTCAGCCACTGAGTCTAGCTGAGAGCAAGGTACTTGAGATTGGTTCTTATGTGTCACTGGAGTGTATTGCATTACTATTTTGGTGAGGACTACCATCCTCACAGTGAAAGAGCAAGAGAAAGATCATCAGCCCAAAAAGGGGATGGGATTACTGATGAAGACTTATAGATTTAGCCAATAATGCAAATTTAGCCTGAGTGAACAGAGAGCTGGAAGACTGCTGAGATAACACCATTGACCATTGTTTTCCACGTGTTTTAAGGCTTCCTAACTTTAACCCTGAAATTAGGCAGCCTCCTACCAGAAAAAGGAGTGGAAAAGACAGTCGGGGTCTTCTCATTTAGGTTGGTAGATCTTGTCCACCAAGCTTGCCCCAGCATATGTGTGTGTGTGTGTGTGTGTGTGTGTGTGTGTGTGTGTGTGTGTCCTGATTGTTCTGTGGGTTTTACCTTCCAGGGTTATGGATCTGGCAACTTCCATGAGAACTAAATTCAGGTTAAGGGGGAAAAAAAATAATAAAGCACCATAACCCACAAAGAAATCTGAAGGTGGAGGGTATGGGGTGGAGGAAAAGAATTAAATAGCAACAGTGTATCCTTTCATTTACATGACACACATTAACCGCACCTTAGAAGTTCCCAGAGAACTGTCTTGTTCTCTTGTCTCCAAGAGCCCATGTAGGGTGCTTTAATTGCCACATTTTCAAACCGATATAATGGTGGGGATGTCTTAGTAATTACCTTAATGAGATAACACCTTTCCTTCCCTCAACCTACTCATTATCACGCCTCTTGTTCAAATTTCAACTACAAAGAACTATACTTGTAAAAAAAAAAAGCCTGAAATGTATTGTTTCAGGTCTCCTAGCCTTACAATAATCACATTGCACGTATCTTAAAAATATGAAAGGCAGAGTACACACAGGCAATTCAGCTACGTTAAAAGAAAGGCTGGAGATAAGTAAACTAAACATCTGGGTGCCCTTTAATTATTCTTGGTTGGATTCTTTCTCTTGACCTCTAGTGACGCCAAGGTGCCAAAGTGATGAATTTTAAGATGTTGGGCTGTGAAGACGTACGGCTGCAACACTGATGGATTTAAGAAGGGATGGTAACAAGGTTAGCTGCATGTGAAGTGTGAATTGAGATTTTTGCAAAGAGACTGTGATTGCAGATGGGCATAATGTTGTACCCTTGCATGAAATCTTGCTATTATTGTATAATGGTCAGACAGAGTGTGAAATGACTTATTACTTTTCTTTTATTCTTTAATGAAGTTGGTTAGAGTAGCAGTATTACTGCTAGTCAATAGTTGTAAAGCACACACATACCAAAAAACCAAAAAACCAAAAAAAAAAAAAAAAAAACCCCAAAACAACAACAAAAACAAGCCTAGAGAGCAGGTGCCAAAACATTAAATATTTATTTAGTTTTGACTTTTCCCCTTTAATTTTTATGAATAACCATATGCAAACAGAAGCCTTTCTTTATCTACATAGACAAATTTGTACTGATTTGTGTGTCTTCACTGAACCTTATTATCCTAGATAAAGAGCCATACAAGACCCGGATGAGTGGGAAGGATTTCAATGGCCAAGGAAATTTCCTAACCCTTTAAATGTTTAAAAATGCTTCAAGGCTATTTTCCCCAAGGCATTCTGATATCTGATTTGGAAATTCCATTTGGAGCTGAATGGGTGGGACTGACTTATCAGTTTATCTCCATGGCAACCAGAACAAGCAATGCCAACCCACCAAGGAGCACAACGCTAACGTGGTTTGGGTCATAGAGAAGATGACTCATGGGGTTTTGCTTGTGCAATATGGAGTGTATAGCTTTTACTATCTCACAGAACCTGCATTATGTAAGTATTTCCTCACTTTCCAGTGTCAGGACAACAAGAAGGTAAATATGGCATACTGGAGGGAGAATGCCAATGGTCTAATTCAGCTAATGAACAATACCAAGAAGGCAAGATGGGTCAAGGGGAGGGGACAGACCAATGGAGAGAGGAAGGGTGGGTAAATACATTCATATATTCAAATGGCCCCTGTTTCACTTATGTGCCTTGTGGGTGGGGTCGGGGGAAGTGCCGGAGAATGGTGGAAGAGACGGGCGTTGATCCGGATGCGTTGTACGCATAACCTGATATGTTGAATTAAAACTCTTATGTAGAACGACTTCCAGAAAATAAAATTAAAGAGAGTGAAAGAATAACAAGAAGATAATACCAGAGGCTTTATTAAGTTAAAGAGAAATAATGCTATGGTATTTAAAAAAAAGATCTCACCTTCACTTATTCTAGTGTTAGTCTTTTGTTCCACATGCTTCTGTAAGAGCACTAATAATTCAATTTTTTTGGAGGTTAGGGATTCTATTCGTCATAGAATTGATTTTTATTTGATTTCTAATATTAATGATCATTGAACACATTGCTTAATATCTAGATATGAATAGTAAATGTTTAGTTAAATATGTCATTAGCATAACCAACATTTTTAAAAATAAGTCGTTTTTAATTGTAAAAATACTGTACAGAAGGGTTACAGTTACATGAGCAAGGTAATGAGTACATTTCCTATCAAGCATTGTTGCCTCCTCCTTTGTTTTTCCCCTACCATCCTTTTCCTCCCACCTCTACAGCTACACTCCCTCCTCTCCCCCCACCCCCTAAATTGTAAAGTTTGTTTTCAGCATCGTGTCTTGTACATCTCATTGTTACAATGGGTCAACCTGTATCCCTATTTAAACATTTTGCTTTTTCCCTTTCCCTCCCTAAATTAGACCGACATCAAATACAGTGAAAACAGGGGTTATACCGTGGGGGAGGGGCATACACAGCAACAAAAAATCATATGGTACCTTACAAATACGTTAAAAACAATAACAAGAAAGAAAAAACCACTTGTGTGCCTATCTTGAGGTTCATTTTTGTTTAACATCATCTTATCTGGTCATATGTACATAGCTTTTGACCTTTTCTGCTTGTCCCAGACATATACTAGTCATTGCAAATAAGGGAAACCATGGGACATATGTTTCTTTGGGCCTGGCTTACTTCACTTAATATAATTTTCCAAGTCTTTCCATTTCCTAACAAATGGCGCGATGCCATTCCTTCTGATGGAGGCATAGAATTCATATATATATCTCACATTTTCTTGATCCATTCATCTACTGAGGGGCATCTTGGTTGGTTCCATATCTGAGCTATGGTAAATAATGTGGCAATAAAGATAGTTGTGCTGGGAGCTTTAGTATGTCTTGCTTGTGATCATTTAGGTAAATGCCCAAAAGTGGGATTGCTGAGTTAGAGGGGAGCTCTATGTGGAGTCTTTTGAGGACCCTCCATATTGCTGTCCAAAGTGGCATAACCAGAATTTTAACATTAAAAAGAAGAATTTAATTTGTTTACCTTTTTCATATTGTTCTATAGGCTCTGATAAAAGTTATTCAGTGGCTTGGGATGTATCAAGATTCAAATGATATTCTTCAGGATAACACAGATCAGCCCTTAGAAATTAGAATCATTGGCCTATTAAAAACAGCATTTTGTAGGTTGGGTGCCAGTGGCTCACCCCTATCATCCTAGCTACTCAGGAGGCTGAGATCTGAGGATTGCGGTTCAAAGCCAGCCCAGGAAGGGAAGTCCATGAGACTCTTATCTCCAGTTAGCCAGGAAAAGGAAGCAGAGTTATGGCTCAAATCTCAGGGACAGTGCCTGAGTCCTGAGTCCTGAGTTCAAGCCCCATCCAGGGCCAGAAAAAAATCATTTTGTGTTATTTCTCAACATCAAACTTATTGACTCATCTCCCTATTTTTTTTCCCCCTGGCACAGCTTGTTCCACAGATGGAAAGAATTCCATGATATTGTGGTTTCCCATTAAAAGATAGGATCACATAGTTATTTAGATGAAATCTGAATAAATCTTGCTTTTTAATACACAGTTGTAAGTTTTCTCCAAAACCCTCCCCTCTTCAAGTCAAAATGCTAGAGTGAATGTTGGAGTTTGGTCTAAGAGTTGGTTCTAAGTATGGAGCATCATAGAAAGAGATTTTTTTTCCTGAAGGACTTGAACTTGTGAGTTACCTTAACTGTGTATTTACAATGTCAATTCTAGGAGCTGACTTGACCATGACTGCAGCAAACCTTGACAACTGCAGAGTGTAGTACTGTGGTGGGCTTTCTGCTGGCTAAGATTGGCTATCTCTAGCTATTTGAAATCTGTGTGTGACAATCTATTATCCCACCTAGACGCATTGCTTGATGAGTTCCAGATTTAAAAAATTGCTTAGTAATGCTTGTTGCTATTATCGATTGTCAACATTTTAAAGATCCCTTAAATCTGACTAGCAATGTTGGAAAAGTTTGAATACTATTGCATTCATTAAACATCGAGATGGGTGGCTTTGGCTCATACTTGTCATCCTAGCTACTTAGGAAGCTAAGGTCTGAAGATCGTGCTTTGAAGTCAGGAAAGTCCATGAGACTCTGATCTCTAATTAACCACCAGAAAACTGGAAGTGGAGCTGTGGCTGAGTGGTAGAGCACTAGCCTTGACCAAAAAAGCTCAGAGTCAGCACCCAAGCCCTGAGTTCAAGCCCCTTCACTGACAAAAGGAGAAGAAGAAAAAGAAGAGGAGGAAGAGGAGAAGGAAGAGGAAGAAGGAGAGAAAACATTGAGCTTACTATAAATACACAGTAGCACATCAACACTTCTGTCAACTAACTTTTCAGCTGATAGTTTTACTCTTGAGGTTTCCTCTCTAATCTCTTTCGAGGATGATTGTTTTTTATGTTTGAAAGTACTTAATGATGGTTTTCTTTAGCATGATGTGATGTATTCTTTGTGGATTTGTCAAAGAACAATGAAATGAAGAATGTAAAATCTATTTATAAACCAAGTGTCATCGTATTTATCTCTGTCTCTGTCTCTTTGTCTCAGTCCCTTTGTCTGTCTTGTCTGTTTGTCTCTCTCTCTCTCACACACACATACATACCAATTTCTAAATTCTAGATTTATGTCATGAATATTAATCTGTTCATACTAAAATCCTAGGGGTTTGATGAATATTTGTTATTACTGTTGACTGTGGTGTTGGTGCCGTAAAAAATGAAAAAAAAATAATTTTGTTTGTTTTTATCTGATGTCACAGATTTCAAGGTGAGAAGTATAGTATTTGACAAGATCACTTCAGCTTATTCCTGAATTAATTGTGCTGTTGGTCAATTTTGAAATTGAATGCACATTTTTTTCATTAGTCTACTGAAGTTAACTCACTGGATTTTTGTTATTGATGATACTGTATAGCAAGCAGCAAAGTATGTAGACCATGTGTCTTTCAAGTCTTTCCTAAAAGCCAGTCTCTTTCACAATGATAAGAGTGAGTGAGCAGACACGAAGGGACTGCACTTTGCAATGGATTCCATACCTTAAATTGTACTGGTGAGTGAATTCTCAGGCAATGCTAGGGGCATAGAAAAGGAAAAGAGAGACCTTTAACCTCTTAACAATCTTTCTGACAAAGGAATGACAACTGAGAAAACAAACCGAGTTGCTAAATTAATAGGTATAATTCCAAGAGTAAACAGAAGCAGCTAAGTTTTCATGGCTAATCGTCGTACAATTGAAATAGGGTGGTTGGAAGATACTGTTAATGAAAACAGCGACTTTCAAAATGAAGCTACGTTTAGCAAGTACTTTTCACTAGAAGTATTTGGCATGATGTTTGGGTTCAGAATTACTCTCCTGTGTTGCTTAATGCATTGTTAACTGGAATCTTTGATGTGTGCAGTCGAAGGGAGAAAACTGATGCTTTTTTACAGAGGAAAGATCACATTTAGAATCTCTTTGTAATTTTTTTTACCACCTCTGTATTTTAAGATGCCCAGAGAACAAAGGCATACCAGTAGGGGAAAATCTGTAAACTCGTGTCAGATATTATTTATGTATTATTATTTTTGTTGAAAAGATGTGAAAATACGAAGAATTAGAATGCAGAACAATTAAAAATGAGTTATAATGAATCACATCTTACACACACATGCACAAGGGAATAGAATGTAATGACAACACATTTTCATTATTCTAAAAACAAATTCCATCTGAGGGTTAAAACCTATTAATTGGATATTTCAGCTACTTACCAAAGGAATATGAGTCTAATAAGTAGCCTTGCCTTCCCTCCTTCCTGGGATAAAATAGAACCAGGATCCTATTATCTGCTGAATCTAGTTCTCTTCTGCTACCTAATTTGTGCATGTAGAAGGTGTGGAGAGTATGTTGAATGAATATATTAAGACACTTCATACAGGGACTTCAAGTTGCCTGCATAGTTCAGGCACCAAGATATTTGAGGAGACATTTGAACAGAGTTGAGATCTTAGCGATGTAATGACTATCTCCAGGTATTACAATGATTTAAGAGTCACAGGGGAGCAAAACTCAAGTGGATCATGCTTTTTATGGTACAAATGGGACCAATAGCGAGCTTCACAGATATAACACATTTATAACAAAGAAGGCGGACCATATTTCAGTGTTCTCTTACTAAATTTAAGACTTGGGGAAAAAAGAAAGTTTAGAACATTTTTAAACTTCTAGATGAAAGCCTCTCAGTGGCAATTACTATCCCACAGTGCAGATAATTTCCAAGTTATTTTGATTTTCTTTTTCCTGTGGGCTCTAGAACCTCTTCATATGGTGCTGCATTGCTGTGATTCATATTTCTTGTTGGTGAAACATTGAAATGCACGATCATCCTTTCAACTTAAGGAATTATTTTGCTGGCTTGTACTTTTTAAAACCATTTATCCTTTCTATAACATAACAGTAACTCTTGGAATCAAAGATCCTGGAATAGTTATTTGTATAAAGATCCTAGAGAAGGCTGTGTGAAGTGTATATTTTCAAAACCATTGAAAATTGTTCATTGCAAACAGTAAAAGAACGTGGCTGGATAGAGTATGGCATGAACACACCAAGTGGCACTTGACTGAATTTTGGGGTCATCCTACCTCTGCAAGTGTTGTATGTCCTTTTAATGTTTGTTGATTTGTTTGCTTATTATGTAGTGCTGGTCCTGTGGTTTGAACTCAGGGAATGATTGCTGTCCCTCACCTCCTTTTGGGTTCAGTTCCTGGCTTTTGTTCTAGATCAGGGGAGGAATTGGAAATAAGAGTCTTACAGACTTTCCTGCCCAGGTTAGCTTCCAACTGCAATCCTCAGATCTCAGCCTCCTGAGTACTCAGGATTATAAGTGTGAGGTACCATTAAACATTTTAAACATTAAAAGTAATTTTTCACTATTTAATATTTTATTTTAGTCATTATATCTCTAGTTAGTACACTTTCTGTTGTCTTGTGATGTTGTATTATTTGTCTAAATTATAAGCCTTTGAGGATACGTACTTTAAAAAATTCCCACAACGCCTACTACCAAAGATGCTCAATAAATGTTTCTTGAATGCCTACAAGTTGATACTCATATATATGTGTGTGTGTGTGTGTGTGTGTGTGTGTGTGTGTGTGTGTGTGTGTGTGTGTGTGTGCGTGTGTGTGTGTTTATTGTAAAAATGTTGTACAGAGGGGTTACAGTTATATGAATAGCATAATGAGTGCATTTTGTAGCGAGCATTGTTACCTCCTCCTTTGTTTTCCCCCTACTATCACTTCCCTCCCCACCTCCCCAACTCCTCCCGCCCACCCATACTCATTTTTAAACTTTATTTATTTATGTAGTTTTGGTAGTACTGTGGTTTGTAGGGCTTTGTGTTTTCTAATAAGCAAGAGCTCTACCACTTGAACGCATCCTCAGCCTTCTAATAGTCTCTTTCCACCCCAGGGTTATGCAAGAAGCTATCAATAGTATTAAACTCCAGAGTGGGGAATTTTGCATTATTAGTAAGTGTATATACACATTTTGAATTTTTTTGTTGATTGTGGGACTTGAACTCTAGGCCTGGACACTGCCCCTCAACTCTTCAGTTCAAGGCTAGCACTCTACCACTTGAGCCATAGCACCACTTCCGGCCTTTTCTCTATGTGGCGTTGAGGGATCAAACCCAGAGCCACATGCATCCCAAGCACCTTCCCAGCCCCACACTGAGATGTTTAAGTCATTAAGTTTAGACATAGTATTGAAGGGTGGCTGGTTTAGGGTATCAACCTCAACTTTCTTGTAGAATATCAAATGCTTGGTAGATCAGGAATCTCCTGTAAAGCTTCCCATGACTTTCCCCAAAACACTAGAAATTAATTTTTTTTTTGTCTAAAGCAGCTAAGAAGGACATTTAGAGGAAAAATGGAAATTGGGGGCTATAGAACTCTGAAGTCTTATAAGCCAGAAGTCCCCCTACCTCCTCCCAAAATGAGAGAGAGAGAGAGAGAGAGAGAGAGAGAGAGAGAGAGAGAGGAGAGAATGTCTTAAAAATACATGGATTAGCATTCAACAGCTATTTTGATTATTCTGGCTATTAGGAAATCGTGCTTGGTATTTATTAAAATGATCTCTTGGCTCCTAGTTGATTGTTGGTTCATCTACTCTTGAAAGGATAATTGAAGAGATTTGATGGATGAATGCAAAAGTGTGTCTTGTTCCCTCCTAGCGCCTGCTGGAGTTCTGTCCAGTACTTCTGTGCAGTGCCAAATATCTCCGGAGTCCTGGCATGACAGTCTTCAATGGAGCATTGGCAATGGAGGACAGACCTACATTTTCTCCACAACCCAAATATTTTGTGACTTTCAATCTCAGCAGGCACTCCTTCTCCTCCATAGCAACAGGGCCTCTGGGGGGGGGGAGTGTTAGTGAGTTTTCCCCTCCCACCTTCTGTGGGACAATACCACCCTTTCTAAGCTGAGATAAATCAGGTCACTGGCTGGAATTCAACATGGCCTTGTTAGACTCTATTTCTGGAGTAGAGTTAGGTACAATACTGAAGAGTAGTTATTCTTTGGGAGCCTTAGGGAAAAACACAACCGAATTAAATACAATGTGAATTTCTAACGTACTTTCTTTTCCATTTATATAGTGTGTTCACTCTACAGATGAACACATATTAATTATATGCCAAGAAGTAATCCTCAGTCTTAAGGTTATTTCCATAGAGGACTCTTTTATTAAACCAAAAATTGACTATGGATAATGATCAGATGCCTACATGATACATAACCAATCTTTTGTAAGAGTTCACTAAAAGCATTTTGTGTTCCGTGGATTGTTCCATTGCAAATGTTCCTAGTGACGAGTATAAACCTTTGCCAATGAATGACAAATTTACATACACATCATGTCAGCCAGCAATATTTTACAGCTTTAATTGCTTTAGCTTCAGGCATTCCATGTCAAAATAGAGTGTTTAATGTCCTGCAAGTTACTTTGTTTCTTTGCAACGTTAAATTATTCTGTAATTTGCCCATTTTCTTTCCAATGCATTGTCCATTAAGTCCTTTAATAATTTATATTATAAAATGCATGATGCAACTTTAAATAGCATGACCAGCTTCTGTTTTTTAGAAGGTTCTGGGCAGGTTTGAGTCAAAAGGACTAGAACACCCAACATGTATTTGCATAAAATATTTACCTCTACTATTTTTAATGTTGCCTCCCCTTTTTGGGGCCGTTCTGAGGTAAAGCCTTGCATTTGGTGGGTAAGTGCTCTACCACTTGAGAGCCAGGCCCTCAGCCTGGTGCCAACCTTTCATTGTGTACCACTTTGTCTGTATCTGTATATATGTGTCTAACTAATTTTTAATTTAAAATAAAGCAGCATTAAAGAAATAATGTTCTTTGATTACAGTTTAAGGATTGTAATTCTAAGCCAGCCCAAACAGGAAAGCCTGTGAGACTCTTATTTCTAATTAACCACCAGAAATCCAGAAGTGGAACTGTGGCTCAAGAGGTAGAGTACCAGCCTTGAGCAGAAAAGCTCAGTGACAGCGTCCAGGCACTGAGTTCAAGCCCCAGGACTGGCACATGTGCACATGCGTGCACGCATTCTCACACACATACATACACACACTTGTAAATTCAGACACGAAAATATTGCTAAGTTACTTTTACTATTACACCCTTTTTATGCCTTTCTCTAATCATGGAGGTATTTTTTTTTTCTTTTGGATGTTGAGTATAGAACCCAGAACCTCACATATACTAAGCAAGCATTCCCCACTGTGCTATCTTCCCCTAGACCTTGTTTCTTTTCTGTCATATTTTTCAATTGAATTCCAAGAGTGCCTTTGGGCTGGTTTATCTATAATTGGGTTGCTGAGATTTTGTTTTTCCTGATTCTGGGGCTTGAACTTGGGGCCTGAGTGCTGTTCTTGCATTTCTTTTGCTCCAGACTAGCATTCTACCATTTGAACCACCAGCTTTTTGGTGACTAAACTGGAGATAAGAGTCTCAAGAACTTTTCTTGCCCTGGCTGTCCTTGAACCATAATCCTCAGATCTCTGTCTCCCAAGTAGCTAGAATTACAGGTGTGAGCTACTGGTGTCCAGACTTTCTGCAAGGCAAAGCTGAGAGAAGTCTTGTCCTAACAATCCTTGGAGGAGACGCCCTGTGGCCTGTGAATTTCCCAAGCACTCCAAGTAATTACAACAGCTCTCCATCAAGAGGAAGGTATATAAGGACCAATCCTTGGTCTGTTTGCTTCGCCCAGGTCTGTGTCTTTTCTTGCTGTCTGTTTTTGGAATCTGAAGGAATAATATGATACTCCATCACAGCCTTGGGGGGCAAGGGCTCAGGCAAGGTGAGCGGAGGGGTGCTGGTGGCTACATTTCTGTATTGAATTTAATTTTTCATTGATAATTAGACTCTCAAAGCCACCTGATATTTTTGACCAGCGGGAAACAAAAGCCCACTGATTGACTCCAGGGACGTGCAGGAGTGGCGCCCACTGAGATCGCACGGCAGCTCGGCAAAGACTCAAAACAAGAGCTGTGGCAAATTGGATCACCATACAAGTCCTAACTGGCCCATTGTGTACAAGTAGTAAATTGGGAGCTGATATTTCTGAGAACTATTTATTAGCAAAGCTTGGTGTTTGACTCCCTCCCTGGCCCTCCCCTCGTTGGTAAGAAACAGATTGCTTCTTCCCAAGTTACACGTGCCTTCTCAAACACTTACTACCATTCCAGTTAATTATCCAAAGAGTTGTCCAGACGAGAAATGTACGGATGACATATGACAAACTGAATAATTTTTTTCCCCCAGCAATTTTAACAGCCATTTATATGTGTGTCATGATACAAAAGGCCAATTATATGACATCTGGGAGAGTTTACCAAAATGCACAAAAATGCAGAACAATATTTTAAAAATTCCATTCCTCTTGCTGCATGTGTTATTACAATTTTAAAATAAGGATGGGCCATGACAGTTTCTGGTGGTCAGTTCGAACCATTTAGTACAAAAAAAGGTGTGAAAATACTAGGCTGTGGCCAGTTAGCAGAAATCAGTTATACAAGCCTGGACCTGTATGTCTTGCAGAAGAATTGATAACACTTTTTTTTTCAATTTGAGTAATGCAGAGGGAGGAAAAAAATGGAGTCTGTTTCATTAGTTGCTTTTAGATATACCGTCTCTGAGAGTTTTAGTTTTGACTGAGTTGGGAATATGGTATTGTTGTGAACTATGACTATCACAGAGAGAAATGTATGTATTAAGCATGTATAAACAATGTGTAGAAGACTCTTTGATGCTAAGGCTTTGTGTGAATGATATGAATTCATTTTATGGGCATTGTATTATTTGAGTCTAGATGCACACTACATAATGTATTCTATTTTTTGTCTCTGTGCCCTCTCCTTTTGCCCAGTGTGTAAACTCATTCTGAGGAAGATGAGATGGATTGGTAAGAGAAAGTCAGAGTAATAAGATGGCACATGGTAGTAGGCTAGCCAGGGAATGCTGGAGAGACCACACCATGAGAGGGAGCATACACATACTGTGCATTGTTTTGTTTCTAAGTATTAGGATTCAATCATTACATACTACTAATAAAGGTATGTGGTAGCTAAAAATCAGTTGCATGCTCTAGGGGATGAACAGAGGAAGGCCTGCTTTCTGAAACCGAGAAATGATCATTTAATTGATAGTCACAATTTACCAACATAAAGACACTATGCAACTGCAAAGATTTTGGGTAGTATGCTGCAGAGCTGTAAAGATTTGGATATCTGAGGAAGTGAGTTTTTTTTTAACCACTATTAATCCTGGAGAGTTAAGACTCAGATGTTTGGACACCGTTTTATTGGGATAGTGATAAGATAATGCTATGTGAAAATTTACAAAAAAATTCTTACACTCATAAGGAAACCTTTAGCTTGGGAAATAGGAAAGGGAGTGGTAAGAGTTGAATTTCCTGTCAATTGGGAAAAGAGTTGAGCAGATTATCATAAAGGGAGCAACTTGCTTCTTATTCTTTTGTGTTAAATGACACCTGAGTTTATTTTTTCTTTAACTCAGGTTAAGCTTTACAAAGATCCCAAGAAACATTATGTTTTCACATGATGTGTTCACAGGAAAATCAAGTGTGATTGAGGGCAATGGGCATATTCAACTTAACATTCAGAAATGGGTGCTTTGTTGGAGAGACCACGCAAATGTACACAACCAAAACCATAGTGTTGGAAGGCAGAAAGACTTGCGTTTGAATTGTACTTGTCATAGTTGTGTGAGCTTTTTGGATGAACTGAAGTGTGGAATTCCTTAACTTGGTAGCTAGCGTGAAGATGATAGAGCTGTTAGTCTTCAGAAAATGATAACACAATTCGAAGGCAGCTTAATAAATTAGGGGGAAAATAATTTGCCTTGCAGGGGCTATAGCAAGCACTAGAGACTCAGGTTCCCAAGACCCTGAACAACTTCAAAGCCTGGTAGGATATTATTGGACTATAGCACATTGAAGACAAATGGTTTTGACATCATATATGTATATATATATGTATATATATTAATATAAAGGAGTTGAAGAGGAGCAAAATGAGATATATTTATAAAAGTTCCTCACTGGGTTGCAATGTAATAGGGATTAAATGAAATAAAGGTGCGTTAGGTGGCACATTTTTTTCTCCCCCAAATTTGTTTAACACTCAGTGCCTGAGACTTGGGAGTAGGTTGGTAGCAATGATTGATGGCCTTTCAGCTTTGCCTCCCAGAGGGTCAGAGAAGCAGGTATCTGTTAACATTATTCTCTGCACAAGCCTAGCACTCTACCACTTTGAGTCACAGCGCCACTTTCAGTTTTGGGTGGTTTATTGAAGATAAGAATCTCACAGACTTTTCTGACCTGGCTGGCTTTGAACTGCAATCCTCAGATCTCAGCCTCCTAAGTAACTAGGATTATAGGTGTGAGCAACCGGCGCCTGGACTATTGGAGGTTATTGGAGGTTATTCTTGCTGTTACCTGGAGACAGGCCATGTCCCTGCTACTTGGGGATGGTCCCTTGGCTCTCCTTAATGGCACAGTGCTTACTCCTACATTCTCCCCCCCCCCCCCCGCCCCCACCCCCCCACCCCACATGTAGACTGAGGCATGGAGACTCAGGTAGACTCTTCCACATGGCATTTGCTATTTTCATCCTTTCTGTGGTCTTCGAAAAATGTCCTCTTTCTTTAGCTTTTGCAATAATCACTATTTATCATTCTTCCCACTTTTCTGAACGCTTTCTCTCCCTCTCTTGATAGAGTCTTTTCCCCAAACATACCTGTTCATGTTTAGAGCTTTTAGTCTCGGTTCTACTCTCCACCACCTTTTCCCTTTGGAACCTGTAGAGCTTTCCTACGAGGCTCCATCTTCTTTAACAACATCATTTCTCACAGAATGATGGACAGTTCTCCTCTCCCACCCTTGCCTTCCTTCTGGGCTCTAAAAAGACATTTCCAATTCCTTTCTGCTGTTACCTTCCGTAGTTACTTTGCATTAAGCATTCCCATCCACAGAATTTATTTTCCAACCTGGGAAATATCCCTGCTGCATTCCCTACGGCCGTTCTTGTTATTCCTATTATTCCTTGGTCTGGGATGGGGGCGGGGGTTCCCCAAGACTCCATCATTTCAGTACTAATACTGAGAACAATCCTGAGCAATCCAGGTCTGCTTGGTCTCTTCTACTGGTTCCACAATTTTCCCAGCCTGAGACCTTTGAGTTTTGTCCATGTCTCTTTGTGTCGGGGCCTTCATTATTAAATAACTGGCAATCTGTGATAGAATCTCATTTGGGATCCTTCACTTGGATGTCTCCTCATTTTATACACTGCCCGAGCAATTTGCATAAAGACAGATCTGAACACCGAGGTGCTGTTTCACACTAAACCCGGAAGGGGTAAGTCCACTGAGTTCACCCATAGCGTAGCCAGGTTTGACTCCAACTCGACCACAGGAAACTTGAGACCCTGGAAAGAACGGGTTGTAACTGTAGTATCATAGATCTCTGTTAGAGTTCAACAGTTTCTCCTCAGCAGCTGACTCAATTTTTCCTGCTGTTTGGACAGGAGCTCTACTTGCTTTATTTGGAGAAAAAAATTGCTGTGGGAACATTAACTTGAATTACAATCTAGTAAAAATACCCCCCCCCCCCTTACCTATGGAGCAGAAGAACCTAGGTACACGGAGATGAGAAATAATGTAAAAAAGAAATACAAACCATGCTAGTGTACATCTCGAGTGTTTTATCTTACCTCGCACTACCCACCTTTACGACCATTCACTTCCTTTCACGATAGTCTTGCTAACATGGCATCCTGAGAGGTTCGTAGATGCCCTATTCCAAGATGCTGTGGATGCTCCAACTGGAGTCCAATGTGCTTTAGAACTATATCCAGAAAGCCTCTCATCTTCCATTCTTCATTAGATGGCACTCCGTTTTCCTCTCCAGTGTGAGCTGAGCTTACTGACTTGCTTCTGATGAACACAATATGGCAGGAGCTTCTGAAATGAGACCCCCCCCAAAGGCACTGTGCGTGGATTCCTCCTTGATCTTTCCTAGTTGGATCTGGGGGAGAGCCAGCCTGTGTGTCATAAGGACTCCTTTGAGGCCTGAGGCCGAGGTCTCTGCGGTTAGAAGGTGAGACCTTTCCACAGCACCTACAAGGAACTTGACGGGTCTGGGAGTGCATGGTCAGCTTGAAAGTGAACTTGCGGCCCTGCCTCAAGCCTTCAGATGGCTGGACTCCAGCCAACCGTGAGACTGCAACCTCAGGAAAGACCTCAAGCCTGAGCTCTGCTCAGCTAAGCCGCTTCCAGATTCCTGACCCATGAGACCTTGCGGTGTAATGAATGTTCATTGTCTCAAGCACACTAAGATTGTGGGTAATTTTATGATGCTGCCATAGATAACTAATACAGCATCCATCCGGCTGACCTTTCCTCACCTGCTTCTTTCTTCTGAGTCCTTTTCCCAAATGTTCAGACCTTTGAGGCATCATACATTTTTGCTGATTCTTATGCAAAACAACTGTATTATTTTCCTCTCATTAAATGTACTGTTATATTTTCAACCCTTTTTATTTTTTTCCAATGAACTAGTACAGAGGCTTAAACTCAAGGTCTGGGTACTGACCCTTAGCTTCTATTGCTTGAGCCTAGTGGCTCTACCACTTGAGCCACAGCTCCACTTCTGACTTTTTGGTGATTCATGGGAGATAAGAGTCTCTTGAAATTTCCTGCCTGAGCAGGCTTTGAACCGTGATCCTCAGATCTCAGCCTCCTAAGTAGATAGGATTATGGGTGTGAGCTACTGGTGCTCAGCTTTCCTTTCAACTCTTCATTCTCTTTTCTCATGTGAACAGTCTGGAAGCCTTTCTTTTCCTCAGCTTGATGGGAGGCGTACTTCATAGGCTTCTTGCAATTTTGAATATCTTTGCAGCAGGATAGTTATCAATCTGTCTTGGATGACCTTTGTGAGCCTACGGTGTTGTTGGCTGTTCCTGGTGATAAAATCACAGGTGCCTCTGGAGCCAAGGGTAGGCAGGTCCACTAACCGTCTATGATGGAAGAGACACGTTGTGGAAATTCAGTGTTCCTCCGCCGTGATGCAAGCCTCCAGCCTGTGCAGCATCCACCTGGGTCCTTTGGCAACACCCATCACCGCAAGACACTTGGAGGGTAAACGCAACTGATGCCAGAACAGCTCAGTGCCATGAGTGATTAGGACCTGGGTCTCTGATGCAGGATCTGATGATGTTTGTAAGCTAACATGTCAGGTCATGAGCGAAGTAAAATCTCAGATCTTCATAGTCCTTGACAGGTCTAACCTCTTCTTTCCAATACCCCCTTGAAAAGAGGCCTGATCCCTTTTCAATTAATTTAATAAATCTAATTAATCCAATCAATTAATTAATTAGTCTAATCAATTAATTGAAAAGTGATCATGAGGCTTCCTCTTTTCTTTTTTTTTTTAATTTTATTTTATTTTACTTTTTGTGAACATACTGTACAGAGGGGTTACAATTACATGGGCAGGATAATGCATACATTTCTTACCAAGCATTGCAGCCTCCTCCTTTGTTTACCCTTCACATCCCTTCCCAGTCTCCCCCACCAATCCTTCTCCCCCCCCCCCCCTGCACCAACGTTGTAAAGCTCGTTTTCGAAATGACAACTTGTACTTCTCATTGTTGCAACGGGTCCACCTGTATCCTTAAATGACTTGTTTTTCCCCATCTCCTCCACAAGTTATACTGACATCAAATATAGTGAAAGCAGGGGTTATACTGTGGGGGAGGGACGTACAAAGCAACAAAGGGATAATCTTATAAATGCGTTAGAAACAAATGCATGAAAGAAAAAAACATTAAAATACATATCTAAGGGTTCATTTTCCTAACATCACATTATCTGAACCTTTTCCACTTGACTCATACATATACTTGATATTGCAAATAAGGGAAACCATGGGACCTATGTTTCTTTGGGCCTTCACTTAATATAATTTTTCCAAGTTTTTCCATTTCCTAACAAATGGGGCAATGTCATTCTTTCTGATGGAGGCATAGAATTCCATTGTGTATATAGACCACATTTTCTTGATCCATTCATCTACTGAGGGGCATCTGGGTTGGTTCCATATCTTAGCTATGATAAATAATGTTGCAATAAACATAGTTGTGCTCGTAGCTTTAGTGTGGTCTTGTTTGTAAACGTTTGGGTAAATGCCCAAAAGTGGGATTGCTGGGTCATGGGGGAGCTCTATGTGAAGTCTTTTGAGGAACCTCCATACTACTTTCCAAAGTGGTTGAACAAGTTTACATTCCCACCAACAATGAAGTAAGGTTCCCTTCTGTCCACATCCCCTCCAGCATCTGTTGTTGTTAGAGTTCTTGATTTTTGCCATTCTAACTGGATTGAGGTGGTATCTCAATGTTGTTTTGATTTGCATTTCTTTTATGGCTAGGGATGTTGAGCATTTCTTCATGTGCCTATTGGCCATCCTTCTTTCCTCTTCAGAGTAGTTTCTCTTTAAGTCTTTATCCCACTTATTTATTGGGCAGTTGTTTCTTTGAGGATTTGTTGTTGGGGGATTTAATTTTTTGAGTTCCAAGTATATTTTAGATATGAGACCCTTGTCTGTTGTATGGCTAGTGAAGATCTTCTCCCAATCCGTGGGCTTTCTATTGACCTTGCTAGCTATGTCCTTTGCCATGCAGAAGCTCTGCAGTTTCATGCAATCCCATTTGTCCAACCTTTCTTTGATTTGTTGTGTTTCTGGGTTTCTATTCAGAAAATTTCGGCCTGAGCCAAGGAGACCTAGGGTTTCTCCTATTCTATCCTGTAATGTTTTCATAGTGTCTGCTTTGACTTCGAGGTCTTTGATCCATTTGGAGTTGATTCTGGTGCAGGGTGATATATAAGGATCTAGCTTTAGTTTTCTACAAGTAGTTAACCAATTTTGCCAGCACCATTTCCTGAAGAGGCTGTCTTTCTTCCATTCTATTGTTTTAGCTCCCTTATCGAAGATTAGATGGCTATAGGTCTGTAGGTTCATTTCTGGGTTTTCAATTCTATTCCATTGGTCCTGAGGTCTGTTCTTATGCCAGTACCAAGCTGTTTTGATTACTATGGCTTTATAGTAGAGTTTGAAATTTGGTATTGATATTCCTCCAGCAGTGTTCTTTCCGTTGAGGAGCGTTTTTGCTATTCGGGGTCTTTTATTGTTTCATATGAATTTTTGGATTGAGGCTTCCTCTTTTCAATGAATGCTTCTATTCATTTGCTCCTTAAATGCTTGCAAACGTCTATCTCAACTGCATTGTTTTAGAGAGGGTACTTCTTAGCAAATGTTTCAAAAATGCTTGTGTCAGTCACTCTTCTTTCTGCCTCAAAATTCCACCAAGTGATACCACTTCTTTTGTTTTTGTTTTGCCAGTCCGAGACCTTGAACTCTGGTCCTGGGCACTGTCCATAAGCTGATTATGTGCAAGGCTAGCACTCTTCCAATTTAGCTACACTTTCACTTCTGATACTGTGATTCTGTGATTAATTGGAGCTAAGAGTCTGACAGACTTCCCTGCCTAGGCTGGCCTTGAACTGTGATCCTCAGATCTCAGCCTCCTGAGTAGCTAGAATTACAGGTGTAAGACTCTGGAGACCAGCTAGCACTATATATTTTTTAATCTTTGTTAATTTTTAATTTTTTATCTTCTTTTTATTCCTTCCTATGGAACCATGACACCTACCCTTTTGGAGATAAATGTATTTTCTTCTGGGAAATACTGACCCATTGTATTTTCCCTGAATTCTGTCCATGCCATGATCCACATCATCCTATTTTACTGTTGTTTTCTCCTATTTCAGTTTAGGTATCTAGCACTTACAAGTGGTGAACTATAGACCTGTGTCTATATTTTTAAAATTGTATTTCATCATATGGATTTTTTTAATTCTCCTCTATAGGACATGAAAGTCTTTGAAAGCAAGAGACTGGGCTTTTGTTTCTCCAGTTTAAAATGCACTGATCTGGACAGAGGAGGCTGTACCTTGGTCATTTACTCCATGTTGGCAATCGCAATGTTTTTACTCAGCTCAAACCTCATCTGGTGACACTCGTCCTTTTGAACACAGCTTAGGAACAATCGTGCATGTAGCCGCAGTCCTAGGAAGCAGATGGCAAGTCTTGAAACTGCCTCTGGCACCCACGGTACAGCCATCCTCTTTCCCAGCCCGAGTCTTTCTCATAGCTGCAGCCTTCATCCCAGACTTTCTACTCTTTCCCTCAGGCTCCTGTAGTTTAAATCATCTTCTAGAAAAAAAAACACAACAATACCACCAAAGTGCCTCAGTCTTTTGTCCATGAGATAATTCTGCATTCCCTTTCTTATGCCTTTAATGTTCTTTAAGATTGGGCTCCTTGGTTTTGTATTTTATTCTCCATGGGAAAGTATTAAAAAAAAAATAAGAGCTAAACAAAAAGTCTTACTGTAAGGACAATGTTTTGTTTGTCTTTTCTTTTTGATGTTTATTTCTGCAAACACAGAATTTTTTGGTTACTCTGTCCTTCACTCTGTTTGCCCTCAAGGAGTTTTTTTCTGTGTTTTCTTCTAAATTTTCTAATTTTTTTTTCTATTTTGAATTTAGGCTTTTGATTCATTTTGGGCTAACATTTGCATGTGTTTTTGCCATAAGGCCAAGTTCATTTCATTGCATATGGATACTCATTGCAAAATACCCATTGTTTGAGCTCCATTTTTTCTAGAAAAATGTTCAGGACATTCTAAAAGAACATTTCTAAAGAATGTCATAAAAGAATGTCTCTTGAAGTGTCTTTGCTTGTTTTTTTTTTAAATTAATAAGCCATATTTATGCAAATCTATTTCTGAATTATCTCCCTGTCTATTCTTCTATCTTCCACCAACGTTTCAATTTAGCAATAGCTTGGTAGTACAAGCTAATATGGGGTAAGATGGGTTCTCCAATTTTGTCCTTTTGAAAAAAAATTTTTTTTTTTGGGTCTGGTTGTGGGGCCTGAACTCTGGGCCTAGGTGCTGTCCCTTAGCTCTTCAGCTCAAGGCTAGCACTCTACCACTTGAGCCACAGCACCACTTCTGGATTTTTTCTTTTTGCTTATGTGGTGCTGAGGAATCGAGCCCAGGGCCTCAGGCATGTAAGGCAAGCGCTCTACCACTGAGCCACCTTCCCAGCCCATGAAAAATTATTTTGACTGTTGTAGATTATTAGCTTTTCCTTGTAAATTTTGGAGTCACTTATCTATAATCATCATATCCTTTCTAGGGTTTTGGTTGGTGTTTTGTGAAGCCTTGATATCTTTAGGGAAAATTGACATCTGAACTCTGGAATCTTCTGATCCGCGATCATGGCTTTCTTTTTCTTCCTCGCTTCATAGTTTTCAGCATGTACGTGTCTTCACATATTTTTTCAAATGGCTCTTGTAATCACTGTTTTTGAGTTTCTGTTTTCAATTGTTTATTGCCAGTGTATAGAACAATGATTGATTTTTGCTGTGTTGACGTTATACCTTGTGACCTTCCTCATGCTCTTGTTAGCTTTCAGAGATTTTGGAGATTCCTTGGGATTTATTTGTGTGGATAGTGTGATAGTATTTTATCTTTTTCTTTCCATTTTGTAGTGTTAGAAATCAAGCCCAGGGTCGTACAGACACTAGGCAAGCCCTCAAACACTGAGCTACGCCCCCAACCCTGCATGTGATTTTTTTTAAAGTTCAAGTAGTAAATGATATCAATGCCCCACTATTGTTTCTTTAATTATTTTCTTCATTTTTGTTCATATGGACATCTAGAGATTTTATTCCCAACATCTAGCCACCTACATTACTTTGTGAGAAGGCTGACTTCAGGCCATCTATCTCCTCCTATTTGCCTGTGGATACCCTCCAAATCTCCTTCAAAGGAAACCCATTCACCAGTGGGCGACAAGATTAGGCAGATTAAGTAAGACTGGTTTCTCTGCTCCTCATCTAGAAACCCTGATTCCATATGAGCTCTGCTGAGCTTCCTGGGAATATGTTACATATTAGAATCCTTGCGGGCTTCTTTTTCTTCCCTGCCCACTTCTTTCTTTTAGTGATTTCTTCACAGTTAGAAAAAGAACCACAGAAGTTTCATTTGTGCTTTAAACAGTGGAGTTTGGTGAAGAAGTAGTCTGGATTTCATAGGAAATGGATGACAATCAATTACTCCACCTACTAGCCAATCCAAAGAGTATTCCACTGCTTTTGGAGTTGAACTGCCATTTGGGATAGCAGCTAAGTAAATGAGGAGTTTCTATGTAATACATGCTGGTACCAGACACACTGGTTCGTCTGGAGCTTGTTCTGACATTCCCCAATATAGAGGGATAACAGGTCATTCTCCACGAGCCGCTGGCAGTCTCTTGGTTGACTTTGGCCAGTCTGATGTAAAGGTCACCAACATAAACCAGAACTCTAGTCAGAATCCTGCCACCTGTGCTGCCGACTGAGGTGCATCTAGGAAATTTCTTAATTAATAACCATTGTAACCATTCTTGACTCAGTGTCTGCTTTAGAGGAGCACACATGTTGGGAAAAAGTGAAGATCACTCCTAAGATGTCCAAGCCGTGTATGAGCCCTTTCTTTTGAGTGGCCTGTGTAAGAGGAGATATGTGTGCACATGCTGTCAATCAGATTTTGCTACAAAGCAGAGGTGATGCAGCTGAGTCTAAATTTCATTGCCTTGCATGGCATTCAGTCTGATACAAAGTCGATGAAAAGGTAGCCTTGATCACAAAGATGATGAGCTGAATCAGATGGAGCAGAGTCTCAGACCATCTTGCTGGCATTGAGGAAGTAAGTTGTCATGGGTGAGAAAGCCACAGGGCAAAAAACTAGAGGGTTTTGGAGAGCTAAATATGGTCCACAGCTGACAGCCGGTGGAGTCCCCAGCTCCGACAGCAAGGACTGGATTGTGTCAACAGTCAAAGTCCCAGAAAGGCCTATCAGTCAGGTTGACACACTGCAGTAGCCTTGTGAGGATGGAGCCGAGGAACAAAGTAGACCATGGCTCCTGTGACGGCTTGTGTATGTGCTGAGCACTTTTGGGGTCCAGCTGGTGGCTCTATTTCTATTCTAGGAGGTAGGGCCTAGGTAGGGGAAATGGGTCAACCAGGGTGTGACCTCGAGGATCCTGGTCCCTTTGTCATTCTGGTCTTCTTTAACACTAGGATGCTCTACCACACCCTCCCTACCATGATGGACTGAAACCTCGAAACCAGCAACAAAACACACCTTTTCTCCTTGCAAGTTGTTTATTCCATGCATCCTGCCATAACACTGAGAAAGCCGATGAGCTCACCTGTTCTCTAGCCCAGGAGAGCTCTGCTAGTAATACATGTAGGTAGTTTTCAGCAGCTAGTTTTGTGGTACTTTGTTATGCAGCAATGGAAAAGGAATACAACATCCTAAAGCAGTCAATCATTCCATTATTCTCTTTCTTTGTTTCTTCTCAATTGTGTTACCAATACTAACATTCAGGCTAGTTCATGTTGATGATTCTGAAAGAGTTTTTGAATGATCCAAGACCAGGATGGATTTACTTCCTCACGAATTACTTGCTGAGTGACCAGCGTGTATAGGGCATATTTTCAGTTATGATGGGATTTCAAGATGACTCTTTTCCTTCTGGCCTTAAAGGAACTGATACGGTAGCTAGTAGGGAAGATAAAACTGTACATGAATCATGATATTGCAAATAATATTCATCAAAGTGCTAGAAGGGAGGCAGAAAATGCTATGGGAATAATCAGATTGATGCGAAAGGGCGGGGATGTGCCTGCCTCTGTTGGATTTCCAGTTGAAGTTCAGAAGACAATAGCAACAGGTTAGGGGAGAGAGGAGTGGTTTGGGAGTCAGACCTGGGTGTAAGTAAGCCTCTTGTCTTTATTAGCTGTATAACCTTAGGCAAATCCTTTTCACTCAATTTTTTGGCATTGGTAAATCTTTTACAAACTTTGTAACTTTATTGTGGTCATGATCAAGTAATTTCACAGCATGAGTGATTATAATAGTCCATAACGGCTGGCTAAGAGAATGCAGTAAGTAGAAAAGGGAGGGGGGTACTCTAGTTCTAATTCCGAAGGCTGATGAAGAGGGCCGGGGTCAATCGTGGTGGAAAGGAGACAGAGTGGACTAGAGATGAGCCAGCAGATAGAAAAGGCTGGACTTTTAAGATGACTGTGCAGTAGAATGTGGATGAGAAAAAATTAACTGAGTAGTAGGGTATTTCACATTAGAAATCTGTTATCTCATTTGATCCTGTAGACTTTCATGTTAGCAGCATAAGCTCCGGGGTCTGGCTGTTTTGGTTGCAATCCAGCCTTTCCACATATCTACAGAGTGACTTTGTGTACATTACATAGTCACTAACTTGTAAAGTGGGAATTCTGATAGCACTGATTGCACATGTCGGTTTTGAGAGTTCAAGAAGTTGCTGTGTAGTTTAGAATAGCATGTGGCACTAAGAAGAGACTGGAGCTGGATGTGGAAGCTCAAGTCTGTAACCCTGGCTATCTGGGAGGCTGAGATTGAGGATCACAGTTTGAGGCCATCTTGGGCATACAAGTTTGTGAGACTCCATTTCAGACAATGGCTGGATGTGGTGGTGGTGGTAGCACATGACATCATCTCAGCTATAGAAGAAGCACAATGGCTGGGCACAATGATATGCACCTGTCATCCTTAGAGACCTGGGGAAACACAAGTAGGAGGATCATAATCTAGGCTGGACCAGACATAAAGTAAGACCTACGTTGAAAATAACCACCATAAAAGGAAGATGGAGGCACAACTCATGTGGTAGAGTCGGCCTGGCAATCATAGCACTGTGAGCTCCATCCCAGTACTTCTTCCTTTCTTTATTTTTTTGTTGGTCATGGGATTTGAACTCTGGGCCTGGATTTGAACCCTGAGCCTCTTTGTGCTTAAGGCTAGCACTCTATCACTTGAACCACAATACCACTCTTGGCTTTTTCTGAGTAGTTTATTGGAGAAATGAGTCTTACAGACTTTCCTGCCCAGGCTGGCTTTGAACTGCGACCCTCAGATCTCAGCCTTCTGAGTGGCTAGGATTACAAGCATGAGACACCAGCACCTGGATCCTTGAGCTTTTTTGCAAGGCTGTTGATCTACTACTTTGAGCCCCAGCTCTACTTCTAGTTTTCTGGTGGTTAATTGGAGATAAGAGTCTCACTAACTTTCCTGCCCAGACTGGCTTTGAATTATGATCTTCAGATCTTAGCCTTCTTTTTGGTGGTTGTTGTTGCTGGTCATGGGGATTGAACTCAGGGCCTGGATGCTGTCCCTCAGCTCTTTTTGCTCAGGGCTAATTCCCTACCCATTTGAGCCATAGCCTCACCTCTGGTTTTCTGGTGGTTAATTGGAAATAAGATTCTCATAGACTTTCCTGCCGCGGCTGGCTTTGAATTCCAATCCTCAGATCTCAGCCTCCTGAGTAGCTAGGATCACAGGCATGAGCCGCTGGTACCTGGCAGGCTGATGGTATTTTTAAGTACATCCCTCAGGCTTAGAAGAAAAAAATTATTTTGGGTTTGCATTTTGGACACTGGAGCATCAGGTGCTTTGTCTCAAGGTGTTTAGGAGAAAACTGTGCTTTTCCTTGAGGAATGGACAATCTGTTAAATAGCTCTTAGCATGTATGAAGGGTTCACTTTCCATTAGTCTAGAACATGTATTTTCTCTCTTAGACAATGCAAAAACAGGTATGGTGACAATTATCATATTACCTAGCCAGTTAGCTATTCTGTGAGACTGTGATTATGCAGAGCATAGAGAGGAACTTATTTATGTACTTAATTCTCCAGGAAAGAAACAACAACAACAACAACAACAACAAAAAGCTAAGCCAGCACATCATCTAATTCTCAATGTAAAATAATGCAGGAGTGCGGAAGATGAACATCTGATTTGTCACATCTGATACACTAATGTTTTATCCAAAAGGAAGAACACATTGTAACTTACTCAGTCATCTGCATAAACACCACCTGGCTCTTTACAGCCACCTACTCAAGTAACGGGAGCCCATGAATCGCAGCTCTGCCATGCCTGTAGACTGCTCGCTGGTAGACAGGAAAGTCTGTCTTCTTTCTTTGAAAACAAAGCATTTATTTACCCACATAGCAACATCTAATGCGTTCCCCCCGCCCCCACCCCCAACAGCATAATATCTAGGTGATCTAAGCAAAGCAAATGGAACTTTTCACATTAGGGAAACACAAATTTCTTTGATTTAGAAGAGCTAAAAAAAATCATTATCCTTTAAAAAAGAGGGTGAAGCAAACCCAACGTTGTATAATAAGGAACTTATTAGGGCACATGCCCTCAGGGTGTAGCTCACTTAGTACATTCTCCTTTGGAAATAGCTGTAGTTTTTAGTGTAAAATATCTTGCCAGAGCTGGGAGAAATGTTTCCCCCTCCAAACTGACACACTCTGGTTGTCTGCCTCGGTGAGCATGACCTCATGCTACATTAAACGTGCAGAGCGGTAGCCGTGCATTTCCCTGTGGCACCATTACAAGAATGAGGAGCCTGGATCACTGAGGTACCTTGTACCAGTCTTATTTATTTGCTCGCTTATTTATTTTATAAAAGGAGTATAAAAGGAGTTTCAATTCAACGTGTCAGTTTGTGACTACAATGCATCTTGGTCAAAGTCACTTCTTTCATTGTTCTCCTCCATCTCTCTCAACCCCAACCATTCTCTTATTATCTAGTTCCATTTTCACACTTGAATATCACATATTGTGACTTCATTATCCCCCTCCTTTTCTTCATTTGTCTTCCCTGATTCCCTTGAACTCTCTCTTTCTCTCTGGCACAGACAGACCG
This sequence comes from Dipodomys spectabilis, assembly GCF_019054845.1. NCBI lineage: Eukaryota > Metazoa > Chordata > Mammalia > Rodentia > Heteromyidae > Dipodomys > Dipodomys spectabilis. The sequence goes on from NW_024870679.1 coordinate 17,515,421, forward strand.
ACAGACAGACAGACAGACACACACACACACACCATACACATTCCAGCCTCCCTGGCGTTCATTTTGTTAAATGGTAAGTTAATTGTTCAAAGGAGTTGATACCATTGCAGGCCTCCCCTGCCCATACAGTACTACAGTTTCCATACATATGCATATGACACCATATATGTTTATATATATGCTTGTGATTTAAATATAACTTCAAGGTATGAGAGAAAACATGCATCCTTTGTGTCCTGAGCCTGGCTTACTATACTTAGCATATTTTTTTCCCCAGTTCACCCGTTTTCTTGCCAATGTCATAATTTTTTCCTGAGGGATGAGTAAAATTCCATTAAATTTAAGTATATATACTTATATATACATAACATCTGTAATCTCTCTCTCTCTCTCTCTCTCTCTCTCTCTCTCTCTATCTATCTATCTATCTATCTATCTAAAATATTTTATTGATCCACACATCCATTGTAGGGCATCGGGGCTGTTTCCATACCTTGGCTATGGAGTATAGTGCAGCAATGAAGCTGGATTTGAAAGGTCTTTACTGTATCCTGACTTGTAATCCCTTGGATAAATATTGAAGAGTGGTTTTTAGTTCTGGTTTTAGGATAGTTCTATGTTTAGTTTTACCAGTCTTGAATGTTTTCAAAGGGAAGGTAAAAGGGAGTGTGAGTTAGATTGGTGCGCTACTGTAAAGAAAGGGTTAGGGATAAAAAAAACTCCACTTACTTGCCTTTTACATTTCAGATTCAAGTTGGCTAATTAGAGGGCATAAAAGGCTCTTGTTTTCTCCATTGAGAAAAAAAACTACAGAAGTCTTGACACTTTCCTAGTTTTTTTTTTTTTGTTTTTGTTTTTGTTTTTTGGTACTGGGAATGGAACCCAGACCATTGCACTGGGCAAGTGCTTTGCCCAGTCTTGGAGTTTTCCGCTGATAAACAACTGAGAAAGTCAGTCTTTTTAAGTAACTAATGTGGACCACCTCTAGTTTCAAATTTTGTCTATTTTTAAAGAAATCTTCCAGTTATTGATTACCCTAAGTTCTTTTGTGGGCACTAGAAAGGTGACAATCTATAGCATTTTCAAGTGATTTTGGATCACTTTCCTTGACTGAATACTTCTATTCATAGATTGAAAAAAATCGTTATTAGTGTTTATTAAGAATTTGGACAAAGAGATTTCAGCTCACCAAGTCAGACTGAGAATACAATGTATCCTTCTCCCTGCCCCCCCCCCATCATCATTCCCTGCCTCTTTCCCCACCCCATCCCTACCCTCAAGTTTCATGATTCAATTTTTCCATAGTGCACATTGACTATAATGCCTGTTTTTGCTCATCCTTCTTTCTTCTCTGTGTGTGACTCATGGATAGGTCATGGATTTATTTGATGGTAAGGATAACTGTGCCTCCCTGGGTTTAGTTTTAATGTAGTGTGATGGTTTACAATCTAAGAGCCCAAGACATCTATATCAACCTAAGGCAAATGCTTGATTTTGTTGCTACTGCTCAAGTGCACCTTAAGTCTGTAGCCCAGATTTCCATTTTTTGTTGTTGTTGTTGTTGGTCATGGGGCTTGAACTCTGGGCCTGGCTGCTGTCCTTCAGCTCTTCAGCTCAAGGTGAACACTCTACTACTCGATCCACAGTGCCGCTTCTGGTTTTCTGGTGGTTTATTGGAGATAAAACTGCCCGGACTTTCCTGCTGGGGCTTGGCTTTGAACCATGATTCTCAGATCTCAGCCTCCTGAGAGATTAGGATCACAGGTGTGAGCCACCGGTCCTTAGCCCCAGATTTTTATTTTAACTGTGTTCCTGATTTATACTAAGACAGCATACTTAGACTGGAAGATTTTTTAAGTTTTCAAATCCTTGTGCAACCAAGAAAGTAGTTTTATTCACTTAATTATTCTACTAGTAAGTTCAGAGTTCCCACCCTGTGCCACTGTTAGTCAGAGACTAAGGAAAGGTAGTGCCTTTTGAGAGTTACATTCTAAAAAAGATAAACAAATACTCATAATTCCAAAAATTACTGGCAATGTTTCTGTATCATTTCAGCAATGAATGTGAAATGACATTTGAACTATTAGCAGAGGTCAAGCATCGCATTGCACACCATGCAACAATCCCCAGTGTATGTGTGTGTGTGTGTGTGTGTGTGTGTGTGTGAGAGAGAGAGAGAGAGAGAGAGAGAGAGAGGGAGAGAGAGAGAGAGAGAGAGAGAGAGGAGAGAGGAGAGAGAGAGAAAGACCCTAGTCCATCTGACTGTGAAGTCTGACAGCTGAGAATTTGTGTCGGTCTCAGGAGCTGACCTGTGACCTATGCAAAGTGAAATTAACCTTACATAATTTAGATGAATAGACCAGAAGTATCATTTCTTTTTTATATTGACCAAAAGCTGCATTTTCAAATGTCTACAGAGCAAATAGGAAATGGAAGAGTAGAAAGAACATGGAGGAGAGTATTATCCAGAGACTGCTGCCCACAGGACCTGAGATGCACTGAGAGCATTTGGTGACCGTGGACATGAGCTGAGCATCAGACCATAGCCTTGGCTGAAGGATGTTGTGGGGGGAAAATAAAGATTTTATAGCACATCAGTCCATTGTCCTGTAATCCTATGTATGCTGTAATCTTATTTCCTTGGTAGAAATCGTTAGGTAAATGAAATAAAATAGGTGGCTGATGAATGAGAACACCACGCACGCGGTATTCAGGTGAGAAGAGAAATTTAAATAAGAGTACTGTGGTTCCAGCCAGGGAAAGTGATGAAATTACTCAATCTGAAAACAAACTAAACAAGCAGAAGAACTTGGTGGCCCTGACTGAAGTGGTAGAGCATCAAGTTAAATCTCTAGTACTGAAAAAGAAAGAGTTGAATAGTTGTATGGACTAGAGTAGCAAAATTTGAGACGTCAAAGATAGGGTGAATTTTTTTTTCATAAGAAATATATTGAAAGACCTCAGCAGGAAGCCTCTGAAAGGTTGAATGAATTATCCTCTACTCCTAACATTACACACATCAACCGAGCTATTGAATGGCAGAACTGCTTTGTAGAACTACTTAAAGATAACACAACAACAAAAAAGTATTGTGTAGTTTATGCCAAGTATTGTACTAACCACTTCAATTTATTTATTTATTTCATTTTTGGAGACCAAGCCTAGGGCCTCTTGCTTGTGAGGTAAGTTCTCTACCATTGGGTCCCAGACCTACCTTGTCTTGATATCCTGAGTTTTATTGGATAAAAACACTGAACTTTGGGAGCTTGAGAAACTTTCTCAGGTCACATAATTATCAGGTCACCAGGGAGCTTAACTTCTATCGCTCTGCTATACCTTTTCCACATATGGTAGAAAAGTAGATACTAAATAGTGCTAGGTTCCATTAACTTGCTTTAATTCTCTCATGGGTTTATGAGCTGTTGGCCTACCTACTTTTTGACTCTTTTTTTTTTTCCTACTGGATTTTTCCTTCCCGTTTTCAACTTGACCAAGAAGCCATATCCATTGAGTTAAATGGAGGGAAATTACTGCTACTTAGAAGAGCCTCTTATTTTATGTTATTTTCCCAGATCCCTGGCGGATGTTTCTTCAGGACTTAGTGCTGCTTCTTCGTGGTGCTCTGGTAACAGCAGTCTTGGGAGAACAAAGCAGTAATTAGAGATGATTTGTAAGAAAAGCTTCCTCCCTTTTACTGATAATAAGAGCCTTTGTATTTTTTTTGTTGAACTCTTTGAAAAAATGACAGAAAAATAAAACAAAATAAATCCATCAAAACAAAAACCCATAAAACTCAACACCTCCTCCAAATAACATCCCTAACCCAAATGAAAACATTCTCAAAGGATAGAGGAGTGTTTTTTATTTTTTTTTTGTCTTTAATCTAAGGACAGTATAAAAGCTGAGGTAGTCTCCAGGACTACTTTAATCAATGTAATGCAGTTTGTCGACTTCAGGCTTTGGGGTAGTACAAAGAGAATGAGATGTAAGCCTCTGTATGGAAGCTTTCCTAGGGCCTTGAACTAAAATCAGCTCTATGTGATAAGGGGAAAGGTCCAGGAGGAGTCAATGATGTGGGCCTTTCTGTTGGGTGGATGCAGTCTGCAGTCTGCTGTTACTAAAGGTGTAGTAGCCTGAGCCAGTTGGTACTGCATCTAGCCTCATTTCCTGTGTTCAGCCATGGACCTTCGTTAGTTCAAAGGTTTTTTTTTCCCCTCTTTATTCTAAAGCTCCATTGTGAATTCACAGGCCTTAAAATATGTATTATGGTCCCTTTCATTTGATCATTCTGAAAGAAATCAAAGACAAAACTTTTCTCCTTCCTCTTCTCCTTCCCAATGAGCTTGTCTGTTTGAAATCTTACGGTGTTTGTACATATGGTCTCCTAATATCTCAGCTGAATCTTGGTGATTTTAGTGGGAGCTAGTGACACATTTTTTTTTTCTTCTGCGAGGAGTTTTCAAGAAGCTTTGGCACAATGACAGACTCGTCGCTCTCTCTTCCTTCCCAAGAATTACAGCTTCATGTATTGGAGATTGCAGCAGAGAAAGATGGCAAGCAGACTTTAAAAAAGATCAGAAAGGCTGTTAATTGCCCTCCTTCCTTTTCAGTTAAACTTGAAGAATTTGTCTTGTAATCCTAGTCCTGGAGAGTTTTTTTTCCCTGTTTTTTTTTTAAAAATCATTTAAAAATTATCTTTGTACACAGAGGTTTGCATTCGTCCTATCAGATGATGAGTAGAATGCATCTTGATCCACGGCTTCCCCTCAGTGTCCCCGCATCTCTTCCAATACCTCCCTCCTCCTCTTACCTGGCTCTATTTTCACATATGAACATTGACTATGACTGTGTTCCCCCACCCTTCCTTCTCCATTCTCTCCCTTCTGCTCCCTCCTTCCCCATAAGCTCCACCCCTACTCAGATAAAACATTTTTAAATGCAGTATTTGAGACAGAATACAGGGCAGGACATGTGCTCAGCAAACAGTCCATCATTGAGCTACATACACAGCTTTTATTTTATTTTTTTCTGAGGGGGCAGGGGAGACAGGTTTTCACTATGTAACTTGCATAGGTTCCCTTTGAACTTGCCACATAGTCCAGGCTGGTCTTGAGCTCGGCATCTTCCTGCCTCTGTCTTCCCAGGGCTGGGAGTAGAGTCATGTTTCACTACCACCAACTTCTACCTCTTGAGAATTTCATCTATAATTTTTTTCTGTCAGTTGTGGGGCTTGAACTCAGGGCCTGGGTGCTTATCTCTGAGCTCTTTTGCTCAAGGCTAGTGCTCTACCACCTTGAACCACAGCTCCACTTTCATTTTTCTGGTGGTTAACTGGAGATAAGGGTCTCAAGGACTTTCTTACCCAGGCTGGCTTTAAACCTCAATCCTCAGATCTCAGCCTCCTGAGTAGGTAGGATTATAGGCGTGAGCCACTAGTACCTGACTGTATTTTTTTTTTTTTTCAACAAAATTTCTGGATAAAGGAAGTCAGTTTGGGGCTTGGGAATGGTGCTTTGTACGCTAGTAAACTTGATTTGGCAATATGACTAAAATAATATTGTCATGACTATTACTAATTGCTGTTTACTTACTGGCCTGAGGAATTTTGCCTGTGGGCATTGATTTCACATTATGAATTGCTCCAACTTCAAGTCTCTGTGTATCATATTTTCCATCTGACAAGCAATCCATACTTGAAAGTCAATCTTTCATCCATTCAATATAGTTTAAAGTAAAATTTCAATGACTGACAGTTTACAAAAAGATGTGCCTTTTTTCAAAAAAAAAAAAAAAAAAAAAAGAACAGAAAACAGAATAATCTCTTAGTAGTACAAAAACAATGCGGACACTGTCCAGATCCTGGTAGAAACATTTTGTGCACCACATCCTAAAATGTGATTCAAAGAACTCATGACAGATGAATGGAGAGGGAAATTAAGACATGGGCACAAACAGAAGCAGCATTAATAATTCAGGTAAATAAAATTTGTATACAAAAGAAAGTTGTCAAGGTGATGGAGAATGTTTCTACAGGTATAGGACACTTGAGAACAGGAAAACAGGTTAAGTATTGAATGTCCTGAATTCCTTGCATGCACCCTGTATATTTTAGGTTTTCTTGGCTCCATTATTCTATCACACATTGCTTACTGTGACCTATAACCTTTCCTATGTTAGGTAGATCAGAGATTTCCCTATGTGTCATGTATTATGATTTGTGTGTGCATGTGTGTGTGTGCATGCACATGTATGTATACGTGCTGGTCCTGAGGCTTGAACTCAGGGCCTGGGTGCTGTCCCTTAGCCTTTTTGCTTGTACTTTACCACTTGTGCCACAGCTCCACTTCCAGCTTTTTAGAGTTTCATTGGAGATAGGAGTCTCAGGTACTTTCCTGCCAGGCCTGGCTTTCACCCGTGATTCTTAGATCTCAGCTTCCTAAATAGGATTACAAGCACGAGCCACTGGCACGTGGCAATTTTTCCACTTTTTTCTCCTCCTCCTCCTCCTCCTCCTCTTCCTTTTTTCTTCTTCTTTCTTCTTTTTGGTCAGCTGTGGAGTTTGAACTCAGGGCCTGGGTGGTGTCCCTGAGCTTTTGTGCTAAAAGCTAGTGCTCTACTACTTTGTCCACAGCTCCATTTTACTAGTTTTTCTAGTGGTTAGTTGGAGATAAGAGTCCCACAGACTTTTCTGCTTGGGCTGGCTTTAAATTGTGATCTTCAGATCTCAGCTTCCTAAGTAGCTAGGTAAAAGCATGAGCCACCAGCCCCTGGGTAATTTTTCCAGTTTTTTTTTTTTTTGGTCAGTTATGGGGCTTGAACTCTGGGCCTGGGCACTGTCCCTCAGCTCTTCAGCTCAAGGTGAGCGCTCTACCACTTGAGCCACAGCACCACTTCTGGTTTTCTGAAGATAAGAGTCTCATGGACTTTCCTGACCAGGCTGGCTTTGAACCACAATCCTCAGACCTCAGCCTCCTGAGTAGCTAGGATTACAGGTGTGAGCCACCAGTGCCCTGCAAAGTCATGATCCTTCTCCCTTCATCTACTGAGTAGCTGGAATTACAGGCATGTACCACCACACTAGCCTTTACAAATCTTTAATAAAAGCTCATTGTATACTTGACACCTAAAGGTAGAAAAGTAGAAGTCAAAGAAAAGATGTTTCCAATCAGAGTTGAAGTACCAGGTGAAGCAATGCTAGCAGAAAAATGGGGATTAAGTAGATAAGGGAAGTCAAAACTTTTCAAGAAAAAAGGACAACATTGGCTTGACATGTTCATGTGCCAAAGGCTGGGGGTGTGGGGGAGCGAAGGAAAGAGGAGGCAGGGGAAGATGAGGGGTGCTGAAGTCAGTCTATAGCTAAGCTGGGGATGGATGAGTTGAATGGAGGTGATTGGGAGAGTATCCTGGCAATTGTGTGGAACGTAGATTCAGCAGACATAGGATACTGAGAGTGGGTAAGGGGGCTGCAAGCACAATCTGAAAGAATAGAGGAGTTGCTCCGGTTCGTGAGGGCAAAGTGCATGGCTGATTGGGTATTACATCCTTGTGAGCAATCGAAGAGACAGAAACCACACCATTTTTCATGCTAGCATGTAGCGTGTGGGGGAGAGTCTGGTATAACGTCCAGGTGGGCATGCCAGCTCCTGAGGAATCAGAACACACTTGGTAGTGGCGGCAGCTGTGGTTGAGATGGTGCGAACTTTCCCTCATGCCTCCTCTTTTCAGTCACCTCTCTCCTTTGACTCTCATTTTCAGAGGTGCCCAGAATTTGAATTTTAACCCTAGCATTTCAAGGGTTCTGCTTTACTCACTGCCAGCTTGAGATTCAGAGTTTGGGGTCAGCTACTTCACCTGCCTTTTTAATCCCCCCCCCCTTATTCAGTCTCCAACAATATTGTCCAGCTCTTCCTGCTTACCTATCTCCCATAACCAAAGTGGATGGCGTTTCTGGAGGGAGGGAAGCAGTAGGTCTATTTTCAATCTGTCATTTTTTATTTGCTAGCTTAGGCCGTTTCTGTAACTCTCACATTTCTCGTCATGTGGAAAGGATAACAGCATTGACAATTGTAAGGACTAAATGAGATAGTACAAGGACACAATGACCATTGGGAAGGTCTTAAGGCTTGTGTGTGGAAAGCTCTCTCTGTCTCTGTCTCTGTCTCTGTATCTCTGTCTCTCTCTCTGTCTCTTGACTAGTTGGTTTCCCCTAGGAAAAATAGATGCTAGACCTTGACTTGCTGAAAAAAAATAGGGTATTGTATACTTTGCTTTTCACTGTGTAGAAGTTAAGTGGAATCAATCTCTTGTCTCATCCCTTCCTCCAAGACAAAGGTACAGAGAATTATCTAATTAGTCTGGGAAAGAAAGTAAGGCTCAAAGTAGTTATGTTTTCCCATTGTGTGTGTGTGTGTGTGTGTGTGTGTGAACAACTGCGGACAGGAAGCACACATTCAGATTTCCTTTTCCCTGCAGAATTTCTGCAGCAGAAGTGAGCAGTCATGCTCCTGTGGTCTGAAATGCAGCCTGTGGAGGACTCTGTCCTGTTGTACTTGCTCTGTCCCCTGGCTGGGCACTGGGGAAATGAGCCATCTCCCATTCATTGCTGACACGGGCTCCTGTGGGCTTTTCAGCACAGACTGGCTTTTCTCCGTCAGACTTCTGTAGTTTGATTTCTACCGTCTGTTGAGCTGTCACGATTCCGAGCTCAAGCTGGGGACAAGGGGGGTGGGCTAGTCAATGGACTTCCCCAATCTTAGGAAGGGTTTGTTTACTCTATTTTGAAATGATCTAATTCAACCTAGTTTTGTTTTCACCTATTGTGCCTTTGCTCAACACTGAGTACTTGAAGTGGAGCTTCGTTGACTTCTTTTAATGGTGGTGATGTGTTTAATATTGCTTACTATCTCATCTCTCCCAAACTCATTGAAGAAGGCACCATGTATTATGCATATATGTTCATTCAGTATTTTTGGAGAATGAACAGAGCCTGTGAAATTCATTAAATATTACCACAATAAGAAAAAAAAGGGACAAACCACAAGAGAAAAACAATCTGTACATAAGACTTCACTGCAAACTAGACTGTTTCAGTGTTTATAAATATTCGTCTGTGGAGAGAAGTTCGTGAATTATAATAATTATGCATTAGTGTCTCATTAGTCGGGGTTACATCCATGCTGTTTCTTTTTCCTCTAGTGTATTTCTGATAAGTTAGCATTTTTAAAGTCTTATTTAAAATGTAATAAAAACAGAGAAGAGAGAGAGTGTGTGTGTGTATTCAAGAGTAGATCATTTGTAATTCCTTCTGCTGTGTAAAGAAACTACCACGGACCTCTGAGCCTACAGAGAGGAGATGTGAGGTGCCGCCTCCCCTATCAGAGGCGGACCCCAATTATACAAAAAACACCACCCAGAACAGATTCTCCACTGTATTGACCTGTCTCCTTGATGCCATTACTCATATTTAAATTTTGGGTCCATTTTAATTATTTCAAGCTCTACCACTTGAGCCACAGCGCCACTTCCGGCTTTTTCTGCGTATGTGGTGCTGAGGAATCAAATCCAGGGCCTCATGCATGCAAGGCAAGTGCTCTACCACTGAGCCACCTTCCCAGCCCCTGCAATTGACGTTTAACTTCCTAGTTACTGTCTGATTTAGATAGCAAAGAACTATGATGAAAAGGTAGGGAGTAGCTTTCAGAGCATGTGGAAGACTAAGGGCTGTCCCTCAAATAAGTGACATCACCATGGCTGTCACAGCTATTGCGCCTTACATCCTCAGGCCTGCCTCATCTGTGGCGTAACAGCAGAAATTGGAGATTGCAGTCACTTCCTGTCAGGAACTGGATCCTTCTGGAATTGCCAATGCTGCCAAATTTACAGAGCCTCCTGGACCCTGACACTGTGGGCCGAGGGCTTGCCTGCCACATCCTACTGCCAACCAGGAATGCACTGATTGGTACTGAAGAGGAAGGACGCCTAGAGACTGTGTATCCAAATTCCTTGGGCTGTGGTCTGTTCTCCATCTATTGGTTATAACTCTTGGTCTTACTTGATCTCCCTGTGAGTCACTTTCCTCGGCTGTAACATAGGGATCATATAATAGTTGCTTAATGAGGTTTTGGCAGTCATTAGCTAAGTTATCCCAGTTAAATTGTGGAACACAGTAAGTATATAAACTGTTATCTGTTGTTTAGATATATAGTAGAACCTACTCTAGACTAAGACTTATAAACAGAGGAGAATCATCCAGATTAACCCTTTAGGCAAGCTGAAATTTCCTTTCAATAAAAAAATCCCTTTGTTTTAAAATACATAAGAAAAACATGGAAGAGTTCTATGCATGGAATTTCAAAACCTTGGAGTTCAACAATGTGTTAACTCGGTTTGTCAGATGAAGTTTGTGCAATTTCTTGGAATAAAACTTCAATCATCTTTTAATTGTAGAATGCCCTGAATTTGCATGAGAGCTTTAAAAATAACGGTTACTGTTTACAAGCACTTATCTGTGTGAATCAATTCTTCGCAATCCAAACAGAATATACACCCGCAAAAAATCTCCCCAAATCAAAAGCAGGGGCGCTGCGGTGCTGTGCTCTCACCTGCTCTTCTCACTCCCCGCTTCATTGCTGAAAAAAATGACTGGCTTTGTTCTCAAGGATTGACCAGTGAGTATTATGCAATTCAATCTATACGTTAGCATATACTAATAAAATACTGCCTTTAGATGTTTGATTTGCTAGGCTTTCTTATAGGGTTTTGTTTGAAAGAACTGCTAGAAGTAGTCCATTAGATCAGGTGTGTGAGTGTGTATGTGTGTGTACATGCACCCATGTGTGCATGCATATACATGTGTACACTACTAGGGTGTGAACACAGAGCCTTGCACTTGCCACTTAAGATATATCCAGGGGCTGGGAAGGTGGCTCAGTGGTAGAGTGCTTGCCTTGCATGCATGAAGCCCTGGGTTTGATTCCTCAGCACCACAAAAGCAGAAAAAGCCGGAAGTGGCACTGTGGCTCAAGTGGTAGAGTGCTCACCTTGATCTGAAGAGCTGAGGGACAGTGCCCAAGCCCAGAGGTCAGGACCCATGACTGGCAAAAAAAAGGAAAAGACAAAGATATATATCCAGCTTCTACCACTTGAGCCATGTCTCTGGCCTCTTTTTGCCTTGGTTATTATTTTTCTGCCTTTAAAAATAGTTTGTAACTTAAAATTTTAAACATTTGCATTGAGTTTTTAATCTTCACATGGTTGTACAAGGAGATTGCAATTTAACTTGCTCATGTATGTGCACACACTTCCATCATTGCCTCCCCTTCCACCCATCCTTTCTCCCACGACATGTCACAGTAGTTTCCCACTTCCTTTTTCCCACATGCACATGGAAAATTATCACTTTCACACCACCCCTTTCCCCCATTCAACGTATATTCCTGATATTCACTTTGTTAAACTGTCTATTGATTTTTCAAAAGGATTACACCATGATGTTCACTCTTGCATATATTCTGTTTTAGTCAACTTAATTGTGTGTATACACATATGCCCCTCTCTCTATATTGTACATGTATGTACATATGTATTTATTTATCACTTGTTGCTTCCATAGCTTGGAAGCAACTTTCGAACTGTGCTGCAGTGAACATGGTTGTGCAGGTGCCTTCATTGCATCATTTTGGATAAACATCCAGGAATGGAATTACTGGATCTTATGGTAACTCTAGGCTTAGTGATTTAAGGACTCACCACAATGATTTGCATAGCAGTTGCATTAGTTTACATTCCTACCAACAGCACACTACAGTCTTTTCTTCTCACCTTCAGCAGCATTTGTTGTTTGTACTCTAGACGAGGGCCATTTTGATTGAAATGAGATGGACTCTCACTCAGTCTCAGTGATGTTGTGATTTACATCCACGTTTTGGCCAAGGGACATTGAGCATTTCTTCACGTACTTATTGGCCATATGTTCTTCGTCTTCTGAGAAATGTCTTTTTAGCTCCTTTGCTCATTTATTAACTTATTAATTGGGATGTTGGGTCTTTTGGGGTTTCATTTTTGGAGCTAATTGTATATTCTGGTTATTAGACACTTGTCAGGCATATGGATAGCAAAGATCTTCTCCCACTCTCTAGGCTGTCTTTTCTGCTTATGAACTCTAACCTTCACTGCACAGAAACTTTGAATAAAAATTCTCCCTCCTATTTGCTGAGCCCCTGGAATTATACTCAGAAAGCTCCTGCCTCGGCCAATAAGTTCTAGTGTTTTTCCCCACTCTTTCCTTAAGGTTTCAGGTCTTACACAGAGGTCTTTCATCAACTTTGAATTGGTATGCATACCAGATGAGAGGCAGGGGTCCAGTTTCAGTCTTCTACAGATCAAAGTCCAGTTCTCCTCCCACCCACCATTTATTGGAGTTGGTCTTTATTATCTATTTATTTTTTCCAGTCGTGGGACTTGAACTCTGGGCTTGGGCACTGTCCCTGTGCTCTTCAGCTCAAGGCTAGCATTGTACCACTTAAGCCACAGCTCCACTTCTGGTTTTCTGGTCACAGACTTTCCTGCCCCAGCTGGCTTTGAACTGTGGTCCTCAGATCTCAGCCTTCTGAGTAGCTAGGATTTCAGGTGTGAGCCACCAGTGCCTGGCTTTTACTATCTTTTGTCCAACATATATTTTGGCTTCCTTGTTAAAAAAAGACTTCAGATGGCCGTTGGTGTGTGAGTTCGTTTCTGGATCTTTTCATTGATTCCATTCGTCTTCCGGTATGTTTGGTTGCCAATACCAAGCTGTCTCTGCTCTGTGGTTGTTTCCCAGGTAAAGTGGGAATTTATGGCCTGGCCTGCTTGGGCTGTGGCTGGGTAATGGGGCATACCACTGTGCTCAGTTATTGAGTGAGATCTAGATAGAGACTCAAAGTCTCAGAATCTGAGCTGGCCACAGACTTTGGTCTTCCTAGCTCCTCTTTCCTAGGATTAGAGGACTGTGCCAGTGTGCCCTTTCTTTTTTTTTTGTTAAATCAAAGTCTCCCTATGTTTGTAACCTGTGCTGACAAACTCCAAATCTTCCTGCCTCAGCCTACTGAGTACTGGGATTAAGTAGTAGGATTAAATATGTCCATCATGTCTGGCTCTTGCTGTGTTTAGATTTGAATTTTACTGATGTTTGATAATGGTGAGCATTTATTCATATGATTGTTGACCATTTGTATTTCTTTTATGGAAAAATGTCTATTTAGATAATTTTTTACATGTATATATATTTTTATTATATATATATTTAATGTATATTTTTATTGTAAAGATACTGTACAGAGGGGTTATAGTTACATGAGTAAGGCAATGGGTACATTTCCTATCGAGCATTGTTACCCCCTCCTTAATTTTTCCCCTACCATCTCTTCCCTTTCCACCTCCACAAATACTCTCCACCTCCTCACCCCAAAGTTATAAAGTTCATTTTCAACATAGTGTCTTGTACATCTCATTGTCACAATGGATCATCCTGTATCCTTATTTCAGCATTTTATTATTTCCCTTCCCCTCCCCAAATTAGAAAAATGTATAAACAAGATGCAGGGCACCGGAATCAAATACAGTGTAACGGGTTATACCATGGGGGAAGAACATACAAAAGAAAAAAAAAGTCATGTTAGTACATTATAAGTACATGAAAACAGCAAGAAATATAGAACCTCTTGTGTCCCTATCTTGGGGTTCATTTTGCTTAGCATCATCTTATATGGTCATATGTACATAGCTTTTGACCTTTTCTGCTTGTCCTAGACATATTGCAGTTTAAGGGAAACCATGGGACCTATGTTACTTTGGGCCTGGTTTACTTAATGTAATTTTTTCCAAGTCTTTCCATTTCCTAGCAAATGGGGCAGTGTCATTCTTTCTGATGGAGGCATAGAATTCCATTGAGTATATATACCATATTTTCTTGATCCATTCATTTACTCAGGGTCATCTTGGTTGGTTCCATATCTTAGCTTTGGTAAATAATGCTGCCATAAACATAGTTGTGCTGGTAGCTTTAGTATGGCCTTGTTTGTGATCATTTAGGTAAATGCCCAAAGTGGGATTGATAGGTCTCTATGTGGAGTCTTTTAAGGAACCTCCATACTGCTTCCCAAAGTAGTTGTGCGCATGTGTATGATTTTAGCAGTACTAGGCTTTGAAATCAAGGGTTTTGTTTTTGCTTGTTTAGTAGTTATACTGCTTGAGACATGCTTCCAGCCTTTTTTTCCTCTGGTTATTTCTGAGATAGGGTCTGTTTTTATTTGAGCTGGCCTAGGCTGCAATCTTACTGTTTAATTTCCTGTCATTTACTGGGGTAACAGGAGTATGCTATCATGCTTAACTTTTTCTGTTGTTGTTTTAAGATGAGGTCTCATGAACATTTTTTGCCTGGGCTGGCATGGTGCAGGGATCTGCCCAATCTCAGCCTCTTGAGTAGTTGTCTTTACATGTGTGAGCCCTTAGTGGTAAGCTTCATATGTTTTTTAAGTTGGAGTATTTTTTGTTGTCATGTGAATTCCTCATATATTCTGGATGTTGACCCTTCATGACATAAATATTTTAGAAATATTTTTCCCATTCTTTAGGTTATCTCTTCCTTTTGTTGATTGTTTCCTCTGCTGTGCAGAAACTTCATAGTCTAATACAATTTCATTTGTCTATTGTTGCCTCAATTACCTATACTTTAGTCTCTTAAACAAAAAAATCACTGCCATACTGGTGTCTTGATTCCTTACATTTTCTTCTGAAGTTTTCTTTCAGGATTTACATTTAGGTCTTGGACTGGTGGTTGTATTTAATTCTTCTGTCAACAGGTGTCCATTTTCCCAACACCAATGATTAAAGATGATGTCCTTCTTCCAATATATGCTTTTTATGAATTTGTGGAGAATGAATTGGCTATAGATGCATTGATTTCTTTCTAGAATCATTATTCTGTTCAACTGGTCTGTTTTTATGCCAATGCCCTATTCTATTAGTTACTATACCCTGAAGTACATCCAATAAAACTTTGTTACAAAGGTAAGTAGCAGACTGGAATTGCACTATGGGTTGGACTGCAACTTTCATCTCCTATTTTACAGCATTTTATAAATTTTAGTCATCTGACCTGAAGGGAACAAATGATTGGCTCCATTATTCTGTATTACAGATATTTTTAAGGGGAGGTCATCTGAAATATTTTTTATTTTAGTAGTGGGTGAGTAACTCAGTGGAGATTAAGTATTTGTTGCTCACATTGCTTTTGAAATATACTGACTTAAAATTAGTCCAGGTATGTAGTTTTTTAAAACTATGCTTCGTAAAATAATCAGGAAGATTTTGTATGCTTTATGTGTGATGATAATTATTTTCTGTGATGAAGACTCCATGGGAGATTTACTATTCCTTACTTCTGAGCACATTTGCTAGTGTAAATATTGAGTTTTGACTAGTCATATTAATTTAATTGCCCAAATTAACATTTCTTTTTCTTTTGTTCACAATAGCTTAGATCATCTGAAAGGGTCCTGAATAAATGTGTCATTTGTCACTAGCTAAAACCTGTCACCATTAACTTGATTAATCAAATGCTGCTCTGAAAGATGGATTGGAACACAAAATGGCCGGTCCGGTTCCACATAATAAAGAGATTGATTTGACTCTCAGGACAACCAATATAGTGCTATGCAATGATCATGCTTTATTTAGAAAACCATCAACTAGTATATTTTTTCCTTGATGTACTATTTTGTCTAACAAGAAACAATCATTTCTTTAAAAGTGAAGCTGCTTTTCAGAAACATAAAGATACATTTATCTCAGTACTCTATGATTCTAAAGTGTGAGATTCTGTCTTATGAATTAGGAGGAAATTCATGATGGATTAAAAAAATTATGTTAGAATACTGCTGCTTTTTTATTTTGGTAACATGGTAGCAGATATTGTAGTAAAAGTCACAGCTGGAGAGACTCCAAGAACTCTGGTTTTCTTTCCTTTGGACAGGAATTAAAATATTCTATGTACACATACCAAAATGTAAACAGTTCATTAACTTGCAAAGAAGTTAGATTTCATTGCTTTTGAAAATGAGTGTGGCAGTTTGGAGAGATGTTCATGAAATGAAAAGAGCATCATCCCACTCTTAGTTTCCCTTACATAATTGATACTTAGAAAAACTGAGCGAAGTATAGGCATGAAGGTCACATGGCATCTGGGCTTTTTTCATCATCCTCTGTTGCGTCGCATTTCCTGTTATGATGAAAAGCAGCAGCAGCAAACATTTCGTTCATAACTTAGGGCTAATGATATGTTCTGGACTTTGTGTTTACTGGTCTTGAGAAGTTGGATTTGATGTTTAAAGAGTTCTGAGTTGGATTAAATTTCAAATGCGAGGCTTGAGGAATTTTCAAAAAGGGAGCGATGCTGTTTCATTAATAGTTCATGGAAATTTACCATTTGAAAGGCTGATCTGATGTGTTTTAGAACCTACTGCGGGTTATTAGACGACACGCCATTTATGGATCTGACAGATTGTTGCAATATATATTTGGGTTTTGGTTGGGAGGGGCTGTGGTGGACTGCTATGTGTGTGAAGCATACGGCTGTCTTTCAAAAGTGTGCCTGTTTGGCATGTCTGCTGAAGCATGTCACCCCCCTCTGGTGCTGGTAGAAGCTTTCTAGGTTTTCAGGGGACATTAAACATGGGTGGGGAGATTGTAAGTGATTGCCAGAGCTGGACTTCCCTGGTTCTGAGATTCACCTTGAAGAAGGCCCATCATCAAAGAAGAAAAAAATGACGATAACACTGCAAGTCTTTGTTGGGCCTTCCGTAGTCACTCACTATTGTGGGAGCAGCGGTGTCAGCGTGCTGGTCATCTTCTCTTCACAGGACAGTTGCTGTTAGAGGATTGGGGGAGTTGGATCCATCATAGAAGTGATCAACACTTGCCTTGTTTCCACTTTTCAGAACCCCAAAACACATAGATTTTTAAAATTGTTTGATGGATTTTTAGAAACCTATTTTTTTTCCCCCAAGAAGATAATCCTGGATTTGGAGCTCTGACTCTTGTGTCCCTGTCCTCTTGCCACCAAACAAGCAGTGTTTATCACCTTGGGCGAGCTGCCTCGGCTCTTCCAGAGGTTGGAAAAGTAGAGATTTATGGCTCAGATAGAAAGTGGGCAACATGAGAGGACAACATGAGAAGAATACATTAATATTTTAATAGTGTTCTGAAGCTCAGTGTGAACAGTTGTAGAAAATAAGTACTTGAGGGAAAAATCAGTTCAACACTGAGAATCATTTCCTGCAAGGCTAGGACAATCTGTGTAGGATTGATGGCTTGACCTTCAACCCATTCATGTACATCCCATTTTTTAAGAGCCCAAACACCTTTTCTTCTCTCTTCCTGCTGCCCTTTATCCTGATTAGAGTGGAGATTTTTATCCATCAAAAATATGGAAAATACAGATTATTACAAAGGAGAGAAAATATTTTATTACCCAGAAATAAAAAATGCTTTAAAGTAACTATATAGTCTTGTCTCTGTATGTATGTGTGTATATGCATAAACTCAGTTACACTAAATGTAGTATTTCCAAACCACTGGTTTTTATTTAATAATATGCTGTGACTATTCTTCTCACTACTGAATATTCTTCTATGTTCTGATAGAACATGCAACCTGTGTTAAATGCATTCATTTCCTGCACAAAATATTCATGGCCATTTTTGAAATTATAGAAAGATGGAAATAAATAAAACCAATGAGCTGGGAGTGGGTGTCTTATACCTATAATATTAGATATTTGAGAGGCTGAGAATGTAGGATTATAATTTGAGGCCAGCATAGGCTGCAAATTTAGTGAGACCCTTCCTTCACAAATCATAGCTGGGTTCAGTGGCATGTGCCTTGTCACCTCAAATTATGTGACCCACCCCCAGGTATAAATTAGTCTCATATTTCTCTTGTGAATCACTTTTTTAAAAAGGCCATTTCTGGTCCTTTTAAAATAGGATATCAATCATATTTGTCCTGGTTTATATAAACTTTAAGAATATTCAAGTTATTTACCCTATTTCTTCTACAATACAGTTTTATAGATTGCAGCTTGACTTTATTTGCTGTATTTTTGACACTTGTCCTTTTTTTGTGTGTGTCAGTCATGGTGCTTGAACTCAGGGCCTGGGCCCTATTCCTGAGTTCTTTTACTCAAGGGCAGAACATTCTATCACTCTGAGCCACAGCACCACTTCCAGTTTTCTGGTGGTTAATTGGAGATAGGAGCCTCATGGATTTTCCTGCCCAGGCTGGCTTTGAATTGTGATCCTTATATCTCAACCTCCTGAGTAGCTAGGATTACAGGCATGAGCCACCAGCACCTGACCTGTATATTTTAATTTAGTCAAATCCACCAGTCTCTTCTTTGTTGTTGTTGTAGCTTTTGATTTTAAAATTTGCATGATTTCATGTTAAGCCCTAAACTTCTAATCTAAGTGGAAGTTATCTATTTTGATGACTGATTTCTCACTAGCTAGCCAATGAGCCCAGGACCACTGTAGAATAATTGACATACCCCCATTGATCTGAAGGGCCTCCTTCATACACACCCAGATGTACTGCTGGAAATCCTGAACAGAGCCAAACTCTCTTTAGTTAGTGTATACATATTGATTATTTTCACCTCTAGCAGCAAAATTCTCCTTTCCATTCCTTTTCAATGTTACCCTAATGGATGAAATTCTCATTTGGTTATAGTGTTTCTTAATCTTTTAAACTCAGCAGTTATTTAAAGGGTGTTTTAAAACCACTAGGTTATTTTATTTTATTTTCTCTCTCGTCTTTTCTTTTTAAACTATTAGTGCTGATGGCTGTGCTCCAGTGGCTCACACCTGTAATCCTAACTACTCAGGAGGCTGAAATCTGGGGATCACAGTTTGAAGCTAGCCCAGGCAAAAAGTTCATGAGACTCTCATCGCCAATTAATCATTAAAAAACTGGAAGTGGAGCTGTGGTTCAGGTGAGAGAGTGCCAGTACTGGTGTGCCCTTCCCATATATACACTATCACACACACATATACACTCTCACACATACACACTGACACATACACACACTCACACACACTTGCAAAACTGGGTGACATCTCCCCCACCTTCTACATCAGTTTTTAATATGAATCTTGCATGGAAAATTTTAGCTTTTGTATTTACATTCTATGAAATTTCTTTAAGGCCTTTACAATATAGCCACTTTTTTTCCAGATGTTTAATTAGGTTTTGAAAAGAATGTATTCTTTGTTGGTGGCACAAACTTTCTAAATAAAGCTATTAAATACATTCTATTTTTAAATACTTTTATAGTCTATAAAGAGGTTTTGCCATGATATTTCACACATGCATACAATATATTTTAATCAAAATGACCCCCCTCTACTGCTCTCTCTTTTGACATCTTATTTTTAGAATTTATTTTTATCCCATTTTATCTGTCAGTTTTTGAGAACATATCTTAAAGCCTCCCTCTGCGACTGAGAATTTGTCAAATTATTCTTTCATTTCTCATGGCTTTATTCTATTGATGGTACATTACGGCTCATGACACTTTTATATTCTTAGTAATTGAGTTTCCTTCTTGATTCTTTTTGAATTTTGGATTGAATTTTATATTGTCAGATATGGCCCCACCTACCTTCGTTGTATGTGAATCGACCTAGTACGAACTTTAAAGACATTCATCTTATTAGCCATGTTTCTGCTGCATCTAGTTTTCCAGAACACAGTTTCCTGGAATGTTAGTAACCATTTTCATTGTTGTGACAAGCACCTGAAAGAAATAGCTCTAAGAAAAAAAACCCAGGAAAGATGAATTTTGGCTCTGTTTTGGAAGTTTCAGTGCGTGTTGTCTTGGCTCCACAGTATCTGGGCCTCTGTGTAAGGCGGAACATCATGGCAGAGAGTGAACACCACTCATCTCCTGGTGGGTGGGAAGGGAAAGGGTGGGGATATGTCCCTCAGAGACATTCTTCCAGTGACCTGCTTCCTGCAACTGAACCCCATCTCCTCATTTCTACCACCTACCAATAATGCTATCAACTTAAGAATCAAGTAGATGAACCAATCTCGCAATTAGGCCAGAGCTTTCAGGATCCAATCACTTCAATCCAAAAATCCTACCTCTGAAAATTGCACTGGGAAACCAAGCATTTTCATTTTGATTCTAGACATTTTTTGATTTCCCCTCTCCATTTTTTTGACAGCAGTGTATTATTTAGCCTCCTAATATACCTGAATATTTTCTGTAGTTCCTTTTGCTGCTGATTCCTAGTTTTACTCTATTGTGGTTAGATACGGTACAAGAAGTTATTTCCATTTTCTTGTATTAAGACTTACTAACTAGTATATATCTAGGACAAAAAGAAGAGGTCAATGAGTATGCCAAGGGAGGGGCCTCTCCACAATCAAAGAATGGCCAGACAATCAGGGGCCAATGCCAAAATGCACTTTTCCCTTGAAAGGGTCATTCTGGAAGCTGTTCTCAGTCCTGTTTACCTTGGTGTGAAGGAAATCACTTAAAGCAAGGGCTGCTAAGGAGGAGGGAAAGGTTTGGGAAACCGGATGTCACTAGTTCAAGCACCTACATGATCCCTGTCCTACCCCCTTCCCCAGCTCCCGTTCCTCCTGCCCCCCAGCCTCCTCTCCCCTCCTTTCTCCCCAGTCCTGTGCTGGGCTGTTGACAGGTGCTTTCAGGGTGAAGGAGAAGGTATTTGGCCTGCAGGATGGGGGGTGGGGGCGGGAGGGGGTAGGAGGCTACAATGCTTGATAAGGAATGTACTCACTATCTTGCCCATGTAATTGTAACCCCTCTGTACAGTATTTTCACAAAAAAAAGCTATGTACATATGACCACTTAACCTGATGCTAAGTGAAATGAACCCCAAGACAGGGACACAAGAGGTTCTATCTTTCTTGTTGTTCTTTTTAATGTACTTATAATGTACTATGTGATTTTTTTTTTGTTTCTTTGTATGGTCTTTCCCCATGGTACAACCTCTGTTGTCACTGTATTTGATTCTGGTATCCTACATCTTGTATATACATTTTTCTAATTTGGGGAGGGGAAAGGAAATAACAAAATGCTTAAATAAGGATACAGGATGACCCATTGTAATAATGAGATGTACAGACTATGTTGAAAGCAAACTTTACAACTTTGCTGGGTGGGGAGGAAGGAGGAATTGGGGAGGTTGGGAGGGAAGGGATGGTAGGGGAAACACAAAGGAGGGGGTAACAATGCTCGATAAGAAATAGACTCACGGGGCTGGGAAGGTGGCTCAGTGGTAGAGCGCTTGCCTTGCATGCCTGAGGCCCTGGGTTCGATTCCTCAGCACCACATAAGCAAAAAGAAAAAAGCCGGAAGTGGCGCTGTGGCTCAAGTGCTAGAGCACTAGCTTTGAGCTGAAGAGCTGAGGGACAACGCCCAGGCCCAGAGTTCAGGCTCCAGGACCGGACCCTCCCCGCCCCCCCAAAAAAAGAAATAGACTCATTACTTTGCTCATGTAACTGTAACCCCTATGTACAGTATCTTTACAATAAAAATATATTAAAAAAAGACTTACTTTCTGTCCTAAAATATGATCTACTTTAGAGGAAGTTCCTCTGTTCTCTGAGAAGAACTCATATCCTGCCTCTGTTGGGTACAATATTCTGTAGATGTCTGCTAAATCCATTTTGTATATAATGACATTTAATTCTGAAGTTTGTGTATTTTTGTCTGAATATGTATTAATAAGGTCATATTGACTAATATTAACTATCTTACATTATTATTTTGGGGTCTATCTATATTGTCTTTGTTTTATGAAATTGTTTGCCCCAATAGTCAGTATAAATATGTTCATGATTGCTGTATTTTCTACATGGGCTATTCTATTTGTTAATATGAAGTGATTTTTTTTTTTTGGGTCCGGTCGTAGGGCCTGAACTCTGGGCCTGGGCGCTGTCCCTCAGCTCTTCAGCTCAAGGCTAGAGCTCTACCACATGAGCCACAGCGCCGCTTCCAGCTTTTTTCTTTTTGCTTATGCGGTGCTGAGGAATCAAACTCAGGGCCTCATGCATGCAACGCAAGCGCTCTACTACTGAGCCACCTTCCCAGCCCCAATATGAAGTGATTTTTAAGAAATATTTTCTGACTAATTTTGGTTTGCAATCTGCATGATCAGATAAGAGTACATTGATTCCTGCTTGGTTTTAGCTTCCATTTGCTTGGAAATTCTGTTTTCTATCCTTTAAGCCTGTGTTTGTCTTCATCAGTGAGCTATAATTGTGTGTGTGTGTGTGTGTGAGCAAAATATGGTTGTGCTTTGCATTTTTCCGCACAAATCTGCCAGTTTTTTGTTTTTTTAAAGAGTTTAGACCATTAGCATTCAGGGTTACTATTGAAAAGTTTGTAGTCATTCTTGTCACTTTTGGTATTTGATGATGTTTGGTTCTTTCCTAATCCTCAGTTGCTTATGTATTTTTGTAGAGAAATATATTTGTTCCCCTATTTATGTCATTGCATTTATCCTCTGTGTGTGTGTGTGTGTGTGTGTAGCATTTTTTTAAGAAAAATTTTCAGGGCTGGCTTAATAGTCATGCATTTATTTATTTTTGTTTATCATGGAAAGGTTTGTATATATATCCTTTAGTTTTAGAAGAGAGTTTTGCGGGGAACAACAATCTGGGTTAGCAGTTATTTTCTTTTGGGCTTGACACACGCCATCTCATGCCCCTTCTGCTTTTACAGTTTCTGTTGAGAAATCTGCTGTTGTGTTGATTGGATTGCCTTCATCTGTGATTGTGTGCTTCTCCCTTGCTTTTCTCTTCTTTTCTTGCTCTGTCTAATGTTTTGACTGTAATATGACTTGGAACCCTTCTGATCTTGTGGGTTTGGTGTTTTATATGCCTCCTCACCTATATCATGATCTCTCCCTCGAAATTAGGAAGCTTCCTGCTATTGTTTTATGGAATATATTTTCTAGGCCTTTAATTTGTATACGTTTTCTTATCTCTATGCCCACAAGCCATAGGTTTGCTCTTTTAATGGTGTTCCAGAGGTCCGCTATGTTCCATTTGTACTTTTTTTAATTGTGAAAATACCATACAGAAGGGTTACAATTACATGGGCAAGGTAATGAATACATTTCTTATCGAGCATTGTTGCCTCCTCCTTTGTTTCCCTTTCCCATCCCTTCCCATCTCCCTCCCCCCCACCCCCCGCCCTGCCTTGGGGGCCAAAGTTGTAAAGTACATCTCATTGTTGCAATGGGGCCACCTGTATCCCTATTTAAACAATTTGTTTTTTCCCTTCCCCTCCACAAATTATGCCAACCTCAAATGCAGTGAAAACAGAGGTTATTCCATGAGGGAGGGACATACAAAGCAGTAAATAAATACCTTACAAATATGTTAGAAACAATAGCAAGAAAGAAAAAAAAAACATTTTAGTCCTTATCTTGGGGTTCATTTCTAACATCAACTTATCTGACTGTTTCTGCTTGTCTCAGACATATACTAGTTATTGCAAATAAGGGAAACCATGGGACCTATGTTTCTTTGGGCCTGGCTTACTTCACTTAACATGATTTTTTCCCACATTTTTCCATTTTCTAACAAATGAGGCAATGTCATTCTTTCTGATGGAGGCATAGAATTCCATTGTGTGTGTGTGTGTGTGTGTGTGTATCACATTTTCTTGATCCATTAATCTATTGAGGGCATCTGGGTTGGTTCCATATCTTAGCTATGGTAAATAATGCTGCAATAAACATAGTTGTGCTTGTAGCTTTAGTATGGTCTTGTTTGTGATCATTTGGGTAAATGCCCAAAAGTGGGATTGCTGGGTCATAGGGGAGCTCTATGTAGAGTCTTTTGAGGAACCTCCATACTACTTTCCAAAGTGGCTGAACAAGTTTACACTCCCACCAACAATGCAGTAGAGTTCCCTTCTGTCCACATCCCCTCCAGCATCTGTTGTTATTAGAGATTATAATATAGAACAATAAAAGACCCTGAATAGCAAAAACAATCCTTAACAGAAAGAACAGGAATATCAATACCAAATTTCAAACTCTACTACAAAGCTATAGTAATCAAAACAGCTTGGTACTGGCATAAGAACAGACCTCAGGACCAATGGAATAGAATTGAAAACCCAGAAATGAACCCACAGACCTACAGCCACCTAATCTTCGATAAGGGAGCTAAAACAATAGAATGGAAGAAAGACAGCCTCTTCAGTAAATGGTGCTGGCAAAATTGGTTAACTACATGTAGAAAACTAAAGCTAGATCCTTATATATCACCCTGCACCAGAATCAACTCCAAATGGACCAAAGACCTCGGAGTCAAAGCAGACACTCTGAAAGCATTACAGGATGGAATAGGAGAAACCCTAGGTCTCCTTGGCACAGGCCGAAATTTTCTTAAAAGAGACCCAGAAACACAACAAACAAAGAAAGGTTGAACAAATGGGATTGCATGAAACTGCAGAGCTTCTGCATGGCAAAGGACATAGCTAGCAAGGTCAATAGAAAGCCCACGGATTTACTTATGTTTTGTCAGTCATGGAGCTTGAACTTAGGGCCTGGGCACTGTCACTGAGCTCTTTTACTCAAGGTGGTGCTCTACCACTTTGAGCCACAGCTCCACTTTCTTTTTTTTTGGTGGTTAATTACAGATAAGAGTCTCACAGACTTTCCTGCCCAGGCTGGCCTTGAATTGGGATACTCAGATCTCAGCCTCCTGAGTAGCCAGGATTACAGGCATGAGCCACTAGCACTCAGCTCCATTTGTACTATATCACTTTTTCTTACATTTATCTGAATGTTCTAATTCTTTTCCAATCTTTAATATCCTATCTTTAACATTTTGGTGTGTCCTATTAGCGAGATTTTCAACTAACTTTTTTGGTTTTCTTAATGGCAGGGGCTTGAATTCAGAGCCTGGGTGTGGTCCCTTTTTTCCTCAAGGCTAGCACATTACAACTTGAGCCACATCTCCACTTCAAGCTTTTTTTTTTTTGCCGGTCGTGGGGCCTGAACTCTGGGCCTGGGCGCTGTCCCTCAGCTCTTCAGCACAAGGATAGTGCTCTACCACTTGAGCCACAGCGCCACTTCCAGCTTTTTCTGCTTATGTGGTGCTGAGGAATCGAACCCAGGGCCTCATGCATGCAAGGCAAGCACTCTACCACTGAGCCACTTTCCCAGCCCCTCCACTTCAAGCTTTTTGGTGGTTATTTGTATATAAGAGTCTCATGCCTGGGGAAGGTGGGGGGGGCGGCGGGAGGGGGAGATGGGAAGGGATGGGAAGAGGAAACAAAGGAGGAAACAATGCTTGATAAGAAATGTACTCATTACCTTGCCCATGTAATTGTAACCCCTCTATATGGTATTTTCACAGAAGAAGAAGAAGAAGAAGAAAGAAGAAGAAGAAGAAGAAGAAGAAGAAGAAGAAGAAGAAGAAGAAGAAGAAGAAGAAGAAGAAGAAGAAGAAGAAGAAGAAGAAGAAGAAGAAGAAGAAGAAGAAGAAGAAGAAGAAGGAAGAAGAAGAAGAAGAAGAAGAAGAAAGAAGAAGAAGGAAGAAGAAGAAGAAGAAAGCATCATTGAATTTCAAGTTAAAAATAAAAAAAAGAGTCTCATGAACTTTCTTTCCCAGGCTAGCTTCAATCCTTATCCTCAGATCTCAGTCTCCTGAGTTGCTAAGATTATAGCCATGAGCCACTGGTACCCAGGTTCAACTATGTTTTTTTGTTTTTTTTTTGTCCATCATGAAGGCTGAACTCTGGACCTGGGAGCTGTTCCTTAGCTCTTCAGCTCAAGGCTAGAGCCCTACCACTTGAGTTACAGTGCTACTTCTGGCTTTTTCTGCTTATGTGGTACTGAAGAATTGAACCCAGGGCCTCATGCTTGCGAGGCAAGCACTCTACCATTGAGCTACCTTCCCAGCCCCTCAATTAAGGTTTTATTTTTAATGTGGCTATTATACTTTTTATTTTTCAGAATGATGATTCGATTTTTTTGTGGCTTTCTATTTCATTATTCACCTCTCCTTTTATATTCTGTAGTGTCTTCTATATTTTGCTCATCAATTTGTTTGTATTTTGAATTCTTTTAGAAGTTTATATATTCTCTTCAATTTTATTGATTATTCTTTTGAGCTCATCGAAATTTCATCCAATTCACTATTTCTTTTGTGTTCTTAATAGCATCCTCTGAGTAGTTTATCTCTTCTCTGTTGTATATTCTTGAATATGTGTGGTTTACTTCTAGACTATTCTATTCCATTAGTCTATTCCTTGCCAATACCATATACCATTGTTTTA
The DNA here is from genome assembly GCF_019054845.1 of Dipodomys spectabilis. Taxonomy (NCBI): domain Eukaryota; kingdom Metazoa; phylum Chordata; class Mammalia; order Rodentia; family Heteromyidae; genus Dipodomys; species Dipodomys spectabilis. The sequence continues at coordinate 17,541,786 of NW_024870679.1, forward strand.
ATTACTGTACCTTTGTAAATTTTTTGTGGATGTTTTGGGCTCGAATTCAGGGCCTGGGTGCTGTCCCTTATCTTTTATGTCCAAGTCTAGTGATCTACCACTTGAACCACAGCTATTTCTTGCTTTTTGGTAGTTAATTAGAAATAAAAGTCTCACAGACCTTCCTGCCCAGGCTGGTTTTGAACTGTGATCCTCAGATCTCAGCCATCTGAGTAGCTAGCTAGAGGGGCTGGGAAGGTGGCTCAGTGGTAGAGCACTTGCCTTGTATGCATAAGGCCCTGGGTTTGATTCCTCAGCACCATATAAGCAAAAAGAAAAAAGCCAGAAGTGGCGCTGTGGCTCAAGTGGTAGAGTGCTAGCCTTGAGCTGAAGAGCTGAGGGACAGCGCCTAGGCCCAGAGTTCAGGCACCACGGCCGGACCCAAAAAAAAAAAAAAAAAGACTGAGTAGCTAGCTAGGATTATAGGCATGAGCTATCAGTGTCCAGTGACAAGTTTTATTCTAATATTCTGTGACAGGCTCTGTTAGATAGGACTAAAGGACATAGGAAAATTTATAGGCTTCTATTTGCTTGCAAAAAACATTTTAGAGCATTTTATGGATAATTGGCATTAAAAAAGACAATCGGGAATATAAAGTGCATCTGAATTCCTTAAAAACAAATTCTCTCAGGGAAGTGGCTATCACAGCAGACTGCTGTGTGTGTGAGCTGCTATACGTGAAGTTGCACTAAGAACTTACATGGATTTTTGTAGGTGTGAAGGTGTGCAGGTAATGTCAAAGGTGATTGTGTCAAGTACCATGCTTAATTAAAAGGTGTTCCTTGTAAATTCAAATCTAAATTTAGACATAAGAATTTATTCTCCTTCCTGAATCATTCTTGGAAAGTCATACATTGTAATTTTGACTTGTATTACCTAGCCAAGAAGAATGTATGCTTTGTGTTTGAAAATGAGACCACCACCATTTTTTCCTAGCAATAGATGTCAAGAGTTCACTGCAGAAAATATGAGTTCAGGGTTTCATTTGGACTTTTATGACTTGGCTAAATTTTCATTGCAAAAAAGTGTTCTTTTTCTCCTTCATTTCCTCTGTTTCAAATTTGTTGTGTGTGTGTACTACAGAAGAAGATCTTACAGTCATGGAAATCAACAAATTGCTATTTATTCTAGAAACTAAATTGCTATTTATTCTAGAAACTGATTATTGTTTTTGAGCACAGACACAATTAGTTGCATAGAAGTCTGTAAGAAATTTGCTTAGAAATAAGTCAGATTATTATGTGGCTTATAGTCTCTTTAGCATGATTTGTTAACAGTGTGATTTTTGTAGTTTACTAGTACTCAATTATAAACTCAATTATCATATGCTGAAAAGATATGTTTTAAGCATAGATTTTTGTCTTACCTATAGAACAAGAAGTGTTGATAATTGATGATGTATTTCCATGTGTCTGTACCATGCTACTGAAATTTTAATTATCAGAGGCTGGTGAGCATCCAGATTTCATGGTAAAATGTCAACACAAAGAATTTGCGCACATTTAAATGAAATTTTCTGGTCTACATTGAAAACTTAAATATTGGAACAGACAACTATGAAAGTGAATGAAATGTTCTTACCAAGAGTTAAAAATCAATTAAAATGCAAAGATGCATTTTAAGTCTGACTATTCTTTTCTAAGTGGTGAGGGCAGGGGGAGGGTCGTCGGAGGTAGGGGGAGAGAAGAGCTCTATTCTTTTCCAAGCAAGTAATCTCTTATAAAACCCACTCTTCTGCTTCTAGTCGAATCATATAGCAAGATTGCCTCATTCATTCAACGCTGGAAATACATCAAGGACCATTGTCCATGCTCCTAAATAATGTCCGTGGTATCACACACCCAGTAAAGATGCCTTCTTTTCTTCATACGCCTTGCTGTCTAACTTGCTCCCTATGCTAATGTGGTTCTGTGATGATTCTGTGTAATGTTGATATTTGGTATTGCTGCCCATGGGCTTTCTAGTTTCAAAAAAAAATCACACCAAAGACTTGAGTGGACTTGAGAAGAGGAAAGCCAACATAAGAGCTCTTGCTTTGATGCGTGTAATAATAGCCAACAAAACCCACCCTGGGCAGGCTTGAGAGCGCAGCACTACTCTGAGGAGTACCCAGTTCTTTGGGGTTGATTATGGCTTATTGAGGCAGAAAACTTGTTCGAGTTCAAACTCTTTGAATTCCTTGTTCTCTCAATAGAGTGTCTAAAAAGAGCATTCAATGTTTCATGTCACAAAATCACCGCCGGCCTAAATCGTTCCTATTTTCTCTTTTGCATATGGTGTGCAAGAAAAAAATTCCAACACTCTTCGGCAGCACCATAATGCTTTGATAGGAGGGAACACTGCCATAACCGGCTGCATTAAGGAACTTATATTTTATTCTTCTTTTCAGTGTACATAAAAATCCCAGCTTAGTCCTTTTTTGTCTTTTCGATCCTTTGAACTCTTTCAAGCTATGTTTCAAGACTTTCTAGGCTTTGACGGGGCTGGCCATTCACTGTAAAAGTAGTCAATGCCTCAGTGAGACCACAAGCAGAACTCTGAGTGTCTTAAGCAAGGACCACACAACTCTTGGGAGAATTTGCATATTTTAGCAACTCTGTCGAGTGTGAATCTCCAAGCAAAGAAGGCCGCTCATTCATTTCAATATCTTGGGCCTGTAGGCCTTACTGACCAATGCTGTACCTGTCTTGGCCCCGTGGGAGGCAGAAATGGGAATGAGGATTGAATGGCATATAGGTGTGGGCTGCAAAAATGTGCTTGCCTATCAACATGGGGCTAGACATTTACACTAGGAGATGTGTTTACACTTCAGCCCAAGATTCGAAATAAAGTGCTGATTGAGACACAAAAGTAGGTACCCTTAAGTAGCCCACTGTGGGCTCAGAGGGAGCAAGGCCAACGCTGCTCAGTTCATTTTCCAGTTCAGTAGTTGTCGTAATCCAGCTTGCCCAGCTGCTAACAAGATTGGGTCTGAAGTTTACCTCCACAATGAGATAATCAGATTACCAGCCACAAAGATCAAATAATGACCCAGCTTTCCAGCAAGTTCAGCAGGACCCTTGATAACACTGTGTGGTCTTTGAGGTTTGATTTAAAAAAATTAAATGGCTAAACTTTGCCTCAATATTTTGCATCGGGGATATATATATATGTATATATATATATATACATATATATATATATATATTTTGAGTGAGTTGATGATTCTTTTGGATGCGCACTTTCTCCATTCTTCTGTTGATTGGAAATTAAGAGGTAGGAGAAAAGGAGGATACACCCGCTGTGCATTTGTTCTTGAGCTGGGCTTTAAATGAAGCATGCAGAATTTTTAATTTGGTGGTGTAAGGCAAGACCAGGGTAATTCAAAAATCATTCTCCAGTAAGGAATTGGTTCCAACAGAAAACAACAGCCTCTGTCTTCACTGCCTGTTTTTTTTCCTTTTGTTGTTGTTGTTGTTTATTCCCAGCACTGTGCCTCTGGACCAGAATGGATTTGGTCTTTCCTCTCCCAGGCCAACAAGAAAAAGTTGGAAAGTTTGGATTTTGGCTCCTCTAGGATAGCTGTTTTCAGTAGTAAAGGGATTATTGGGAGAGGCATACAAATGTGGGCGCCTCACAGCAGATGGTGCACACCGCATCACCTTTGAGAAAAGTTAATTAAGCCAAGCATATTGTGCCCATAGAGAGGAAAACGTAGATGAATATTGAGCAATCAAACTCAGTGTCTCCTTTTTTCATGCCTTTGCAGTGGGACACAGAATCCCATTGAAAAAGAATTATGTACAGAATCAAATTAATTCACGTCCAACTTTACTCTCTTCCCACGTTTTAACCGGGGTGCACACCAGGCCCTTCAGAAGTTTTGTCCACAATCAATGGGCCACACCGCGGTGTCCACTAAATTAAATGAACCAGTGCAGAAGAATCTCTTGTGAGATATTAAAAGGGTGAAAGGCTGTTTAATTCAAATCCTTCCGTAGAGTCTTTTCATCACCCCCTTTTCCTTCGTACAGTATAAATTATTAACTAACTCCTTTCATCTCAGATCAATTTACAAAACAGAAACAATTACCCCTTGTTAATGAGAACGAACACTCTCTAATAATTATGAAAGTTGGTGTTTGATTCTGTTTCCTCACAGGTCCCTGTTTACAATCTAATTTAGAGTTGCCTGCAAAGTGAAATAACACAGGGATTTTTTTCAGTCTGAGAAATGGCGGCCCAGGAAACACATGGGCTTTGGATGTGAATGAACACCATTTGAGGAATACATGGACACAGGTTTCATGAAACTGGCTTCTGTGCAATTCATTCGGCTTCCTGGTGGCGCAGTGTAAATATCCAGGCTTTTCGGGTCAGGGTTTGGGAAGATGTCATTGCCACCGTGTGGGTAAGTGGTGGGGAATGGTTGATGGACAGGCTTACCTTGAGAAGAAGGAGGGAGAAGGGATTTCACGGTGACCTCCTGTCATGCGGAGTGGTCTCAGGCCTCAGGCAGGCTCCAGAGCTTAGCTTTATCTTTCCCTTCAGAAGCAGTGACAATCCAGAGGGATAAAGGTAGACTTTAGACACCAAAGGGGCATGGAGACGCAAAGAGAAAAGCAAATTTTCATCTCAATTGGATAAAAAGGAACCAGAGGAAATGACTCAGATCTTTGAAAGAAAAGGCCAAGTCGGAGGTGGGCCTAGCAGCTGGGTTTCTGCACCTGTCCAGCCTTCCTTACCACGACTGGCCATCCCGCAGACTCGGCTATTATTCTGGTTACTCTGGATGAATTCAGAGGGAAACAGCGATTATGGAGATGGAAGGGGAGAGGGAGGTGGTCTCTGTAATGGAAGCAAAGAGGCTCGCAGGCTTGCCGACACCAGAGGAGTTATTTCAAGGTCTCTTTGGTGGTAGCAAAAAAAAAAAAAAAAATTCAGAGTGAGAAGAATTTGAGTAATTTCACCAATTATAAGACAGATCACTTTGTGGTGGAGATTGTAAAAACCGTCCTGTGGTACATTAATCAGAATAAATAATGAGTGTAAGAAATTAAACTATCAAAGACTTAGATATCATCAGCAAGCTAGATGGTATTATTCTTCAATTGATTTTTTTTTTTTTTTTTTTGGTCAGTTGTGGGACTTGAACTCGGGGGGGCTGGACACCATTCCTGAGCTTTTTGTGCTCAAGGCTAGTGCTCTACCACTTTGAGCTACAGTGCCACTTCCTGTTTTTCTGGTAGATTATTGGAGATAAGAGTCTCCTGGACAGGGGAGGGAAAGAGGGAGAAAAATGAGGGAGGGGATAACAAGTTAGACAAGAAATGTACTCACTACCTTACATATGTAACTGTCACCCTTCTGTACATCACCTTGACAATAAAATTTAAAAAAAGAACAAGAGTCTTATGGATTTTTTTTTAAAATCAGGGCTTGCTTTGAACCATGATCCTCAGATCTCAGCCTCCTAAATAGCTAAATAGGATTTCAAGTATGAGCCTCCTGTGCCTGGCTTTCTAATTGCTCTGATAAACAGACTATTTCTGAGGCCTCATTGGAGAAATGACATCCTGATGATTTCACTTTTGATGATTAAATTCCCTTAAATCTCACCTGAAGAAGCACCAGGGTAGGATATAATAATAAGTATATGCTATCCTGAGAAGAAACTAACCTCCTATGTTTAGACTCATTCTAGTGCAGTTTCCACATACACCATCACTGATTTCCCTGGTTATGAAGATTTTATGTTAGTGGGACACACGGTTATTTAATTCATATGGATGCATGATTGATAACTGAGGTCAGAAATTTATTCAAATTTTCTTGGCTTTTATCAAATGCCCTTTTTTTTTTCTTCTCCATGACCCCATCTATAATCTCACAGTCTGTTTGTCATTTGGATTGTGAACGTTTCTTTTCTTTTCTTTTTTTACATTTTATTTATTCTTCATTGGATTGTGAAAGTTTCTTGAAACACTGTTTTTGTTTGGGGATATTTACTTATTTTAGAATGACCTTCAGTTTCTCTAATGTTTTTCTCTTGAGTAGCTAGTGGGCTGGATTTTGAGGAGGAAAACAACAGAATAGCATGGCCGTTCTGGCCATATTACTTCCAGGTATATACTAACATCACTGCTGATGTTAACCTTGCTGGTGTGTGTCTTGGTTCTCTACTAGAAAGCTCCCTCCCCTTCTTTCTGGCTGTACCTTTGGGGAGGAAGTCACTATGTCCATCACCTTCTTGAGGACAGGGAAGTTATATGAATTATTTAGAACTTTTATTTTCTTGCTGGTCCTGGGGTCCTGAACTCAGGGCCTGGGCACTGTCTCTGAACCTCTTTGTGTTCAAGACTAGTGCTCTACCACTTGAGCCACAGTGCCACTTCTGGCTTTTTCTACGTAATTTATTGGGGATAAAAGTCTCATGGACTTTCTTGCCTGGTGTGGCTATGAACCAGGATCCTCAGATCTCAGCCTCCTGAGTAGCTAGGATGACAGGCATGAGACACTGGCACCTAGTTATTATTTTAGAATTTTTTTGCTTTGGAGAGCTTTGTCTATTTTTTACACCACTTAATTAATTTATGTCAGTATAACTTTATATAATATATATAACTATATATAATATAATATAATACATATAATATGTAATATGTATGAATATAATCTACAACATCAGAATATAGAAAGAATACATAAATATAGAATATATCAAGAATATATGACTATATCCAAGAATATATAAAATATAGAATACATATAGAGAATTTATATAAGAATATATAAAGAAAGTACATAAAGCCAAATGTACTTGGGTGCACAACTCAGAACCTTGGACTTTCCATCGGCTTTTTCACTCAAAACTGGCACTCTACCACTTGAGTCATATTTCCAGCTTTTTGCTGGTTAATTGGAGATGAAAATCTCTCAGATTTGTCTGCCTGGGCTGACTTCAAATCAAAAACCTCAGTTCTCAGCCTCCCAAATAGCTATGATTATGGGCTTAGATTTAAGAATATCTTGCATTATAATCTGATACTATTTTATTTATTGTATCACTTAAAATATCCAAGTTTTCCTGTTGAGAACTTTTTCAATTGTTTCGTAGAGTCTTTTTTTTTTTTTTATTGTGAAAATACCATACAGAGGGGTTACAATTACATGGGCAAGATAACGAGTACATTTTTTTTTTGGGTCCAGTCATGGGGCCTGAACTCTGGGCCTGGGCGCTGTCCCTCAGCTCTTCAGCTCAAGGCTAGCGCTCTACCACTTGAGCCACAGCGCCACTTCCGGCTTTTTTTCTTTTTGCTTATGTGGTACTGAGGAATCGAACCCAGGGCCTCATGCATGCAAGGCAAGTGCTCTACCACTGAGCCACCTTCCTAGCCCCCAATGAGTACATACCTTATCAAGCATATTGCCTCCTCCTTTGTTTCTCCTTCCTATCCCTTGTCTTTTGACAAGCCCTTGCTTGCTTGCTTGCTTGCTTGCTTGCTTCCTTCCTTCCTTCTCTTCCTCTCTCCTTCCCTCCCTTCGTCCTTCCCTTCCTTCTTTTTTCCTTCCTTCCTTCCTTCCTTCCTTTCTGGAGGATATATTTGTTTTTTGTTTTTTTTTGACGGCCGTGGGGCTTGAACTCTGGGCTTGGGCCCGGTCCCTTGGCTCTTCAGCTCAAGGCGAGTGCTCTACTGCTTGAGCCACAGCGCCACTTCCTGGAGGAAATATTTGAATATTGAATATTTCCTTACTTTCTGGCACTGTAAGATACTTTAGGCCCAGCTTGTATAATCCTGTCCCAGCTTTAGAGTTATTCTAGAATTGTTCCTCTGTTTCTTTTGTAGACAGTGATATTAGAAATCATCATCCAGGTACTAAAGGTGTTCTATCTTTTGAAAATGTTGCACACTACGAAGAAGACTATGACAGGAAATCCTAAATCTATCCAGCCAGCCAAACACTCACTACAGAATGTTTTGAATGTACTAGGTTCAGTGCTAGGCACTGGGAATACAATTTAAAGATTAAAGAGAAAAATGGCCATTTTTGGCTTTGAAGGAACTTAGACTTTCATGAGGTGGAGGTGGATAAAGAACACAGGTAGACAGGCAGGCAGAGTGCAATGTGATTGTATTCCACACTGACTTTCCTGCTCCACATTTACAGCTGAAGACAAATACTCAAGTATCATGGGCACCATCTCCAAAGTAGCTTTCCAAAGGATCATATTGAAGGACAGTACCTAAGTCCCCCAGAAGGCCAACACCTGGCATAAATCCAATCTCAGTCTCTGCCTCTATTAGAGCTGGTCTTGTACAGAATATTTGTATAGTGCTCCCAGAAACTGGTCTAGAATGAGGGCCTATGTGTACAGCTTTGAAGAGGTTGATCCTCTGGTCACTGCTGCCACCCCCTGGAGATGGCCCTTTTATGTGTTTCCAGGCCTGGTGAAGTAGAGAACTAACTCTCCAGTGGTTTTGTGGAGATTTTCTTAGACAGAATCAACAGCCCAGATACAAATTTATCTATCTATCCGTCTGTCTGTCTGTCTCTCTGTCTGTCTGTCTGCCTGCCTGCCTGCCTGTCTTTTATTTTGGTTGGTCATGGGACTTGAACTCAGGGCCTTCTGGGCTCTGTCCCTAAGCTCTTTTGCTCAGGGCTAGTACTCTATCACTTTGAGTCACAGCTCCACTCTCAGTTTTTGAGGGGTTAATTGGAGATGGGTCTCATGGAGCCTTTCCTCCTAGGTTGGCTTTGAACTATGATCCTCAGATCTCAGCCTCCTGAGTAGCTAGGATTACAGGCATGGGCCACCAGCGCACGGCCTCAAATATCTAAATTTTAAGGTGCATGAAAACATATTCACCGGCCATTATACAGGATCAGTGGTTCATTTGAGTGTATAAATGGAAGTCTTTGGCCAAAGTTGATCATGGTAGGAGGAACTATTCAGGCTTCTCCATTTTTACCTCTAGGCATGTGACTTTTGGACAAGTCATTTAATCACTCAGACTTAATTTTCTTGTTTCTAAGAGAGAGATAACCTTTTCTCTAATTCTCTTATGAGGCTATGCATGAAAATCCAACAAGTTAATGAAGAGGAAGTCATTTTTTTCCCCAAATGAAGTGTGTGGTGGAAGCAATAGTATCACTAGTTGTGTGTGTGTGTGTATATGTATGCGCACGCATGCGTGTGTGTACAAGCAAAATATGGAGCCTGTTATGTGATAATTCAGTGTGTTACAGAAAAGATTATACAGAGGGGAAGAATTTCTAACTTAGGTCAGGTTATCAGAGAAGACCTCGCCGAGAAGATGACCTTTGTGTGGTGACTGAGGGAGCAAGAAAGACCAAGCTTCTCTTGGCAGTGGTTTTCAGGTGAAAAGAGAGGTGAACAAAGAGACCTAGGGTGCAAATCGACACATACACTGGGTCCTGAACATCTTAAGTTAGACATGTCTCTGGAAGGGGATGTCTTTGCTAACACGTGCTTCCCATGTTTTTGGAATGTCCACCCCAACTTGTCAGCTCCAGGGTGAGCCAGGCTGATCCACTGTGAAGTGGATGCCCCCCCACCCCCAACAAATTGGCCACAAAGCCTGCCACATAGCTTTCATCCCTGAAGCTTGTGTTTGGATGGCATGGGACATTTGGGAGAGCCAAATGATGACAATGGGGCTGTCCCCTCTTTGCTTCTAGTTTCTAAGAAAGATGTCGCCAGGCCTAAGTCACCAAAATGGCTTGCAAGGCTCTAGAGCAGACTTCTCAACTTTCCTTCTCTAGAAGGCTCCAGAAAAGAGAAAGCATGTGGCTATCCCAGAGCCATAGGTGAGATTGGTGCTCATGAGTGCCTCGTTTATCTTAACAGCCTGTGGAAAAATTAGCAGGCACCCGTTCTGTTTTGGCACAATATTAAATCTTCAAAATATATTGTATTCAGTCTGTAGCTTTAGATACTCCCTAGCACACAGTTTCCCGACTTTGTGAGGCATAGCAAATTGGACTGGACTGAGTATGATTCTTTCGATTTTCAGGTTTAAGACCACTCAAACTAGATTGTATCTATATACTTGGCAAATTCAGAGTCCCATGCTTCTTTTTGACACCTTTCCTTCCCTTTTCCTCTATACTGGCAATGCATGTATTTTGTAGCCAAATCTCTTTGTCTGCTTGCATGTACTGTTTAAAAATACATCTGCGCAAGCTGCACTGTCTTTGTCTTTCTCCTTTTTCTTTGGAAAAAAATGTTATTGAGACATTCGGCCAGGCTTCTGAACCTCAGTTCCATCATTGGGCCTACAACCTGCGTAAGTTAGGTGGCCTATCTGGCCTCAGTTTTCCTCTTCTATAATCACCATCTCTGCCTCCACCTCACAGGGTTGTTGAGTGAAGTAAGTTGGTGTCTCCACAGTGTTCTCTACATGCTTGTTACCTATGGCTGCCGCCACCTGCTGTTTATTTTGCATACTTCCTCATGGGTGTGTGTGTTGTCTTGCAGGGATGTCCATCACCTGACTTCTGTCTCTCCAGATCATCTCCCTGCTCTCTCCTGAGTATCCAGCCTTTTTCATTGCATTGCAATAATTTCTTTATGAAACCTTGCTTCTCCCGTGAGATGGTGGCTCTTCTGGTCTCCTGCTGTCTCAATTTCACTGGCTGTGAGTTGGGCCACCTCTCCCATGTGGACATTTGGCAAGGTCTCAGGACATTTTACAGTCAGGCCTTGGCCAGCACAACCTGGCATCTAGTGGGTACTGAGAGGGAATTCTGTGATACTCCTTCAATGCGCAGGGCAACCCCAGAGCAGCTATTTAGTCCCCAATACCCATAGGGTCACCATCGAGAGCCCTGCTCCACACTGAATTCCCACAGGTCCATGGTACATCCTTCTTTGTGCTCCCAGTGTCTAGCAGAATGCCTGGCCGGCGAATACCACTGAGGCAGAGAGAAGCCCATCGAGACACAACATTTCCGCTGGAAGTTCTGAGCACATGAGTGCTTACAGGAGGCTTTTAACTGTACAACTAACATTTGCATGTTTTCAAATGTTTATTCCTGAGGCTCTCAAGGCTTTGTAAAAGAGGCTACATCTAGGGCTATTTATACAACCCCAGTTCTTGGGCTAGGAAAGTGGCTCAGTGGTAGGGTGCTTGCCTTGCATGCAGGAAGACCTGAGTTCGATTCCTCAGCACCACATAAGCAGAAAAAGCTGGAAGTGGTGCTGTGGCTCAAGTGGTAGAGCGCTAGCCTTGAGCTGAAGAACTGAGGGACAGCGCCCAGGCCCAGAGTTCAGGCCCCACGACCAGGAAAAAACAAGACAAAAAACAAAAACACCCCTAGTTCTCAATTGTTTTGTTTCATTTGGATAGCACTGAAGGAAAAATTCATATTGCTCTTATAATGCAGAAAGATTTGTACCTAGAAAACAGTGCTAGGATGAAGGCTTCTAATCTTTTCTATTTTTTCATATATATATATATATATATATAAATATAAATATATATATATATATATATATATATATATATATTTCCTTCTGTCTCTCAGCATCACTGTTTCTAGACTTTCTTCTTTTTTCCCCCCTGATCCTTTTTTTGAGATGTAGGCTGGGTTGGCACAGAGGTGCAGCCTTGTCTTTTTTTTTTTCTCTCTCTCTCTCTCCCTCCACTTGCCAGTTGCTAAGAGTCTGGGGACAGAGAGGAAATGACTAAAAATTGAACGGAGGCTTCCAGCAGGGCTGTGAGGAGATCGAGCCCATTTTTAGCACCTTTTAATGTGAAAATGTCTCTCATCAGGACTTCCCCCCCTCATTGTTTGTTTAGTTCTGTGACCAGGAAATGGACACAATTTGTTTGGATTATTCCTGCCAGACACTAAATGATATCTCAAAGAGTAAACTTCTTGATTTTTTTTCTTTACCATTCATCTTCCTTCCTTCCTTCCTTCCTTCCTTCCTTCCTTCCTTCCTTCCTTCCTTCCTTCCTTCCTTCCTTCCTCCCTCCCTCTCTTCCTTCCTTCCTTTCTTCCTTTCTCTCTCTCTTCCCTGCCTCCCTCCCTCTCTCCCTCCCTCCCTCCCTTCCTCCTTTCCCCTTTCCTCCCTCCCTCTCTCCTTCCCTTCCTCCCTCCCTCCCTCCCTTCCTTCTTTCTCTCTCTTTTTCTTTCTTTTTATTACATTAGGGTTGATCTGGGTGAAGCCATTTTCTCACTAAATTCCAGTGCAAGCAGAAAAGAAAAATAAACGAGTCGTGAGACTAACTAGGAGGCTGGAGGTCAGAGCAGCTGGCCTCAGTGCAGGGGTGAGCCAGGCTGGAAAGTTATGGTCTGTGACCTCCCTAATGTCCTCATGGACCAGAGGAGAAACAGCGCTGGCCAAGGCCCTCTAGAAGGTGTTGCCCCAGACTTTGCCAAAGAGAGGGTGGGAATGTGGTGACAGAGTTGTATCTACTTCAAGTTTTCAATGGGTGGGAGAGGGGGGAGGGAGGGAGAGAGGGAGAGAGAGAGAGAGAGAGAGAGAGAGAGAGAGAGAGAGAGAGAGAGAGAGAGAGATATGGGATCAGAAAACAAAGACTTTAAAACTATGAAAGTTCACACTGGAGCAGGGCGCCGGTGGCTCACGCCTGTAATCCTAGCTACTCAGGAAGCTGAGATCTGAGGATCCTGGTTCAAAGCCAGCCAGGGTAGGACAGTCTGTGAGACTCTTATCTCCAATAAACCACCAGTAAACCAGAAGTGGTGCTATGGCTCAAGTGATAGAGCACTCACCATAAGCTGACAAACTCAGGGACAGCAGCCAGGCCCAGAGTTCAAGCCCCACAACTGACAAGAACGAAAAAAAAAAAAAAAGAAAGTTGACATTGGTTGTAACTGAAGTATCATATGGTGAAGGAGAGGAAAAAAATACAATAATGGTTTAACTGTGAAAAAGATGATAGGAGTAATTGCCCCTCTTTTCCATAATTTCTCAGCTATTTCTGTTATTTATAAGAACTGCCTGTTGTGTCCAGTTTGGACCTGGTTTATGTACAAATGCTGGTTGTTTCATTTAATGGCAAAGCTGGCTGTGTTTCAACACCTGGTTAGGGACAAGGAGACAGAAAGAGCTTGCTCTGACCTACAGCATCATACTGCTCAGCTTTTTCATCTGTAACCATGTTTTGGATAATAACTGTAATTCTTTCTTGTGAGGGTCAAGAGAGAGAGGTTCATGGATGAAGGCCTGTCCTTTAGCTATTCATTACTATCACCATAGAAAAAACACTTGTACAACACAGCTATTACATATAGAATGAACCCTCATGCAATGAACTCTTTCTATATGTTGGTTGTTAGCTAGTTTTCCAAGTGTAGAAGTGGCTTATATCACTTGAACCCACACTTCAAGGGCTAGAAGAATACAGTCAAGCTATCTACAAGAGAGGTTTGGAATGTGAAATAGACATGGATGTTTGGGTGAGTGGTAATCAACTCTGTTTTAAAGGCATGGAAGAGGAGAAGCTGTACCTAGCTAAATGCTGATACAGAAATTTCCAGAATGAAGGAGTGGGCATCTTTGATATGACAATATCAAAGATTATATTACCATATGACTCCCAGGACAGGCAGAGAGCTATCCTAAATTTGAAATGAATTTTGTTATTTTATCAGCTATATAGTATTAAGCAATTTATGAAAACTTTCAGAGCCTGTGTTTTCTTATCTGGAAAGGAGGCTTAGTAACCATTCTCTTGGAGCTTTTTGTGGGCATGACAGAGAAAATGTGGGAAAGGCCTTTGCCCAATATGCTGTACCATGGTGATTCCCAGCAGAGCAGCAGAGACAGAGTTCTACCATCCTGGTATTGCAGGTGGATAAATGGAGATGCTTGAAGAGTCTTTTCTAAAGACATAGAACTAGGAAAGGGCAGAGCTACGATGTGAACATCCCTTCAGAGAGGAAAGACCTGTTCTATCCCATCACAGTAGTTTGTTACCAGGACTGAGTCACCTTTTAAAAAGTTTCTCTCAATTGGCATTGAATCTTTATTCTTTTATTTGTGTGTGTGTGTGTGTGTGTGTGTGTTGTTCCTAGTACTTGAACTCACAGCCTGGGTCCTGTCTTTGAGCTTTTGTGCTCAAGGCCAGTGTTCTATTACTTGAGCCACAGCTCCACTTCTGCCTTTTGGTGGCTAATTGGAGATTAAAGGGTCTTACAGACTTTCCTGCTCAGGCTGTCTTTGAACTGGGATCCTCAGATCTTGGCCTCCTGAGTAGCTGGGATTACAGGTGTGAGCCAGAGGTAGCTGGCTAGTCTCTGTATTTTATTGGTGCCTTTCTTTCGGGTGTCCTTTATCTGATTTCATTCTTAATTAATTTTCCAGATAGCTCACTTTTATTATACTCTAGAATTTTTACTGTCTACTCCATCAATTTAAAACCCCTCTACCATTTTCTGTGGTCTTCTATTCTCTGCCCTTTGTTTAGAAAACCTATGGAGCCTGGGGATGAAGGAATAAATATACATGTGTGGTCAGGGCAGTGTAAAATAACAGCTTCAAGGATTGCAGTCACACACGCTTCCCTCTTTTCTCTTCAAACGCTTGCCTCTTCTTTGCTACTGATTGGAAAACTTTTCCTATAAAGGGCCAAATAATAAATCTTTTAGGCTATGTGAGCAGAGAGTGTGTCTCGCAGGTATTTAGGTCTCCCCTTTCTCCTGCGAACACAGTCACAGGCTGTCTGTAAACAAATGAATGTGATTTCTTTCCAATAAAATTCAATTTACAAAAATAGCTTTTCCAACTCCCCATTTCACACCACCGCTTTACACATTCATGTTCTCTTTTTCACCATTCCCTGGCCACACATCCTTTCTTCCACACAGACTGGTTGCTAGGGTTTGATTATGGATAGTGGCCACCAGATCTCCTGTTGAGACTTAATTGCTTAATTGTGGCAATGTTGGGGGGTGCGGCCAACTGGGAGGTGCTGGGTCATTGGGGCTGAGCCCTTGTGGATGGAGTAAGTTCTACCTTATTATGTTGGAGATAGCCTCACTGATTCAGACTGCAGAAGCATGAGCTTAGTGAACCTGTTTTCTTTATAAATGTACTAGCCTCAGGTATTCTGTTCTATCAACACAAGCTAGAGTAAGACAATGGAGCTTTCTCTTCTATACTAAATATAACATCATGCAACTTGTTTTTTTCTCCAGCTTTGCTTGGGCGACACTTGAACCTAGAATGAATTATCCAACTATCCTGTCACTCTGATCACTGTCACTGCTATCTTTGACTCAAGTCTATACCACATTATGGCAGCATTTAATTAAATAACATGGATGCAATTTATTATTCAAATAGGCTCATGTCCCAAATGAAGTGCTTTTTCTGTAGTCTTAAAATGGGCTTCACACAACATAGCTACATATTAAAACAGCCTGATTTGTTTTTGACCTATATATTGCCTTACTGCTGTGACCCAAGACCTATCCAGAATGCTTTGCTGATTTAGAAGGGAACATTTGGAAAGAATGATCAGGAAGTAGATTGCTTTTCCTGGTCTCTAGTAAAACCTACCTCCACAGATGTGTAGGGAATATCATATCTATGTGCTTATTTTGGATGCAGAAATCCTCTCAATGGCCTTCTGTGAATGCAGACACAGCAGTGTGTGCTTGGGAGCTAAACCCTCCAATTGTCCCAGCCCATCACCTTTGGCAAATGGAATTTGCTGATGATCAAGGCCAAGGGTCCAGGGCAAGCCCTGCTGAATGGCTGGGGCAGCAAGCCAACGCATGAAGGGACTTGTATCCTGTGATTGTCTCAGGAGGCAGTATGGCTCTGGTAGCCGCTCATTGATTTTGTCTTTCCCATCTACTTCCTTCAAAGAGTTAACACTCACGCATGTGAGATATTGCAGAATTTAGGGAGATGAGTGAGATTCCTGCTCATAAAAGTGTGAGGATTGTATTGATTCACCTCATATTTCTTTCACATTCAATTATTATGAGCTATTGTTATGGGTTGCATAAAACATATAAACAATAAATATTGTTTTCTTTATTAATAAGCGTCATTCTTATTCTTTGCTTTCATGCTCACCGAAAAACTGAGCAACAAACAGAAAGTTTCTCTCCCCCTTGCCCATCACAAGTATACAAGCCCTCCCACAACTCACATTCTACACCACGGGGGACCTTTGTCCTAACCACTAGGAATAGTATTTATTTAGAAACACTCCAGATACGTGAAGTGTGTAAAGGATAGTGAACTTTCTGTTTCTATCCACCACTCATGTGCTTTGCTCATCCTGCTTTCCTGCAGTTGGAGTTTAGTTATATTCCTATGTAGGTGTATGCTTAAATATTACTTCATAAGTTTGAGTAATCAAGGAAATCTGACAGTGTTTTGAATTTTTCTGCAGATAAATGGTATCATCTTTATATACACTTCAGTAACTTTTTTTTCCTCCCAGTCCCAGGGCTTGAACTCAGGGCCTGGGCACTGCCCCTGGGCTTCTTTTGCTTAAAGCTAGCATTCTACCTCTTGAGCTACAGCTCTACTTCCCGCTTTGTCTGTCTATGTGGTACTGACAAATCAAACCCAGGGATTCATGCATACTAGGCAAACACTCTACCACTAAGCCACTTGCTCAACCCTTCAGTAACTTTTTGTATTCATTCAACATTGGGTTTATGAAATAGTTCCATGTTGGTTCAAAGACTTTAGTTCTATTTTACTGCTATCCAGTATTTCCCTATTTGATTATATTCTTAACATCTTTATTCTACTGCTCATGGGTATTTAGGTATTTCTTATCTTTTTTCAATGAACAGTCAGGCTATCATCAATATTGTAAACTTACCACACATGTTAAGAGTTTCATTAGTAAGAAATGGAATAGTGTATGGTTCACTGTCTGGTCACCTGACATATGTCATATATAATGTTCAAATTTGCTACATTCTTTTCCAAGTGATTGCGTTCAAGCCAAGAGTTTACAAGATTTCTCCTGACTCTGCATTCTTGTAAACGCTCAGAAATCGTGAAGTATGGCTAACAGGTGGAGAATGATTATTTTTAATGTGATTTTAATTTATGTTTCATTGTCTTTTAGTGATATTGCATGTACTTTTCTGAATTTTGGCCTTTTGGGTTTCTGACTCTTCAAAGTGCCTCTTAATCTCTTGATTTTATTAAAACCTTTAAAATATTTTCCACCTGATACAGGAACTCAGAGCCTTGTGCTTGTTCAGCTTGTTTACTCAGTTGGTGTTTTACCATTTGAGCTATGCCTCTAGCCCTGTTTTTTTTCTGTTGACCATTTTGGTTTTGAACCTCAATCCTCTAGATCTTGGCCTCTTGAGTACATAGGATTACAGGCATGAGCCATTGATGCCCAGCTTGAGAAACTTCAATTTGAAAAATACTGTTTAAAATTAAAACCAAATGCACGCGCGCACACACACACACACACACACACACACACACACACACACAGACAACAAGAAAGGAAGAGAAAATAAATCAAACGAAACAATGCCTTAAACACTAATGCAATTTTAGATTTACTCCAGCATTGGACAGGTTTATTTTTGATGATCTAATATGGGGAAACGCAGCCACTCTCATTCTTTCACACTCTGTTTGGAGGAGAGGAACGTGGTCTATCACCTCTCCCAAGGCTGGGCCGAGGCGATGGCTTCAGCAAAAACTACCATATGATCTAAGGACCCTGAACGAGGCATGGGAGACCAGAACATGCCCCGGCTGTCAGCAATGCAGACCAGGGGAGAGGCTCCCACGTCCAGGATAAAAGTGGAGATTTAATAAGGCTCTCCACAGCGCTGCCTAGCAATTTTTATCTGAAAACCTCCAGGCAACCAGGAAACATTAATTAATTAAGCGTTGCAACAGCTC
Organism: Dipodomys spectabilis; assembly: GCF_019054845.1. Lineage (NCBI taxonomy): Eukaryota > Metazoa > Chordata > Mammalia > Rodentia > Heteromyidae > Dipodomys > Dipodomys spectabilis. The sequence goes on from NW_024870679.1 coordinate 17,559,704, forward strand.
TGCGGACTAGGTAAGGAGGCACGGGACCCCCCTCTGGGGACGCACTGTGGCAGCTGGGTAGCCACATGCCGGAATACTAAGTGGCAGGTAGTAAGAGGCTACAGACACGAGTAATTAAAAAATGATAACAAGCACCTGGAGGTGGGGAGCTGTCTTGGAACTTGGCCCAGCATCGGGCACTCAGAAGAGCTGGGCAGGCCCAGGCAGCAGGCGCTGCCCACAGCCCAGGCCAGACTCACACATGTGAACGCAGGGTTCTCTGAACTATGAGGACTTTCTGCTTATCGTTTTTTTTTTTTTTTTTAAATGGATCCATGTCTTGTGCATCTGCCTGTCTCAGTTCATATGAACCCTTCTGAGAGAAGGGTTTCCATTTTTGATCATCGAAAGACGTCCCCCGAGTTTTGTTTCTTATGGGTGGTAGACTTGGGGGGGGGAGCGATTGAAAATGTTTGCAAGGAGAAGTTTACGTAAGTTAGGTTCACTGAGTAAGAAAATAAGTTAGGAATAGGATCTAATTGTGTTTGGTTATATGTAAGTAACGGAGTTACTCTTTAAAAAAATATCTGAAAAGTTCAGACATGGAGAAAATTTCCATTTCGGAATCTTGAGCTAGTTTTAACATTCATAAAGAACCAAATTGATAAACTTAAATTAAAAGGGGGGTTTGTAGGTCCAGACAAGAATCACTACCTTGTAGTATTAAGGGTAGAAAAGCACTGATATTTATTGGATATTTCTACTTTGTGTTAAAATGACTTACATACAATAATTCCATTTATTATATAACCTATAATTACATCTATATTGTAGTCTTTTTTATATAATCTAATTATAATTTCATTTATAATACATAAGTCACTTAATATATATTAACTATATGTAATATAATATAAAAGTACTATGTTTATAAAGGGAATAGTAAAATATCTTCACTCCAGCGTCTCTTCCTTTTGTATATATTCCCAGGTTTCATAAGTAGACATTTACATGTTTAGAGACAGAAATAGTGTATGCATTTGCATATATATATGTATGTCTGTGTGTTCTCTTCATTACATGTGCATAATTTTAATTCATTCAAACAGGATCCTAACATTCATACCACTGCCTACATAGATTTAAAAATGTAAATATATGCCGGGCGCCAGTGGCTCACACCTGTAACTCTAGCTACTCAGGAGGATGAGATCTGAGGATCACGGTTCAAAGCCAGCCCAGGCAGGAAAGTCTGTGAGACTCTTATCTCCAATAAACTACTAGAAAACCGGAAGTGGTGCTGTGGCTCAAGTGGTAGATCGTGGCCTTGAGCTGAAGAGCACAGGGACAGCACCCAGGCCCATAGTTCAAGCCCCACGAATGACAAAAAAAAAGAAAAAAGAAAAAAGAAAAAAAAAAGAAAAAGTAAAGATATGTGGAAGTCCTTTTGTTTGAATCCATAAAGACCAAGTTCATTATTTGGTTGATTTTGTGGCATTCTATTATAACAGTGTTCTATAATATATGAACTGATTCTTGCTGGTGGGAATTTAGATAGATCATTTCCTGTATTTATAATTATAGGAAGCTATATCTTGTATATTGGCAGTTAATCAGTTAATCTCCCAATGTAGTCTAGAGTTTTGTTTTTTTTGGTACTGGTACTGGGGCTTGAACTCAGGGCCTGGTTGCTGTAAACTTAATTCCCCCCCATCCCCCAAGGTTGATGTTCTATCAGTTGAGCCACACATCTAATTCCAGATTTTTGGTGGTTAATTGGGATAAGTGCCTCACAGACTTTCCTGCCCAGTCTGGTTTTGAACCATGATCCTCAGGTCTCAGCCCCCCTTTGTAGCTGGGATTACAGGTGTGAGCCATCAGCACCTGGCTAGATTAGCCTTGCTCTCATTATTGTCCTACCTATCTCGGCCTCCTGAGTGCTGGGATTATAGGCGAGTGCCACCACATTCATCTGGATGAATAATTTTGAATATACAGCCCTCCGCAAAATTCTAACTAGAATTGTTGTGTGCCAAGGGCCATTTGCAATGTCATATCCATAGATCAAGACTGTACACTGAGGAAAAAACCCTCCAAATTTAGAAGTAAATTTTATGTCAGCCGAATTTGCTTACAAGTACAACCTATATCTGTGTTCTGGGTTACCTCCCATTTACCTTATCTGTGAGGGAAGGTTGTCTTACCCTTAAAAGTAAAAGACGAGCAAACTCCTGATATCTGACATCCATCAGATGAAACTGACAGAAGTTGTCAGTCACTTACAGCCTCCAGAAAACTACACCTGGACAGCGGGCCACAGCCCTGAGATGGGAGCTGTGTGATGCTGGCGCAGCCGTCATGAGGATGAAGTGACCATGTGTTCTGTGGAAGGATGTGCTTGGCGTGTCTGGATAATTTTGGGTGGCAAGGAAGTGAAACCCACGAGGTTGGGGACCAGTGTGGGGCCACGAGGGTGGCTGGTGGAAGCTCTCAGCCAGGGTGGAGGTGGGGATTTCTTCCTGGGGGAGGGACTGTTTTGGAGAAAAGGGAAACTTTGAGGCCCAGGATCAAAGGCAGCAGAGTAGACATGAAATTAAGCTTTCCACTAACAGCTGCCAGTTTCAATTTTTTAGCTCATTATGACATCTTCATTAGATCTATTGATTACTTTTTTTTCTGTGCCAGTCCAGGGCTTCAACTCAGGGCCTGGGCAGCGTCCTTGTGCTTTTTTGCTCAAGACTAGCACTGTACCATCGAGCCACACCTCAGCTTCTGGCTTTTGGGTGGTTAACAGGAAAACAGAGTCTCATGGATTTCTCTGCTCAGGGTAGCTTTGAACCTCGATCTTCAAATTTTAGCTCTCTTGAGTAGTTAGGATTACAGGCATGAGCCACTGGTACCTGGCTATTGATTACTTTTATAACCAGAAAAGATGATAAATTTAAAACTTTGCAGGAGTATTATGAAAAAGTAATGTTTTATATTTATTTGTATGATTTTTTTCTTGCTGTTGTTAAGTCGTATGTTTCTAAACAAGATATTGAATTCAAAAAAGTTTTACATTATAAAATGTTTATTATTTTGGCTTACATTATTCTGATGATTGCTTCTGTAATTTTATCTTTTTCTGATTGTTTTTAGGATCATCTTTTCATTACTAAAGGGTTTGATTTTAATGCATATTGTTATTGTTTTATCCATGGTTCTTAGAGTTCATTGAGATTCTTTAGCTTTTGGATTTAGAATTTTCATCCATTTAGAGACTGACTACTGTTCAAATATTTTTTTTCTGTCCACATGGCCAATGTTAGAGACTTCAAATACATGCAAATTATTCCACTTGAAATGCTTTCATTTTTTTCCTTTTGAATAATTTCTATTGCATACTTTCCAGGTCATTACTATTTTTCTATTTTAATTTCTTATTCTTTAAGTAGTTGTACAAAGGAGATGCCACTTAACGAAGCAGTTGATGAATACAATGCATGTTGATTGCTGTTGCCCCATTCAACATTTTCAGTTTTTCTGTAATACCTAAAAACATTCCTTCACTAACTCCTCCTGTAATGTCTAAAGTGCTCTTATAAGAGCCAACATAGATATTTTAGAACTTGTAGCTTTTGTTTCTAGGACTTTCATAAGGGATTTTAATAATCAGAATCTCTAGTTAGCATCAATTTTCCTTCAAATTTCATAAACACATATTATGCAGTTATGATAGTGATTTCCACTGCTATCTGTGTCTTCAGTGTGATTTCTTGGCTGGCTTTGATCGGTTGATTCTGCTCATTATAGCTCTTTTTGTTTCTTTTATGGATGTCTGGTGTGGTTTTTTTTTTCAAAGTTTGGTGCCAGACCTTGTGATTTTTCTCTTTTTAGTGTATATCTTGGGCTTCCTATAACATGTGATGTAGCTTGCCTTCAATCTGATGTTTAGCTGGTCGGAGCAGTGTCTACTCAGGAAATTTTTTAAAAGCTCTTCTGTGATTCACTCTTAAAGATATTCTGTTTTCCACTCTGGCTGATGGAACTAGAAATAGTTCTTGGTCTTGTGTGGGCTTCAGGTGGCATTCCTTTACATCCCTTTGAATCTCTACCTTGCATTGTACGAATCATTATTCAGCAATACTCAAAGAGAATGCTCTTTAGCGCTCCAGAGGTTATATTCTCCATGTGTCTGACGCATTTCTCTTCTCTCTCCTCTCTGATATTCCATTTTGTAAATTCTAGGACACCTTAATATTCCTGAACCTCTTATTCTTATTCATCCATTTAGAAAGACCTGTTGAGGGCTGGGAAGGTGGCTCAGTGGTAGAGCACTTGCCTTGCATGCCTGAGGCCCTGGGTTTGATTCCTCAGCACCACATAAGCAAAAAGAAGAAAGCCAGAAGTGGCGCTGTGGCTCAAGTGGTAGAGCGCTAGCCTTGAGCTGAAGAGCTGAGGGACAGCGCCCAGGCCCAGAGTTCAGGCCCCACCACCGGACCAAAAAAAAAAAAAAAAAGAAAGACCTGTTGAGTTTTGTTTTGCTCCATTTTTCTGTAGTATAGTCTGGATATTATTTAGGCAGTGTCTGTATCTCAACATATGATGGAGGGAGGTCAGATGTGGCAATATTAGGCATCTAGCAACAGTTTTCTTTCAATCCAGACAAACAGTGGGTATTGTCACTCCCACTGGGGTGGTCATCAACTTCAGTCTTGTCTTCATGTTCTAGTGGGATTTTTCCCAGGACACATTCGATGGCACAGTCAAGGCTGAGGACAGGAAACAGTCACAAATGGAAAGCCTGCCTCCATTTTGCCAGGAGTATGATCCTATCAGGATGAAATGGCAGTGATGCGAAGAAGTCCACTGGTATCTTCACTGTCATGGAGAAGGCTGGGGATCACTTGAAAGGGAAGTCAGAAGGATTATTATCTCTTCTCCTTCTGTATCTTTGCTTCTCTTTCTACCAATGCCCCATGTCTGTGATGTGCATGAACCATGACGACTCTAAGATGGTTGGCAATGCCTCCTGCACCATCCACTGCTTAACCTTTGGTTGAGGTCATCCATGGAGACTGTGACATCATAGAGGGACTCATGACCTAAATCCACGACACTTTTGTACTCAGAAAACTGTAGTTGGCTCCATGGGAGCCATGGGGAGGCCCTGTGTAAAGGGACAAAAGATCAGAAAGGTGAACTGAGCAGTCCAAAGGGTTTTAGTCAGGCAAGGGCCACCAAGACTCCTTCAGCCCAGCTGAAGAGGAAAGGGCGCACCCACCCCTCATCCCAACTCGGGTCCCTTTAAATATTAGACTTTAACAGTGAAGTCAGATGGAGCAGATGGAGCAGAGGTGTGAGGGAGGCATGGGGGGAGAGTAATGTGGATCTTGAGTAGGGGGTTTCAGGTTTCAACAGCATCTGTGTCCACTAGGGGCATCAAGGTCAGGTATCACTTTGGTCTCAGGCTCTCTTCTCCAAAACCACAGGGTGAGTTTGTTCAGGGGGAAGGAGAGAGGAGGTGCTTCAGGAGTCAGCAGCAAGGACAGTTCTAAGACAGGGCTGTGGGGGAAGGTGAGTACTTTCAGTTTATTTTCCATCACCCAGCAATGAATCCTACATCTAGTGGTGGTGTCAAGGCCATGAACAAAGTCATCTTTGGGCTGAAAGCCAAGCTCACTAGTGTGGCCTTCTGTGTGCCCATGCTCAGTGGGTTCATTGTGGATCTGACTTGCCGTCTATACAAGGTTGAAAAGAGCATTTGGGGCTATAAAAGAATCAGATCTTCTCCTTGATTTTGCGTGTGCATGTGTGCACATGCATGTATTGGTATCGGTGCTTGAACTCAGGCCCTAGGCTCTGTCCCTAAGATTTTGTGCTCAAGGCTAGCATGCTACCACTTGGAGCCACGGCGTCATTTCCAACTTTTGGTAGTGAATTGGAGATAAGAATCTCAGTGACTTTCCTGATTGAGATGGTTTTGAACTGTGATCTTCGGATCTCAGCCTGTTGAGTAGCTAGGATTACAGGAGTGAGTCACTAGCACCCGGCTGTCCCTGAGTTATGGACTGTGACCCTCATTCTTTCTCTTATGTGGAAGCTGACCACTTTGTCAGGTTCACTTCCTGGTTCTAATAATGGAAGTGACTACAGAAACAAGATGGTGCACCTTATGTTCACATTGTCTCCGAGGAGTGATGGCTAGCTGGATCACCAGCCCCAGCAGGAAGACAGAGGAAGACTGAGGCCCTCAGCTTCAGGATAACTGCTACCGCAACACAGTCCCTTAACATCTGAGAATCTCCTCTGTTCCATGTCTGTACCATACCCTTAAAGAGGGAGGCTGAGGGACCCAACTCTGACTTGTACCATTATAAAAGTCTACTGTATTTACCCTCTCCCTACCCCCTCACCCTCTGCCAAAATGATTACATGAACTATTTTCCCTAACGCCTCTACTTGCAGTGTAGTTTCCTAGCCTATGCTGCTGAATTTGAAATGAATTTTGGCCGTATTTACTCCACTAATCTGTGTCTTTCAATTGGCATATTTGGAACATTTACTTTTGAAGTAATTTTATTATTTATTTTCTGCTTCCTATGTTTCTTATTTCTTGCCTTTTTTGGGGGGATATGTGCGCATCTGATGATTTCTTCCTTGGTTGTAATATTTTGGAGTATATTTCTTTATATAACTTTAAAAAAAATTAGTTGTACAAAGGAGTTACCATTCAACAAATCAGGTATAAGTACAATATATCTTGATTGATGTCACCACATCTGCTCCCCTCAATTTTCCTAGTTTCATTGAATATATAACTGCATCTTCCCCAGTATCTCAAGCACTAGCTTCCTGGTATTTGTTTTGTTGGTCAGTTAGTTGTTCTGAGGAGTTATACCATTTGAATTCTCCCCTACAAATACCATTCCTCAAAATATGGTATACTATTTGTATGCACTTGCATATGACCCTATATGTGTTTACTCCATATTTATAAATTAGATCTAACTTCCACACATGAGACATCTTTTGTCTCTCTGGGCTTGACTTGCTTTACTTAACATATTTTTTCTTATCCAACCATTTATTTGCAAATGATGTAACATTATTCTTTCTAATGGAAATTCCAGTGTGTGTGTGTGTGTGTGTGTGTGTGTGCGTGTGTGTGTGTGTGTGTATCACATTTCCTTGATTGTCATCCATTGAGGGGCATCTGGAATGATTCCATACCTTGGCTATGGTAAATAGTGCAGCAATGAACATGGTTGTGCTTGTGACTTTACTGTATTCTCATTTGCAATCTTTTGGATAAATGTCCAGGGATGGTATTGCTGGGTTGTAGAGTTTGTTTTCTGAGGAACCCCTGCACTGCTTTCCACAGTGTTTGAACACATTTACATTCCCAATAACAGTATATTAAGGTTCCTTTCTCCCTATATCTATGTCAATATCTGTTGTTGTGTGTATTCTAACTGGGGTGAAATGTCTTTTTTTAAATTTGCATTTCCTTTATGGCCAGAAATATTGAGCATTTCTTCATATATCTATTGGCCATTTTTACTTCTTCTTCTGAGAAATCTCTGTTGAACTCATTTATTAATGGAGCTGTTGATTCTCTCAGGGTTTAGTTTCTTGAGCTCTCTATTCTGGATATTAGTCTATTTTTCTAACATATAGTTAGCAAAGATCTTCTCCCATTATGTAGACTATCCTTTTATTTTATTTTTATTTATTTTTTATTGTGAAAATACCCTACAGAGGGGTTACAATTACATGGGCAAGATAATGAGTACATTTCTTATCAAGCATTGTTGCCTCCTCCTTTATTTCCCCTTCCCATCGCTTCCCATCTCCCCTCCTTCCTCCCCGGCCCCCCTCCCACCCCCACCAAAGTTGTAAAGTTCGTTTTTCGACATAACGATTTGTAAATCTCATTGTTGCAATGGGTCCACCTGTATCCCTATTTAACTGATTTTTTTCCCCAAGATAAGTATTCAAATGTTTTTGCTTTCATGCAATTGTTTCTAACATATTTATAAGATGATTTCTTTGTTGCTTTGTATGCCCCTCCCCCACGGTATAACCTCTGCTTTCACTGTATTTGATGTTGGTATAATTTGTGGAGTGGAGGGGAAAAAATAGAGTCCTTTTCTGTTGTTGTTGGTCATGGGGCTTGGACTCAGGGTCTGGGTGCTGTCTCGGAGCTTTTTTGCTCCAAGCTATTGCTCTACCACTTGAGCCACAGTGCCACTTCTGGTTTTCTGGTGGTTAGTTGGAAATAAGAGTCTCACAGACTTTCCTGCTCCAGCTGGCTTCAAACCATGATCCTCAGATCTCAGCCTTCTGAATAGCTAGGATTATACATCTGAGCACCAGCTCCTGGCCATAGATTGTCTTTTAAACCCTAGAATGCTGCGTTGGGGCCATAGTAAATTAGGCAGTTCCATTGATGATTCTGTAGATCCTGAGGATTCCAGTTCTATTTGACTACAGGACCTCCACACATCTTCTATTCCCTGTGCTGGTGCCTCAGGATTTAGGTTTCCTTCAGTGTCATCATTTCAGAGAGCACTTGCTAGATCACAAAAGCAAACCCTGCTCTGTAGCTTCACATCTCTGTATCCTACTTTTTTCCTGTATAGAACTTACAATTTACATCCACTTTTACTTCTATGTTGACCTTTTTTTTTTTTTTTTTGCATGTGCCTTCCCCTTAAGAATATAAATTCTGTGAAGGCAGATACTGGGTCATTCTAGCTTCTTTCTACATCATTACTCTATTTGTTGACTAGATGAATATACAGATTTGGCAATTTTTCTAAACCACATTTTGATAAAATGTGGCTGAGATTTTACTCCTATGTAATAACCTTCCCAACATGCTCAATTAAATAGGACTCATAGCTTTCACACATGGAGGCCAAAGGAGCATATGCGTAGGAGTGGTTGACAAAGGCACAATAGCTATGTGCATATCCTCATATACAATACTACTTTATGAAATAAGCTCCAAGAAAAGGAAATGAGATGTTTTTAGTTGCTGTTGTTGCTGTTTTAGTTTTCTTTTCCTTTTGCCTTGTTTGTTAGTTTGTCTTTGGGAGGGTAAAGGAGGGCACAGAAAAGGTGGACAAATATAACAGTGATACTCACTGGACACTATGTGGAAAATGAGCTAGATATCTTGTAGGAGGGAACAGGAGGGAAAACCTGGGAGAGAGCGAGGGAAGGGGAGACATGGTTCAAACAGAATTGTACTCGTTGCCTGATTCATGTAACTGTATATCACCCCCACAATAACAGTAACAATAACAAGGAATTAAAAAAATATCCTCCCCAGATAAAAGTATGCTTGTTGGCATGCCACGTCAGCATAATGCATTTGTGTATTCACTTATTTGATAAATATTTATTGAACAAATGTTAAGCACCAGGCTTTAGGAATGGAAACAGAAGAGGAAGACATCATTTCTGACTTCAAAAACCTCCCAGCTTGGTAAGAGACACAGCTAGTAAACTCTAGTTATAACGCGGCATGGTAAGATCTCTAATAGAGAAGAGGGCAAGAGAAGAAAACTCCCAGAATGTGAGGGCTGAATATAAATTCTGCTGAAGGTACCACCAGTTGCCTGTTGAAGCACATCTGACTTGTTTAACATGCCAAGGCCTGATGCAGTACCAAGACACTAGAGACACTCAGAACTTTACTTAGGAATAGGAGGCTAATCATTATAATTTTGAGGGGGCAGGTGTGTATTTAGAGGGGGATGTTAAATATGTTCCATGATTTAAGCCAGGTCCTGGTGGCTCATGCCTGTAATCCTAGCTAGTCAGGAGGCTGAGATCTGAGGACTGAGGTCAGCGTGGACAACAAAGTCTGTTTATCTCCAATTAATCACCTAAAAGCTAGAAGTGGAGGTGTGGCTCAAGTGGTAGAGTGCCCTGCTTGAATGAAAAGGCCAAGGAGCAGTGTTGAACCCCTTAGTACTCACACACACACACACACACACACACACACACACACACACACACACACACCACAACACACCACACACATAATTTAAAATGCATGAAAGCTGGGTACTCGTGGTTCACACCTGTAATCCTAGCTACTCAGGGAGCTGTGATGTGAGGATCACAGTTTGAAGCCAGTTTGGGCAGGAAGTCTGTGAGACGCATATCTCCAATTAACTACCTCCAAACCAGAAGTGGAGCTGTGGTTCAAATTGGTAGAGCTCTATCCTTGAGAACAAAAGCTCAGGGACAGCACCCAGGTCCTGAGTGCAAGGCTCGCCCATCATCTCCCCTCACCCCCCCCCCCCGCCCCCCTCAGCCCAAAAGAATAACATGAAAAAAAAAAGAGAGGTAAGACTGAATGTGGTCCATTGGGGGAACAGAATGAGGATAATTTGGCAGTTGCAGATGTAAGTGTTTGGGGAGTAGGCAATAGATAGACAGGGCAGGGAGGCACTAGCCAGATTATGAAGTTATGTTCCATGCTGCACATGTACAGAGCAGCCAATTGAAAAACAGCAGTGTGAACTCAGCTGCAATCATTAGAACAGCAGCTGGAGCAAACGCCTTCTGTTTCTGCTGTCAGATATGACTACCAGGTGTTCCCAAAACTCCAATTCATCCTCAGATCAAACTTATTTTGAAAAGCGTGGGCTCCTGTAATTTTCAGTTACCATTTTTGTCCTGAGAAGGGATGTACTTTGGTGCCTGCCAATCATTTCCTGCCCACAAAAGAACGACTTCTAGAATAAGCTTCGCTACCACTCGTGACACTCTTTTGGGCAGACCTGGGAAGAATAAATACTCCTGTAACTTGTTTAGCAAAATCCTCCCTGGGTGTGAGCTCCCTGGGTAGAGAGTTGGAGCATATGGAGTAAACTTTGCAGGCCTTGAGTGTATCTTTCCTTCATTCTTTGGAGCCAGGGACACTCTGGAAATAAATATCTTTTGATGTTGAGTCAAGTTCAGAACAACATGCCTGCTGCCCGATTTACACCTGTGGGGAAAAGAAGCAACTTCAATGAGAACTAATTGAATGGCTTTGCCCTGGTAGCAGGCACTTGTGCGTCTGCTAGTGGAAAGAAGGCCCCAGGAGAAGCAAGAATCCAGTGACCCAAATTTCCCTGGGAACACTCACGTTCTGGAGAAGCAGAGGATTTCAGAGGAAATGTGTCTGTTTGCCGAGCAATGTGGAGATGAGCAATCTGTTACTTCTCTGCCCGCCACAGCTGGCCCCTCTGAGGTTTCTTTGAACCGACACATAGAGAAGACTCAGGTAGGTGTGGGTGACCTGGAGGAGGTACAGACAAGGAGAGGCAGACAAGGCCTTGCAAATGCCAATGAGTTCTGGGCAGGGCCTGGAAATGAACCATTTGTCTTGAGGAAGGGAGGCGTTAGGTTATTGCATGCAGGTGGAAAGATAAGAGAGGAGGAGATCCACCATTGGAGGTGTACAGAAGTCCTGTTTGACTCGACTACCTTGCTTCCAGCCTATCTTTGGTCCTTCACCTTATGTAGGATAAGTACACGCTCCTCACCCTTCCAGATCCCGCATCCTTCTTCGTGGGCCTTGGTCCTTAGGCTGCAGAAATAGTATAACTCTAATACCTCTCTGTGTCCCCTGTGCTATTCTGTGGCTCCACTTTCTGCCTCTAATGCCTCCTCTCCTACCAGCTTGGTGAAGTCTAATTCCTCTGGTCAGGCTATTGTAACACCTCCATAGCTACCCAGGTTGTAAAGTGGGAGAACGTGCTGGAAGATTCCAGAACCCCTGCTTGTTAAGCCATGCTATCTAACTAGAGGAACCTATTATGACATCAGTTTAAGCTGTTTAGAATTAGTCTAAGTAGGTGAACTGAGTATTCGGGGAAGCAGTATGCTCTGGGTTCTAATTCGTCCCCTGCTGAGATATTTAGAGCCAGACATATTTCACTCATATTATTTCTAATCACCTGCTGAATGAGAACTTTTTATCTTATTCATCTACAGGTGATACATACATACACACACACACACGCACATATATATATATATATAGATATATATATATATATATATATACATATATATATAGGCAAGGTTTATCTCATGCATACAGGATTTTACTTAAGGACCTAAATGGCTAACTTCAATGTCAAAGATGACTGCACTAATATGATATGAATGCGTAGCAAGGTGTAGGGGTCTGAAAAGAGAAAAATAAAAAGACAAAAAAAACCCCACCCAATTTTGTAAAACGTTGGAGGGAAGGAGGCAAAAAAGAGTCAGAAATACCCTTTTCCTTGCTGACTGTGAAGTCGGAGGCCAAAACATTTTAATTCTCTTTCCTCCTAACAGAATGTACTCCACAGGACTGCTATGGAGGTCAGGCGAGGTGCTCTGAGCCAAGTCCTAGCCTAGGCCTCCACACATGTATGACATATACCTAGAAATGTGGGGCGGAGCCACGGGACCCGAAAACACTTGAGGATGGATACCTGCCTGCCCAGGAAGACGTCATTCTTGCTCATGCAGCAAATAATCCAGCCCCTGAATATCCTTGGCTTTTGTGCACTCTGAGTCAGCTTTCAGAAGATGAAGCGATCCCACACAGTACTGTGAACAGAGACTGGGGTTGGAATAGGAAAGCAAGTAATAACAGTGGCAGCCACAATAACAAATGCTAGCAGATCTTTCTGACTCCTGGGCCTCTGCTCCCGGCCATTCTTATGGGAAAAGGGGGAGGCTAGATGATTATTCCTGAGACACTCTGATGGGCACAGGAATGTTCGAGTGGTCCCTGCTGGTGACAGGTGACAAGGGAAACGATGTGGTGCCATTCCAGGACCAGGCACAGCCCTCGTGTGTCAGCTGCCAGGGCACCCGAAGGTTCTGGAATGTATCACCCTTGGAGACTGTGACGGCGCCATCTTCTATTAAAATGCAAATGTAATCTGGAAGGCATTGTGCATCGATCCTTAACCATCATTTCTGAAATAATGCATCAGATTTGCCAGTCCCTGGTTTGGGCAGGAAGCAGGGAAGTTTCAAAACACAGAATGTGCTGCTGTCATCCCTAAAAATAGTTGACTACTAAATTGTCGCCATAGCTCTTTCATGCCCAAATCTGGACAATTTCATTTTCTTTCCACAGGCTTTATCGTTGAATGCAAGTAATTCAGGTCCAACTCCATATAGTATTATGCATTTTATAATACAAGAAAACATTTTTTTTCCTATGGTAAATGAAAGATACTCTTGGAAAGTAGATACTTTTGTAGGTATAGGTTCGTTCAATCTCTCTGTTTCTTTCCTACTTAAAATTTCCTGATATTCATTACCATCGCTGTGTCTATGTAAGCAAGTATATCTCCTGTCTTATTTATTGCTTGAGTGATAGCAGCTGCCTTTATGTTCTCAAATAAATGAATTAATCAACCGAGGCTCAGAGGAAAGAATGAAAGTCAGTAAATAAAGCATCTGCCTTCCCATGTACCTTATCACAGAGAGGCAACTTATGAAGCAGGAGGGACAAGGAGAGCCTGGAAATGGCCTAGAAAATGAGAAGAGAAGATGGATCAAAGCTAGAATGGAAGAAAGGAGATGGAGGGAAAAGCAAAAATTACTTGGAGGTTTGGGGCTTGGATGACTGGAAGAGCAGTGGTGCCTTCAATAGAAAGACAGAAGTCAGGAGGAGTGGTGGACTGGGGGCGGGCTGCAGATGCGTCGGGCTTGGGTCTGAATGTGGTGGTGACTTAGGCAAGGCGGGTCTGAATGGAGGTTAAGATGTTCAGTTGCCTTGTCACCTCTGAAGTGGCCAGTTAATTGCTGAGTGCAAGCTCAAATGTAGGCCGCTTTAGCCTCCTCCTGATTTTTATTGCACAGAGCTTTGTGCTAGGCCCTGAAAGGGGTCAAGAAAGACCCACAAGTCACCATCTTTGCGGCCTCTGCATTCCAGCCGAGGAAGGAGAGAGGATGAACTCAGGGATTCCAGGCACTGAATGGCCATGCAGCCTGGGGGTGGGGGGGGAGGGGAAGGGGGGAATGTCAGGAGGACCAGAGACACTGTTTGTGTGGGAGGATGAGCTGGATCTGCAGGGATGTTCTGTCATCCCTAAAAATAGCTGACTACTAAATTGTCGCCATAGCTCTTCCAGGCCCAAATCTGGACTATTTCATTTTCTTTCCACAGGCTTTATCATTGGATGCAAGTAATTCAGGTCCAACTCCATCTAGCATTACACATTTTATTTTTTGGGGGGGAGGGAGGTCCGGTCATGGGCCTGTACTCTGGGCTGGGCGCTGTCCCTCAGTTCTTCAGCTCAAGGCTAGCACTCTACCAATTGAGCCAAAGTGCCACTTCCGGCTTTTTTTTTTCCTGTTATGTGGTGCTGAGGAATCGAACCTAGGACCTCATGCATGCAAGGCAAGCACTGTACCACTGATCCACCTTCCCAGCCCCAACATTACACATTTTATAATACAAGACAACATTCTTTTGTGTGTGTGTGAGGGAGTAAATGAAAGATACTCTTGGAAAGTAGATACTTTTGTAGGAATGGGTTTGTTCTTTGTGATACAGTGTGTCCTGATCAATGCTTCCTTTTTTTTTTTTTTTTTTGTCACTTGACAAAGTAGCTTGTGTATTCAATGCATCTTGACCTGTATCTTCCCTTCAACATCTCCACCTCCCCTTGATCCACCCCTGCCCTTCTATTTCTCGATATAAATTCTCGCCTCCCCTCTTCTCCATTCCTTTTCCCACCTCTTTGCCTGCCCACCCTATCACCCCCTCTTGCAAGTCCTTGTTTCCTGGTATTTATTTTACTGGGCTTTGACATAGCCACAGTCTGTCTCCTAGAAGCTGCTGATATGTCCACAGCCACCCAGCTCCCGTCTGCCTCCTGTGGCCATGAAGCCCTGTGCTGTCCAGCGATGGAGACAGCAGGGTGGGAATGGAAGCCTGGAGAGACCTCACACACAAGCCATGGGACAGGGGGATGTGTGTGCGTGATTATTGCTCAGGGCAGTCCACAAGGATGGGATGTCAGAGGCCCTCTCTTTGAGGCTGAACACGTCTATTCTAGTGACAAAGTCTAAGGAGGAATCCAGGATTCTTGAGAACATGTCACTTTCTCAATCGTGTTTAAGTAATTGGGACAGCAGGGCCCTGGGGAACGTGGGCCTGTAGAATTTATTGGAAAGCATTCTCCTTGGACAAGAACAGGACTGGCTATTGTGGGACATTAGGATAGGTCACAGGATTAGAACATTTGACTTTTAGAGTAATAGTTTTTACTGTCTGGTTCAGACATCAACCTGCACTTGGGAGTTCAGGCTGTCTGAGAAGGGCCGACTACCTCATTAAAATAGTGCCATCTAGTGGTGAATATTTCACATTGTAGCCAGGTTCCTAAATTGTAATCCCAAACCCTCAAGGGGTTTGGCTAACCAACAGTTAGGATTTGCTGAGTCCTGTATCTGTCTAGTCTTGTTGGACATCTTGATAGGTGTAATGTTTGAAAAGATAAGGAAGACACAATCCCTGGCCTCTAGCAGTTCAAAAAATATATAATGTACACACATTCACACAATGGAATTTTACTCATCCATTAGAAAGAATGGTATTGTACCACTTGTGAAGAAATGGAAAGACCTGGAAAAAAAATCATGTTAAGTGAAGTAAGTCAGGCCTGGAAAGACAAAGGATGCCTGTTTTCCCTTTAGCTTTACAAACTCAAAAGTCAATACGTCGGATGGTATGCAAATGAATATACAAATGTATTAACTGAAATATGGGTGACCTCAAATGGTCTTATTCCTTAGGCAAAATCAAAGTTCAGCAAAATAAAACCCTAGGAAGTGGGTACTTGAACGGCGTGGGGGGGGGTCAAGGGTCTAGGGGAGAGACAGTGAAGAGGAGGAAAATGCAAGACTCCAACATCTATCCTGCAAAATTAAAAACAGTGAGGAAGAGGCGGGGAGGGGAGGGATGGGTGAGAACGTTGAAAAGGGTGCTGTGGATCAAGACATATTGTATTCATAAATTGCTCTCTTAAATGGCGCTCCTTTGTACAAGTACTTAAAAATAAAAAATGAATTATGTCTTATTTGCCTTTTGCTTACTCATTTCCCTTTTCTGACCTGAGTTTTCCTGTCTTTCTCTCATACGACTCAGGCTCTCTGTGTGGTACACTTGCACGGCTCTTTTCTGTGTATTCAAGTATTCATTGTGGGGTGCTGTTAAAGTCCCCAATCTCTGGCTCCAAGGGTTGTTCCTCCTTAGAAACCAAGCCCCAGGAAATTGACCTACCTACTTTAATTAGTGTTGGTAACGTGTTTTAATTATGATTTAGTATTTTCTTACCATCTAAACACAAGCAAAACACTTGTTAAAAACTTTTCTTCACTCATTTTAAGTTTCACCGGGTGAAAATTTCCCCTCATACTGTTTTGGGGCTAGAATTTAACACACACGATTTTTCTCCTTCATTTATTTTTAACACCGTACTTCTGGAACACATCTTTTCACTTTGCTCCTAATTGGCTTTGAGTTTGGGGCTCCTGAGTTTTTCTCTCCTTGTCTTCTCAGTTTTCTCTAGGGCAGCGTTTGTCCATCTCTCCCCTCTTGGTGTAGCTTTCCTCTTCTGTCACAACTCTTACTTTCTATTGTCTTCTTTCTGTTTACGGGTCTCAGAACCCCCTTGTCTCCCACACTCCCTCTGCCCTTTCCCACGTGTCACTGCATGAATCTTTTAGGTTCTGCTTCTCAGGAGGTGTGTAGGTACCTCGGTCAATCAAGCTGAGTTTTTCCCAGTGACCATGTGAGATACCATTATGTAGAAATGATGGAAGTAAGCCATCTGTCAGGAAGGAATAACGCACTCATTCACCCAGCAATACCTACTGGGTTCTAGTCACTTGCCCCAATTCAACCTGGGGCAGAGACGAAGGAAGAGGGGATCCTTACTTTCATGAGAAACAAACAGGTCCACAGACTATTATGACACACTTAGGATTTAGGCTACATGGAGACAGACAGAACGTATTTTGAAGCAGCAACCTGTGCTGGGGACAAGGCGAGGAGACGTTCTCAGAGTGTGAGCCGGGTGGGCAGACTGTGCCAAGAGTGACTTGAAGTGATTTGGAGATCAGAGTTGTTGGAAGTGGTTTGGGCCACTGATGGGCATAATTAACTGATAAAGGAATGTAGCCATCGTTGCCTGTGGTGATCAGGGAAGTTAATGTGGGAGATTCTGGGCATACTGGGCAGAGGTAAGACGGTAGGGTGGAAAAGGGAAACTTACAGGCAAAGGGGTGAGGAATTCATCCCGTATGGACTAGGTGGCTGTGGCCAAAGGCCATACAAGTAGAGGAGTCCCAAGTATAGGTGAAGGAAATATGGAACAGTGAACGAATTCAATGGATATTTCAGAGATCAGGTGGGCAGAACTGGAAATTGATGGATGTGTGTGGTGGGGCTGAAAGAGAGTGCAGCACTTAGAGCAGCTACCCCGCCATGGCTCCATTTCTTCCTGGGGACCTCAAATCCCCTTTGGAGTTATTATCCTCTTCTGTCTCACAGAATTATTATCCTCTGCAAGTGTGATCTCCTCCTGGGAAGTCGAAAATGATGAGTTTCTATTTAGCTACTTGGAGCTATTGTTTTACGTTGCTAGTAACGAAGTTTTCTTTCCTTATTGTCTTTACATTTGATGGACTTGTCCGTCCAGGTCTAGGTGGTTGTGAAGCAAAGCAATGGTCTCACTCGCCAGCTTGTGATGGAGACAGGGTGCTGGAGCGATGGTGGGGTGGAAGGGGGGGCGGAGTAACTGGGGATGGAAAGAGGACTTCACCTTCTCAGCTTACAGAGCAGGCATCTTGGGGTTTGTGGGCTGGATGAGCAATAGTGACAATGGTGTATAAAGTGTACAGCATTGCTGGGTCTCAGAGGCTCACGCCGGCAATCCTAGCTACTCAGGAGGCTGAGATTTGAAGATCATGGTTCAAAGCTGTCTGGGCAGGAAAGTCTGTAAGATGCTTATCTCCAATTAACCACTACTCCCACCCCTCAAACAAATAAAACAGAAGTGGAGCTATGGTTCAAAGTGGTAGACTGCTAGTATTGAGCAAGAAAGCGTCTAGACAGTGCCCAGACCTTGAGTTCAAGTCTTGAGACTGGCTCCTGTGTGCACACATGCACCACACACACACACACTCACACACACACACATACACACACGAAGTACACATTGCTTAAGTTAGCTATGGGGGTGTCTAAAGGGAAGAATGGAGGTCAGCATGATCCCCTTTCTTTCTGTGTTACCTACCTAGACCAATATTGAAATTGTTTTTCTATTTCTCAGATTTAAAAAAATGGGGTAGAAGGAGATGTTACACTGCGATACATTTTTGTGTAGACATATGAGCAGGTGAGGATTCTCCTTTCTTCAGAGAATTCAGGAAGGGAGAATTACACTGAATTAATAGAGGACTTAACATTATGTTTTGAGAAATGAGAAATATCACATGTGAGCTCTCTTTTGCTTCATGCCTACCAGGCACCCCAACTTGTCAGATTGAGCTGGAATTTTTAGATTCCATGTTTCTTTGTGTGTGTGTGTGTGTGTGTGTGTGTATGCAGGCTCATGAACTCCTTAGATTTATTGCTATACCTTTACATCTCTAATGTGATGACTATATAAACAGTTGATTCATCATATGGATACAAAAGATTTCTGTTTCCACAATTTAATTCTGCAATCTCCATCTCTCGCAACCATCCTGGACGGATCACATCAGTTGTCCCCCTCTGTTATCTTCCCCAAGTTCCTGTACTTTCAGTACCTTACTGTGTAATTTGTTTCACCGGAATCAATTTCTTTGCCTTTTGATCCTGAGTTTGGTCATGTGATTCTCTTTAGCCAATGGAACTTATAATAAAAATCACAGTCCAATGTGGATGTTTGGCTGTTGAAAAAAAAATTGGGCTTGCATTCTTCTCTTTCTCCTTACTGTACATAGGGTATACCCAAGGCACCTGTTTAGCCTCGGGCATCGTGGGGAGTTTGAACACCCTAGGCCACATAATAATCCCTTCTCCATCCTCACTACTCAGCCACGAGAAAGGCCCCACCCATTCTCACTTTTACGTCCATTCCCACTTGTCTTGTGTCTAGCCTCTTCCTCCTAGGAGTCACGTGGGCGCATGGAAGTGTTCTCTCACTCTCTGGCTGTGTGAAGGCCCAGCAGTCTCAGCATCCAACGTCTGAACTGGAGGTTGAGTAGGCCCCTCCCACCTTTGAGGGATGAGTACAAAACATATTAAGGCATGTGATCCTTGGAGATGGTGGAAAAACATTGTATACATGTTGTGGCCTTGGCTGTTGTTCCTCAATCATGGCTGGGCCCCGGCTGTCCTACCGAATCCCAAGCACAGGGACTCATGTCCAGTTGTCCAGTCATGTCCATCCACAGATCACGGAACATGTGAGCAAGTTCAGCTCAAGCCAGCAGAGCCTCCAAGTTGATTCAAAGCTAAGTCTAGGAGCATCAGCGAGCCAGACAAGACCAGTCGGGACCATCCAGGGTAAGCCGAACCCCTAAACTGTGAACTATGTCTTTGGTTGCTGTGAAATATCCCTGAGGTGGTTATTCAGCACTTCTGTGGCAGCAGGGACTGATCAAGTGGTAAGACTTCTGGAATGACCTTAGGGTAAGTAATACAAAGTCTCCAAACTTTAGCAACTTCTGTTACAACCAGCAAGAACAAAAAGGAAGGGAACCATCCCAATGTGGGCTCATGGGTAGCCCTCTCCCCTGCCCTCATTTTTAAGAGTTTATTTTAATTTTTGTGTGTGTGTATGTGTGTGTGCTAAGACTCTTAATAAGCAAATTTTTTTTTAAAAAGCCTTAAGTAAGATTAGCAATTTGCACCTTTTTAAAAATTAACAGCACTCTGTTGTTTTGATATTTGAGCTCCATTATCAATTTGCATCTTTAAAGAGGTGTAACCTTTCTCAGATATTTTGCTCCCTGTTCTTATATTTAACTAGCAAGACTTGATTTTTTTTTTTTTTTTACATTGCTTATGTTGCATTTACTTCTGCACAATTAAAGCAGGCAGAGAGAAGAATTAGGAGTGTGATTTGTAGATTTGTAGAACCTAAGCTCTTCAGACCAGGTGGGCAATCCTCACTGTAAGTAGTCCTGAATACTGAATACAGTATTCAGAAAGGAAAGGTGTTCTAGAGTGTCAGGGCACACATCAACCAAAGATTGCTGCTTGACTGAGTGCTTGCAGACTATACCGTTGTGTAGTTATAAAAGTCATTCTAGGGGCTAGGAAGGTGGCTCAGTGGTAGAGCACTTGCCTTGCATGCATGAGGCCTTGGGTTCGATTCCCCAGCACCACATAAGCAAAAAGAAAAAAGCCGGAAGTGGTGCTGTGGCTCAAGTGGTAGAGCACTAGCCTTGAGCTGAAGAGCTGAGGGACAGCGCCCAGGCCCAGAGATCAGGCCCCATAACCGACCCAAAAAAAAAAAAAAAGTCATTCTAGGGAGCAGTACAGCCTTGAGCCTGCCCAGGAAACCTGAACCCTCAGTCATGTGATTTGAACCCGTGGTCATGTGACCTGGCTCATTATCTTTGCATTGCCTGTCCTAAGTCCCACTTGTCCGCCCTGACAATCTACCCAACAATGTTCTAAGGAAGGAGTCTCATCCTTTGCTTTCCACTCACTTCTCCATGGAGGGTGATTCAGGTGGGTAGAGGCAGAGTTTTCTAATGGAAGGAAGTTTGCTTAATAAATTCATTTTTAGTAATATCAAATTATGATTCTTCCTTGTGACTTTGTAATCCAATTGGGTCCATTATCAGAAAACCATGACAACCACGATGTATTTAAATTTTTGTTTCAATAATAAACCTGGAATATACAGTGTCTCTATCCGACTTGGAACAGAACCAAATCATCAAAATGTTCTTGACCAGGGTGAAATTCTACTATAGTAAGTCCTTGTGATATAGCAGGGTATGGTAAGTCCTGTCACTTTTTGGAGTTCTGCATGACTTCTAAAAGCTTGGGTTTTATTTTCAAATAAGTTCAATCTTATCTTGAGTGAATTTTTTCCTTTTATTATATATATATATATACATATACATATATATTAAAAGTGTATTGATTGGCAAAATGATGTTCATTATCACAAGGAAGAAAAGGGAGAGGCATTCTGGTGGGTTAGTTATACGTCTGTCTCTACCACGTGATTTCCATGGTTTGCTAATCTGACTTTTGATCTCCAGGCTAGCAGGTTGCTACATCTTTGCCTGTTTATACGGTGTTTTCTATGGAAAGGCTCATCCTGGAAATCACGCAAGGATAATCTGTAGTTTCTTCTTTAAGCCATCATTACCTACAGTCAGATAGTCTCAGGACATTTAGCTTTTACACTTCCGTAACCTAGATTACAGGGTGAAGAAATAACCCATCCCACAGACTATGAGGACATTTTATCCACAATGATGACATGCTTACGATCAATAGAACAAAAGTTATTTTCATCAATCAATTGCTTCTTGCAGTCTTCCCAGAATAACAGAGAGAAGCATTGTAGATACACGTGGAAGAATCCTTAGAGGGGTGGATATTTAAGTTGACAAAGATGTACAAGGATTGTTACGTGAAAGAAGCTGGGTTTGAAAAATCTTGGAAGATCAAAGAGTCAAGAACAGCGCAGGTGTCAAAAGGAGGAGGCAGGGATGGTGATTTCCAAAAATAGCTCAGCCTCTGGCTCAGGGTCCAGTCAGGAGAAATACTCTGTCAAGAGAGGTGTTGAGCTGGAATTTCAATCCCCAGCACCCACTGCTCAGGTTCAATTTTTTTTTGATGTGGTTATTTTCTAAATTACAGAGCACTTTGTCCTGGTTATAAGAAGTGAGACCACACAAGGCCAGAGAAGAGAATATTCCGTTGTTCCTTCTGTTTTTCTCTTCCAGCTTCTTGGAAGACTCAGCCTCTGCCATCTGCCTTGGGGCTTGTACAGGCCACACCTTCTCGTGCATTTGTTTAGAAAAAAATATGTTCTACTTCATTAAAACAATTGTGTCAAAGAGGATTCTGCATGCACAGTTATTTATCTTTATTTTGCTTTTCTCACTTGAGAATATACTCAGGAAAATTCTATCCACAGACATAGGTCTAACGTTCTGTCTTTGGGGGAAAGAAAAGAATTTTCAGCGATATAAACTACTACATCTGAAGTTATTTTCTTAACCACCCCTCTTTTCCTTTCTTGGCACAGTTTTTGGTGAGTTTCATTGTGTTATATCTCTCTATGGTGTCCATTCCCCAGCTATCCATGCCCATCTCCTTTCTCCTTCTTATCTTCTGGTCCCTCCCCCAAACACTTCCCCTTTGACAATCCTGTCACTGTTTCATTTTTAGTTTAGATTCTCAATGAGTGACAAAAATGTTATATTTGTTTTTCTGATGCTGGCTTATTACACTTAACACGATGATCTCCAGTTCTATCTAGATTCCTAACAATGGCACAGTTCCATTCCTTTTTATGGCTGAATAATCCTCTATTGAATACTCTACTGGATCTAGGTAGCAAATTTTTATGATCATCAGTTGTTGAACACCTAGGCAGGTCCCATATCTTGGCTATAGTGCTGCTATAAACATAGCTGTACTGGTATTAATCTTATATATTGATTTATGTTTATGTTTGGATAATTGTCCAAGAGTGGGATAGCAGGAGACTATTGCAAGTCTATTTTTATTTCTTGAGGAACATCCATACTGATTTCCATGTACTGGTTTACATCCCCACAAACAGTAGATAAGATTTACTTTCCTTCCACATCCTGGCAACATTTGTTGTTGTTTGTAGTCTTGACAACCATTCTAACTAGAGTGAGAGAGAGTCTCAATATAGTTTTTTTATTTGCATTTCCTTTATAGCCAGGAATGTTGGCTGTTTCTTCTTATATTTACGGACCATTTGTACTTCTGAGAAATTCTTGTTTAGTTCATTTGCCCATTTAATAATGGATTATTGTTTTGAGGGAGAGTTTAGTGTTTTGAGCTCTCTGTACACGCTGGTTATTAATCTCTTGTTAAAAATATAGCATGCAAAGATTTTTTTCCACTGTGTAGACTGTTTTTTCAGGCGAATGGCTACTTCCTTTGCTGTGCAAGAAGTATTTTTAGCCCGATACAATCTCATGGTCAATCTTTGATCTTAGTGTCTGAACTATCAGAGTTCTATACCTATTGCCTAGGCCAATAAGTTCTAGTGTCTGTTCTTTCCTGTTGAGTTTCAAAGCTTTAGGTCTTATGTTAAGATCCATGATCCACTTTGAGTTAACATAAATACTAGGTGGGAGCTAGGGATCTAGTTTAAGTTTTTTTTGCATGTACATGACTAGTTTTTTTCAGTATCATTTGTTGGAGAGGCTTTCTTTTCTCTGATGCACATTTTGGATATCTTTGTAAAAAATTGGATGGCTGTAGGTAAATGGATTCATTTCTGGGACTTCTAACCTCTTCCATTCATCTTAGGTCTGTTTTTTGTGCCACAACCATTCATCTTAGGTCTGTTTTTTGTGCTGTTTCAGTGAATACCGCTCCATAGTGTAATATGAAGTATGATTTTGAAGTTTGGGGGGTCAAGCTTTGTTTTTACGTTTGTTGTTGTTGTTGTTATTGTTCAAGATTGCTTTGGCTATTGAGGGCCTTATAAGTTTAGTATTAATTTCTTTATCTCTGCAATAAATGACATTGGGGTTTGATGAGTGTCATATTGAATTACTAGATTACTTTTGGTAATATGGCTATTTTTATATTCATTCTTCTAGCCTATGACTGTGGAATTCTTTCCATCTTCTGATATTTTCTTCCGTTTCATTCCTTAAGGTTTTATAATTTTTATTGGAGAAGTTTCTCACCTTCTTGGTTAGATTTATTTTAATTTTTGAGGCTATTTCTTCCTTCTTCCCTCCCTCCATTCTTATTCCTCTTTTCCCTTTCTCCCTTGTTTCTTTTCTTTCCTCCCTCCCTCCCTCCCTCCCTCCCCCCTCCCTCCCTTCCTTCCTTCCTTCCTTCCTTCCTTCCTTTTCTTTCTTGTTTCACTATGTAACCAAGGCTACCATAGAGGCACTATGCAGTCTAGGCTGGCCTCTAACTGACAATCTTCCAGTCTTCTGAGTGCTGGGATTGCAGCCGTCAGGCCCAGAAACCTTTTCTAAAAGTCCTCATTGGGCTACTCTTTCTTTGATCTTTTTTCAGAAATATTCTCAATGCTTGTGCCATAACCATTGCTCTTATTTCCACATAATCCATCTAGGAGATTTTATATACTTAGTAATCTAAATTATTACCCTGTATCTGTTGGCAAATAAACTTACACTTCCAGTGTAGATCTCTTTGGTCTCTATATTTAACTTCTGCTGGGTATTTTCTTCTATTTTTTAAAAATAATTGGCTCAAGGGGCTGGGAAGGTGGCTCAGTGGTAGAGCGCTTGCCTTGCATGCATGAGGCCCTGGGTTCGATTCCTCAGCACCACATAAGCAGAAAAAAAAAGCCGGAAGTGGTGCTGTGGCTCAAGTGGTAGAGTGCTAGCCTTGAGCTGAAGAGCTGAGGGACAGCGCCCAGGCCCAGAGTTCAGGCCCCATGACCAGACCCAAAAAAAAAAAAAATTGCCTCAGAAAAAAATTGCCCAACCTCTCCCTTTGGTTTCCTGTCTTTCATGGCCCATGTCATTTATTGAATTTGGTGTTACCCGTATTAACTTAGATGTCAAGCTAGAAGCTTATCACTTATAAATCAATCACAAGACTTTATCAACTCATCACTTAAAAAGAGTTCTTGAATCTGTGCTCTCCTCTCCCTTTTCCAATTCAAATACTAGTTGAAATACTCATTAGCCTCATGTGAATTATTGTCCACGTATTTCCACTTAGATTTCATACCATAGCCAGGCATTGGGAATGCACAGCTTCTAATCTGTCAGAAGAAGTATTTGATTATTTTGGGGAGGAGCAGAAGCATGGTAGAATTGTATGCATCAAGGTTTAATTCTCTTTTTGCAGTAGAAATTACAAAACTTTTACCAAGATATAAAACAAACAAACATATTGGTGTCGATGGCTCATACCTGTAAGCTTAACTACTCAGGAGGCTGAGATCTGAGGATTGTGGTTTGAAGCCAGCCCAGGCAGGAAAGTCCATGAGACTCTTATCTCCAATTAGCCACCAAAATTCCAGGAGTGGAGCTGTGGTTCAAGTGATAGAGTGCCAGCATTGAGTGAAAAAGCTGATGGATTGTCCCCAGGTCCTGAGTTCAAGTCCCAGTACAGCACAACAACAACTACCACAAACCTCTGTGCAGAAAAAGACATGAGCCTTGGACATGCCATGGAGTACTACTGTGAGAAAAAGAAGCCATGTTTCCCAGTGTTGATCCTCCAGCAACACGGAAAGCTGCCCCACTTCTAAACTTTACCCCTGCCTTTCAGTGATTCTAGATTATTACTTTCCTAGTTGTTCTGCAGCCAGAGTGGGCTATAGAAAGGGCAGGTTTGATTCTCCATAGGCCTTTTAGGTGTGAGATGCAGCGTGATACATGGAATGGATATGGCTGGCTTTAAGGAGGCAGAGTCAGCTCAAAATTAACCAAGCAGAAGATCAACGGAGGACAAAGACCTCCAGGGAAGGGAAATGCTGTTGGGAGAATATCCCCAAGTCCATCTGTGACAAGGCCATCCTAGCTCTTACTGAAAAAGAGAGGCATAAGAAAGCATTCTTCCCAGATATTGTTGGTGATTAGAATATGTCTTCTTTTGGCCATGAAAAGCAAGACTAAATGTCATGTATAGCTCCCTGAGGTTCGATGATATAGTTTTCTAATGAAGAGACAGAAGTATAGGCAGTAGAAGTCAGGAATTACAGTAACTAGAGATAATGGAACAAAGATATAGATGGCAATATTTTATCAGGTAAAACCTGATAATTGGAGGAAAGAGAGAGCTAAAATTCTGGTAATGGGCTGGGCACCGGTAGCTTACACCTGTCAACCTAGCTCCTCCGGAGGCTAAGATCTGAAGATTGTGGCTCAAAGCCAGCCCAGGCAGGAAAGTCTTTGAGCTTTTTTTGAATGTTTTGTATTGTAAATACAGTATAGAGGGGTTACAGTTACATGAGCAAGGTAATGAGTACATTTCCTAACCAGCATTGTTGCCTCCTCCTTTGTTTTTCCCCTACCATCCCTTCCCTCCTACTTCTACAACTACACTCCCAATCCCTCCACCCCACCTCCACCGTGCTTAAATTGTAAAGTTCATTTTTCAACATAGTGTCTTGTACATCTTATTGTTACAATGGGTCAACCTATTTAAAATTTAAATTTAAGCATTTTGTTTTTACCTTTCCCCTCCCCAAATTAGAGAAGTGTATATACAAGATGCAGGACATTGACATCAAATAAAGTGAAAACAGGAATTATACTTTGGGGGAGGAACATACAAAGAAACAAAAAATCATATGGTACCTTATAAATACATTAGAAACAACAACAAGAGAGAAAAAACCACTTGGGTTTGTTTTGCTTAACATCATCTTATCTAGTCATATGTACATCGCTTTTGACCTTTTCTGCTTATCCCAGACATACACTAGTCATGGCAAATAAGGGAAACCATGGGACTTATGTTTCTTTGGGTCTGGCTTACTTCATTTAATATAATTTTATCCAAGTCTTTCCATTTCCTAACAAATGGGATGATGTCATTCTTTCTGAAGGAGCATAGAATTCCATTTTATATATATATATATATATATATATATATATATTCTTGATCTATTCATCTACTGATTGGCATCTGGGTTGGTTCCATATCTTAGCTATGGTAAATAATGCTGCAATAAACATAGTTGTGCTGGTAGCCTTAGTGTGGCCTTGTTTGTGATCGTTTGGGTAAACGTCCAAAAGTGGGATTGCTGGGTCATAGGGGAGCTCTATGTGGAGTCTTTTGAGGAACCTCCAAAGCCATAGTAATCAAAACAGCTTGTACTGGCACAAGAACAGATCTGAAAACCCAGAAATGAACCCACAGACCTACAGCCACCTAATCTTTGATAAGGGAGCGAAAAAAAAAAAAATAGAATAGAAGAAAGCTTCTTCAGTAAATGGTGCTGGCAAAACTGGTTAATCACTTGTAGAAAACTAAATCTAGATCCTTATATATCACCCTGTACCATGGTCAACTCCAAATGAATCAAAGACCTTGAAGTCAAAGCAGACATCCTGAAAACATTGCTGGAAGGAATAGGAGAAAACCTAGGTCTCCTTGGCACAGGCCGAAATTTTCTTAATAGAGATTCAGAAACATAACAAATCAAAGAAAGGTTGGACAAATGGGATTGCGTGAAACTGAAGAGCTTCTGCATGGCAAAGGACATAGCAAACAAGATCAATAGAAAGCTGATGAATTGGGAGAAGATCTTCACTAGCCATACAAAGGATAAGGGTCTCATATCTAAAATATACCTGGAACTCAAAAAATTAAATTCCCTAACAACAAATCCTCAAAGAAACAACTTAAAGAGAAACTTCTCTGAAGAGGAAATAAGAATGGCCAATAGACACATGAAGAAATGCTCAAACTCTCTAGCCACATAAGAAACGCAAATCAAAACATCATTGAGATTCCACCTTACCCCAGTTAGAATGGCTATAATCAAGAAATCTAATAACATCAGATGTTGGAGGGGATGTGGCCAGAAGGGAACTCTACTGCATTGTTCAACCACTTTGGAAAGCAGTATGGAGGTTTCTCAAAAGACTCCACATAGAGCTCCCTTATGACCCAGCACTCCCACTTTTGGGCATTTACCCAAATGTTCACAAACAAGACCATACTAAAGCTACCAGCACAACTATGTTTATTGCAGCATTATTTACCATTGCTAAGATATGGAACCAACTGAGATATCCCTCAGTAGATGAATGGGTCAAGAAAATGTGGTATATATACATACAATGGAATTCTATGCCTCCATCAGAAAGGATGACATTGCCCCATTTGTTAGGAAATGGAAAGACTTGGAAAAAATTAAATGAAGTAAGCCAGGCCCAAAGAAACATAGGTCCCATGGTTTCCCTTATTTGCAATAATTAGTATACGTTTGGGAGAAGTAGAAAAGGTCAAAAGCTATGTACATATGACCAGATAAGATGATGTTAAGTAAAACAAACCCCAAGATAGGGACACAAGTGGTTTTTTCTCTCTTGCTGTTGTTTCTAACGTATTTATAAGGTACCATGTGACTTTTTTGTTTCTTTGTATGTTCCTCCCCCATGGTATAACCCCTGTGTTCACTGTATTTGATGTTAGTGCCCTGCATCTTGTATATACACTTCTCTAATTCAGGGAGGGGAAGGGTAAAAACAAAATGCTTAAATAGGGGTACAGGTTGACCCATTGTAACAATGAGATGTACAAGACACTATGTTGAAAAATGAACTTTACAATTTAGGTGGGGTGGGGGTGGGGCAGTTGGGAGTGTAGTTGTAGAAGTAGGGGGGAAGGGATGGTAGGGGAAAATTAAAGGAGGAGGTAACAATGCTGGCTAGGAAATGTACTCATTGCCTTGCTCATATAACTGTAACCCCTCTGTACAGTACTTTTACAATAAAAATGTAT
Source organism: Dipodomys spectabilis (assembly GCF_019054845.1). NCBI lineage: Eukaryota > Metazoa > Chordata > Mammalia > Rodentia > Heteromyidae > Dipodomys > Dipodomys spectabilis. The sequence goes on from NW_024870679.1 coordinate 17,588,367, forward strand.
TAAAATAAAAAGAATAATTAAGATAAAAAAAAGAAGTGCAAATCAAAGCAACATTGAGATTCCACCTCACCCCCGTTAGAATGGCTATAATCAAGAACTCTAATAACAACAGATGCTGGAGGGGATGTGGTCAGAAGGGAACTCTACTGCACTGTTGGTGGGAGTATAAACTTGTCTGTGAAATTTTATCTCCAACAAACTACAAAAAAGCCAGAAGTGCAGCTGTGGCTCAAATGGTAGAGCACTAACTTGGAGCGAAAAAACAAAAAACAAAAACTGAAACACCTCAGGGACAGTGCCCAGGCCCTGAGTTCAAGCCCCAGAACTGGTGTGTGTGCGCATACACACACACACACACACACACACACACACACACACACGCACACACACACACACACACACACACACACAAATGAATAAAAAGTAAAAGCTGCTAAGAGTTGTGAAGGCTCCACAGGGTTCCTCATTGAAATTCTTCTCGTTTCTGAGTACAGGTGGATCCTAGACTGAGGATTGCTCACCTTAGGATCTTTTTTCAACTTTAGATGGTGTGAATGATATGCATTTAATAGAAACTGTGCTTTGAATCTTGAATTCAGATCTATTCCTGTCTAGCAATACCAGTGTGACAGTCTTTGGTGATGCTGGCCTTTCAAGTCAGGCCCAGAGTCACAGGGAAATGACTGACACTGTGCAATGTGTATGTGTGTCACTAGGGTACGGCATCTGTGGTTTATTAGATGCTTTTATTGTTGTTGTGGTTGGTCATGGGGCTTGAAACCAGTCCTGGACGTCAGATCCCATGGCGGGCTAAGGTCTAAAGTGGAAGCACAGGGAGGCTTGGGCAGAAGGAGGGAGGAAGTGCACTCTCATCCGGCTTGAGCTTGCCCTTTACAACTGCTTGCAAGCATGCATCTTGGGTCATTGATCAGTACAAATAACTAGCAGATCGTATGATGCTCTTACAAAATGAGGGCAAAGAGTAGGGATTTCCGTTACCCCTATAGGAAAAGCCTTTTCTCCCCTTCTCTTGCACAAAGTGTCAGAGGTAAAATGACTTGACAATCTGAGAGGCCACCTTGATTTAAGCCATGCCAGGGGATTACTATTGGTCAATGCAAAGTTCTCTGTTTAATCTAGACTGGAGAGGAGAGGAGGAGGAGGAGGAGGAGGAGGAGGAGGAGGAGGAGGAGGAGGAGGAGGAGGAGGAGGAGGAGGAGGAGGAGTAGGAGGAGGAGGAGGAGGAGGAGGAGGAGGAGGAGGAGGAGGAGGAGGAGGAGGAGGAGGAGGAGGAGAAGGAGGAGGAGGAGAAGGAGGAGAAGAAGAAGAAGAAGAAGAAGAAGAAGAAGAAGAAGAAGAAGAAGAAGAAGAAGAAGAAGAAGAAGAAGAAGAAGAAAGGAGGAGGAGGAGGAGGAGAAGAAGGAGAAGGAGAAGGAGAAGGAGAAGAAGAAGGAGGAGAAGAAAGAGGAGAAGAAGGAGGAAGGAGGAGGGAGAGGAGGGGGGAGGGGGAGGGGAGGGGGAGGGGTAGGAGGAGGGGGAAAGGGAAGAGGAGGAGGGGGGACGGGGAGGAAGGAGGAGGAGGAGGAAGGAGGAGGAGGAGAAGGAAGAGGAGGAGGGAGGAGGAGGAGGAGGAGAAAGAATCCTCTTCCCAAACAGTGATGGCAGAGAAAAGGGTGGGAAGGGCTCAGGTGAGCTTCATAGAGTGAAGTTCAGCTCCATGGTACAGGAGGTTTGACCAGTAACATCAGCCATGTGCTAAACTTGGGGTGGAGAACCAAGAGGTTCAGTCAGCTCTTTGGGGACGATAGGAGGTGGTGTTGTGGAAGCTTTGCTCTGAAGACTCAGAATAGGTGCACGGGATGCTCAGCTGGCAGCTGCCTCCACACCATTAGGGACAGGCAAAGGAAGGTGACAGGGGGAAAAGTGTGTCTAGTAAGGCCCGTAGAGCAGTGACTTCACACCCAGCATTGCAGCTCGTCTTCCTTGTACATGAGGTCCACCACATGGAGGGGTATTTCTGTCACACCCTCTTCTCAACTTCTGCAACCAACTTTTGGTGGTGTCCTCTTCAGGGTGGTGCCCGAGGGACAGTGCCTAGACCACACTAGAGAAGAATTTCAAATATGGAGTCCCAGACAAGTTAAAACTTAACCAAGTATTTTTTTTTCCCCTCCCATTCCTACTTTTGATTCCTGATGATTACCTGAGAAACTTCGCTGCCAGGAGACTCCTCAAGACAGTGACAAACTGAATCCTCATTAAAACAACCAAAAAAAAAAAAGGTCAAGGGTGGGGGGAATAACCTATTTAAAAGGAGGGGAACTCACCAGTCTTTCAGCTATAAATTGACAATAGGATTTATATAAATCCATAATTGTATCTCTTTTACCTGCAGTTAGGCCAGTTAACGATGAAAAGAAAAAGTAGGCAGCTGATCATGTCGCTTTAATGAGGATTCTTTCTTGCAGAGTTAAAAAAAAATCCTCCAAATTAAATTCTACCAATTTACTCCATTGCAAATTGTACACCACCCTGTGAGCCCAAAGAAAAAAAGGGAAAAAAAGGGGGGAAAAAAGAAGGAAAAAAAATCATCAAGTAGCTTAAATCAGTTACAGCTAAATGTGTAAGTCAGCATGCGCTTTAGCCTTTAGTCATGAAGAATATATTAGATTTTAAAAATAAATGGCTTTCTGCTGAGTCTTCATTGCAGTGGCTTTCTGACTTTTAATTAAATTTTCAGTACTTGTGGCCACAGAACTGGCATTGCCTCCATCATTAAGTGGAGTGGAAAACCAAATTGGAGATTATTAAGCTTGTTCATTTCTTTGTTATCAGTAGCTAGTGACTCTCTCCTTTTTACTTGTTAAATAAGGATGAAGCTTCCTACCAGGGTCTTTTTTTTTTTTTTCCAAGAAGGAGATAAGCTCTCGTAAACAGAGCATGATTAGCCCTAATGCGGGAGCTTGTTAAATGTTCCTCATTATACATTTCTGGTCTGTTTCATCAGTGTTAAATGAACTTAATGTAAATTAATAAAAACAGGTTTGCATTATTTGTAACAGGATTGAGAGTAAAAAAGAAAACTGTAAGCAACACCAAACTCAGCAACGAATGTGGAAGTTTGCATTTTATTTTCCCTCTGCTGCCCTTTCTGTTCCATGGATGGAATAAAGTATTCCAAAGGCTTAATATTTAATCTTTTGGAATAGAGCATCGCAGTTTAGGTCTTACATTATAGACTTTAATTGCTAATTTGGTGCTGTTCTACAAATTTTGTCTTTGCTCCTTTTGAACTTCCTAGAAATAAAGAGATTTATGGAAATTATATATTGTTGTAGGGAACAATCTTCAACAAAGGAGTTTGAATTTTTTATTACCAATAGGGTCAAGAACAACCTAATTTTGGCTATAGAATTTACTGGCTGGTTTTAAAATTCATATTTGTTTTGATTTATAAAAATAAGTTCATTGCAGATGCTACGAGGCAAATGTGTTATGCAAAATTCACATTGTTTTAAACAGTGACATTCTTAAAATACATGGTTTCTTTTCCTAATTAAGGAGAAGCCAAACTAAAAAGACACTTAAGCATGCATACAAGGTCAAAAAGCTAAGGGCCATTAATCTAAATGATAGAAATGATTTATGTCTAAGATGTAGAATCAGATGCCCACGAGCAAGTGAAGAATAATTGTGGATCTCAGTGTTTAAAATTTCAGGACATTCATTAACGAAAGTAGAATGTGGCTAAATTGTAAACTGTCCTTGAATATCTTATCAGAGATGTGAGGCTGGCCCAGATGCTTACCACTTGTAAAGTTGTTGATGTGGGTGGTAGAACACCTGTGTGTGGTGAAGGTGGTTAGTTGTTACTTTGCAAACATCTTAATGCTCACCAGGGTGGAGATGGTGCTTAAAATGTAGTGAAATCAAGATCAACGTTATTAAAAGTTACCATGGCAACTGGAGATGCCCTGCCATTTTGAGGAGGAGCAGAGGTGACACGGATCAAGATGCATTTGTACTCATAAACTGACAGGTTGAATCGAAACCTCTTTGTACAACTACTTACAGATAATAATAATTAAATAACAGGAGTTTTCTGGAACCTTACTTTTCATTGAAAAATTTGTAACTCTTCCAACTAATAATGCATAATGTTAGTAGTGATACATACATATATGTATAATATATAATACATATTATTTATACATATATATGTATCACCAGCAATATGAGAGAGACTCTATCATCGATCTATCTTGATTTTAACTAGAATTCTTTTTTGTTCAATTCAATAAATTAATTTAGGGGCTGGGAAGGTGGCTCAGTGGTAGAGCGCTTGCCTTGCATGCATGAGGCCCTGGGTTCGATTCCTCAGCACCACATAAGCAGGAAAAAAAAAAGCTGGAAGTAGTGCTGTGGCTCAAGTGGTAGAGCGCTAGCCTTGAGCTGAAGAGCTGAGAGATAGCACCCAGGCCCAGAGTTCAGGCCTCATGACTGGACCCCCCCCCCCCACACAAAAAATAAGTTAATTTATGAGCACAATGAATCTTGATCAGTGTCATCCCTCCACCAATCTCCTACTCCATCTACCCCAACCTTACCCATCCCCCAAGTGGCCCAGTTCCATTTTCACATATGTCTATGTATATCATGACTGTATCAGCCTATCCTTCTCCCCTTCATTCCTCTGTTCTCCTTTCCCTAAGCCCTGCCCACCTCAGAAAAAAACATTTCAACTTTCCAGGATCCATTTTTTTTTTTTAACTAGCATTCCTAAGGAAAGTGGTGCTTTCAGTCTAGAATAGTGAAAACAGAAAACAAATTCCACAAACACCAGCCCTAACAGGATGCCCATTCCTGTTCAGCCAAATTGAATCCAGAATCCTTCTCAAAGTGCTGGTCTAGGCAGCTTCTACCAATACACCACCGTGGCAATGTGAGATAGGACCCCCTTTATTTTTATCATTATTTTAAGAAGTGAACATTCTGGATTTTTTTTTGCCTTAGTGAGACTTCTCATTTTTCAATTTTTATGGCCAAAACATTTTGGGTCACTTCATGCCTTACTAGAGTGCAGTCAACTCATTTAAATTTTTTCTCTTTTTTTCCTTTTCTTTTCTTCTTCTTTTTTTTTTTTTGTTGTTGGTCATGGGGCTTGAACTCTGAGCTTGTGTGCTGTCTAGCGCTCTACCACCACGTGAGCCAGTTTTCTCATGGTTTATTGGAGATAAGAGTCTCACAGACTTTCCTGCCAGGGCTGGCTTTGAACCACGATCCTCAGATGTTAGCCTCCCTGAGTAGCTAGGATTACAGGCATGAACCTCCAGCGTCTGGCTCACATGTAAATTTTTATGTCTTGATTTACTTCAATCTTCATTGCCTAAAGATACTGTCGTCTTCAATGTTACCATTGTGAAAATTAATTTTATTCACGTGAATCGTAATGAATCATACTTGTAGAATATATAACATATTAGGATGAAACTGTACCAAACTCAGAATATAGATAAGAATATGAATTTTCTTCCCTCCCTGTTCTCTTTCCTTTCTTTCTTAATAAATGTTGGCTTCTTTGGGATGTAGTTAAAGAAACAAGAAATAACTTAAGTTTTCCAAAGCATGGCTTAGGGGAAAGACAGAACACAGAGCGTCTGCACTGTCCAGGTAATACTAATGTAATTGTCCATCTAGCGGTGCCCTAGGGCCATCCACTTTGAACTTCAGCCTCATTCTGCTTTGTAGCTCAGTGTTTATCTTCCCCCCTTGTTCAGCTTTGATCTTACCCTCTTCTATTTCTGGCTTCCTTGTTTCTGGCTTGCTCCAGTCCTGGGTCATTCTACTGGATTAAGCTTTCTCTTCCCCCTGCTTCCCCAAGTAAAACATTAAAATGAGACGCTGGTTAATTGGAAGCTTTTATTCACAGCACTCTATTTAGCAGAGTTTACTAAATGTATTAGCTAAAAACCCTGCAAGTGCAAATTCCTTCTTGCTGGTCTGGCATATTCTGTGTGTGTGAGTATAAAGGTCAGAGGGAGAAAGTGGAGCATTTCAGAATAACTTTAGAGAATCCAAGTGTTATTTTTATAGGAAGAAAAGCAATATAAGGATTTAAAATGTGACCTGTGCTTAGAATAAATATTATAACAGTAAGTGGCTCTAGATTGCCACAAAAAATACCACCAAATAAAAGTAAGTGATCCATCAAAGAAAAACAAGAGCCTCAAAAATGAGACAAAGGACACAATTCGTATGTACCTGTAAAATAATAAAGATGATGACAGAAAACATCCATTGAAGACTTACTATGTGCTAAGGACAACTCCAAGAGTTTTATACTAACTAGTTTAATTCATGCAACAATTCTGTGATGTAGCGCCTATGCACATCCCTTTTTTATGAACGAAGAGATTCAGTTTTAAAGCTAGTAGATGACTTGTTCAATGCCAAACAGTTAGTAAATGGCAGGGCTGGACACTGAATCGACTAAGAAAGCTGACTCAAAGGCCCATGTTTGGTTTGGTCCACAGCTGAGAGCCATGCTTTTCTCTTGGCATTCTAGCAACTAGTCTAAGAATGAAGTTGTGAGGCACATTCAGAGCCTGTATGACACCAGAGAGTTAAAACAGAATACAGAGATCAACGAATATGGAAAGGCTACTGAAGAGTTTTTGTTTCTGTTTTGCTGGTCCTGGGGCATGAACTCAGGGCCTGGGCTCTGTCCCTGAGCTTCTTCTACTCAAGGCTAGCACTCTACCACTTGAGCCACAGTGCCACTTTTGGCTTTTTCTATTTATGTGGTTCTGAGGAATTGAACCCAGGGCTTCATGCATACTAGGCAAGCACTCTACCACTAAGCCACCTTCCCAGCCCTGCACACTGATTCTTATAGATTTGACAGCTATGGACAGGAAGCTTTTCTCTTCACCTTACTTATTCTTCCCGGTGTTATGAATCCTGATGCAGAGTTGCCCAGAGAACTGTCCAGGCATCGATTTCATTTTTATCACCATTCTTGTCTGCCACCTTCTAGCCAATCACTGAAGGGACCAAGATGGGTGCTAGCTGTACATTTCGTGTTATCCCTGCCATTTGTCATTCTGCTCATGAGCTATGTAGGAAGCAAATGGACACAATGTGACCGATTCAACTTGTAAATAGGGCACACAAATAAAACAGAAAATTGAAAAGGAAAATGAGAATCGATCATTCTGTCTTCTCAGCTCTGTCTGTAGTTGATGTCAGGAGCTAAAAAGAAAGGCATATTCATAGGATCTTGGGGAAACCTTAGTGGGGTGGGACTTATTTCTAGGGCGCTATGTAATCTCATCAGAAATGCGGATTTCCATGGAGGCTGCTCTGCTGGGCTCTTTTTAGGAAATTCTTAGAAGAACTTCAAGTGATTTTCATCCCCGCTGGCCAGTTTCTTGGATTCTTTCCAACCGTAAAATTCGAAAGGAAGGAAGAAGCCTTGGGTCCATTTGGAATTTCTTCCCAACATTTTCGGAGAGCAGTTTTCTCAGAATCAGGGTGTTCCGTTGGTCCGTGTGTTCCTCTGATAGGGAGGGAGGAAGCTCCCTCAGACAATCATGTATCTTCCCTCCTCCCTCTCCTCTTTCATTCATCCCTGCACAACAGCTCACGGGCCAATCAGCAGACAGAGCCCAGAAGCTATGCTAAGCAACGTGATGATGTCATAATAACCACAGGGATGATGATTACAGATGAGTCCTTGGAAGAGCTTTGTTTACTTTTCCATTCTCGTGGCAGTGTTGCCAGGCAGGCAGTATCCCTATGAACTGGATGAGCGAGCCAAGACTCACAAGTTGCCTGTTCAGGTTCCCCAACTAGTGGGGTAGAATTGGGGCTCCAGATTCTATAAAACCAATGCTTGGACACTGTTCCACCTCGCGTCCCTATCCTACCTGTATTAAAAGTCTCATAGCACTTAATTCGTGCCTGAAACTGAAAGATGGCTAATGCCCTATTAGAAAATGAAACATTGCAAGAACCTCATCTTCTTCAACCCAGCTATTTATCTCATCCATCACTGACGCTTTGGATCAAGCTTCCAAAACACATGTCCCAGCCTGGCAGGTGGGATGGCTAGATAGGATTAAGGCCCAGGGACTCTTTTCTGAGCAAGGTGCTCCTTCCTGTCAGAACACATTTCCATAGAGCCCCACAGTTTGCAAGCTGGTGGAACTCCTGCTTCTGCCTCCTAGTGGGCTGTCTGAGGAGGTTATACATATGCATTAAGTTATTAAGCGGTGCTATGGGTTCTCACAAGTTCAAACACAAAGCATGCTGTGTCTCTGCTCCAGCATCTCCAGGAGGGCCCGGATTAATAGAAATGCAAATGAAGCATCTGCACAAGGCCATATGATTAGAGCCTTCCCCCTCACACCTCAAAGTCAAGAGCAGAGAAACACTGCATGTGAAATACAACCAAAAAATGGTGATATAATATGCAAAGTCTGTTACCCATTTCAACAGCAGTCAGCAAAACATTTCTACTCACACCACTCTGAACAATTCTGCGCCCCCCACCCCTAGTTTATTATAGGAACTAATGTTTTTCACTGGGGAGAAAATGGCTCTTGAGATAGTTAGATTCCCAATGGGCGGCTTTCTTATTCAAGATCCAGTGTGCCCTGTTGTTGAGAGCACTCTAGAAATGGACTCTCAAACAAGGAGTAGGCTTTTAGTGGTTCCCCCCGCCCCCTTCTGCTCTTTTCTTCTTCCTGGGGGTAGAAATGCGATGGCTAGCCTTCTTGCCTCCATGGGGCTTGAGTTCAGGCCGGCAGGGCAAATCCTAGGCTTCTTTTCCACCTCAGTCTCAGTTTCTGTGGGTGCAGAGTTCTGTATGCTGGCAGGCATCCTTCTATGATGTTTTAGGACAAGGATCAAATCGTAGCTTCTTGCCACAGGGATGTTCCAGGTATGTTTTGGGAAGGTGAGGTGCAAATAGGAGGAAAGGAAAATCTGTTGTTCCTCAGGCCTCATATGTAATCTCAAACTTTTCTTTCTCTTCGTGTTTGCTTTCCCAGAACCCAGCCTTCTCTCCGAATGCCAAGAAGGCTTTCGTAAAGAATAATTTATTCCAATGACCAGGGTGAGGTCCTATAAGAGGTCCCGAGGAAAAAGATGAGAGAGCCAGGCAGACAAGTCCTGTCTAGGAATCAATTGTGAGGTGATTGGCTATTGTAGCCAGCTTTTTGGTCTTTTCTATCCATTCAGAGCTTGCAGTAGGTTATCAACTAAAGCATTCTGTGTTACCTCCTTTCCCCCCAGGTTTAGTGGCCCAGCACCTTTCCTTGTCTCTCACTTGGGCTATGGCCATCCATGTAGAGCCTCTTGGTCTTTTATCACCCTCAGTTTTACATACACATGATCCTCAGCTAAACTTGCAATGATTTTCCTCCTTCTCCTCTTCCTCCTCCCCTTCCTTCACCTGCTCCTCCTCCTTGGTTTTGGAATCAGGCCAGTGACCTCCAGCATTTTAGGCACTAGTCTACCACTGAGCTACATACCTCAGTCCCTTGCTGAGTTTCCCAGGCTGAGCTCCAAATTGTGCTTCCCCTGCCTCAACTTCTTGAGTAGCTGGGATTACATGCGTATACTACCATGCAAGACCAAAGGAGAATACCTTATCCAGGCATTTAAAGATGTATAGGACCTTTGGCCTGATTTGTATTTTCAACCTTTTAAGTTGCCTACATTTTAGTTTACACCCTAAGATCTACAGTGCCCTCTGTCTCCACACTCTTCAAACACCATGGGCTTTGGTTAACACAAAGCTCTTCCCCTCCTTTGGGGAGGACCTTACTGTCACCTCCTTTTGGAAGCCTGCTCAAGTGTACCTCAATGGTGCCTTTGTGGATCGTTCTGTGTGTTTGGTAACATGAAAGTCTAGCTAATTTTTGCTCAGACTGACCTTGAACACTGACTCTGCCAAACTCCATCTCCCAGGTAAGCTGGGATTATAGGCAGGAGTCATCATGCTTGACCTGTTTTGTTTTGTTTTCCTTTCTCTATATGGGTTGAAGAGCTCTTACCCAGCTTGTTGGCCTTCTTTTTGGCTAACAGCTTACTTTCCCTTGCATCCCAGAAAAATCTCTGTGACTTGGAAAGGTGCAGCAGAATGTTTTCATTTGTTGAGCAAGTGGAAGACTGTTGAGTGAATGCACATTTTGGTCTGGTCCTACTTTGGAGCCTGTGTGATCCCCGAGGAAGTCCGAGTATGAGGGAGCAGAGGCCGGGCTTTGGGATCAGAGTCCAAGCTGTAGTCTCGGCTCGGCCATTTAAGGCCTTCACTTGTCTGTGCTTCACATCTTCCTTGGGCTTGTTGAATGTGTGAACTTTCATTGTAGATGTTTGTGGTGGTTGTTGGTGTGTGAATTCTTTAGTCCCTGGAAATGCTAAAAACAAAACAAACAAACTCACAGATAGAGAACAATCTTTTCACGTGGAAATTGTGGCATGAGCTGACATCGTATACACCACAGATCAGGAAGGATTTCACTTGAAAGATACGGAGTAGTCAGGATTGTATGCTAAGGATATCACACACCTCTGTGACAACTAGCTGTGCACAATGCCTTTAAAGACTATACATTTTGACAATTTCACTAATTTGAGGGCCCAGGAATAGAAATGGCACAATGCTACTAATCCAAGGGTCTCCAATGAGGAATGTTTTTTGGAGGGTGAGGGGACAAGACAAAAAAGGAGGGAGAAGTTCCAACAGTGATTTCTTACATCTGCAATCCTAAATCTAATTTAGTATTAGTGCTCCTGACAGGGAAAGAAATTTCAGGGCAGTTACTCACACGTTTGAAGGTTTTATTTGGTTTAACCTCAGAAATAACTGCAGCGAGGGAGAGGACTGCTCTCAAATGCGGGTTTTTCTCTCTGAAAGAATGGACTCAAGTGTCTTCTCTTCTTAAAATTAGGGGTGGGATGCTGTAGAGGCTTTCTGAAGAGAGGCTTGAACTACCATGGGATATTAAAAACATTAAAAAAAATCCCCTACCCACTTAGTGGAGTATTTTCTAAGACCATGGAAGAATCTGGAAAAATCTCATTGACAGATGTGATATATATGGACAGCAGGTGTCTGTGCTAACTCATACCCCAAGGCCATGTGGGTCTCCGGTGAGCCAGGACCTCGTTCTGTGCCACAGCCATTGAATTAGGGCCTGAGTTCCATCCAGGAATCATTTCCATGTTATTTACAGCATTCTCTGCTGCTTTGTGACATTTGTCCTTTTCTTCTGAAGCTGGCCTCTTGTCAAACTACAGTGGTGAGCATAAAACAGGCAGAGCACACTCAAAAATATTTTTTTTTCCTGTTGGGAAGGAGATAAATAACTAAACAAGAAGCAGTCAATCTTACAGCCAACACCACAGCGGTGATATTATGTTGTGTCACCACAATGGCAAAAAGACAGGGGGCTCTAGTTTGGGGAATGGATTGTAGCTATGTTTCAGGTAAGTTGCTTTTATTGTTGTTTGTTTGTTTATTTATTTCCCTTCTGTCAGATAGTTCTATGGGGACAAACATTTCACTGACTACTCCTCCTGTAGTTCTTTACAATTGACAAAGAGTTTCTTACAGAATTTCCATATTGTGTAGAGCGGTACTTTCACATTGGATGCTATGTTTATTATTTATTATTTCTGATGAGGAAACTGAAACCAGGAGGTCTCATAAGCGATTGTGTCATGGGTCCATTCTCATCCGTGGTAGTTCTTTTTCAGGGGAGGGGGGTGGTGTGCAGAAAGAAATTGGGATGTGAACTCTCCTCTCAGAAAAATAGAGAGCTTGGGCACTAGAAAGCTGGTGGTATCCAAAGACTGGAGTGTCATGATCAAGGGTATCCACAATATGGAGTTCAGGGAGAGTGGACATAGGATGGAAACCCAATGACCATCCCAGGGTGTGTGTGTGTGGGGTGGGGGGCGATCTCATTCAGGTGCCATTTGGAGGGAGGAATGGGAAGAGGCTGATGCAGGAAGGAGGCAGGTGGGACAGACCTAAGCCTACCCCAGGATTCAAGGCTTTAGACTGAAGATAGGGTATTGGGAGAGCTCAGGGTTCTGAATCAATGAAAAAGCAAACCAAAAACCCCAAACAGCTGCAGGTGGCTCATGGAGAATCCTGGTAGCCTTGACCTTGGGTTGGAGGGAACAGCTGCCCTGTGAGAGTGTGAAGTTGGGAAGAATGAGGTTTAATGCTTCCAAGTGAAAATACCCAGGGGATACGGAAAATAAAATGCTGAAACATTCAAATGCATACTGTGGATCAGACACAGAAATCTTGTGAGCTCCAGGAGGAATTCCCAGGGCCATTACTTTTGCCCTTCCTCCTCCTCCTCTCCCTCTGTCCATCTTCTCCCTCCCATTCTGTCTTCCTTCATTTTGTGTCTTTATAATACAGCTATTTTGTACAAATACGTAACTGTCTTAGATTTGTTCTTATCTTTTTTTTCCCATCTTGGGGCTTGAACTCAGGGTCTGGGCATTATCCCTGACTGTTTTGTGCTCAAGTTTAGCTCTCTACCACTTGAACCAGTGCTCCATTTCTGGCTTTTTGCTGGTTGATTAGAGATAAGAGTCTCACAGACTTTACTTTCTGTCTGGCTTTGAACTGCAATCCTCAGATCTCAGTCACCTGAATAGCTAGGATGATAGGCATGAGCCACTGGCTCCTAGCTGTTATCTAAAATCTTTAACTTTTCACGTTGAGTAGGAAAATTCATGTATTGAAGGTAAATAAAAAAGCATATTGTGTGTCCATGACTATTATACAGAGTAGGCTACCTGATTATAATCAGGGATAACTGTTTTTCAATGTTATAAACTTATGTTCTCGTTTATTTTGTAACTTTCCTTTAGATTACCTAATGTATTTAAATACAGTGAGTGATTAATAATCACATAGTATCTTTTTGGCTTACTTAATGCGATCTTTCCAAAAATACTCTATTTTTTTGTTTTTTTTGGGACCGGTTGTAGGGCCTGAACTCTGGGTCTAGGTGCTGTCCCTCAGCTCTTCAGCTCAAGGCTAGGGCTCTAACACTTGAGCCACAGCGCCACTTCCGGCTTTTTTTTTTTTTTTTTTGCTTATGTGGTGCTGAGGAATCGAACCCAGGGCCTCATGCATGCAAGGCAAGCACTCTACCACTGAGCCACCTTCCCAGCCCCCCAAAATACTCTTTCCTGATGATAATGGTTTATATTTCAGTAAATGCTTAAGGTATCTTTTCTGTAAGATTTCAAATATCAGTCTTCACCTTGTTGGTTAGGCAGTTGAGGCGGTATGGGGTAGAGTAGGGATGGACTTGTTTAGTTTATAGAAGACTAAAGCCTTTATGGGGGAAGAAAACATGTTTACGCATTGAAAAATGGAGACAGCATAGGTCATCTGTACAACATTTAACATCAATAGCCACATAGATTTCTTTAGTTAATATTCTTCATTAGTAAACATTTCCTTTAAAGAATGTCGAAAATTGTATAGATATCTACAATATTCAGATGATGGAGGAGTTAATAAGAAAATGCAAACTCATTTTATAGAACCAACCATTTATGTCTCTCTTCTTCTCAGCATCTATGTGATAATGGCCTTGAAAGAACTTAGGACATAGTACACAACTATATTATTGCCACTGATACTATTATTAGTCGTACTTAGATTATTATTACTGCGATTATCACTACTACATTATTCTACCATCACCATGGCTACATTATTACTATTTAGCATTTACAATTCATTAACATGCGCTTTCCTTAGCCCAAAACGCCAGTATTTAAATCACTAGGTAGATTTAAGCTTTATCTTCATGAGCTTGTCACAGAGACTCAAGTGGAGTTTATACACCTAAAAATACTACCTAATGTTCTAATTATGTATGTCTAATTCATTTAAACTCAGAAATTTCAAAATCCCTTGTGCATAGTTTTTCCAAATGATTGCCCACATCAAAATTACACAGACAAAAAAGTAGGATTAATTAGCAAAATGAGAAGTTACATTCAGGGCTAATAGAATTTTCCCTGCTAATCACTTATCTTGGGAGCTCACTGTACAAAGCTGAGAGGAAGTAGAATTTCAGTATGCATATGTCTAGATGGGGTGCTTTGTGAGTGATGTTAGAGAATGTGAACGGCCTCTGAGATCCCAGAAAATGCCCACCCCGGTCGTATGGAAATGAATCCCTCCTTACCCACAAGGAGTTTCTCTCCTAAGACTTTGCAGGACCTGGTTCCTATTCAGGAAAAGAAACAGTGTCAACAAGGGCAAAGTAAAAGTGGCAGCTAAAGAAATTTGTTTTGAGTGGTAGACTGGCAACAAAAGTATAATCCATTTCACCAACTCAAGAAAAAGATCTAACTGGGAGCCAATGGCTCACACCTGTAATCCTAGCTACACAGGAGGCTGAGAACCCAGGATTGTGATTCAAAGCCAGCCCGCGCAGAAAAGTTGTGAGGCTCTTATTTCCATTTATCCATCAAAAACCGTAAGTGGAGCTACGGCTCAAGTGATAGAGCACCAGCCTTGAGTGAAAAAGATCAGGGACAGTGCCCAGGCCCTGAGTTCAAGCTGCAGTACCAGCATATACACATATAAATAAGATCACAAATAAATTTAAAATAAATTAAAAAAAAGTTTGTTTACAGTGACAACGAAATGCATTCTTTCATTACTTCTTGTCTTTTTCGATGGAGTGGAGATGGATTAGTTGAGTGGAAGATCACAGACCAGGTCTGACACCAGGTATGAGGGAGGAATCAGATTCTTCTGGGAAACTGGACAAGTGGCCATTACGGAGGTAGGACAGGACAGGAGATGGCTAGGGCACAATGGCCAGGCCTGGCCAGGCGAAGCTGTGACAGAGGAATCACACCAGTATGACAGGGAGATGAGCTGCTCTCCAGGGCCCACTAACCAGGATCCTGTTGTGCTCCTTGGATTTCCTTCAGGTCAGGACCTTAGTTCCTACCCCACTCTTGTCTTTACACAGGAGTGTCTTACCATAGCTGTCATTCTCAGTAAGGTTCTACTCCTTATGATCAGATCAAGCAGCCACAAACACTTTTACACTGTGAACCACAATCCTCAGCACCCATTTCAGACCAGGACTGCACTTCCTTTTCCTCTGATGATATTTCGGTTTTGTTTGTTTGTTTGTTTATTGCTTTGCGTGTCTTTTGGTAATTTTTGGTCATCACGGGATTATGTAGCTCACTTCAACTCACAGTTCTCAATGAGCTTTTAATTCAAGCAAGTAATTGGCAAATAAAGGGGGTTGGTCTGAAATCCTCAAGTCAAGACTGAACTGAGTATTATCTGGGATCTTGGCGGTTTCTAATAATCCTGACAGGTTTTTATATGGAAGCAGGACTTTATTTGAGAGGTTACTGCTGCTTGCAGGCAAGCTACAGGAAAACAAGAGTTTGGAACAACAGAATGAGTAAGCTGGACGCTGGTGACTCAAGCCTAGCATCCTAGCAACTCAGGAGGCTGAGATCTGAGGATCGTGGTTCAAAGCCAGCCTGGGCAGGAAAGTCCAGGAGACTCTTGTCTCCAATAAACCACCAGAAAACTGGAAGTGGGGATGTGGCTCAAGTGGTAGAGTGTGAGCCTTGAGCTGTTCTGGATTATGGACATGTTGGTTGCATAGAAAAGGTGGAAAGTCAGTCAAGATTCAGAGCATTCCTTGGAATATTGCCAATGCCAGGTCACCAGAGCCACAATGGCCAGGTAGAGGTTAAACAAGGTTGGGAAAGACAAAATGCATCTATGAAGTAATAAAGAAGCCAAATGATGTGCCCTGTGCTCAGTGACTCCAGAGTCCCCCCTGGCTGAGGGACAGTGCCCAGGCCCAGAGTTCAAGTCCCATGACTGACAAAAAAAAAGAAATTAAGATAGAAAGAAAGAAAGAAAAAGAAAGAAAGAAAGAAAAGAAGAGAAAAGAAAAGAAAAGAATGAATAACAATTATGACCTGACTTTAAGTAATCACATAGAGTTGTTCTTTTTTTGTCAGTCGTGGGACTTGAACTCTGGGCCTAGGTGCTATCCCTCAGCTCTTCAGCTCAAGCAAGCACTCTACCACTTGAACCACAGTTCCACTTCTGGCTTTTTCTGCTTATATAGTGCTGAGGAATCAAACCCAGGGCCTCATGCGTACAAGGCAAGCGCTCCACCACTGAGCCACCTTCTCAGCTCCCCGCATAAAGTTTCTTAATAACAAAATTTCATGGTCAATTGGTAGATTGTCTCCCAGTCTCTTGGAAGATGATGTAGGGCTTTCTAATATTCTTGCATAATGTTAAGCCATCAAAATGTGTCTGTTGCTTGCTAGATTCCCTTCAGCTTTGTTGTGTTTCAGCTTTCCAAAGTAGAAGAGAGATGTGGTGTGTGAATTTGTTCAAATTCCTTGAGAAAAGTTCTTAGTTCATCGTTATGAGGGGTTTTAGTCTATGAGATCTGAAGAAGTAAACTCTTGCCACCATGAATTTGTACATGGTGGTATTCTCCTGCTGTGTTCCTGAAATCAGTGTCTAATATTTGTGTTCTCCTTGCCAAATGATGGATCCTGGGTATTTCAGGTAACAAGCTACCTGCTGTCTGAGTGGAAGTATTTAAATGCCTGCTGCTTTTCATCATCCAGGTTGTTTCCTCCTATGTGTCTCCTGCTAGGAAGCAGGGCTGCCATATGTATGGTGCCACCTGGCTTGCAAAGCACAAGGATCTTGTTTGGTGGGTTTATTTGCTGGCTAGGATTGAGCTAACCATGCTGTCATCATGACACTCTAGTGTAGCAATATCTACTGGTCTTCAGTCTAAGCTGAACGTTTAGGGCATCCAACAGTGTGATTGGACCACGATTATGACCAGAGTCATAATCAATACTTTGGATGCAGCTTCAATGATAATATCTTGCAGTTTGGTTTGGTTTTGGTTTTGTGCCAGTACTGGGGCTTAAACTTAGATCCTGGGTGCTATCTCTGAATTTCTTTTGCTCAAGGCTAGTGCTCTACCACATGAGTCACAGCTCTAGTGCTGGCTTTCTTAAAGTGCTTAGTTGGAGATAAGTGTCTTACAGTCTTTCCAGTCCAGGCTGGCTTTGAACTGTGACCCTCAGTTCTCAGCCTCTGGAGTAGCTAGGATTTTGGTGGCTCATCCCTGTATCTTTCAGTTTTAAGGAGTAGGTAAAGAGCTTGGGTTTATATTCTAGCTTCTACTTCAATACAGATTGACTGGAGCAACTGCTTGTGTAAATCTCAGTCTCTCTGTTTGTAAAGTGAGACTAAATGGTATCTATCCTCTCACATAGGGTTGTTTTGGGACCTGTGGTACTGGATTTGTCCATCAGGGAGCAGTCAGTGGATTCTGGCTTTGACCTTTGTGTTGGATGTGAGCAATTGGCCACTTCATCCATTTCTCTTGTATTTCCTTTAACCTGGTTTGCAATGTTCAAAGTGCTAGCTTGTAGGAAAGATGTAAGATTTATTTTCTACTTTTTCCTTTAAATATTTTAGGAAACTGGGCTTTGCAAGATTTATGTCAAATGCAAATCAGTTCAAAGGAATAAAAATGCCAGTCTTCGTTGGTGGCCCTGCCTTTCAGAAAATACTATGAGAACATGAGACATGAAGGCAAGGTGGTAATAATTCTTTGCATCACATGTGGGATTATCATTAGAATTCGATTGGGGAGTTTAATTTTAACAAATTTATTTCATCTCTTTCTTTCTGTTCCTCCTGGCTATGGTCCTGGTTCAAGGTCTAGGCACTCAAGAAAATCAAAAGAATTATAGATCCTTGGTTGAAAGGAACTTGTAGATCCTTGATTGAAAAGTCATTCATTTTTGTTGTTGGTGTCAACTTGTACCTTTGTTATGTTTTGGGTATGCTCTATTACTTCTAGAAAGATCGTATGGGATAAATGTTAAGGAGGCATTGAAGAAGACAATGTAGTGATGTGAGGACGTTTATGAAAACCCTTTGGAGGTATAGAGATAGAGGAAAGGGAGAAAAATGCAAAGGACCAGTGACATGCTTGAGAAATTAGAATAAGTAGGAACGGAGTCTATGCTTGAATAAGACTGCCGCAGGAAGCTATCTGGAGGAATTCCTTTTCCAGGCTGGTAAATTAGAATAAGTAGGAACAGAGTCTATGCTTGAATAAGACTGCCACAGGAAGCTATCTGGAGGAATTCCTTTTCCAGGCTGGTATTTTCAAGTTTCGTACTTTGAAGACAGCTCGAGATGCCTCTGTTTGCTGGAAATCTCAGAAGAAGGAACTCTTCTCTTCCAAAATGTTATTAAGACTGTGAATGCTCTGGTTCTGATGAAGCTTTTTTTCCCCCCAATTATTATTCAGGGACTATATGTTTCATTTTCTTTTTTTTTTCTAGGTAAAGAACTAAAATAATAAACTGAATAGAGGTACAGAGGAATGTTGTAAAGAAAATCATAAACATAAATACAGCTGAGCACCAGTGGCTCACACCTATAATCCTAGCTCCTCAGGAGACTGAGATTTGAGGACCATAGTTTGAAGTCAGCCTAGGTGAAAAATCCCTGTGAGACTCTTATCTCCACTTAACCACTCAAAAATGGGAATCAGAACTGTGGTTCAAAGTGATGGAGTGCTAACCTTGAGTGAAGAGCTCAGGGACAGAGCCCACAACCAACCAACTAACTAATTAACTAACGGAATACAAAGTAAGTCTTTCCATTGACAAGGAGAAACACCAGGGTAAATGAGTATTTAACTAAGTATTGTTCAGCCAAGAATAACTCTGGCAGTTATGTTTAAAGGAGCTGGCAAGAAAAAGAGAAACACGTACATCATGTTTTTCACTTTAAGTACTTAAGTTGGACAGTTGAGAAGTTAGCTGTTCATTCAAAGTGGCTGGAGACAAGAAAAATGAAGGCAAGCTCCATTTCAGTCTCCACAGTCAGATATAGCCAGATGAAATGCCAAATTAACATGCCACACTGGCAGCTGTAAACAAGCTAATCCTTTTATTTATTAGAGCAATAGAACATGCATAATACATTGGACACATTATGTATGGAGAAACGCTCAGTGATAGCAAGATGGAGACTGGACTAGTGGAAGAACATTTCCATGACAGAAAATCTATACGTGGAGGAGAGAAGACATTCATCTATTAGAAAATTAGGATTGTGGCCAAGAAAACGGTTGGCTTGAGCTCACTGAATTACTCACCGTGAAGTAATTACTATATGCAGCAGGTGGCCTTATAACCAACTCAATGATTCCAACCTAGAAAACTTCCTAATTATAATGGTTTGGATTGGTAGTTTAGTAGAAGGCGTAAAGAAGAGAATGAGGCTGTAATTAAGAGATCCTGAAGAGAAGACTCGACAAGAGAAGCCATTTGACAGAATTAGATCAGCTCACAGGAGGTGATAATTTTGTAGAAGTATCCGGATTTTTAAATAAAGAAGAGGGCATAAATAGCAGTATTTCTTTCAGAGATAGCTATATCACTAATTTAATTCTAAATGCTTCTTTCAAGAGCAGAAGAGAACTCAGGATTTAAATCACCTCAGGGGAAAATATCCTCCTGAATTAGTATTCTAAAGTGGACGGTTTCGGCGAGACTCCTGTCAAATAGGCACTAAGAGAATTTTTGTAGCACGTGTTGATAGATCCTCAAGGAGAATGAAGGAGGGGAAAAGGGAAATCAGGAAGTTCAATTTAGTTCCCCACCCCCTTGCCTCACACTTTTAAACATGATAGCTACGGTTTTAAAAGTATCTCAGATAGCTGGATGCCATTAGCTCCTGCCTATAATCCTAGATACTCAGGAGGCTGAGATCTGAAGATTGCTGTTTAAAGCCAGCTCTGGCAGACAAATCAGAGACACTCATTTTCAAATAACCAGCAAAAAGCTGGAAACAGAGGCATGGCTCAAGTGGTAGAATGCCTACCTTGAGTGGAAAAAGCTAAGGGAGATCACCTTGGCCCCGAGTTCAAGCATCAGTACTAGCACCAAAAGAAAGTAGAGAGAGAGAGAAATGTTGAGACTCTCCATCAAGAAGCTCACATAAACATAAAGACAAATTAAGTCTTCTCATTGACATGGAGGACCCTGAAGAGCTCCAATCTCTGAGAATCAGAGTCTAGATGCTGGGAAGCATAGCAAAGGATACAAACAAAAATTTATTATTATTATTATTAGTAGTAGTAGTAGTGAAGTGGGAAGATCCAGTCTGGCTGGCGCCATCTTGGCCGCATGGTGGTTGGAAGGGTCTGCCATCTTGTCTTCATGCTGGGGGAAAGTGAAGCCCCCTCCTCCCAGATGATGGGCGGGCCTAAATCCCTGGAGGCAGGGGTGGGACTTGGGCAATAGGTTACTAAATCTGTCAGTCCAGTGTCTGGTACTGGAATTTCCTGTCACTCTACCCCCTGACCTGACCCTACTTAGGCCAAAACCAGCTCAGGTGCTGTTACACCATGCCACGTGGTCTCTGTGTTCCTGTCCTGTCTCCTGTCTCCTGTCTCCCGGCTCCCAGCTCTTTTCCAGTCACCATGGTGTCCCACTTCAGCTCTGCGTTGGAGCGGAATTGGTTGGTTGGTATTGTTTTTGTTCTTTCTTTCCTCTCTGGCCTTCATGGCTCAGCTTCCTAACCATGTTAAGTGTATTTGCTGGCTACTGATCTTTAAGATAGGAGTCCACCATGCAGTTGCCTGCCTTTTAATAAAGACTCCAACATTTGACCTTTTGAAATGTGGCTTCTCTGCTTTCTCTCCATGTAACAGTAGTAGTTTTTTTTTTGTTTTTTTACAGCAATGTAAGATTTCCTTTCCTATGAGCTACCTAAACACAATTCCGATTTCCATTTTAATTGTCAGGGCTCTGTCCCTGCTCATGCTTATTAGAGCTACAGATGTCTCATCTCTGAGCTTAAAGACAAACCCATCCCCATTCCTGACCCACTGCATAGAGGGAGAACCCGTGACTTGCTGCATTCACACACTTAGGTAAGGACATTGCACTGATTCTAGGCAGCAGTGAGATACAGCTAGTAAAACCATGGGTTTGAACCTGGGTCTCTTGACTAGAGCCCATAGTTTTACTAGCTGTATCTCACTGCTGCCGAGAATCAGTGCAATGTCCCTCTTAGGGATATTTTTATTTTACATTATAGAATGTAAGGTTTTGAATACATTGAGCTGATTTATCTCAGAGTGACAAACTCCATCTAGCATTTCTGAAATCATATATTTTATTCCCTGGGTAACACAGAGTTTGTCCCTAACCTCACATTGAAGTTTACAATTCTGGGGTCATTATCAAGTTGTGTGTGTGTGTGTGTGTATGTGTGTGTGTGTGTGTGTGTGTGTGTGTGTGTGTGTGTGTGTGTGTGAAACTAGGCCAGCAGGTGAGGTGCAGTAGAGCAAGGGATGAGCTCTAAGTTCTGCATCACCATTTTCTGAGGCAAAAGGTAGAAGGTAGGTAAAGGTGCTTGAGAGACCCAGGCTTGTTACCAAGTAAAGGCATGAGCCCAGGGCTTGGCCTTTCACCATCTGTTCCCTGTGCCCTTTCCACTAGACCCTGGCATCACCATCTACTTTATAAAAACAGAAGCCAGACAACTTCATCTACAAATCTAGAAAGCCCTCCAGTTCCGCCCAACTCAGTGTGTGGTTAACAAGGAAAATTCCTCTAAAATGTCTTTTTATTTTTCTTCTTCTTCGAGTTGCTGGCATCAAGGATGGTTATTTATATGTTTTCCATTTGCTGCTTGATTTATTTTAGAGACTGACACTTTTACAAGCTGACATCTCAGCATCCAGACACTTTTTTTTTTTACCTCTTTTTTACTTTGCAGAATGCAGCCGACGCTACTTCCTCGACTCCATGCAGAGCAAAACCTAGTTAAAGATTTCTCTTTGTGCCATGATCCATCACCCCTTTTACAATTCTTCATTCGGAATAGTGCAAACTGCCTCCTCATTTTGGCATCTGTTACCTACCTGTCTGACTGCTCCCTGTTGCTTCCTGAGATCGCTCTGTCAGGTAGACACTTGAGGATTTCATTGCCACCAAGGAAAGTAGCAACTTCAAAATGATTTAATAGTGTTTTTTTTAAAGCTCCTGGTAGATAATTAGCATGCAGGAATGAGTCACAGGAACTTATGCATTAAAATGGAAGCCACTGTCTGTGAAGGGTTGTTCACTTATTTATACTGTTGGGATAAACCTGCAATGTTTGATTTGGTTTGATTATAATGTACCAGAAATTTGAGTGGGGGCGGGTAGATAAAATACCTCTTCTCTCAAGGGGTTCTCAGTTCAGGGAACAATCACAAACTTGTCTGTTGGAAAAAAATTTGGAATAAGTCTCTTTTTTTTTTCGCCTCTAACTTTCCCATCCTTGTTACTTGTTCCTTTTCTACAGGTCTATTTTTAAGAGAATAGTACCACAACGAATGCCTAACATCCGGTCCTCAGCTTCTGGCTTTTCTGTTTCCTTCCCCCAAATAGATCTATTCTTTCTCTTGGGCTCTCTCTTCTCCTTTGGGGCTAACAGACTAACTGCTAAATAGACATATACTGATGTGTTCATGCTGTGCCCTTCTACATGACAGATGTTACTCGCTGCAGGTGAGAGTAGTTTTTAATTTACTTTTACTTTTTAAAAAATTATCGTTAAGTAATTGTACAAAGGAGTCACCATTTAACCAGGCAATTGATGAATGGCTTGATCAATGTCACCCCTTTCAACATTCTTACCCATCTCTCCTCTACTCCCCCTTCCCTTGCTCTTCTTAACTTTGTAGGATATATAATTGAATTCTCCACTACATGGTCCCTCTCCTCTCCTTTCCTCTTTCACCCTATCCCACCCCTTTCACGTAGCTGCTTCCTGGTGTTTTTGGTTGAACTTGGATTTTGCTTTTCTAAGGAATTCCACTATTTGAGATCCTCTTTGAATCTACCATTCATCCTTTGCTTCTCTGGGCTGCACTCACTTCACCAAACATAATTTTTTCCCCCAGGTCTTTCCATTTCTTTACAAATGGTACCATATCATTCTTTCTAGTGGATGAGGAAACATTTAGGAGTATTTATTAGGTCACATAATGGCTGAAATATGGAATGCGTACACACAACAGTGATGTCACTCCTCTCTTTCTGGAAGTTTGAGCTGACAGCTGCTCCAGGAATGTAGTAAAACCTTATTTAAGGAGTCAGATCATGAATCTATCTGGATTCTTTCTGTCATGCTGTGCTGCTATGCTGTGAACGCTGACCTCCTCCCCTTGTCATGCTACCACCGTAGGTGTCATACGCCATCATCATCACCACCACCAATCAACTTTAAGCAGTTGTTCAAAGGGATTCAACTCAGCATTAGTACAATGTGTCCTGATCAATGTCATCAGTAGCAGAATGCTTTAAGAACATTATCTGGAAACTGCACAAGTCACTTTTACCAAAATGCTATTGGCCAGAATCACCTTCAAGTTCACACCTACCATACTTGGGATTCTAGAAAACAGACTCCCTCACTGAGCCATCAGATGCCTAGCTTCTACTCCAGAGGAAATCGATCTGAATAGAAAGAAAAGAAGAAGGAATATGGAAGAGATTTCTGCTGTTTCTGCATCTGTGTGTGTGTGTGTGTGTGTGTGTGTGTGTGTGTATGTACACGTTGAATCTTTCATAAGGAAGGAGCACATGTAATCTCTAAGCTCATAGGTGACAGAAATAGATACAATGACCCTATACGCAATACATCACTGCAAGTGTAAATGTTTGAAACCAATTGTGTTTTGATGGGATGTTGATTCATTACTCCTGTTCCTTTCCCCAATGTTTGCTGAGGCATACATGTACTGTAAAGATATCTATTCCAGCTGAATGGGCACATTAACTCTTTAAGGAATTGGGTGTTATTTTTCCAAAGTATTCCTAAATTTCACCCTGCTCCCTCCACAGCAGTTGAATTTATGTGTAGTGTCCGGATGGGCATCTCTGGTCTGGCAGCTGGAAGCCATTTTCCTGCTAATGATCACTGCTTACAACCCTATTGTGGATCTTCTTTTGAACGGGTGTCTTGCTATTTTAATTTGATATCCAACACTTACTCAACAAATGTGTAATGAATGCCTACTATGCACTGGTAGAAGATACTTTGGTGATAAAAAAAAAAAAAAGATAGTCTCTGTTTTTTTCAGTGTCTCACAAGGTAGGAGGTGAGACTGACAGAACATAAAAAGCTTTGAATCCAGGATGGGCTGTGATAAGGGCTGAGCTGGAAATACAAATAAAGTGCTGTAGAAGCACAGGGACAGAAGACAACTTTGAAGAAGAGACTTGTGGGATTCTAGTTCAGGAAAACAGATCACATTTCATTTGCATGTAAGGGGCAAATCTCTTAATTTGTAGACTGCAGATCTGTAGTTATTAAAGGACCCAGGTTTTTAGAACTTGGTGGGCAAAAGCTGGGAGAAAGGGCTAGAGGGCTGTGGTGGCTATGACTTGGGAGAGAGACTATCAGCCAAGCTTTCCATATGAAAATAGAACAATGAAACTCACTCAGCGCATGGAAAAGAGGAAGAAGGGAGATGCAAGAGTAACAGTGGATTTGACAAAGAACGTTATATACGTTTACAGAAACATCACAATTAATATACACTAAAACATAAAAAAGAGAACAAAAATAGTTTGGGAATAGATCCTCTTTGAATAAGAACTAAGAATAGGCTGGGAGATGTATGCAAGATATTTTGACTTGTACATAAGAAGTGTGAATAATGTGTGTGTGTGTGTGTGTGTGTGTGTGAGAGAGAGAGAGAGAGAGAGAGAGAGAGAGAGAGAGAGAGAGAGAAGGGGTGAGGAAGATTAAAGGGATTAATTGAGAGATGATTGAGATTGATCCAGTTTGGATTTAAGAGTGTAAAGTAGTACTTGGGCCCAAGTAGGAAAGGAGGAACCCAGATTTCAAGGATTCAACAACAGGATTCCATGATAAAAACAGTAATCCTGTGCAAAGGCTTTCAAATGGCCTTGGAAAACAAAGTTCCAAATAAAATGCAGGATAACATTTGTTAGATCTAGGGACATTGAGGGGATGGGTGGGGTTAGGCAATGGGAAGAATGATGGAAAGTTGACATTGGTCAAGATGCATTGTACTTAAAAAATGACATACTGAATGGAAACTCTTATGTATTTACTTAGAGATAATTTTTACAAAAGCACAATATGGAGATTATCCTAGAAAAAAAAGAATTATCACTTTAACTTGCAATGTTCATCCTTGTGAGGGGACCTTGGCTTCTTATTCCCCATCATACTCCTATCCTATATCTATCTTGTGTTTGGCAGAAGGCCAATGAGTATTGACAGAAAAAAGCAAAACTCAAAGGAACATGTGTTTGTTTAACCCAGTGAAGTCTTTCATTTGGCTCTGAACCCTTTCAATGAGAATATACTATTCATGTCTCACGGAGCATTCTCTACAATATCTGAAGGAACACTGGCTTGAGTAATATATGATTAAGGGTTAAAAGAATAAAAGTGCTAAAGAGGTAAGGGATACAAGAAACTAAAACAGAAAGAAAAAACAGAAATAACTGCATACAGAGCATTATAAGAACCTCTTGTTTCCAATTTTTGTAGTTCATTTTGATATGCTTCATTATATATGGTCCTATACACTTAGCGATTAGGCTATTGTAATCTCATGCTAAGAATATCATAGACATATTCAAGTTATTACAAATGAGGAAAACCATGAAACCTATATTTCTTTGGGCCTGGCTTGCTTCACTTAATATGGTTTTTTCCACTTCCTTACAAATGGGGCCATGTCAATTCTTTCTGATGGAAGCATAGAACTCCATTGTGTTATATAACACATCTTCTTGATCCATTCATCTACTGAGGAGCATCTGGGTTGATTCCATATCTTAGCTATTGTAAATAATGCTGCAAATGAACATGGCTGTGCTAGTAGCTTTAATATGGCCTTGTTTGTGGCCATTTGGGTAAATGCCCAAGAGTGGGATTGCTAGGTCATAGGGGAATTCTATGTTTAGTCTTTTGAGGAACCTCCAAAGCTTATCTGATCCATGGAAGGGAAAGGGAATCACAGAAACAGCAGGGCAAAGGATGAACTAATGCAACAATGATATTGAGTAGACACTATGTTGGAAATGAACTTTATAACTTGGGGGAAGGGAGTGGGGTATGGTCAGTGGGAAAAAATAAGGGAGGGGGTAACAGTGTTTAAAAAGAAATGTACCCAGTACCTTACTTATTTAACTGTAACCCTCCCTGTTCATCAATCACCTTTACAATAAATTTTAAAAAGAGAGAGAGAGAAGGGAATTGAGGTATACATCTGTTGGTCTGTCATTGCTTTCTCTGTTGCAGCTAAAGGCAATAAGGTCTTTGGAAGGGTTGACCCTAGCAAAGGCTCAGTCATGCAGAGGAAGGCAAGGCTGACCTCTGCCTCACACCTGATCACAGGTCTTAAAAGGCCCACCATCAATTTTAAAATGTGCCTTTAAAGCTGTAAATATGGCCCTAGGACTTAATGCTTTAGACTCAAGTTCAAGAGGACAGTCACAAGCATGTCCTGGAGGCAGTTCTGAGCACTTGAAAAGCTTTGTTTCCACGTCAGATGTTTCCCGGCACTCCCAGAGCCCTGGAAGGCCAAGCCATTTCCCGGCACTCCCAGAGCCCTGGAAGGCCAAGCCAGGCCTTCAGAATTGAGAAGCACGGGAAAGAAAGGGGTCTTAGAATTTAATTACCATGACATCCCCCCACCAGAAGATACTGGTTTTGTTATAGGGCAGAATCACAATACACACTGTAGATTTACATTTGATCTGTTCAGTGGAAGCTCTTTAAAGGATGGGTACACCCGTTTTTTTCTTTGTATGAAGGAATTTTAGGGAAAACAATACTTTAAGAAATTATTACTCCAAAAGAGTCTTTCATAAAACAGGCCCCAAGGAAAAATCACCAGGCATTTTAGTCATCTCTCTTGCTTTATATATGTCAAGTCAACATGCTAGTCCCTCTGTTCACTAGATAGTTGTGTATAATGATCAGCCTTGGAGTTGAAGCCATGGATGTGTTCCAGTTACCCTAAAAGACAAGTCTGTTACTCTTTATTTAATCAGTAATGGCCACACTTGCCTCTTGTCAAAAAAGGACTGTCATTTCATGAATGATTAAAGTGCTAGAGAGCCAAGAGTTAGAGCTCCCCTTTTGCTCAAAATGCTCATATGGCTTTTGTCTGATTAAAGGTGCTGATCATTGAACATATTTCATTTATAGTGTAATTCTTGGGTTACCAAGGTAACATTCAGGTGAATCAGCTGCAGCACACTTTGCCTAATTGAGGGAGAGCACTTCAGCTCCCACTTCAGTCTCTGAATGATAACAATCTTTTCTGTTCTTTTTCCTCCTCCTCCTCCTCTTCCTCCTCTTTCTTCTCTTCCTCCTCCTCCTCCTCCTCCTCCTCCTCCTCCTCCTCCTCCTCCTCCTCCTCCTCTTCCTTCTCTTCCTCCTCTTCCTTCTCCTCCTCCTCTTCCTTCTCCTTCTTTTTCAGTCTGGCACTAACACTTAATACTCTGCCCTGGGTATCAGCTGTGCCTGAATGTCTCTGCTTCCTAAAGACCAGTTCCCTATTAGAGAAATAGAATCATACTGTTTTGTGCTATTCCCTGACACTGTGGTGAGATGGTTGACATAATTTTGTATTAATATCGGCACATGGGAATGTGTTTCCTGTCTACTATTCTTGGGTGAGTGCTTGGCCATGTCTGTGGATATGAATGAGATTTTTTTTTGCAGGGGAGGGGAGTGAGGAGATTTGGCTGATGTTCCTGAACTTTTACATGCCAAGCTTCCAGCAAAATTTCTAAGTGTCATTTTCTTTCTCTTTTTGTCTTCTTCCATCTCTGAATAAGTACAAAGACTTATGCTACAGGCCAGCTACTGATTGCTAGTGAGGAGTCAGATTCTAGTTAGCATTAATCAGAGTTATAAGTGGGCAAAGTAGATAAATGATTTTGAATAGTGGAATCACAGACACAGAAGATGTGAGTGGTGGCACCTGCCTGTAATCCTAGCACTTGAAAGGCATGGGTTAAAATCTAGCCTGGAAGCCAGGTGCTGGTGGCTCCTGCCTGTCATCTTAGCTACTCAGGAGGCTGAGATCTGAGGATCCTGGTTCAAAACCAGCCTGGGCAGAAAAGTCCCCATGAGACTCTTAGAGTAGAGTACTACCCTTGAGATGAAGTGCTCAGGAACAGTTCAGGCCCAGAGTTCAAACTCCACAAGCAACAACAACAACAAAATCCAGCCTGTGTCAAAACAAAGCAATAACAGCAAAACAATAAAAGGGAAAAGAGATATATAGACTGTTTAGCGTCTAATCTAAACATGGATAGCCACTGTTTGGAGAGAGCCAGTGTATAGGATCATGCTAAGTCAAGCCTTTTCAAAACTACCCTGTATGTGTGGATACTCAATTAGATGAGTTTAGGTTTTGCCCAAAGAGAATATGAAGTCAAAGTTGCACTGACAGATCAATAACTTACTATAGAAAGTCAGAGGAGTTTCAAGGATTTCTGTATAAAATTCTGATTTTAGGAGTGATTTATGTTCCTCCCCTGTTGAAGTGAGATTCTGTTTAATTCAAGCTGACTTGTAACATTGTAAAACACAAGTCAATTATCAAATGCTAAAGATCAAAATCACTTCTGCCCATTTCCATGAATTAAACAGTAGATACTTCTTCTTGTAAGTATTTGGCTGCCTAACCATGCAGGAAGAATCCATTTATTAGATGCAAGTTTTAGTTCCTCAAGTCTCTATGAAAGCATCTTTATGTCCATCCTCTGCTTGCTACCCACTTTGACTTGAGTTATATAATTTCTCTAAATTTTCTCTTCTGCATAATACAAATAAGCACTTTCCTTTGGTGGCTTGAAGGAGATATGGTATATAAAGGCTTTCAACAGTACCCAGAACTCTGTAAGTGGTGCATAAGATAGTTAATGAGATGAACAGTTTGTAAAAAAATTATCTTTGCCCTTGATGTGTAGCTACTTCAAGGAATAGTCATTTTCTGGGTCATCTTCTGTGGCCTCTAACAATTTTGAAGCACTTACGATTTTACATTGTGTTATTTTGCTTCTCAAAGAACCCCTTCTCATCTTGGCCTGGCATTACTTACTAGAAAATGGCATCAACCCAAACAATTTCGTTTCATAGCTCTCAATTCCACCTTTCAGATTGCCAAACTCTCTATGAAAGACTCGGGAGTCTTATAAATATGACTCTAACTTTCATTAATATAGGGAAGAAAGATTTTGGGAAAAGGTTTTGGGAAAAAATTGTAGTGAATATAAAGTATTATTATTTTAGTGGTGAGCTGGGACTCGTGTCCCATAAACGGGAAATGCTAAATCAAGACTAAAGTAGTTAAACAATTTTTATATACAATGACTATGGCTTTAGTACATGTTATCAACTGACATTTTAGAAACCAATGATCTAAATTTTTCTGGTGGGATGGTCTCTTATAATCATGTACTGTAAGTGTCTGTCAATAATCAATGTGTATCGGAGGACTTATTTTCTTACAGGCTGCTTGCTATAGGGGCAAGCAATGTATCTGTTTTGTTTTGCCATCTAATGCAATGTTGAGTATATCTAGACATTTGCAAATCTGAGCATGTCACAATGACAATATCAAGAGATGTATTATTGTTATTTGCATTTTCTAGCCTCTCTTATTATATACAGTAGGTGAGTTTGGGGTAGAGATAAATTATGACAATCCATGAATTTTCCCAGCTATGCACAGGATGTTTGCTTTAATTCAACTTAGATGTAGTTGAGACTTTTAGTATGTAAGAATAATATTAAGTTCAGACATCTTGGGCCAAATAAGAAGTCAACATTTTAAAATTCACAATGATTGCTAGAATCATTTTGATTTTGGAAGAATATATAATTTAGCCCTGGTAAACATAGAGACATCTTCTGGAGTCTGCCAAACTAGGTTTATGATTACAGAGCTAAAAGATTATCTCTCTTCCATTCTAGAGGAGGTGATCATTTTTACATATGGACAAGTAAAATGGTAGTCTATTTAAAAATACAGCACTTGCCATAAATCTTTTTCCTAAAAAAAAAACAAAACACCTTTTTCCTAGTTCTCTGTTTACCTGTAAGTTGTTGTTGTGGTTGTTGTTGTTGTGTGTATGTGTGTTATGGTCGGTCCTGGGCTGGAACTCTGGGCCTGGGCACTGTCCTGAGCTCTTCAGCTCAAGGCCAGCGCTCTACCACTTGAGCCATAGCACCACTTCTGGTTTTCTGGTGGCTAATTGTAGATAAGAGTCTCACAAACTTTCCTGCCGGTGAACCGTGATCCTCAGATCTCAGCCTCCTGAGTAGCTAGGATGATAGATGTGCGCCACTGGTGCCTGGCTTTACCTGTCAGTTCTAATTCTTTCAAATGATTTGTGTGTTGTGAAATCAGGCAGTTTTTGTTTAGTTTTTTTCTTTTCACTATTTTAAGCTTAGACTATCATTTATAACTTTAGTATTTTATTCAATTTTTCAACTCATGAAAGATTAATTTTTGAAAACACCTGGACTTTCTTACCTGGAATTTATGTTGTGGGGTAAGATAATGATTATTTAGCTTCTTTTTCTATTAATGGTGCTATTTATTGCACAGGACTCCTTCATATTTGTAGTATAGATATCTGGGCCACCTATTCTGTTCCAATGTCCTGTGAGTCTATTCTTGGGCTAGGATTCGGTCTATTTTAAATTGTATTAGTAATTGGTTTTAAAGTAGTATTCAGTAGAGCTAGTATTCCAGGTAGAAATGAGAATTTGTTTTGGATAGTACTTGGCAGATCCATTTCTTAATTATAACTTTGTTAATAACTTCTGATATTGAATCATATAAATCCACTTACTTTTATGCATGTAGTCTTAAGAAATAATACAAGCTTAATCAACAATGCAGTTTGAAATTAAATGTCTTCCACATTCAAAGACTTGCTTTTCCGTTCATCTATTTCAAAATGACTCAGGGGTATTTGAGGCACATTATGTTACTAAGTTGTGAAACATAATCTCAGAGAATTTACTCTACTCTGAAAGCAATCTGTCGTTAAATGCAGGCCCGAAACTCTGTAGAGATGAATAAAAATAGGAAAGGTTTTTATTTTATACTCATGTACTAATAAAGCACTTATGAACATTCCTGAGCACTATGACTAGTCCTCTTTCTTGTCTCTTCTCTACTTTGCTTCTTTCAAAAGACAGCCTTTCACTGAATGATGAGCAGGGCCATTTGGGATTATAACTTTCGGTTCTTCAAGGGCTAAATTGCTTATCTTCTCAATCATCCTTGTGAGTCTAACAACATCTGTGAACTCAAGAACATTGATCTCTTATTTCACTAAGATCACAGGCCTTGTTTGAACTTAATATTACCCTTGTATTTTTATTGTTATAAATGAGCCAGGAGACATAAACAATCTATTTTATTCTGTACAATCTCTCTAAAGTTGAATTCTTCTGTTTACCAGAACTTAGCTGGTAAACAGAATTTCTAACAACAACAACAACACAAAAGATGTTGAGCCCGCTGTCATCTGTTGTGCGAGTTAGCATTTAATCTGTTTAGCTGAAATTTAGGTAGCAATGTTGACGGCTCTGCATTTTAACGGGGATTTCTTTGTGGGACACGATTCCTTTCAATCAATTTAATATCCCATCTTGGTTTCTAAGGGACAATAATTGAGTTTAGGCTAGTTTTAAATAGCGATAAGGACAGTGAACACAGATGGGCATTTCATTGATTAACACTAACCCTGGCCTAAGGCCTCAGTGTCAGGCTTTAGATTAGGACATTACGAAGAGAATGACAGAGTTTTGGTACTTTATTCCTCTCAATAACATTCTTTCACATATTAAGTTTATCCCCCCCTAGGTAGCTACTTTATCATGCAGAAGGCCTTAATCCACTGGTGGTAGATGCTCTCTGCTCCCACTTTGATGCTGCCTCTGTTTACAAGAGTAATGCGGCCTGTGTAAGACAATGTACTTGGAACAAGGACAACTGAATACAGCTTTTAGATGCACAGTGATCCGACCTAAAAACAACACACACACACACACACACACACACACACACACACACACACACACACACACACACACACACACACACTCTGAGGCTTTGCTGAAATGAAGTTACATGAAGCCTACCTCCTGAAGAATCAGGCATTAGGATTTCATCAAGAAGGGCCTGTGTTACTGATCTCCTTGTTGGCACTTTATCTTTTCTTCACCTTTGACCTTCCTTTCAGGCTCTCTTCAAGGCATGGCCACATAAGCCCTTGTGGTGTTCTTTTAGAAGTAGGATTGCTGCCATCCCCTCGGGTGAATGTAAGCAGCTGCCGGAATCAGCGACAAGGCTGGGTACAGCTTTGGTATCCTGGCTGGGAAAGAGATTATGGGTCAGTCCCCAGTGCTGGCAGACAATAGATTCAAGCAGTTCAGGATTTTTGGGATATCCGAAAAAGATTTCATGAAATTTGTAAAGATCTAACAGTGCAGTGCAGATTTCGTGTGGTCTAAACAGCTTATACTAAGTACAACTCTTGGTAAGTCAGTAAATGGTGTTTTCACAGCTAGACAATTTTTCTAAGACTGAATTGTTCTGGTATAGTTGGGTTTGGCCAAATTGGGCGGTAGCTAGATGAAGAGGGAGGCCCCTTCCTTCTTGATGTTAAAGCAGAGCCTAGTTTCACAGAGTCTTTTTATGGCGAAGATTTACACGTTCACACCAGTAAATTTAGATGATCAGACATTGTTGGAATTTTCCAGAGGTCCTAAAGTTAAAATACTATAGGAAGTAGTACATATGTGATAATGATGTAGAACGTCTGTCATATATATATGATATACATGGTAACAATGTATATTTTTTTCCACAAAAGAGAGCAAATAGTCCATGAAAAGACTTCTAATTTTGTCCTGAGTCACCAGCTCATTTTTTTTTTTTTTTTTACCAAAATCACAAGAGAAAACCTTTGGGATTTCTGTATGCTTGAGAAATTTTTCCAAAATGATAATATTCTTGTTTCTAATGTACTTTCTAAGAAAGTTATCAATACAGGTCAAAGTTGTAAATTCCTGAAAATAAAGATGTCATCTAGCCAAATCTCTAGCATCTTGAAGGAAGAACATCCACTGTATTCTTCCTGGCCTTCTCCTCTTGCCTATTTTTCCTTCAAAGCCTTGCCTAGGACTCAGTGATGGCACTGCAAAGGAATCCTCGTCCATTGTAGGTCAGAACAAATGAAAAGCAGAAGAAATTCATCTGGAAAAGACAGAACATTTGACACAGCCAGTGTATCTCTCACCCTAGAGGCAGTCGAAATGGAAAAAGAGCAAGCTCTGAGGGTCATGGCTGCAGTAAGGGCCACACACATTTACCCAGTGCCCATAAGTAAGTAATTGCTGTTGTAAAGCAGATTTCTTACTGAAGTGCCTACTTCCTTCTTTGTTTTTAGCTCCTCAGATCTGGTAGCATATTCTGAAGGCAGACAGTCATGGTTCAAACTACTCCTTTCTCAATTCACTGATACCCTGCTAATTCATTTGTTTGAATTCACAAAAATCCATTGGGAGCACAACATAACCAACAGGACCATTTGTAACTACCTATAGACCGTCAAATCACCAAGACTATCAGCCCATGTGGGCCAGATAAGAAAATTCCAAAACTGCAGCTGATTTTGTGGTTCCTAAGTTTTTATCAGTCAAAATCTCTCTCTCTCTCTCTCTCTCTCTCTCTCTCTCTCTCTCTCTCTCTCATTTACTCTCTCTGTCTCTGTCTCTGTCTTTCTAATCTTAAGGGATCTCCACACTTGGAAACATTTTCTTCATGACTTCGATTCCCATTGGGTTAACAACTAAATGCAACTACTTTGGGAATAATAACTAACTTGGGGTAGATTCCTAGAGGTTTTTGTGGCCCCAAATCAGGAGTCCATGATCTTGTGTGATCTTGTTGAATCAATGAAGGATCTGAGCTTTTTCATCCCAGGATCACAGAGTTAGTTTGAGGCAGATTAAGAACCAGGTTCTGAGCAGAAATGAATTATCTACATGTCACCAACATTTTTTTTTCCCTTTCTGAAAACAAGTGAGGTGGGATGGAGGAGCGGTTCAGTTCTTCACTTTTACACCAGTGAAATCCATCGGAAGGAAAAAGTGTTCTCTTTCTAATTGACCTTTTCTTTCAAATGATGTTACGAAACTCCTGCTCACTACACTCATACCAATACTTGTGCCAAACAAAAGTATTATAGATGTCCATCTCTTTTTGACACATCCACCTGACTTCAATCATGAACAAGACTGATCTTTTATGATATTCATCTGAGCCAACCAAATCCAGGGAAATAAACAAGAAAATTCAGCCTTAACTCTAGTATTCCTGTGTGTGTGTGTGTGTGTGTGTACATTGTGCATTGGATAGCCAGGTGCTTTTATGTGACTCAACAGTGACACAATTCTTAAATAAAATAGGGTAGATGCTGAGGTCTAATCCTTTAAAAAAAGAAAGAACAGAAAAGAGTGTCCCTTAGATCCATTCAAACTTCTGTTTCCAAACTCTTCAAGTCCTGAATTTTAAAAAGTCCTTCTCAGGAGACAAAAATCTGATATGGAAAAAGAATGCGTTGGCCTGAAATGCTAGGTTCGATTATTTAGTTAGTTTTGATAAAGTTACACCTCACTCATCTCAAGCTGGTGGGTTTCAATCCCTGGCATCCTGTGGCCGTGCAGAAAAGTTAGCTCAAGTTTTCCTCACTCTGCCATTAACAGATGGCATGAGGATCTAAGAATAGCAGGCTCCCTGGCCACAGGCGGAGGGTGAGGACCGCTCCCCTGCGGACACCCTCAAAAGGCCCTAAGCTTGAGTAGCCCAAATGAAAAGGTCTAGTGCTGGTGTTAATTACGCAGAAACCACACAGAAAGTGCTGGCTGTTACTGAGTGGAGAGGTTGGCCATCTCTTCTTCCCCAGATAAAAGGCTTGATATGAAAACATTTTGCAGGGGACAATGAAGTAAAGATTAGCATAATCTTCTGCACTATCCTCAGTAAGCTATCCATGAGCCACTTGCTTTTTTGTTTATTTTTTTTTCTTTCTCATCCCTTTGGCTCTAATGTCTGGCTTTAAGCAATGGTATTGTTAAGAGGAGGCTTTATCCTTAGAGCCTGACAGTTGTGTTTTTCCCGCCTTCATCTGATCATCCGAGTTGCTAGTCTCCTGCTCTTCGGGTAGGCAGACAATGGGAGGAAAAATGAAGCGCCAGTTCATTGACAAAACCTTTCTGTGCTGTGTGTGATTCTGAAACCCAACTCTTCAGGGTGTTTCTTTTCTTTTCCTTTCTGTTTTTGTTTTGTTTTAAGCGTCCTTTCCCTCGTGCTCCCTATTTGAATAGGAGAAAGTCCTTTTAATACCATCCCGAGGAAATATGTGGCATAAGAGACACTGAATTTGGCAGTTTAAGTTGCTTTACATACATCCATAAGTAGAAATTCAAATTGCCTTGTGTTCTCTAGGACTTCAATCAGACCTTGAACTGCGGTACTTCTATTTTTATATCAGAATGAAGGTAGCTGTTAAAAAAAAACAAAAACCAAAAAACGCTTAATCGGATGTAGGCACCTCAAAGCTCTGAGTGTTAAGGATTTTCAGGAAAAGAATTCAACCACTTGCACAATGCAACTTAATGCAGTTCCTCTGGGGCCTGGTCCAGTGGCTAATGCACTAGTTTGTTGGACGCTTTGATCCTGGCTGCCCTGTTTTAAGTCTTGCTAGGACTGGTTAAGCTAGTGCTCTGTAACCCTGGGGATAACTTGAGGGTACTGGAAGTCAGGAGGCACGGTCCCCAAGATCAAAATGTAAAAATAGGTCCAGGGTCAGGGAGCGCCACAGGTCCCCGGAAGCTCTTCACTTTTACAGCTGGAGACGCTCTCTCATGTATTTAGAATTCGTCATTAGGATTCTGACACAGAAGTGCAGGATGGGATGGCTGCAGGGCAAGCTCTTTGAATCTTATTCCTGATATATATATATATATATATATATATATATATATATATATATATATATACCCAACTTCTCTCTGCTGACAAGAGACAAGGCACGTACAAGGAAGGCATTGAAAAGCAGCTTATATCTATTGATGGCCCAAGAAATGTTAGAATGGCTGAGACTGGCATTTAAGTGGAAAGCTCCAAGTTTATTATCATTTTTAAAATAAAAGATGAGCGTAGGGGAGTCTTTGGTGTTTTGTTAATGCCTGGAGAACCCATTAGTATAGATAACTTCATCACCCATGTCAGGACAGATAAAATTTCCCAAGTTCCAACATGGCCAGCTTGGGATCCTACTGGATTCTGTCCTGTATCCCATTGTGTGCAGACATCCTTAAACATGAGATTTTCTTTTTATTATTTATTTATTTTTATTGTGAAAATACTGTACAAAGGGGTTACAATTACATGGGCAAGATAATGAGTACATTTCTTATCAAGAATTGTAGACTCCTCCTTTGTTTCCCCTTCCCATCCCATCCTCCCCCCCCCCCCCGCACCCCTACCCAATCCTCCTCTCCCCCCACCAAAGTTGTAAAGTTCATTTTCGACATAACAACTTGTACGTCTCATTTTTGCAATCGGTCCACCTGTATCCCTATTTAAACAATTTGTTTTTTCCCTTCCTTTCCACAAATTATACCAACATCAAATACAGTGAAAGCAGGGGTTATACCATGGGGGAGGGACATACAAAGCAACAAATAAATAATCTTATAAATGTGTTAGAAACAATCGCATGAAAGAAAAAAACATTTGAATACATATCTTGGGGTTCATTTCCCTAACATCAACTTATCTGACCTTTTCTGCTTGACTCAGACATATACTAGTTATTGCAAATAAGGGAAACCATGGGACCTATGTTTCTTTGGGCCTGGCTTAATTCACTTAATATAATCTTCAAAGAAACAACTGCCCAATAAATAAGTGGGTTAAAGATTTTTTTCCTCTTCTCTGAAGAGGAAAAAAGGATGGCAATAGACACATGAAGAAATGCTCAACCTCCCTAGCCATAAAAGAAATGCAAATCAAAACAACACTAAGATACCACCTCACCCCAGTTAGAATGGCTATAATCAAGAACGCTAATAACAACAGATGCTGGAGGGGATGTGGACAGAAGGGAACCTTACTGCATTGTTGGCGGGAGTGTAAACTTGTTCAACCACTGTGGAAAGCAGTATGGAGGTTCCTCAAAAGACTCCACATAGAGCTCCCCTATGACCCAGCAATCTCACTTTTGGGCCTTTACCCAAATCTTCACAAACAAGACCACACTAAAGCTACCAGTACGACTATGATTATTGCAGCATTATTTACCATAGCTAAGATATGGACCCAACCCAGATGCCCCTCACTAGATGAATGGATCAAGAAAATGTGGTACATATACACAATGGAATTCTATGCCTCCATCAGAAAGAATGACATTGCCCCATTTGTTAGGAAATGGAAACACTTGGAAAAAAATTAAACATGAGATTTTCTTCCCCGATATGAATCATCTGAGTACATTTGAATTTATTTCACAGAAGTTGCTCATCCTACAGCAGTGAATAATCCAAACCCTGGAGAGGATCTGCTGTAACCAGCCTCTGCAAGGCTTGGATAGCTGAGCTGAATCACCGTGATACCAAAGCAGGATGATGATGAAGTCCAGAGACTGCAGATGTTGCCTGAGAGTTATTATAGTATGAGGCCAAGCTGTGGACTGGAGCCAAAGGCCAAACCAAGTTATGCTGCCAGATTCAATGCTTTCCATGGCATGGTAGAAGGAACACTCACGTGTGAGTCCGACATACCTGGAGAGTCCTGGATCAACAGCTTAGTGATCTGACTTTGGGGCATTGTTCCATCATCTTGCAACTGTCATCTCCATGGGATCTCCAGAGTTTGAGAAGAAAGACCTCACAATGACACTTTACCTAGGCACTGCAAGTTAAAGGGATATAAACTTTAAATCCCTATGTCTTGGTAAAGTGAGATCACACTAGTTTTAGAATATTTTCTACTAAAGTATTTATTCAACAAACACTCACTGAGCATTGATAATAGCTATTATCATTATTGTTGCTCCTGGGGAGGCTGCCTGAGAGAAGGTTCTAATTGTTTTTTTTTTAAATTCTGGAATATTTGTGAGCATATTAAACTCATAGCAGATATTTCTGTAGCATGAAAAGTTCATTATTTTTGTCTGGTACTTTTTTGTTTAGAATATAGTAGGGTTTTGGCAGTATGGACAATTGACAATACCATGATACGTATTGTTTTTCAATGAATTTTTAAATATATAAATGGAAATAGGAAGTTGCTAGATGATATAAAGTGTGGGTGGCTTGCCAATCTTCTACATGGCACCCTTTTTTTTTCTGATCCTGGAGCTTGAACTGAGAGCCTGGGCTTTGCCCCCCCAGCTGCTCTGAGCTGCTCTGTGCTCAAGGATAATGCTGTGCCACTTGAGCCACAGCCCACTGCTAGCTTTTTCTGAGTAGTTTATTGGAGAGAAGAGTCTTATGGACTTTCCTTCCCAGGCTGGCATTAAACTATGATCCTCAGATCTCATCCTCCTGAGTAGGTAGGATTACAAGTGTGAGCCACTGGAGCCTTGGCTCTGTGAGACTCATCTCCAATAAACTACTCAGGAAAAGCTGGAAGTGGCGCTGTGACTCAAATGGTAGATTGTTAGTGAGCCTTGAGCACAGAGAGACTCAGGGACAGCCCCCAGGCCCTGAGTTCAAGCCCCATGGACTAGCAAAACAAACAAACAAATAAACAAACAAACCCAAAAACCAAAAAAGAAAAAAAAACTTTTGTATTTCTGTTCTTTTGTGTCTAGGACATTAAATCCTAACACATCATATTTTCCACCAATTTTTAAGTTGCTAATAATATTTACCAATGTTAAATAAAAATGAAAATCGGGATCTGAAATGATGAACATGTGTGTGTGTGAGTGAGTGTCTTTGCACATGTCTGTGGGAGGGAAGATGACAAGTATCTACCATAGCTGCTGCTGTGACAAGTATCTATCATAACTGACTGTTTTGAGAACTGAGGCTGAGGAAAGCATCCTAGATGTCCAAACTCTATGATAGGATGACGTTCTGTTGTGAGAAGAAAAACACTGATGAAGAGAAAATAAATTAATACCAAAAAGAAGAAAAAGAAACCATTGGGAAACATTGAGACTCTGACGTTTATGAAGAATCTTCACAGAATCATTACTGATAAAACTCACACAGACTACAGAGTGTCTGTACAGCACAACTCTTGGCCTATGGCACTGGAGATTGTACTGCAGGAAGATACTAGAAAGAAGTGAGCACCAGCAGCACGGAATCATCACTCTACTTGAGTTGGCAAGTGATTTCCATTGATCTGGTTTGGGTGAGGTGGATTTCTGGCTTTTGGGGGCTGCTCAGGGGCAGATTTGTCAGAAACCCTGCAAATCGTCCCCAGCTGGGTCCATGCCACAGCATCTTTTGAAATGAAGCTTTGCCACTTATGCTCCCTTGAGGTGAGGTTTATCACTCAGTGTATAGGTGAGGTCGTTAAAGTCACAAGGGATTCTAAAGTGAACTCATGGAGTGATGGAATAGACTTTTAAAGTTTTCAGTGAAAGCTCCAAACAAGATGCTAATTCGAAACAGACTTAAAGCTTTATTAGGTTAATTGGGTGAGTGATTATTTCAGAACATTGATCTTGGAGGACAGGGCATCTCCTTCCTCGATTTTTGTGCACCTAGCATTGAGCTCTGGCCAGCATCAAGAAGACGATTGGTTGATGCTCAGTGATCTATATTAAATCGGTCCATT
Organism: Dipodomys spectabilis; assembly: GCF_019054845.1. Taxonomy (NCBI): domain Eukaryota; kingdom Metazoa; phylum Chordata; class Mammalia; order Rodentia; family Heteromyidae; genus Dipodomys; species Dipodomys spectabilis. Next base: position 17,628,416 of record NW_024870679.1, read on the forward strand.
TTGACTTTCACAGATGAATATCCCAAGGGCAAGCTGACATGTCTCCCACCTGATCTAGAGGGACTTGCTTTGGTGAACAAGCAAGGTGAACCAGTATAACCCAGTACATGGAGCTTTTTATGGCCATTGATGGTGGGAGAGGCTGCTTCCTTGAAAACATAATGGGTTGGAAACTCATCTGCCCTCTTGTTGGAAATTCTCACCTTAAAAATCTATGCCCTTCAACTGAGTATAGTTTTTAGAAAACTCCTACTAAAGCGTACACACATTTCTCAGATTAAGTGCAGAGAACAGTTTCTTGAGTATCCAGGACCCAGAATATTCAGGTGTTTCTTGTAGCATTTGGGTAAAGGAAGAAGACATGAATGGGAGACACCATCTACCTTCTCAGTTACTGCATTGGTAGCCAGGACACAGAACTGGAGTGCAAAATGTATAAGCTTTGGATGCCGCAAGTCTCAGGTCCTAGGTGCTGTTTCCTGCCCGACTGTGGTCAGCCCTGTAACATGAGCTCTCAGAACCTTAACAGAATTGGCCTTAAATAAGAATCTACCACTTTCGATCTTGTATGTGTTAAATTCAATACTTTTGACTTTTTGGATGGAGTAAGGGTAGATGAGTCAGACCAGTAGCCAGCTAACACGATTCCACCCAAATTCATTGTGTGTTGTTCTCAGCCACTATATATCTTTTTGTTTGGGTGAAATATCATGAGGGGAAAAAAAAGTGTTATAACACCTATTACAATATTTCCAGAGTGACCCAGCAGGAGGAGAAAACATCCCGAAGGGAAAGATTGGAATGTGAAGATAAAATAGCTAGGCCTAAGAAAGGCGGTGGAAGAATGGAGGTCCAGGAGCTAAACACGCTAATTATGTGAAAATCCTCATGTCTCTGTTGGACTTTGGGTTTCTTACCCTTGATGAATTGACAGCATTTAATGGTCCATCAGCCTGTACAAGCAGGCAGTACGGGAGGATACAAGTTCAATCTGAAATGTATGGTCAAGACTGCATATTCTCTGAAGATATCACTACAGCACCCTTACACCAAGAGATTATGTGGTCTCCCAACTTCTATTGCTTTAGTGCTCTAAAGGAGTCTTCTAGAAAAGTTAAAAGTGATGATACTCTCACAGGTCACCCATGCTGGAGTAGAGGGAGGAGTCGTATGAGCTAGCACTCACCAGGCACCTCTGCAGCTCCATAAGACAGAAAAACGCTGTCCTCAAATAAAGATGGGGCTGATACTAAGGGAAGAACTGCAGGTCTGGAGCCTAAAGGTTGTCATTGATTCTCGGCTCTCCTCTAGATGAGAAACAGAATCTAGCTTCATTTTCTTCATCTGTGAGATCAAGAGAGATGTGCATGGTATAGCCATCTTGGTGAACCATTATGGAGATAAAATGATAGCATACACATGACAGTGTTAAAACATTATGGAATGAGAATATTATTTTCTAATTGTAAGACTGATGGATGTGACACAACTGAAGAGCGCAGGGGTGAATTCCAGTGGTGGAACTCCTTTGAACAATGAACTTACAGTCTAACAAAATGAATACTAGGAAACTGGGCGTGGAGAATCAGGGGACTTGTGGTCAAGGGGGAGACGGGTAGACAAATGGGGAGCAAAGGTAGGAGATTGCAATCTTAATAGTCAATGTATATATGTAAAATTGGAACTAGAAAATCGAGGGGATGAGTGGGGGTTGGGTGAGAGAGGGGGAATGATGGAAGGAGTAATACTGATCAAGATGCATTGTAATCAGAAATAGACATATTGAAATATAACCCCTTTGTCCAACTATTTTAGGATAATTTTTTAAAGACTGATGTACATGAATCAAAAAATGAATTACTTTGAATACAATGTGGGTAAATATTTAACTTATTCAGGCACTGTTAAAAGTATAGTAGACAATTAGAACGGAGAGGCGTTGGTGTGAATTGCAGTAGGTAGCAGATAGTTTATCTCATTGTGATACATGTTTCTTCACTCCTCGTCTTTCTGGATTTCTTCTTACCCTTGAACAAAGCCAACTCAGTTATCTCTGGCTGCCTTTGCTCCCTGACAGTAGTTAAAGCTTCAATTAGGCTGGTATCCATTCAAAGTTGACATACCCATTTCTTTTACGTATTTGTACAGACACAGAAGTAAGTCTGTATTTGGGTTGTGTTTTGGCAGGGTTTGAAGTCATGTTCAAAGATCTTAAAAAAATGAATGACTGAGGACACAGACTAGAATTCTAACCTTCAGTTTATGTGCAAAATCAAAAACATGCAAAGTTTGTGGTAGCTGAGCTTCATCTGATCGCTCCTACATGAAAGTATAAAAAGAAGCCCAGAAATGGGAGTCTTGTCAGTTTGAATGTTAGTTAAATAAGTACATAAGATAAACAGTTCATGGAGGGTTATGCCGCTGAATTTTCAATCAGAACACACAGGAGAATATTAAAATACCATCTCCTGGCAATTGGAGCCTATGGATTTGTTGCTTGCCCTTCTTACATAGATCATGCTAGGATTTTTAATGCTAGACTTGTATCATGTCTCCTCCTCTGAAATATTATTAGATCTCAATACAAACCTCACTTGCTCCCCACATCATATTGTGTAATAAGTGGTTGCCTGTACCGAAGTCCAGCCATCTTTCTGGCTCGAGGATCCCATCAGTGTGACAGAGTTCCTCCATGAGGGCTAGAGTTGGGGGTGTGGCTTCTTGCACACTTTATTATTTAATTAGATCCAAGAGAATGAAATCATAACGTGAAGGTTCTTAGTGGGCGTGGAGTAGAAGAGGAAGCAGGATGCTAGGGGCAATTTGGACCAATTGTTAGAAGTCCTCATAATTTGCCCAAATAGTTATATTCCTACCTTATGTTCTCTGTGAGAGCTATGGTCATGACTACAGCAGTGATCCTGCTGTAGTTCATTGATAAAACAAGAGCTTCAGAGACCTGGGTTTGCATTGTACTTCCATCATTGTACTTCCTCCTTTGTGAGTATATCACTTCCGTTTTATAGAGGGTACAAGGCAAGACCTACCAGGCTACCATTGATGATTAGGTGGTAGTTGGATCAGATGACACAGGCAAAGGGCTTTGATGAATTTCTGCTTGCCAGCATCAGTGTCCACTGAATGGCAACCTATCACCAGCCTATCATCAACATGATGGGTTACTCTAGTAGACTGCATTTTTCTCTTATTTGAGCTCTTTCCTCACCTTTGTCTTTCAATGCTATCCCTGGAAACTCCAGTCTCTGGGAGTGAGCATGAACTCACTCTCATTCTGCTGACTGCCTTGTCCAGGTATGTGATCTGCCTTGTCTCTAGCCTTTCCTCTCAGTATACTGATTAGTGTCTCGAGTTCATCTGTGCTGTTGCACTTCTTTTTTGTTCGTTATCAAGTAACATTCCATGCTATGGGATTCTAGCACACTTTATTTATCTATTCACCTATGGATGAACATCTTGTTTTTGCTTTTCTTAGTCTTTGTTGTAAGTAATGCCTGTCATCCATGGAAAAGACTTTGTGTGGGAATATGTTCTGATTTCTCTTTGGTAGATGCCTAGGAAATAAAATTAGGACTATGGCAGTTTTATAAGTGGCTTGAAAAAGCAGAGTCTTTCGAAGTGTTTTCTAAGTGGCTGTATCAAACCCAGCAGCAGTAGGTGAGGTTCCTGTTTTCTCACATCCTGACTACTATCTGACATGGTTGTACATTTTAACTACAGCCATTCTAATGAATATAGGGGTTGACAGAATGAATGAACAAATCAATAGATAAGAAATGAGCATGCAAGCAAGTTTCTCATGTCTGAAGTAGGAGGGGAGGGGTAGGAATGGCTAGTAGAGGAAGATGTAACACCAGGGCAGCTTCTGGAAGGGTCTTCCATGCCATCTACAGATTAGGCAAGATGGCGCCCTGAAGACTTGAAATCATATTTCTACCTCTGTCTTTTCAGACACTTTAGTAGTAATGCTAAGATTAGTGATAGATCCATTAAGAAGTTATAAATGGGAGGAGATGGGTGAGGTTGGAACAGATTGGAGAAAAATGATGGATATTGGTGGTGTCCATCAATGGTGATAACATTGATCAAGATGTCTCGGGGCTGGGAAGGTGGCTCAGTGGTAGAGCGCTTGCCTTGTATGCCTGAGGCCCTGGGTTCGATTCCTCAGCACCACATAAGCAAAAAGAAAAAAGCTGGAAGTGGCGCTGTGGCTCATGTGGTAGAGCGCTAGCCTTGAGCTGAAGAGCTGAGGGACAGCGCCCAGGCCCTGAGTTCAGGCCCCACAACCGGCCCCCCCCCCCCAAAAAAAAAAAGATGTCTTGTGTTCATACACTGAAAATGTTGAATTGAAAAATCCTTGGTATAACCACTTAAAGATAATAAAAATAGGAAACTATAAACTGTTAAGTTAATATTAAAAACAATGTGACTTTACAGTACAGAACATTAGCAGTGAGAAAGAAACAGAGTAGATTACGGATTCCTCCCTCCCCTCCTTATCCTTCCCCTCCCTCTCCCTCTTGGCATCTTTCCCTTCCTCCCTCCCTTCCTGAATGATAACATGCACTGGTCTTCCTTTCTTCCTTCCTTAATTCCTTCCTTCCTTCCTTCCTTCCTTCCTTCCTTCCTTCTTTCCTTCCTTCCTTCCTTCCTCCTTCCTTCCTTTCTTTCATCTAGGTAATAGAATAGTCACTGATTTGATGTGAAAGAAAAACAAAGCAAAGATGAACACAATTTCATAGATTTTTATTTTGTTTTGTTAAGTTTTGTTCTATATTATTGTTTAATTACTCAACTCTCTCAGTATTTAAAATTCAGTTTTAATGCCTGAATGATGAGGTATAAACCATCCTGGATTATTCTATTTTAAAATCTGGCTTATATGTTTCTGATGCACTTAAGATGTGTAATCATTCTACTAACTGGTACTGGCTTGCATCTCAAGAGGAGAAAACCTGCCATCAGACAGTCCTAGATTACAATCTGCTATGCAGTGAAATAGAAGCCAATTGCCACACACTGAAGGACTTCTAAGGGTGAAGAACTGATGTGGGATGGCTTCACAGAAGGTAAAAAGGAGGACAAGTTGCACAGGTGAAATTTTATATTCACAGAAGCAGAACCATCATTGCAAGAGCCATTCAAGAACTAACCATATAAAAATGACCACTAGCGACTCAAGAGGCTGACATCTGAGATCATGGTTTGATGCCAGGCTCGGCAGGAAAGTCCATGAGACTCTTATCTCCAATTACCCATCAGAGAACTGGAAGTGGCACTGTGGCTCAAAGTAGTAGAGTGCTAGCCTTGAGAGAAAAAGCTCAGGGACAATGTCCAGGCCCTGACTTTAAGCCCCACAACCAACAAAAAACCACCACCACCACCACCATTACCAACAACAACAAACACTACCCCTAGAAGACCAGTACATGTTGCCATTCAGGATTCACGTATGCAACAATCATCATGTCAATTATTGCCAACAATAGAGAGCGTTCAGGAAAGAAGAGTCATTAGAACATTATTTAAGAGCTTCCTAGAGGAGATGCCTCAACTCACCCATTGGGCTACAAGTTAATGGAAGTTTATTGTTAATAATATCAGACACTCTATGTAACATTTGATTAGGAATCAAAACTTGACAGCTGTGTACCCTGGCCTTAAAGAAAGTGGATTGTGTAAAGACAACTGTCTGATTTATGGGTGTCTCAAATAGTAGCTATCAAAGTTAACTTCTTACAGTTTCTTTCTGGATCTTTACAGTAGATGACTACTAATGCAGACTTCTCTGCCTCAGATTCTCTAAATCTCCGTTAACATTGTTTACTCCTATTTTATTTGGTAGCCCCAACCCGAGTCTCCAGCTATATAAAGCAGACGTGTGATTTTAGTCTGTTTCACGTATGGTTTAGGGACTTGATAAATACCATGGCAGACCATATAACCAAAATGCCCACATTCCTCTTCTACCCTTGCAACCCCAGCCACCTGCAGGCAGATAAGCTGTCTTCTGGGCCTTGTACACAGTTGACTTGTACTCTTTGTAGAAAGTAGGTGGATGTCAAATCACAGCAGAGTTCTGTGTTTTATGTATGATGTGTTCATTAGCATCTGAATTTAGCATGCATCCTTCTCCTGCAAAGTATATCAGGCTTTTGCATATAGACCCTACAAAGGTAAACTCTCATTGGGTTTGACATCACCAGTGAGAACATTTGTACACAAGTACTCCCGTTTCTAATCATTCCACAGAAAGCTCCAGAATCAACCCTACCATCCCAGTAGTACAACTGAAATAGATGGCATTCGAAATCTTAGGACGACTGGAGGGCTGAGCTGGAAAAATCCTCTTCTCCTTGGCTTGTGACCACTCACTTACTGACCTGAAGGTGGAATGTGCCATACAAAGAGTGCGTGCTGTCTCCAATCCTTCTTAGATCAGGTTCCTAATTTCCTGATAACCAGATTAGAATTGTAAGAATTAGTGTAGCGATTGTCACGATGGAGGCACTCAGCTATAGCTTGTTGCTGTTTCAGCCTCTCCAAAAGAAGATATTGAAAAATACTTTTGGTGGGTTGGTTGCTGTGGCAACAAAGCCATGCTTCTGCAGATTACCCTCAGTGGCTATGGGTTGGCCGCTGAGCAGTGGAAGGGAAAGGTAATTAGTTCTGGAACTTTGCTTTTAGAACTTGGCTGTAAGTATCGACACAAGCAGTAGACAGCAGTATTTAAAGGCATTGAAATAAAGCTTGGAAATCATTTTCATCTTCCATCTTCTTATTTATAGGGAGGAAAGAATCATGGCTATTCAGCCCAAAGGAAAAACTAGCTACAAACAAGTACATTACTGGGGACTAAATAAAGTGGACGTGAAATTGGAATGAGCATGTGTTTGAGAGTGTCAAAATCAGAATTCTTTATTTCTGTCTGTTAGCAAGTTACCTCCCTTTGAACAAAGACTGACTTAAGGTAATTGAACAACAAACAATGGTGATTTTGACTGATATGTTCTGAATTATCTAAATTATGGGTGAAATGAGGAGAAAGTTGGCTAGTAACCCCCAAAAAGGGAAGGAAATATTTTAATCTGTATATTTAGTACATTTAGGCTTTGATGGGGAAAACAATGTTCAGGGGTTGTTAAAATTCCCCTCTGTCCTACTTTCCAGAACAAATTTATGCCATTTAAACAATAGACCAGATTCCTCAGTTCTAGATAACACTCTGGGTTGTAAACAGCTGAGTAAGCTTATAAAAGTCTAGGTCATGTGACCAAAGGTGTCAGCACAGCAATGATAATCCTGACTCCAGCTGTCTGTGCATTTGTTTGGTAGTAGGGGAAGGTGATTCTGTCAATCACAATTTTAGTAGTGTTTCATGGGATCCTTGGATATGTCCTTTGTGGTTCTGATGACTTGTTTCTAGGCACAATAGATAGCATTTGAGCTTTAGTAATGATTTGAAAGAGGGGCATGGTAAGCTTATAATCTTAGCACCTGGGAGACAAGTCACAAGAATCATGAGTTTAAAGCCAGCCTCACCTACATAGTAAGATCCAATCTAGAGAGAGAAAAAATGGTTTAAATAATATACAGACTATAGAATCTGGAAGTGAGTCCATAGGAGAGGCTGATAGCATTTGAGCTAGAAGCTGTCTGTCATGCCAAGGTTTAATACAGAAATCTTTAGCCTTGGGAGTTTCAAGTAGCCTTCAGGTAGCTTGTCTTGGGTCCTGGCTTTTCATCATTTTGTTGGCTATCTTTTCCTTTCCTGGACATATTACCCAGGACCTAGTTTCCAGTGGTAACTTTAGTTCAGTCCATTTTAGGAAGGCTATTTGGCCAAGCACTGTACAAAATACAATGGAACTACACAGATGAACAAAACACAGGTTGCCAGTATGTTTTAAGGAGCTTAATAGGCAAAGGGTTAAGAAAATGTATGTAACTCAGTGTAAATAGTCTAAGGTAGAAAACTTAGAGGAAGTAGGTTTTGAATTGAATTGGCCGAGATTGGGAGGTCAAGAACAAAGGGTTGGTGGCTGGCAGACAGGAAGAACCATACAAACAATGTACTGTGTTGCACCTACAATACCACAGGACAGGCAAATGGAAGAGTAGGAAAAAACAAATGGGAAAAAAGAAGAGCCAGTTCAGAATCTAATTTTTTTCATAAACTAGCACATCCCGTCTATCTTACTGAAAGGAAGATGGTGTGTCTCTGAGAGAGGGAACTGAAGGAAGGCTTGAGTGGGAAGTAGGGTTCTGAGGAGAGGGTTTTCAGACATTTCGGTAAGAAGAGATACTTGGGTGGGCTGTCAAGTGGGAAAGTGTATATACGTAACCTGGAGCTCCAAGCACAGATCACATTTATTTGATAAGCTGTAACTAAAAACAAGGAACTGTAGAAGGTCAGATGATAAGAAAGTAGAGCCAGAAAGGAGTTTGGGAGAGCTCCTAGGTGTGGTATGGCCTCTAGGTGAGCACAGGCTGGCAAAGAATGGTGGCAAATGCCCAATGAGGAGAAAAACCAGGCAACTCTGAGACATCCTACAAACTGGAAGATAAAGAGGATATTTCTGCATCTTTGTGAGCAGAGTACATAATATTTTTTCCAATTTACAGGTGTGTGAAGCCTTTAGTAAATGTCAGGACACCCCCTTGCCAGTACCATCTACTTATTCATCTCCCCACATAAATTCAGTCTAGAATCTCATACAGCTATAAAGCAACATTCACCTGAAGGAAATCTTGTGTAACAGCACTGGCTTAATTTTAAAAACAAAATAGTTAACCAGTGTTACTTTAGTAGATATGAAAATCTTCTTGGACTTGTTAGTAATATTTTTTAATGTGAGCTATATGTGACTTGTAGGGAAGATTACAATTGAGACTAAAAGTACAACTCAGAAAACTTCCATTATTTCTGATTATTGAACGAATGTGAACATGGTTTTCTTATTTAAAAAAAATCAGAGCTGGGAAGGTAGCTCAGTGGTAGAGCATTTGCCTTGCATGCCTGAGTCACTGGGTTCGATTCCTCAGCACCACATAAGCAAAAAGAAAAAAGCCGGAGTGGCGCTGTGGCTCAAGTGGTAGAGCGCTGGCCTTGAGCTGAAGAGCTGAGGGACAGTGCCCAGGCCCAGAATTCAGGCCCCATGACCGGACTCCTCCCCCCTCCCCCAAAATCAGATTAGCTGAGGGTCTATACTCCTACTCAGGAGGCTGAGATTTGAGGATTACTGTTCAAAGCCAGCCCAGAAAGGAAAGTCTGAGACTTTTATTGACAATTAACCAGCAAAAAGCTGGAAGTGGAGCCATGCTCAAGTAATTGAGTTCCAGCCTTGAGAAAAAAAAAAAAGCTCAGGGACAGGACACTTTGAATCCAAACCCAAGAACTGACACATTTTTTAAATCCAATTTTCCAATAAAATAATTTGGGGTATAAAACCTCACAAATCTTAAGCCCATTGCTTTAAAAATAACATGTTCCAGATAAAAGGAGCCTCCAGGATTATATGTAATTATATGATATGTTTTCTTTGCCTGCCTGCTTTTCCTTGTGGAATTTGTACTTTGTACGTGCATGTTTCCTCCATTTCCCTTGCCATGTAAAACTTTACAGGAATATACATGGAGAGACTGTTGCTCCCATCTACCAATTGCACCACATAATTGTTACAGCTGTTCCTTAGTCATTAATAATTTTCTGTGGAATATGTGTAAATAGACAGGAACGAACCGCCTAAAAGTTATTCAGTTAGGCAGTGAACCATGTAATCTGTTGGTTCAGAGACAACAGATAATAGAGTGAGATATTTGCTTCACCATTCACACACACCACGTAGCATTGAGGCTCTGAAAGCCAATTTGTGTTCTGTTGGGGCATGTCTCATCACACTACATTATCACATTGGGGATAGGAAATTGGGATAATGACTATCTGATTTAGAAAAATAGAGACTATTAAGTGAATTGAATATCGGCGAGGGGTGGGGAGGGGGAGGAGTTTTGAACTAGGATTTGGTTCTGTCCTTGGCTAATTTGATACTCTCGATGTGTCTTGTCACTGTTTCCTTCTCTTTTTAACAATGGAAGTTAGAAATAACCTTGTTAATTAGCATCTATTTTTAGGTTGATGACATGACACAGCCAAGACAGAGTGAGAAAATTCCAAGACTATCATAGAACAGGCAATAAAGCTCCTTTCTAGAGGGAAGGTAGACATGAAAAATGAAAATCAAAGATATCTCTTGTTAGCTTTGCTTACAGTAGATACTTATTTGAATATTCAAAATGAAAGAAATTTCTAGATAAGAGATTTACTTTGTAGGCCTTACTCTTATCTGGCACAAACAACATGGTGCCTCTCTTCTTAGGAACTTTCATTGGCTCCCAGTTATCCTGACAATAAACTCCAATTCCCTATGTTTCAGGTTCACATTGCATTGTGAGTTCCAAGTCCCTATACTTCTACTGAATGAAATATAGTAACTCTTCTGAGACTGGATAAATGTATATACTTAAAAAAAATCTCTATGGTTTTGTCAGTGTGATCGCCTTATTATTATTTTTCTGGCCCCATCCCCATCTACCATGGAAAATCCAGCTCCTATTCTTTCTCATGGAGTGAGTGCTTCTTGACCTCTCCTGGCACTCACGTGACCTTGAGACAGTTCATATGCACCTCTCCTAAGGCAATTAACACCTTCTGTCTATATTTTGATTATGTATGTATACACATTTTACTTCTCCTTCCAGACTCTTTGTGGAACTGATGGGCAGAATAAGTCAATGACAAAGAAGGAAGATCTACCTAAATTGCAGTAGATCTGAGCTTGCTGAAGACCAGGTATTCACCCAATCTTCTCCCAAGAACTTCTTAAGTTCTGTAGCCTTCGGGATCTGTTCTGCTTATCTTATTTTTTACTTTAGAAAATAATAATAAATTTCCTCCCACAAAAACAATGAGTACATAGGCTTTGTAGGTTACTGGAGAAGCACATAGACAAGAGCACTGGGTGGGTTGAATGGGGACAAGAGGACATGAAGAGCAGATGCAATGTCAGAATTTCTTTGCATTTCAGTCTATGCTCACCTCTCTCTTCTCTGAATTTCTATTCCTGTTATCTATCGATGTGACACAATTTAGCACTTACTTGGCTCATGTGCAATAACTTTACCTTCTCCAGGAGATTTTGAAAGTGAGTATTTTGCTCTCAAATGGAGGAACACTACTCATGGATGTGTGGATGTGTGTGTGTGCACACACATGAGTGTGTGTGTATTAAGATGAGAGCCACCAGAATTCAGAGACATATGCATCCTCAAAAATAAGATTTATAAATTCATCTATCAAGTTACTAATAAAGACTTTTTTTAAAAAATAAATTGAACCCTTATTATGTTCAGAGCCTTGTACAGCATGCCTCAGCAAATATGGAAATGCTACATGGTAGAATCAACTTTTATGAGTAGTTCTAAGCAAGTTCCAGACAATAGAAGATGAGGTTTCTGCACATGTGCATGAGGTCATGATATCTGCACAGACGTGACCTTGAGGGTTGGGGTAGAACCTTGACAGGGTGGTGGGTGAGCTTTTAGTTGGAATGTGAAACACTGAATAGGATTTCAATGGACAGAGAAAGAGAGAGTGATGTGGGAAAAATATTTGGCAAGAGGAGTAGAGACTGGCATGATTTATTTGGAGGTTGTAAAGACAATGTTAATGAACAGAAATAGATAAGTTAGAATAGCATCTTCTAAATTGGAGTAGAACAAAACAGATTCATGGTGTGTGTAATCTCCATTGACCACCTTTTAAACTGTACTACTCTGGACCACGGGCTCACTTAATTAAATAGCTCAGCTCAGCGATTTCTAAAGAACAAAAGCAAAAGCAAAACTGAACAAACAATAAATATTCTGTCAATGAGGCTCACTTTCAATGTTCATGTCTTGCCAAGTTTTGGGTGGCCAGAGGTCTTGATCTCCATGCTTTGCCACCTGATCATCAATCATCGATCTTTATCTTCATTGTATTATCACATCTCAGGTCTTTGCTCAGTGTTTTACACTGCCTGAGCCTCACACTAAGCAATGACATTTCAAATGCTTTGTGGATACCGTGCATTTACCCTCAGAGCTGCAGAGGTAGGGAGGGGAAGGTAGCTTTGTCTCTGTGGGATGAATGAGCAAGCAGAAGGGCAGAGAGGTTAAGTGACTCATATAAGATCACACAAGGGGTTAGTCACTGTGTGTGAATAGGATTCAGCTTTCAAAGTTTTAGTCCAAGGTTCTGCCCATTAAAGCCCTGTTTCCACGGTGGGCAGCTCTGATGCAAAAGGAGGAGGAGGAGGAGGAAGAAAGAAGGTTGGGTTACAACATTCTGAACAGAAAAAGTGAGAGGATATGTGAAAAATAATGCATTTCCTTTGGGATAAATGTTGTTAAATTGTGTAGCTTTCTATTTACTACTTTTTAAAGAGCATGATTTGATCTTCCAGTTCCTAGATTGAGGACCATCCAAGAAAATGGGACATTGTGCAAGCCTGGGGAAGGTTAAGGCTCAAGAAATGAGTGAGTGTGTCCTACAGAGCTTCCCTACTGACTGCCCTTCTCACTCTACTTCTTCCTCTGGTCCTAGATACCCTAGGGTTATTCCATTCAGTCATGTGCAGTGTTTATGGAATTAGGAGCCACATCACCTTCAACATCACTTGGTGTTTTGCTGCTTCCAGATCAACATAGATTATGATATATTATAACTATCTGAAAGGCACAGACTCTAAATATTAGCTGATGTGACATCTTGGCATTGGTTTATCTGACCTGTTGCTTGCTGTGTCCTAGTATCACATACAAAACAAACACACAGGGCTGGGAAGGTGGCTCAGTGATAGAGCACTTGCCTTGCATGCATGAGGCCCTGGGTTCGATTCCTCAGCACCACATAAGCAAATAGAAAAAAGCCGGAAGTGGCGCTGTGGCTCAAGTGGTAGAGCGCTAGCCTTGAGCTGAAGAGCTGAGGGACAGCACCCAGGCCCAGAGTTCAAGCCCCACCACAGGACCCAAACAAACAAACAAACAAACAAACACACATTTCCCTGATCACTACTTTTTCACTACCTCATTCTGTCTCAAAGTCTAGCAAAACTTCTACTGCCAAACCTCCCCTAACAATTTAGTTTTTGAAACCCATCTTGAGGACAATTTTCCCTAGTATATAAACTTTACCAGAAGTTGTACGAATCTGAGAAGTAGTTTCAGCCCAAGTGATTCTACATTTGGACCACTGTGCAGTTGGAGTTTTTTGTTGTTGTTGTTTCAAATCTTGACCCTGCATTTTCTTTAAATTTTGACCCTACAGAGGAGTTCTAATGAAATGGTGAATTGCTTTTTGCCTCATTAGAGAGAGACAATTTAATATAAGTTCCATTAAATTCAGGAGAATGAAGGTCTATCCTATGTGGGGTTTTCTTGATAAATCTACCTCTCGCATATACATTTTTAATGACAATGTGGTTTCAAGCTCAGTGTTATTCAGTGGCAAATCAAAGCTGACTCATGGAGAAAACTACTGTTTGATTCTATTTAGGCCACCTTTCCCTCCGCACTTGAGGGTGTCTGCCTGTGTTGTTGGGGGTGGGGGCATGTTTAATGCAGTCTGAATACATTCTTATAAGTATTAGATGTATGGAAACACAGAGCCCTGCATGACCCCTCAGCGACCTCTATTGATCACTGGTGTTTGCTGTAGGAGGAAGGCAAACATAAGTACAGGAGTGTTATTGAACAGAAACCCCTTCAAAAATGTCTCTGGGCCTTTGTTCCCCATTGCATGGCCGCAGGGGGCCCCCTCCTCAGAAAACATACTTATGCAAGTATTAAGAACTGGCTGGGATAAGAAGCAGAGCTTAAGAGACCTTCATCCTTAGCTGCTAGTGCTGGAGATTAGTGATCCTACTCCGGGATTACAGATGGAAAGGGTGGCAGTGTTGCTTAATTGTTCATTAATGCTTGTAAAATCAGCCAGCTGGAGGAAAACTGACCATTGTCTGCTCTCTCGGAGTGAAATGAAATTGGATCTGCTCATCAATGGCAGTATTGATGTCAGCAAAGAAAATACACATGTAAACGGCTTTCCCGCGACACCATCTCGATTTTAATTATTTAATTAAAAACTGTTATCCTAATAAGCAATGATTAAGTTGTCAATGCATCCCTCTGTCCGTGGCTGACCTTTATCTCCATGAAAGAGGCCTTTCTTTGTATACATTTGCTCTAAAATGAGAAATAAAACCAACTTCCTAGAGTGGACCCCCATTACAAATAAGCCTACATGACTTGAAGTTATAATTCTGAGATACAAGGGGCACACTACTTACAAGTCCCAGGAAACTTTGGGCCCTTCTGTCTCTCTGTCTCCCTCTTTATTACCTGCTGGCCACATGTCCTACAAGGGAGCAGTTCGCCTCCTCGAACCCTGGGCACAAGTGAAGGTAAAGGATTTTCCCAGAGCCACTTGCTTAGGTTAAAAAGTCTGAACACATGTACCTCTTTTTTCTTTTTCTAGACGATGTTATTGTGAGCTCAGAGTCCATATCCTGATTGGCTACTGAATCCAAAAATAGGTAGAATTTAAGCACATTTCTTCTAGTCCTTTTGGTTAGGAAATAGTTGAGTTCCTACCCTGTGTAGTGTTGAAGAATCACCAAGACAAATGGGGAGGAATTCCTACCTTTAATGTCCAGACTTGTGGGAGTTAACATGGAGGTGCACCATGGGAAGAAAGTTCTGGGCGGATGCTAGAGCTTATGTGAAGGTATCTCAAAGTTCTGGAAACACCCTTCAAAGGACATGATCATATCTCAACCTTTCGTAATGAGTGCCGGTTAGTCATCTGACTCTCTTGATGAGATGGCTTATAAATACAGCTTGCTGAAGAACTAGGGTGTTAATGTTGATGATAAACACCGCCCAGTTCCTGCCTTCATCTCCTTCATCACCACTTCTGACTTCATTATCTTTATTCATCATTCATGCATGTGTGCACACATGCCTTTTGCAGGGATTAAATTCAGGTTCTTGCCAGTGCTAGGCAAATGCTGCACCACTGAATCACACCCGAGCCTTGTTTTAGTAACGACACGGAAGCCACATTGGCTTTCCTTAATATTGTTTGTCTAGTGCCCACCTCCATCTTGGTGTTCCTGTATTTGCTAGTAACTGGCCTTGTGGACATTTTAGCACTTGTGGATCCTTCTCGCCTGCTTCTCACTCGTTCATTCCAAAATATGGATCAGATCTTTGCTGGCTACCAGCTCTGGACACCATGAGTTTATGGGAAAAACAAGAGCCAAAGTCTTGAACTGTCAACCCTCATATCATCTCCTTAGAACATGAGGGCTGTGGTGGCTTCTTTTCCTGTTTTATGGCAACGTTCACACCCCATGGTTGTCATGTCCACTTGTCCCCTCACCCAATTGTGTGTTGTCTTTTTCCTCCTAAATATGGAGGAAATTGTGTGTTGTCTTTTTCCTCCCAAGTGTGGGAAGGACCGTGCTTCTCTTGGCCATCACTTACCCCCCAGTATCCTGCACACAGTAGGTTGTCTGTCAGTATCGGATGACCAATACACATGGATGTGAAAGGCCAAACCAGACAAAAGGTCAGACAGTAGTGGTGAACAGTATAGAAAAGAACATAAGAGCTACTGAGAGCCACCAACTGTCAGGATGGGGCCACATTGCCAGGTTCTGTAGCCACACTGTGGCTGGGGATGGGTTTTCAAATTCCAGTCTTTGTTTGTTTGGAAGGTAGATACTTAAAAAAAATACTGTTTGCTTGACCCATGTATGTGACTTGCCTTATAAAAATGCACTCATGTGATTCACAATTGAGCCATTGTCAACAATTCAAATGTCCTCCCATTCCCCGGGGAAATAGATGTCACCACCATGGGAAATGCTACTGGGATCTGGTTGTGGTTTTGTCTTTTGCCTAATGCTAGAATAAACTAAGGGAAATCTTTCCCTTTATTGATGAATACCTCACAGAATCTTCTAGATATCACTATATCTATCTTTCAAATACACAACCGAGGAGACTAGAAGTAGTCTTTTATAATACTTTATGTGTTTGGTTAATCTAGAAATGTGATGGAGATGATAAATGATGATTTCCTATTTTATTTTTTTAAATAACCTTTTCAGAATGGATGTGTCAAATCCAGGTTCTGCATCCAACAGTTACCAGGGCTCATTAGACCAAGTGTGCTGTTCTGTGGCAGATGAGCAATTTTTAGTATTGGTTATGAAGTAAGAAGTTTGTGTGATGCGTAAGTACAAGGCTCATTCATCATTCAGGACTCTGTCACTCTTGTGGGTTTGGCTGTGGCTCTGCTAATTCCTGCATGTGGCTGACTTTTCTTCTGACTTGAAATGCTTGAACCTTTAGGTGTCATCAGCACCACACCAGACAGTGAACTAAAAACCAGGCAAGTATTTAGACAGAAATGAGCATGGACTCTGACCATGCTCTTTCGCCATGTTGCTAGACTAGCTCTGACAATGGTCCAGAAAAAACAACTTCAGGAGAATGGAACAAAATCCCAAGGCCTGCTTTCAAATTGACCTCTTTTTGTAATCACTTGAACTATAACTTTCAGCTGAACTGTCCACTAGTGGGTGTGAAAAGCAGCAGGATTTCAAGAGACTTACAAATGTAAGACATTGTGCCTACATCACTACAATTGACTAACAGAAACACACCATTTAGAATCATCCTATTATACTCTATAATGTTATTCAGAAAATTGCTCTCTTTTGACATTGGGTTGAAAGATGAAAAGGAGACATTCTGCAATTCAAGCAGAATGTAATTAATAGGGAAGGGGAGGGGATTGGAGGGAAAGGGAGGGGAGAAGAGGACAGAAGGGAAGGGAATGGAAGGGAAGGAAGGGGAAGGGAGGGAAGGTAAGGATAGGGGAGGGGAGGAGGGGAGGGAAGGGAGGAGAGAAGGGAAGAGAAGGGAAGGGAGGGGAAGGGAAGGGAGGGGAAGGGAAGAGAGGGGAAGGGAAGAGAGGGGAAGGGAAGGGAGGGGAAGGGAAGGGAAGGGAGGGGAGGGGAAGGGAGGGGAGGGGAAGGGAGGGGAAGGGAAGGGAAGGGAAGGGAAGGGAAGGGAAGGGAAGGGAAGGGAAGGGAAGGGAAGGGAAGGGAAGGGAAGGGAGGGGAAGGGAGGGGAGGGGAAGGGAAGAGAAGGGAAGGGAATGGAAGCTGAGTTCTGGCGCTAACCAATAGGCTGGCAGTGCTCAGCTTGAGATTTGCTGGTGACTTGTGAAGGGCCTGCAAATATAGGTTACAGAAGGAAGTTTATCAGTGCTGACCCAGCTCTCACCGCCAGTGCTGGTCTGGTTGCATAAGAGCCTGACAGGTTGTTAAGTGGCACTGTGTATTATAAGAATCAGTTTTAGCAAGTTATGGAGATGATCTTAACTCCCTACACCTTGCATCTTACAAAGTGTTTAAAAAAGCTTTTCGTCACCTCTTTATAGCAGTGATGAGCAAAATTCAGCTTGTGACCATCTAAATATATCAAATTCCCTATTGCATTGTCTAAGTCTTATTTTTATATCTTCATAACACTGGTGAACAGGACCAAAGATACTTAGTATCCGCATTACTCCGGTCTGTTCTTTAGACTCCCAGAGCAGCGCACATAGCTCCTGGGATGAAGGCGGTAGCTTTATAGCTATATCTGTGGATTCACCTGGTCTTTGTCAAAGTGTGTCAGCTAAACCATTTTCTCATGAGATACTTTCAAGTACAAAGTACTTGCAGAATGCACACACAAATGATTAAAAAGAAGACAGTAATGTCTGAAAGGCAGGATTTCTACATCTTAAAACAGTCATGCTCCAGAGTACATGAAATGAAGGTCAATAGACAGGTTTAACACATATATTTTTTCTGGGTATCTGTGATGATTTAATAAAGATGTTTCATCATACTCTGTTTTGGGAATTAGTATGAAGGGAAATAAATATGTTCCTTTTTCACAAAGCCATTCCATTTTCACCATGTGGCCAGGTTAAAGTTCAAAAAGGCCTTTAGCAAGAACCAAGTGGTCTCTGGGTATCTAGGAAGTATCTTTAAAGTTCAAATAAGTTCATGACATTTTCTTTTCTTTTCTTTTTTAAATTTTATTTTATTTGTGAACATACTGTACAGAAGGGTTACAATTACATGGGCAGGATAATGCATACATTTCTTACCAAGCATTGCAGCCTCCTCCTTTGTTTACCCTTCACCTCCCTTCCCAGCCTCCCCCCTCCCCCACCACTCAATCCTTTCCCCCTCCCCCCCCCCCACGACATTGTAAAGCTCATTTTTGACATGACAATTTGTACTTCTCATTTTCTTTTCTTAAAAAAAAACCTCAACAACCTATTGCCTATCTTTCACCAAACAAACAAACAAACAAACAGCATCGTAGTATGATACATCAAAACACAACATTTTATCAGCCCTTATCCTTAACCTTAGATTGGTAGCTGCCATTTAGAGAATACAGGTAAAATTCCATCTCACTTTCTCACTTTCAATCCACTGGTATTTAAAATCCTCAATAATCACACCAAACCCCTGCTTTTCTACTTGCTTTTCTCAAACTTCTCTATTTTTTTACATCCTTCTTTAGTGTGATTTAGCCTCAATTTTCTTTTACCTTGTGTTCTCTCCTTCCAAATGTAAATGGCTTGCTTTGTCAGCCTCAATGCCTATTTCCCATCTTTGCTTGTTGAAAATGTATTCATCATTGTAATTCTTGCTTGTCACGTTCACCATAACCTTTCTGAGATCTTCCTCATTTATCTGAATTATGCCTAACCTCATGTTGTGTGTGTGTGTGTGTGTGTGTGTGTGTGTGTGTGTGTGTGTGTGTGTTGGTATCTCTTCCAACAGGCAATAGGGCTCTCTGTGAACATGATGGTGTCTTGCTTCAGTCTTCTTCATAGTAGATTTCTTTGTGCAAGATAATGAATTGTACTGCATTCATTCAAAATTATTTACTCATTTTATCAGCACTGGGATGTATGAAATAATGAGAATAAAAAGTTGTTCAAGGGACTGGGAAGGTAGCTCAGTGGTAGAGTACTCATTTATCAGGTAGAAGGCTCTGGGTCCAATTAAGTTTTGATTGTAGTTAACTTCACCTCTAGGACTACTTGTTTAATAGGCTTTAAGTTATTTGTCCTCATCTTAAAATAGATAATGATTTCATAGTGACAATTGAAAAGATATTTGTCTTGAAAAATGGTCCTTTAATTGGTACTTGGAGTATAACAACATGTAAGGTATGAAGTCAAACCAAAGTGGTACCTACATTAATCTTACCTTAAACTTTCACCAGCATTTAGTCTTGTACATACATGTCACAAAGTAGTACGTGCACTATTTGGAAATAAAATAAAATAAAATCTTATTCTCATGATGTCCTACAGAATTTATTTAAGAATGTCAGTAAGAATGTCAATGTTAGGTCATTCGGGATTCAAATATATCTCCAGTGTTACAGAATTGAAAAGTTCTTTCTTCTTAATAAGGAAGAACTGTCACAGAAAATACTGGGATAATATTTTAAATTTTTTTAAAGATTTTTTCTTAGAGAAGATGCTAATTTTAGGGAGAAAATGCTTTGATATGCCCAATTAAATTTCCCAAGGTACGTGTGTGTGTGTGTGTGTGTGTGTGTGTGTGTGTGTGTGTGTGTGTAAGCTTTGGTCACTAAGTTATAAGCAGTAAAAACATGTATATGTATGTAGCCCTCTGCATGATGCGTGTCTACAGGCAGCAGCTAATATCTTGTGTAACATTTTAGTGGAGAGTATAAACATCTTCACTGTGTGCATATAATAATACTCTATACCTGTAAACCCTCATCAAGAATGAAGGTGTCATGGTGAAGGACAGGCACATTAAGAATACAGTTATTTCCTCTAGGTTTTTGGAATCCTTAGACAAGGCCTAGGATGTAATAGTAGAAACTGTTGACACCTAAAATGTTTCCTTTTTTTCTTCTTTTTTTGAGATGAAATGTGCTTTTTTTCTTTTAGACTAACCATTCTTTCTTCAGGTCCAGTAAAATCCACAGTCTATTTCAGGGATAATTTTGATGGACATTAACAAGAGACCAAGTTAGAGAAGCTCAAATGAGCTCTCTCATCTTGTATCTATCTCTGACTTTGCCAGAATACAAGCGAATGACTCCTTCACATGACTTTGGTTAATAATGCAATGGTTTTCAAAGTGTTTTCTGAGAATACTCAGTCTGTGGGATATTCATACCTTGCCACGTTCCTCACAGGAATGATTCTTTGGTCAAATGAATTAATTTAGAAGCATTGCCATCATGAAACATAGATTTGTTTACTGCTCAACTTTGAGGCTTTGAATTGAATGTTCTCTGTGAACCTTCAATTGTATAGGAGGAAGTGTTTCCAAATACATGGGAATAGATGACCCTGTGACCCATTTGTAAGACTTTGATGTTCTGAAGAGCACACACTGGGAAAGACAAAGGTAGAGACAGGGTTCTTTCCTATACATTGGTTCTAGGATGAATTCATCTGATTCATCTAAGTTCCTCTAGTCAAGACTTGAAAGGGAGGAAATGCTAGTAGATGAAGGGAAAGCCAGTCAGCCATATCACCAAGTACACGAGTTCAGACCATGTTTATGACCTAGTTGGCTGAGCACAAAAGAAATAGGATACTTTCTCACATTCATGAGATTATGGTCTAGTTAGGGGGAAATGCAGAAACTTCTCATTTGCAATAATGGTATGATGAGCAGGACATGGGTACACTGAGTCAGGATGAATACTGGAGGAGCTAAAGACACACCTGTCTTTTAAAGAAGGTATAGGAGTTGACTGTGTGGAGAGTGGGCAAGAGGTGGTTTGAAGGTAGAATATCAGGACCAGTCACATAGATGAAGAGATTAGGAGACCACTAGTATTTGATTTCTGATATGACTGAGAGGTAACGGTACCACTTTTTCAGGAGGAGGCGCACCTTTGGAAAGAGGAGTATTGTTATAGGACATAGGGTACAGTGGAATCACTTCATCACGCAGAAATGATTCTCAGACCACCCCATACCACCCTTTGGGTATGATCTTGAGGTAGAGATTTTTAAAACGTATTATATCAAAAAAGAGTCTCTGAAAGGCCGATCCAGCCTTCACTCTTGCTCATTACACTGTGACTGGTGGAGGTGTGTGTATGGGGGCGGGGGTTTGTTCCTCTGTGCAGCAGCTCATTAGCAAAAGAACTCTGACATTAGTGAAGATGTTGATAGAAGTGACAGGTGGTGTGAAGACACAATGGGGCTGTCAAGTGGGGTGGGAGCCCTTGCTTTATATAACCAGTTTATGCAGAATCCTTTCAACTCCTCAGAGGAGTCTTGTTGAGTAAAACATACTGGGAAAGGACTGGTTTGGGGTATTGAGCCAAGCCTTGATTTGCCTATGGAAAACGTTTCCGTATAGTTAGTGCTTATAAAATCTAGGGTTGTCCTTTTTCTTAGTCCTGTTTGGCTTGAGGGAGTGGAGTTATCTTCATTCTTTCGGATCTCCTTTCTCTGCTCTTCTATTGGGGCAAAAGTATAAAGAAACAAAAAACAGAAATGGAAACAACAATGATAATAATAATAAACAAATAATCCAGGAATCCTTTTGAGTTCCCACACAGTGCCCACTTTATGATATCACCACACTGCGAGTTCACAGTGGTTTCTGTTCAGGGATGAACACTTCCAAAACACCCACCTAGCCTTGAAACATTTGCAGCATATGTGCAACATTGTAAAGAAACCCCTTTCCCAAAGGCCCTCAGAGACTTCCTAGGAAGTAAATCAAATAGCAGCCATTTTCTTTGCCCCCACCCTTCTTCCGCCCCTCTGGTTCTGTCCTCCAATCTCTCCTCCTTGTCTTTAGTGACACAGGTTTTCCTTGGGGCTAGAAGTCTCAGGCCTGCCACTGACTGTGTTTGTTAGTTGAGGTACATTATTGGACTTTCCTAAGCCTCCATTTTCTCAACTCTAAGAGAAAAAGGAGATTAATGTTTAGCTAATAAGATGGGATCAAATATCACAGCAAGGCCGCTCACCTGTGTAACTCTAGTAACCACTCCACAGACCCTGGTCAACTACATCCCTTGCTCATTCTTTAGATACTCTTCTTCCTTCCCCCTCAATGGGAGTATTCTAGAAGCTTCTATCCTTATTTTCTCTCTTTCCTTGGAAATGTTACCAATACTTGTTGTTCCGGGTAGTTCTTCCAGGTCTGACTTCCCAGTTTATATCATTTCTGTCCTTGCTTCTTCGCATCAGCCTCTATGTAGACAGGTCACTGTCAGATCTTGATGAATTCACACCTTCCCTTCTCAAGCTCGCCTTTCCTTTTCTCTTCCTCAATTCCTTCTCTGTCTCTGTCTCCCTCTGTATCTCTTTCTTTTTTGTCTCTCATGCTCACAGCTGGCATTCTACCACTTGTGTGCCACATTCCAGTTCCAGCTTTTTGCTAGTTAGTTGAGATAAGAGTCTGAGATTTGCCTGTCAAGGCTACTGTGGTAAACATTCATCTCCTGTATAGGCCTGGACCTCTTTGTGAGTTGATACTTGTGTGTGTTCCATTTTGTCATCCGCTGGGCTGCGGAAGCAGGATTATGTCACACAGCAGCTGCTCTTC
Organism: Dipodomys spectabilis; assembly: GCF_019054845.1. Lineage (NCBI taxonomy): Eukaryota > Metazoa > Chordata > Mammalia > Rodentia > Heteromyidae > Dipodomys > Dipodomys spectabilis. The sequence continues at coordinate 17,651,182 of NW_024870679.1, forward strand.
AACACGCTTTGTTTCCAAATCTAGCAGCACACTGACCACACTCTTCTTTGTCACTTTCTACGTTAACTCCTGAGCTGGTCCTGCTCAGGACAACGGGGTCACATGGGCTCTATTGGCTCTATTGGCCATTAGATGCTGTTTGGTGTGATGAAGCCATTCATCTGTCTATGAGTGGAAAGCAAGCAAAGCAAGCAACAGAGTGCTGGAGGAAGTTGCCAGAAGAAATTAGGAACAGGAGGACTTGTGCTGGTTTGTTACGATCAAGTCTATAGGTAAGTCACAAAGGGGACCCTTAGCTAGCATCCCACTGCAGATTTATGGCCCACCACTTTTCTCTCTGTGTGTGTAAAACACAGCCCCTCTATTGATACTCAAGTTCTTGTATCCCAGAACTTTCTCACCTTGATAATTTGTATTTTTGCTTTTATTTTCCAGTTTCTTTTGCTCTAGATAATTTATAAATCTTAGTTGGGTTGTAAAAAAGAGTTATTTAACTTCACAAATAAGCTGCTTAGTTCACTGGCCTTTTTTTTCCTCAATAAAGAAAGCAGTGTAAGGCTGGACAACTCTCACCCTAAATATTCCTAAGGAAGAATGGGATTTAAAAAAAAAAAAAGCCAATGAAGCCAGGTACCGGTGGCTCATACCTGTAATCTTAGCTATTCAGGAGGCTGAGATCTGAGGATCACAGTTCAAAGCCACTTGGGGCAGAAAAGACCCAAGTGAGACTCTCCAATTAATCTCCAATTAATTACTCAAAAGCTGGAAGTAATGCTACGGCTCAAAGTGGCAGAGTGATAGAGTGTTATCCCTGAGCACAAAGAGCTCTGGAACAGCACCCAGGTCCTGAATTCAAGCCCCAGGATAGGGGGAAAAAAGCCAAAAAAGTTTCAGTACATTAAAGAAAGAGACTGAGTCTCAGGTCAGCTCTGGGGATCAGGGTTTCACTGTTGTCTTTCATTTTTGCCCAATGTGGCCACAATTTGAGGTGCCTGTATTAGTTAGACCCTTACTAAGCACTTGTTGGATGCAATCTTTCTTTGTTGTTGTTCTAGGGCTTGAACTCAGGGGTTGGGCACATTCCTGAGGTTTTATTTTTGTTTAAAGGTAGTGCTCTAGCCTTCAAGTCGTAGAGATTAGTGTCCCATAGACTTTCTTTCCCTGGGCTGGCTTCAAACTATGATCTTCAGAGCTCCATCTTCTGTGTACTAGGATTACAAGGGTGAGCAACCAGTATCTCACTTTTTTCAAAAAGTAACCTCTGAAGAGTGTCCAGGCAGGCAGCAATGTGAATGCCTCACAGTGGCTTCTCACCAACGCCAGAGGCTGATAGGTCACGTGTCCTTCACTGTCCTTCATTTTCGTCTCTCAGCACAAGGGAGACTTTTCCATCTGAATTTTCAGTCTTCTCCTTTTAACCTTTAACTTCTAATCAGGAGTCACAGATACTGTTAACCCCAAGCTTTATACTTTCTCAAGTCATTTTTTTTCTGCATATGTGCATGTTGGCCCCGAGAATCAAACTCAGGGCTTCGATGCTGTCTGTAAGTTGTTTTGTCCAAGGCCCTCATTCTACCATTTGAACCACAGTTCTACATGTAGGTTTGTGGTGGTTAACTGAAGATAAGTATCTCATGGCCTTTTCTGCCTTGGCTGTTTCAAACCATGACATTTGATCTTAACCTCCTGAGTAGCTGGGATTACAGGTATGAGCCACTGGTGGCTGGCTCTCAAAAGATTCTTCAAAAAAAAAAACAAAAAACCAACTGAATTTAAAGTCAATACTTGAGATCCGAAAACTTCTTTAAAAACGAAACACCTCAAATCTTAGTAGAATTAAAAAGAAAAACTTGACAAAGTGAAATAATCAATGATAAGTTAGTGAACCTTTAGAGTATTAATTCAATTGGATAAACTGTAGTTAAATAACTTTTATCAAGCAAACTGGGTTAGGTGGTTAAAAGCAAGAGGGGAAAAAAAGCCTATAAAAACATACAGTGGGTAGCAGTTTATGTGTCAAGAAAAACTGAGAGAATTTTTGAGGCTCTGATGTCTAGCAGATAGCACTTAAATCATTTTTCTCCAAACTTCAGTCATAATACTTCAAAGAGTTATAGCCATAATACAAATTTTTAGACTAAGAAGTTGCGTTTGAAGTTATTTTATAGGATTTTGCTGTAAGGGTTCCGATTGATTTGTAGTAAGATAAAAGAAGAAAACTTTATTTTCGAAGCTTTGTCAGAAAAAGCTTCCCTTCCATTGGCTGTCCTGTCAATCTGCCTGCAGGGGCAGTGATGTAGACACTGATATTATATGCCTATATGAGCCGAGTCGGTGGATACCGCCTGCTGTTTGTTATGGCTAAAATCTGTCACAAATCTGGTGGTGATTTATTAAATGTTTCATGAGGTAAGACAAAAACTTCAATAGCTACACACAGAAAAGGAGACTACCACATTAAACTCGAAGAGTGCATGTTACATTTCTATTTTTCTTCCCAATTCTCACTTGCTAAAAATGCTAAGGAAGGGCATTGAGAACTATTCCTCCTAATAACAAAGCGTATGCTTTAGCTTTATCATTTGCTTTCCTTTTATTCTCTCAAAGAGGGGAAAAAAAACTTAGTTCTGGGAAAAACAGGGAATATGCAAATTTGACTAATAGCTTGTATATTAGGTTTTCTATTAATAGCTCAAATACCCCACTATCTATGTAGAACTAGATGGCAGCTTTGAAATGTAGGATTTAATGTGCTGTATCTACTGTATGGTATTCTATTTAAGCATTGCTCTAATGAACTTTCCTCGGTCCATAAATAATCACAGCCATGTCTGAAATGTTCTTTTTAAAGTGTGTTTTATTCTCTCTTGAATCTAGGATGTCATTTTACTTAAAAAATAAACCAAGTATTTTTACATTGCTCACCTAGCTGCCTGTTATTCCCAACCTAATATACATTCTTTGTGTGGTGGGGAGAGAAGGAGAGAAGATTGGGAGATAGCTGTTATTTTCATTGCTATATATGTATTAGTAATATGTTACTAGTTATATGTAAATATATATATATATGTTATATACTATTTGACAGGTACCTATTACGTTCTTCTCAGTGTATCAATTACTTCTGTCACTAAAGTACTTACTGGTCTTATGGTATAAGTGATTACTTTTGTTTATTGATTATGAATTCTTAAGGTTTCATAATGAAGATTCATATACCAAGTAAAGATAGGATGTTGTACAAAAACACCAGTACAAAGTTACTGGGTTTTGTTAGAAACACATCATTCCAATAGAACTATGTACATAGATTTCTAAAAGATTTTGTCATGTATGTTTCCAGAGGTACACTGAAGGTCACTATGCTATGAGAAAGTTCTAAAAGGTCACTTCTCTATAGATTTGGCTGATACAGACTCAAAGGACACAATTCAATAAGAAAGTAAAAAATTGGGGGTTGGAGATTCAGCTCAGTGGAAGACCATTTGCCTAGAAGTAGAAGGCCCTGAATTTGGTCCTTGGCTCTGAAAAATACCAAGAAATCAAATAATCTATTTGGGAAAGGAACAGCATGCCAATTGGTTGATGGACTGAATTTACCATGGTGAAGCGTGTGCCATAGGGAAAGCTCATGTAACACGGGACTAAGGATTTGGCTCAGCTTTCACAATGACTTTTTCCTATAAGATCAAATTGGGGAGAGGGGGTAGATGGGAAGGGATGGTAAGGGGAAACAAAGGAGGAGGCAACAATGCTTGATAAGAAATGTACTATTACCTTGCCCATGTAATTGTAACCCCTCTGTACGGTATTTTCACAATAAAAAATTAAAAAAAAAAAGATCAAACTGAATGGTTCGAGGAGACCCCCTCGATTCCCTTCCAAAGGCAATGCTCTTGCCACCGGGCTCTACCTCCCCAAAGCCCTGATACAACATTAGCACAACATTGAACTACCAAACCCTCAACACCTGGGAAGAAAACTCCATCAAAATCACCACAACCCTCAGATCTCCAGTTGGACACCAAAGGCAGCGCTGCTCATTCTCTGGGTCTTTTGTTTGGGTTTAATCAAGTATATTTTGAGGTAAGTTGAAAGCTCACATTTGGGCAAGTGCTTTGTTCATACTATCAATTAAGGAACTAGTGACAAAACAGGTCCCGTTCAGGAGAGGGAGACACACGCAGGAACTAAATCCATTGCACTAATAAGGACTCACAGGAGCTTGTTTAGTATAAACCATTGAAATCTTTACAAAAGTTGACCTGTCCTTAAGCACTCATCATTTGCTGATGGGGAAAACCCATTTCATTATTAATGTGTGCTGGAATGAAAGCCAAGTCACCAAATATCAACTCAGAATTAGCATCGTTCAAATCAAAAACAAAGCAGCAAATCTGAAAAGTTCTGTACAAGAGCCAGTGTGCAACATGCACCTAGAAAGTAGATAAAAGTATGATAAGCAAAGACAGAGAAACACAGGTTTACAGGGAGCAAACCTGTCTTTCTTCTCCCTTAGTAGTTTAAGCCTTCCATTGCCCCCACTCCTCCCCCCCCCCCCCCCCCCCCCCCGGCAGATCACAGTTAAATTGTGTTTTGGCTTCTTTTCCAAGAGTAATTGTCCTGCATCAAGGGAAAGAAGAATAGAAGCACCTTTGGTACAATGCATGAATACATAGCTGCTCAATAAGCATGTGTGTATAAGAAGCAATCGGTTCTTTCTCATCCCTTCCTTTCTCCCTTTCCAACCTCTTCTCTTTGGCTCCTGGGAAAGCAGCAGCTTAAAGATCTTAGAAGCAGAAAAGTGATTCCAAAACCATTAAAAAAAAAAGGTACCTCTTAGCTGGCAGCCCCAGTGGAAGTACCAATCTTGTGTTTGCTTTGGCTTGTGTTTGAGGCCTCCTCTTCCTGAGTTACTCCTCTCAGCAAAACAGAAAAGTTGTAGTTCCTATCTCTTTCCTTTGCCATTGGCTACCAGCCAGGGTGGTGAGCTAGCTAAGGGGAGTGTATAATCCACTTATTTAAGTAAAAGAAAAAAAAAGACACTTGGCTTTCCGAGTTTCCAGATTGCTTTCACCTGATCTCATTCTATCACCTGGTTCTGTGTCTTTCCCGTATAACTAAGCATAAATTTACACCATGCTAATAGATGGATATGTAGGCCCAGGAAATCAACTAATATTTTTGAAATTATTTCTAGTAAGAGACTACAAGAAATACTTTTAAACTAGGAAAAAATTTTTTTCAGCCAGTGACTCACATCTGTAATCCTAGTTACTCAGGAGACTGAGACCTGGAGGATCACAGTATAAAGCCAGCCCCTAGGGAAAAAAAAAGTCTGTGAGATTTCATCTCCAAATAACCAGCAAAATGCTGGACTGGAATGTGGCTCAAGTAGTAGAACACCATCCAAGGATGTGAGGATGTGTGTTCAAGCCCTGATACAATACAAGCATATTCCCAACCCCCCCCCCCCACACGATTTTCATTTGTTTTTATTTTCCCACTAAAGTTTTTCACTCTAATAGGTTTTTAAAAAGAATGAATTGTCAGGGTTGTAGACCTTGTTGTTGATTATTCCAAGCCTTGGCGTTTACATCAATGTTTCTGTCTTGCCAACGGGTCATGGTGATGCCAAGGAAGGCATTTGCTGTTTGCCCACATCTCTGTGGGATCCTCACCCAGCACCACTGAGAACAGCTTATTCCTCCATTTCCTTCCCTGACAGCTCTGAGGACTGCGGGGCTGCATGGCCGGATTTCTCGAGTCTGAGTGCCACACACAAACAATGCGAGCACAAAGACAACCTTTCATGTTATGTTTTGGCACCCATTCTTGGTATCTGCCAGGTCCTTTTATGCCTTGTTAGGAGGTGGAATTTTTAGAAAGGTATCACACTGCTTTTTAAACACCTTCTGTACTACTTCTCAGTCTTCATAACAATCACCCAATTTGACAGACAGTAAAATTTCAACTTTAATTTGCTTAGCAGTCATGGAAGAGAACATTGTGCGAATGGGCCCTCTAAATACGCCGTAATTGTTTCTGTTAGGCTAGTGTATTACCCGTGTCAGGAAAGAAAGGAATCTATAACAAGACAGCCTGTTGAGCTTGTTAAATGGGAAAAAAAATGAAGCTTAATTAAAAGATCTATCTCTGCAATAGGAAATCATGTGTGTGTGTGTGTGTGTGTGTGTGTGTGTGTGTGTTCTCTCTTATTATGAAAGGTTCTGGGATAAACATTTCAATCATACCTCTGTCATTATTTGCAAGCATGACTAATGGCATGCTGAGCTCCCTTACAGGACTCATAACACTTATTTTGCTTCTGTCAATAGGAAACACAACAGAGAAGGGTTGACCAGCTCTCCTAGAAATCTGGGGGTGCGTTGCAGAAGTCAGAAGCCTCCCTTGCCAGAGTAGGAATGCAAATCCATGCACACATTTTCTTCTTGTTTAGTCACAGGACATCTAGTGGTTAGCTGTGCAGTCGCAGGAAGGAGCCCAGGCTCCTGGACCCTCTCCTGTCCTCTGTACCTCCTTTACCCAGGCCCAACCTTTCCTTTATCACATGCTGGGAACACAGAAGTAGGACCATCTGTCCCAAATGCAAACTGTTTTCTGGAAAACAATCCCAAGCTGACCATTCAGATTTAAACCCTCAAATGGCATCTCCATAATTTGAAAGGAAAGAAGACTTCAGATTTAAAAACAAACCAGAGCTGATGGCAAGATAGCAAGTTCTGATTTCGGATAATCCCTTGCCCAGAAAACTTTTCTTGCCCAGACATTTGTGAAGGAATTTATAATTATTCCTATTGTTTTTAAACAGTATTCTCTTAAATTAAAAAAAATATTCTCTTAGTTGTTGTTCTAAAACACTGTTGACTCCCAGGAATATTTTTTATTAATAAGAAATAATGAAGGCATTTTTGTAATTACTACCAGTTATTTAGCTTTTGACCTTAATTATCCCTGAATCTTGCCTAACTAATGTCATTCCCAACATGCACTCCCACTATAATTATGTGTAGATAAACACTAGAACTCTAAGAAATAAATAACACACTTCAACAAACAACACCTCCAAAGGCAGGAATTGTCTGCTTCATAAGCTGCAAGAATGTGATTTTTCTGAAAGGATTTTAAAAAGCAATGCGATTACATTCTTTTTAATAGCTTTTTAAGCTAATATCTAAAATAATTATGGACACAAACTCTTATGATGTGGCTATTAGTAGGTTAATTAGGTAATAATGAATGAGATGCCATAGGTTAGCCTAGACTTAACACAAAAGGATTTGTTTCAGCATGAAAGAAAGTTGAGTGTTAAAAACGTAATCTTTATGTGCTAATATGCATGGGCACACCTTGTTAATTATTGAGGAGGATTCTTGCTACTTCTGAATGCTAACAAGTGGGTAATTCAGAAATAGATGCTGTCCAGGAAGATGAGCTTGCCAAAGATTACAAAACATGAAGAAAAACTTCCTAGCATATTAGCAAGAATATTTACTACATGTAACAAATCAGTTGTAAATGTTGTAATATAGAATCTTCATGTTTTAAACAAAAGTAGTAGGGATTGTTTCCAGGGTCTTAAATTTTTACTACATTTTTAAGGCAAAAAGTTCAAATCTGTGTGTTGAAGCATGTGTTTATTATTGCCTTTTCAGAATAATATGTCTTCGCTATTGGGGGAGTGCATTTGTTTAGATATCAATGATCATAACTAAACTAGCAGTGTTGCTTCGCAAAAGTAGTATTAAATTGATGAAATATTCAATTAGGTATTACATTACTAAAGGATCATGACATCTTGGTATCGTCCACATGCTATAAAGCAAAAATTGTGCTAGGCACTGGTAACTCACACCTGTAATCCTAGGTATTCAGGAGGCTGAAATCTGAGGATCACAGTTCAAAGCCAGCCAAGTTAGGAAAGTCCATGAGACTCTTATCTCCAATTAATTACAGAAAAAGCTTAAAGTGGTTCTGTGGTTCATGTGGTAGTATGTTAGCGCTGAGCAAAAGGAGCTCATGGAAAAAGTCCAGGCCTGGAGTTCAAAGCTCAGGACTGGCAAAATAAATAAAATAAAATGTAAGTCCGTTTGATAATCTGCTTCAGTATTTGTGACTCTAATTTGAAATTAAGAGCCAACTATGAAACTGTCTTATGAAACAATTGGATTCTTTGGTGGTGAAATTATTGCTTATTTGTGTCCTCTGTAAAACAAGTTCAATGAAATGGTAGTGAAGAACTTTGCAGCAGGCTGGTTTTTAAGAAACATTGAATGCACTGCCTTGTATATATTATCTAATGCCATTGGTGGACTAGGTGAAGTGTTACAGGCCTGGGAGACCCAATAAATAGTGTGATATGTTACTGGCCTGGGAAGAGCAATAAATATTACTCTCTCCTTTTCGGATTCATTCAGAGCCATGGGAGAGAAAGGCACAGGATCAGGTAGACTTACTTCAAAAAATCTCAATTTTTTTATTTAACTGATACAACTATGTGAATGAGTTTTTGTGGGCTTGCTAATACTTTGCATGGAATTTCTACTTCCCCACCTTAGGTGCTTTCCACTTCAGTGTCTTGAAAAGTTTACTGCTCAGCTGAAAGAACAAATAAGAATATAGTTTCCTGCTAGGCGCCAGTGGCTCATGCCTGTAATTCTAGCTACTCAGGGAGGTTGAGATCTGAGGATCCAGGTTAGAAGTCAGTCCTAGCAGGAAAGTCCATGAAACTCTTATCTCCAATTAACCATGGGGAAGCAAGAAGTGGAGCTGTGGCTCCAAGTGGTAGAGGCCTAACCTTGAATGAAAAAGCTCAGAGACAACATCTAGACCCTGAGTTCAATCCCTATAATCAACAACAACAATTAAGAATACAGCTTTCTTGCAGGCAGATGAAAATGAAGAACAGAGAGAGTTGCTAGGTCAAAGCTCTGCTTGTTCAGCAATTCTCAGAAAAATCATCTGTCAGCCTTCTTCTAGGGTTTCTGTAACAGACCAACCCCACCACACCTCTGCTTTCCAAATTCCTGAGACTGGAAACAGGAATGAATTAAGGTCAAATGGGGTCAGAATGGTAAGACTATAAGTTTATAAGAAGAGAGGTCAGAGATGCCTGTGCCCAGAGGATAGGCCTGGACCACGCAGGTCTCCTTGCCCCATGTAAGACAAGGAAAGAGGCATTGGGAGAAGTCATTCTTTCTGGAACTGTCACCTTGTAGTTACAGCCTCCAGAACTGTAAGAGGAATACATTTTGATTGTATAAAGCACTTATAGTTGAACGCTGGTGGTTCACACCTGTAATCGTAGCTACTCAGGAGGCTGAGTTCTAAAGATCATGATCCAAAGCCACTCCAGGCAGGAACATCTATGAGACTCTTATCTCCAGTTAACCACTAAAAAGCCCCAAATGGAGCTCTGTCTCAAGTGGTAGAATGCCAGGTTTGAGCAGAAAAAAAAGCTCAGGGACTGTGCATAGGCCCTTAGTTCAAACCCCAGGGCTAGCAGAAAGAGAGGAAGAAAAAAAGAAAAAGAGAGGAAAAAAACAAGAAAAAGAAAAAGGAAGAAGGAAGGAAGGAAAGAGAAAGAAAGAAAAGTACTCATTCTGTATATTTTTTTTTATGGAAGACATATCAGGCAAATCCAGTAACCTAGACTTATACTGGAGGAATGGAAATTGCCAGATTTGATGAATAAATTTCATGTAACACAAGCTGTGTTTTACAAAAGTTCCTCCTCTCTCCCAGATTCAGTTACAAAGCCCTCACATTCAAAGACTATTTCTTTTACTTCTTTCTTATGGCACACTTAATTAGCACACGGGGATTCAGGAACTATTCATAGATTAGTAATATTTTCTGCATCTATAGATTTTTTTCACCTTAATTTTTTCCCTTAAATTTGAACAGAATCATTTCTTCAAGCAGTGCAAGGAAAAAAAAAAATAAAGCTCTGGTTAGAAATTTCTACTCCTATGGAAAAGTGGCAATTATTACATGTTTGTATTATATCACCTTTATCATTTGTTTCAGCTGGAAGAATTGCAAAGTGAAAATGAGATAATCTCATTACAGTCACCAAGAACACGCAATTGCTTATGAGTTGGTGTTGCGTGTGTGACATTTTCGTTTCTTAATTATTCTGAAATATATTTAGATTTTAAAAAGTTGGGAAATGGTAGAAAAGTGTCCCTGACGTCCTTCTCTGGGATGCTGATATAGCATGTAGCCACAGTGCAATTGCAGAAAGCAAGAACTGAATATTAATGCAACCTTCTATTGAGTCTCCTCCAGATCTTCTTAGTGATTCACCGGTTGTCCTACCAATGTTCCTCTTCTGGACAGGTATCACATTGAACTAACTGCTCTTCGGGTCCCTCTTTGAGGCAGTGACTCAGCCTGTGTATTTCATGACATTATACTTTTGAAGAGCTCTGATCAATCATTTTGAAAGACATCCCATGATTCCTGCCCAAGGTTTGGTTTTCTTGTGATTAGACTGAAAGTCTTCTTTTTTTTTTTTTTTTTTTTTTTGGCTAAAATACCTCATACAATGTTGACATTCTCTGTGCATCATTACAGTTTAAAGCCATTCTGGGCAAAAAAAAAAACAAAAACTGTTTGCAAGACTCCATCTGAACCAATGGCTGTGCATTGTGACATATGCCTATTGCCCCTGCTATACAGAGGGAGCACAAATAGGAGGATCACAGTTCAGACATAAAGTGAGACACTGTCTTGAAAATAACCAATACAAAAGAAGTTTGGCAGAGTGGCTCAAAGAGAAGAAAGGGGGAAAAGCCCCTAAACTGAAAATACAATTTAAAATAGCCCTAAAAGTAAAAATCATAACATACAAGAATTTCTATGAGAAAACAATGGCATTATTTATTTATTTATTTATTTTTACCAGCACTGAGGCTTGAACTCAGGGCCTGGGCACTGTCCCTGAGCTTCTTTTGCTCAAGGCTAGGACTCTACCACTTGAGCCACAGCACCACTTCTGGCTTTTTTCTGTTTTTGTGGTGCTGAGGAATTGAACCCAGAGCTTCATGCATGCAAGGCAAGCACCCTACCACTAATCCACATTCCCAGCCCAAATGAGATCTTTTAAATGTTGGTATGATTGGGAAAGTTAAACTTTAAATTACCTCATTAGAGACAAATTCAGTTTTTCAGACAAGTGCCTCAAAACCAATAGCTTAGAATCTCTACCCATAGGAAAATAGATTATTCTTCATTAGTTGACCTGTTTTTCTTTAAAATGAATATCTCTCTCATTTCTTTGTTCCTGTGGGAAAAAATTAAAGATGACACGTAGATATTAACCAGCATTGTACAGAGCAGGTAAATAGTAATTAAAGGTATTTAGAAATGAAGTACTTCAGCAGGTAAATAGTAATTAAAGGTATTTAGAAATGAAGTACTTCCCAGTAATTACCTAGCATTTGTATTACCTGCACCGATTCCTTTGTATTGTAGGTACTATTGAAGTTATATCAAAAAATTAAAAACAAAACAAACTAAATTTCTGTTCAGTTACATGATTTCATTACAGAAGGTCTGAGCCAACGATCAAGCTTAGTGCATTTATTAAAGTTATGAAGATTTCCATTGCTATTTACGACCAGGCTTTTGATGAATTATCTTCTTTAAATGCCCCACCATCAGAAAGAACTGACAATTTCTTGTCAGCATATTGCCTTAACCTAATGGACACCAATGGAGAATTCACACAATGAGGGGCGGGGGAAGCTATTTAGTACACTTGATCTGCATGGGATAAGGTCTAAATGACATACATTACATTCAATTCTTGATGAGAAATTGTATTTTTTCTTAGTATTTCACCAAGATTGTGCTGTTCAAAACATGCAGCATGTTCCTGAAAAGCAAGCTCGACCATTCCTCAGAAGCCTGCGCTGTGCTGCCAACGTCCATTGAGCTTCTGTTGGTGTAGAGGAATCTCAGGTGCCCTGTTTACCCTGCTCTAGTAGGACGAGTGAGTGGAATAGAAGATGCTTCTGAATAAACCAAGCCCAATACAAATGACACTGGCAATTTTAATCATCTAATACTCTGCATCTCTTACTTCCTGAAGAGGTGATTGCAACTGTCTTCTGGGGCACTGAACGCTAAATAAAAATTGAAAGAATAACAAAGGAAGACCTAACACACACACACACACACACACACACACACACACACACACACACACACACACACACAAGCACGCACATTACGTGTGGAAGTAATTAGAAAAGGATATATGTCATCCATCTATGTACACATAGATATCATCACAAATTCATATACGCATACACAAAAGCATCTGTGTGTACGTGTGTGCATGTGTACACATGCGTGTATGCGAGTCCCACTGGTTAGGAATGGATGTGACACCAAAGATCCAGGTTCTAACCTCACTTCTGACACTCATAAAGCAGGTTCCTCTGTGTAAATGACCTCATGTCGAGCTCAGTGCTGTGGGAAATTAGCATTGCTGTGTTGAACTCAGCCACATTCCCTTCCAGAGTTGGAAGAATCAAGTGGGATTTCCGATGTGAAAGAATGTTATCAAGTGCAAAATACTTATCAATATGAGCTAACATCCAGTGATTTTCTTTTATGTGATTACAATGAAAATATGTACAAGGCACAGTCCCCACAGACCTGCCTGAAGTATCTTAGCCTAAATGAGGGTAGAAGCTGAGGGGCCTCAGTCAGGTAAACAGAAAATTCCTGCAAGATAATAAGCCTGATGGTACAGCCACATTGGTACAAATTATTTTAGAAACAGAGAAGGAGCTTGTAGGCTAGTGTGTGAGGGAAGGAAGGGTAGGGAGTGGTTTCCTGAACGAACCCTTGTCTGGGCTCAGCCCTGAAGGGGGAGGGAAGTGGTGGAGGTAAAGGAGGGAGAGAAGAACAAAAGCTATTTCAAACAGAGAAGCAACAGGGGCGCACATAAGCAGCACACAGGCTGTGGGAGGAATCGATAAATATTTCATTCTTATTGGCTAGCTAGAAGTACAGCGGGTCAGGAAGTGGTAGTGCCAGTAAGGAACTGCATGGAGTGAGCTAATCCTAGAAAAGAAAGGACACCATGGAAAGCTTGTAATCAGGAGAGTAGCATGGACTGATTTCCACTTTAGACCCATCTCACCAGCCCTGGGTGGATGGAAGGCATGGACAGAAGAGGCTGCTGTAAGAAAACAGTCCAAGGTATCTTAGCTATGGTGCTGTTAGCATGGTGGACTGGAAATTTCTTGGTGGAGGTGGGAGGGTTGTAGGACATTTTTTTTTGTCGGTCGTGGGGCTTGAACTCTGGGCTTGGACGCTGTCCCTGTGCTCTTCAGCTCAAGGCGAGCGCTCTACCTCTTGAGCCACAGCATTTTTGTAACCTTTGTGTCAACTAACTAGATACAAGGAGAATCCACTTTCCACCTCCACCTGTGACAGTCTTCTGATCATCAAGGTCACCAAATGTCCCCTGGGGAACACAGTTGCCCCGGAAGCCACCGACTGGCCTGGATGAAAGGGTCATCAAGGGTCACTGTTGGCATCAGTAATCAATAACAGGACTAGAGGACAGATGACAGCCCCTAGAAGAGATTGCTCTTCCTGATTGATTTGTTGAAGAGGAAGAGAGAGAGGAGGAGAGGAGACTGATCACAGATTTAGGACCTTAGGTGACAGAGTGGATGGTTAGGGCTTGGGCTGAGATGTAAAAGGAGACACAGCCAGGCAAATAAGGATGTCACTGGCGACCTTGCTTATGCTTTGCGCCAGTAGATTTGACACAGATCCACACGTTACATAACTTTCATAACACGGGGAGTGGAGATGAGATGTTGCTGGGGGAAGAGGTGTATGTGTAGAGGTCTTCCCATTTAAACAATGCTCTGGTTTAACCAACTTCTTTGGCTGCCAATGGAGGAAGCACTTGTAAGAATGAATTGTGGGAAATGAAACAGAGAGTTTGTTGTGTACAAATACAAGTGATGATGACTTTAGGCTATTTTTTCCTTGTTTTTCTTTTGTTCTATCAGCTTCGTTGGGAAGAGGAGAAAAGAGCTTGAATGATGACTAGGGAGGTCTTAAGGAGTATAGTTTTCCCAAAATGTGAGGGATCGGCACTTGTCTGGGAACCAAAAAGTTTAAGGCCTAGCATGGCAAAAAATAAAGAATCCAAAGAACACTGAGAATAATAGGAAAAATATATTTTTAAAAAAAGTATTCTGGGCAGAGTGCTTGCCTAGCATGCATGAAGCCCTGAGTTCGATCCCTCAGTACCACATAAACAGTAAAAGCTAGAAGTAATGCTGTGGCTCAAGTGGTAGAACGCTAGCTTTGTGCAAAAGAAGCTCAGGGACAGTGCCCAGTCCCTGAGTTTAAGCCTCAGGACTGGCAAAAAAGAAAAAAAAAGTGTTCTGCAGTATGTGGAGGGGTCCCTCTGAGCCTAAAAAAGCAGACAAGCACACCTCAGTATTTAAGTTTGCATTAGGCCTTCTGGAAGCTGCGGAAGCTCATAACTAATAGTTTAACTTTTGTGATGAAGAAAGACGCAACAGAATAACTGTAGAAGAGAATGAAGGAGGAACTAAGAACCTGAATGTGTGGTTCTATTGTTTCACTCAGGCAACAAACTGGTAACAGGAGTGCAAAAGCACAGAAAGTCTAATAGTGTTGCTATAACAAAATACCTGAGGCTGCGTTGCATCCCTCTACACCAAATAGGTTTGTCTCATGAGTCCAGTGGCTGGAGAGCAAGGCACTGGCCCCCTGTTTGTGGCACAACATGGCAAAGAAACTGAAAGACAAGATGCCATGACCAGAAGGGCCAGACATGAGGAAGTAACCTTTCTTTACAGCAATGTGCTCTCCTAAGGACTAACATATTCCAAGAGACTAGCATCAATCCTTTCTGAGGGCATTGTCTCTCTGATAGAATTGCCCTGCACTAGACTCTAGCTCTTGAGTATTTCACGGCCTCCACAGATTAGGACCAAGCCATATTAGGAGCAAGTTTGTAACACATGAAACCTTGGGTGACAAATCACATTCAAATTACAGCAGCCATATGAGTCAAATTTTGCTGTGTGGTTATCCGTGATGTAATGGTGGAGTTGAAGGGGACTCCATGGGTGTAAAATAATCTGCGTGAAGTTATAATTGGCATAAATGGTAAAGTGCTACAGAAACGTAGGTCAAAAATACATACTATACTGAAGGTTTGTAAATTGCATGCTCTTAATTCTAAGACACAGTTCAGCAATATCTCCTGGTGAAGGCACTCACCAATATCATACCTTATCATCAAGAAATTGTTGCTCAGGTGAAAATATAGAAATTAGAATGTATTTTATTGCAGTGTGATGGGAAAAGCATGATGACCGCATCATGAGGCCAGGAATAGAATCGTGATGATAATATATGCCAGAAAGTGCAAAATGGGATTTGAGAACCAGATGGGAAGTTAATCGTGAAGACTGGTGGAAGACTGCTTTGCTCAGCTGTCCACTCAGAAGGGGAAATAATGAGAAAATCCTCAGCCAACCAGACCCAAAGGTCAAGGAAAGGTTGAATTTATACTAAGAAGATGCTTGTGACAATGGGATTTATGTTCTTCTGTCTCTATGGCCATCAGACCCTGGTTTAATCTACTGAGAATAAAAATAGGAGAGGAAAGGGCATCCCTCTGACAGATCCATCTTTATGCATCTAAGTTATAACCTTATTACTCAGATAGCACCCCAACTGTTTGAGATTCTTCAAAGGCCTTACAAATACTATGATTCCAGGAAGTCCAATGATGTCTCAGAGTTGTCAAAGGCTCACTTCAAGTCAAAGAGGCCGGTTAAGATAATACACTGGAATTCACTCACACTAAAGAAGTGAGCACTTCTGCTTTGACAGAGAGAAGAGGCCAGCTGAGTGTAGAACAGCTGGAGTAAAGGGGAGGAGAAGCCACAAGGGAGGGGCCACAGTGAGGAGGCCTAAAGACAAATAGAAGTGGTTTCTCACGTTGGTGCTCACATGGGCAGCTTTCCTGTGGCTCTCTCCCACCCCTCCAAACATACCATAAAAAGCTCATGGCTCATGCCTGTAATCCTAGCTACTCAGGAGGCTGAGATCTGAGGATGGAGATTTAAAGCCAGTCGAGCAGGAAAGTCCATGAAATTCCTATCTCCAATTAACCATCAAAAAGCCAGAAGTGGAGCTAGGGAGCAAGTGGTAGAGAGGTAACCTTGAAACAAAAGCTCAGCTACAGTGCCCAGGCCCAGAGTTCAAGCTTCTGGACTGGCACACACACACACACACACAGAAAACCTATCTTTGTTATTAAAGAGTTTTGTTATCCATGAATGGAGATTATTTCTGTACTTTACCCCCAGAGAGCAATAGGTAGCTTTGCCAGAAAATAATTTTAAAGGCACCTTTAAAGTTTATTGCCAGTCGAGTTAATTGTCAGATGAGAAAGATTTCCTTCTAGGATGAGAGTAACTACAGTATTGATTGCTGTCAGCAACAATGTTAGCCTGTGGAGACATCATCTCATCTTTCTAGGAACTTCTTAATGGGAAGATTTGATTTCTCAAGTCTCTTCTGGTTCTAGGTCTTTCTTCTTCTATGACCTTCAGTGAAAAGCACATTGTGCAATGACAAGACCCTATTGGTAGCAAAAGTATATTGCAATAACTTGACCAAACTAGTTTCTGTCATTGATAAACATGATAGAGATATCAGAAAAATATAGTTAAAGGCTTTCTATTAATCTCCGGAGGACAAACATAAGTAAAGCAACACCAGTGAAAGAAAACCCATCAAAGACTCTTAGAATTATATAGAATAGAATTAGATTCGTTCATACAATTCTTAAAATACTTTCATACAATTCAGAGCTCTAGATCTTTACTACTTAATGCATTACCATAATAAGGAAAATCATGACAACAGGTCCACTCATCTCAATGGAATCTACAAACCCAAATAAATCAGAGAACGTCCTATTGACAATTCCAGGATTGTGTGTTTGGGGTGTTTTTTAGTGTTAGCAATCTGATAATGGACAGCTTGTCTAATTTTTAAGTTATGCCTATATGTAGAACTGCTTTGAAATGCTCAATGAAGAAAATACTTTTAAATGTTCAAATTTTTTTTTAACTTTTTAATCTGTCGGATACTAGGTAACAAATCGGACATTTCTTAGCAATTTAAAGCGCTTGTCCACAAAATCTTGCTCATACAATTAAATGGACTTCAAATTGTTTTTCTTTTGAGAGCTCTGGAAAATTTACCCACCAGGGCATGTGGATGGATCTCCTGGGCCTCAGTAGAAGTTACATTGTTTTCTTGGGTCACCACAGAAGAAGCAAGGAAGTCATTTTCATTTCCACGTACGATAAATCAATCAACATTTATAGAACACCTATTTTGTTCTGGGCCTTAGGCTAAGCAATGTGGTGGATACAATGATGAATAAGATATGATTTCTGCCCGCAAGGCAAGCCAGGCTCTTGAAAAAAAAAAAAAACAGATCCCAAACAGACAAGGCAGCATATGGTAAGTGGCAAATGAGTGGTCTGGGAAATGGGGCTCTGGAGTTGGCTGGGTGGGAAGAGATGGTTTCTGCCTGAGGTAGCCACAGTCATTGAGGGTATGGGAGCTGACCTTGTCCTGAGAGGAGTAGAGAAAGGGAGAGCAGGGCAGGGCAGGCAGGAGAAGTCGAGTGCAGACTGATAGAGCTGTGTTTCTTATTTGTCCAGGAAACACACAGCAGCCTCTGCGGTCCGTCATGGACCCATCAGGCATGCACAGCACAAGGCCCTGGTCCACATCTCAGGCGAGAAGGGACAGAGAGATGGGGGTGGAGGCAACACTAGGAAGGCAAGATGTAAGACTCCTTTGCCACTTAGGTGTAGCAATCGTGGGCTCTGGTCTCCTGGCTGGGAGACAGCCACAGAGGCCCAGAGAATAATGACCCTTCAGGCTTTCCAGGAGCTTTTCTCCTCAACGTGGAGGCAAAAAAAAGTCCTACAAACAGCAAGTTGTTTAATTACCTGGGCATCGGCATTCTCTCCTTCCAGATGAGGTTCTTAATGGCATGATCTCTGATGTCTCCTTTAGATTTGACTTTTGTGTCTCTGTGAAGAAAGTGTGATCTCTCTACAATCCTTGAAAGCACACGTCTCAGAGATTAAGTTCACTGGCAAGGTTTTTGCGTTGTTTTTATGAGCCCAAATAGTAATCCAGATGCACTATGATATCTTGACAGAGAGTGTTGTTCTTTAGGTACTGATAGAAATAAAGTAGATTAATGGTTAATCTAGAGCCTGGGTTAAATTCTAGTCAGTTTACTTAGCATCTCTGTGACTCTGAGCAAGCCTAATTTTGTAAACCTTGGGTCTCTTTATCTAGAGAAGGAGTTTGACAAAAGCACCTAGAAATTGTGATTTACTTTAAAATTAGAGATGGAAAGTGTTTCTCATGGTGCCTGACTTGGACAAAGAGTTCCATAAATGTTAAATCTTTCCCCCTCCTCATTATTAATGAATTGCTGCTGTTGGCCTTCCTTAACTTCTAAACATGATTTTTAAAGAATTAAAAAACAAAGGAATGAGATTTCCATGTCACACAAATCTAGAAGTGTTTGTTGTACGCACTATCGATTGACAAGCAATAATAGAAACTCAGTAAGACTAGAAACTTGAAGCAGAAAAATAACTGGTTTAAAATAGGAAGGGAAGGAGCTAAGTGCCTGGAGATAAATGATTGGAAACAAGAGCTGTCCAGAGAAAGGCAGAAGCGTGCGGAAAGCCCTAGAGTCACAGTAAACAGCACCTGGAAACGGAGCCTGCAAAGTGATAAGATGCTACAGTTCTGCACACCTGATTATTAGAAAGGTGTTAACCAATAAAGAGAATGAGAAGTCGAAAAAAGAGGGCTCGAGGGACTAAAATTTGATTGAAGAGCTTTGAAAACTAGACATCTGCACCGCCAGAAACAGCATCTGTGGGACAAGGTGCTTGTCATGTATGTGGATTGGAAAAGTAGAAATGTCAGAGAGGGAGAGAAGATGAAAGGAGAAACGGGGCAGGCATCCTCTCGCTGCCCGTGGTGGGATCAATTCGTGGAAAGGAAAACATTTCTAATGGCCAGGCTCCCTGAGGATGTGGTAGAAGCCATTTACATCCCATCAGAACAAAGCCCCTCCCAGCTCACAGTGGGGGACCCTTTGTAGCTAGTGAGGACCCAGTCCAGGCAGGAGTTCCTGTTCATGTCCACCCTGTTAAAATGGCCTCACTCGCTTTGTGTGGATGTCATCGTGATGGCTCAGAAAGAACAGCCTGTTGGATTAAATGAACTAATATTTGCACAGCGCTTAGAATAGGATTTGGTTTGAAGGAAGTGTCATATCAATGTTTGCTAAATAAAGGAATCTAGAATTCCTTTAGAATTCCAAAAAAAAAAAATAGTTGGCAACAAAATCAGAAACCACTCATCTTGTCTCAGGAATGACAAAGCGCTTGGCCAACTGACAAGGCAATCAATTATAAACTCCTAACGTGATGTTTCTCTGAGAAATGATGTGGTACCTGAGCTCTGGTCCTGCCTATATTATTAAGACGGAAAGCCCTCAGACCACAATGGAATGGAATGCTTTAGGAAGAGAACCATACAGCATTTCGTGGGAGTTGTGGCCAGAAAGAGCAATTCTGTTGTAGCCTCTGGGATGTCAGGTCACCTTTCCCTGCCATTGTTCATCTTTGGGATTATTTACATGTTGTTCTCAGTTTAAGAAAACATCAAAGCAATCAAGACTCCCCAGTGTCTTCCCCTCTGCCTTTCTGCTTGTTCCCCAGGCTTGACAATTTTCTCCTGGTTGTTTCTCCTGCAGGACATACATGGTTCATCTCCAGTGCCAACAATTGGCTGTCCTGCCCTGAGTTTAAATACTGTCACAATCCCCAGCAATCACCACAGTGGGGTATTGTGTGTTTTTGACACCTGTTCTAATTCCTTTTAGTTTTCCCATTTTTCCCCTACGTTGCAGTCATTTCTGGGTACTACTTGGGTACGCTAGTAAGGACTAGGATCCATTTCTGGGATGGCATCATGAAATTACTACACCCTGTAGTTTTTTCCAAGTGCAAATTCCCAGCAA
The DNA here is from genome assembly GCF_019054845.1 of Dipodomys spectabilis. Lineage (NCBI taxonomy): Eukaryota > Metazoa > Chordata > Mammalia > Rodentia > Heteromyidae > Dipodomys > Dipodomys spectabilis. The sequence goes on from NW_024870679.1 coordinate 17,671,364, forward strand.
CGCCCGAGTGAGGGCTGGTGGTGATGCATCTTTCTCACTCAATTTGATTTTGAAGATAAAACACTAAAGACTTTACACAGATAGACTTTTATTGTCCTCCTCACGGTCAACTAGAGGGAACTTTCGAGAAATGTGGCCTTCTCCCAATAGTAGGAGAAAATCTGAAGCTATTCTCTATAGTCTTTAAGGAGAATTGTCATTGTGTTTTAGAAAAAAATAAAAGTGTGTGTTTTCCATGATTCAGGGAATCTGTAACACTAATTAGCAAGGCCTCACGTGACTCACATGTGATTCAGCAAAGGATGTTCTGTTTCCTGGAAAGGAGTTCTTCACTGCATTGGCAGACAGCCTTCTGTTCTGTCTGTACGACAATCTAGTTAGTGTAATAGTAGAAACCACAGTATCTCATTTAACAGGAGGGAATGTGACCAATGTTCACACTGTGTGTCGCTACCCCAATCAAGACGTACATTGCGCCCTCTCAAAAAGTTCTTTCTCCTTCTAAACAACCCTGCACAGTTGGCCCCAGCCAACCCAGGTGTTTCTGTCACTACAAACTAGATTTGTCTCCCCTAGTTTCATTTGAATGCAGAAATCTTGGGGTAGAAACTTTTGAGTATTCTTGCAGTCAGAATGGTTTTGAGACTTACATTGTAGAATGTATCCATGATTCATTTCTTTTAAGTTTTTTTTTTTATCATCTTTAAGTAGTTGTACAGAGGAGTTGCCATTAACAAAGCAGTTTATGAATACAGGGCATCTTGATACATATCTCCCCTTTGAGCATTCACCCATCCCTCCCCTTCCCACCTCTTCCCTCACTTTTTCTTAATTCTGGATGATACACATTGAATTCTGGACTGCACTCTCCCTCCCCCCATTTAAACCGCAGAATACAGAAAAAGTGTAATTTGTTTATCCATTTACTTGTTGATGGACACAGGAGATGTTTTGGTGAGGGATAGCTATGTGTCTCTGGTCAGATAAAATAGTATCTATTGAAATGAACTCCATGAAATGGAAACAAGAGGGGTTTTTCCCCCTTTGTTGTTGTTTTTGTTTTCTTTTCCTTTTGTCTTATTGGCTCATGTATCTGTCTTTGGGAGGGTAAAGGGAACATAGACATGGGAGGATAAAGGTGAACAAATGCAGCAGCGATGCTCTCTAGACACTATGTGGAAACTAAATTATTCAATTTGTAGGTGGAGACAGGAGGGAAAAACTGGAAGAGACTGAGGGAAGGGGTGACATTACCCAAAAACAAATGTCCTCATGACTTGACTTACGTAACCGTAACCCCCCCATACATCACTTTTATAGTAACAATAAATAATTTTTTTTTAAACGTCTGGGAGGCAGAGATAGGAAGATCATGGTTCAAGGCCAGCTGAAGAAGGAAGTTAGCAAGATTTTTCTCAACAAACAAGCCAGGTATAGTGGCACCTGCCTGTATCCCAGCTACCAGAGGGCAGAAATAGGAAGAAGGTGATCCAAGGCTGGTCCTGGACAAAAATTTGAGATGCTATTTGAAAAGTAAAGCCGAAAAGAGGTGAGGATGTAGATCTAGTGGGAGTACACTTGACAAGCAAGAATGAGGTCCTGAATTCAAACCAAGTACCACTAAAAACAAAATAAATTAAATAAAAGAATAAAAATGCATATTTGGCTATAATGCTTTCTTTTTCCGCTCAGGCAAATATTTCGAATGGAATTATTGGGTTATAGAGTGGTAAGTAGGTGTTTAGTCTTATTAGAAACTACAGCAACTTGCTCCCAAACGGCTGTAATATTTTTACACACAAGACTGCAATGTGAGAGAGAGTTTCAGTGATCAGCACTTCATATTCTCCTTTAAGCTGTTCTTATAGATACATAGTGATAATTCCTTGTAGTTGTAATTTTCATTTCCCTGATTGGTGATTATCTTGGGCATTTTCATGTATGAAACAGACATTTATATAGCTTACATTTCAAAGCTTCTGGTCATCTTTTTATTATGAAAGATTGTCATACATCATCTAGATGTGAATTCTTCTCTAGTGCACATGTATTCTAAAAATGTCCCCTAGTCCATAGATTAGCTTTCTTCTTAATAGAATGATCTACAGAACAAAAGTTTAAGATATGATGAAGTTGAGCTTGACATTTTTATAAATGGTTTATGTGTGTTTATAATTTAATACATCTTTGCCTACCTTAAGGCAAAGATCTTGCCAGTAGTTTTCCCAGAAATTTTATATGGTTTTAACTCTAGACCTATATGACCCACTTAACATCATTATATGTATATCAGATGAAATGAAGGCAGACTTATTTGATTTTCATAGAGATACTTATGTTTCCGACATAATTCATTGAAAGCCCGGGTCTTTACCCATCAAATTATCAGTGTCTTAGTCAGACAATGTAATGACTGTAAATAGGAGGTCTGAATTCTGGACAGTCTATTTGCTTCGTTGACTTGAATATACAAATTCTACAAACTCAGGGTCTTAGTCCTTCTGAACTGGCAGGTTCTAAATTCAGGATATTTAAGGCAATATTTTGACAATTTTAATTGTTTTTTTTTTAATTTTGTACAATTTCCCAATAGAAGTGTTAGTTTCAGCCAGGACTCAGTAGCTTATGCCTGTAATCCTAGATATTTAGGAAGCTGAGACATGAGGATCATGGTTCAAAGCCAGCCTGGGCAGGAAAGTCTGTGAGACTCTTATTTCCAATTAACCACCAGAAAACTGGAAGTGGCACTGTGGCTTGAAGTAATAGAGCAAAAGAGCTCAGGGACACAACTGTGTTCAAGACCCAGGACTGATGGGAAAGAAAAGAAAAAGTGTTAGTCTCTACCAAAAAAGGAGAGGGACTTGTCATTATGAGTGAGATGGCATTGAATATGCAGATAAGTTCAAAGAGAACTGATATCTTACAAATACTGACTTTGAATTCACACATATAACCTATCTCTCCATTTAACTTTTCTTTAATAACTGTCAGGGATAGATTAGTTTTCAGTGTTCAAATATTTCTTATTAAATTTATCCCTGTGTACTTTCTGCTTTTGATAATGCTATGAATGTTACTTAAAATTCATTTTGTAGTTGGTGCTCAAATATAAAAATAATTATTGTACTTAATACAAATAACTTTAATTTTTGTTTTGATTAAATTCTTACCCTTTGACATTTAGTTCACTTACTTTAGTAGATCATATATTTATTTTTGTATTCTCTAAGATTTTCGGTATATATTTTAAAGTTATCTGTAAATAAAAAAATCTACCTTTTCTGCAATAGAGTGCACTTTATTTGTTTCTCTTGCCTTATTGATCAATTAAGATCAATAAGGTAATTAGATTTAAAATAATTAAGTGTATTAATTACAAACTTCCTATAGATATTTCCTACATTCTCACTGATTTTTGTATATTTTTCAAGGAAACAACTTTTAGTCTTACTGATATTCTATAGTTTAATTTTTATTTCACTGTGTCCATCTGCTATTTAAACTTTTTTTCATTTTGATTCTGCTTACTTAGCTTTAATTTTTTCTTTTTATCCCAGTTTCTTGAAATGAAAGCTCAGATGAATGATTTAATACTTTCTTCCTTTTTATAAAAGTTTAAAGCTATAAAATTCGCACTGTGTGTTGCTTTAGCTGCATCACAAAAAGTTTGATGCATCAAATCTTGTCTTTATTCAGTTAAAAAATCTTAATTTCCCTAGGGATTCCTTCTTAGATACATGAATTATTTAAAAGCATGATATTTAATTCCCAAATAGTTGAGATTTCTAAAAAAGGATGCCTTGGACCATAGGTCTCAAATTTATTTGCTTGTGGTTATAAACATGGTGTATATAATTTAATTTATATAGATTTATCATTCAGATTTGTCAGGATTTGTTTTGTGGTCCAATAATAGCCTCCTTTTAAGAATGTTCCATGTGAACTTGAGGGGATTCTGTTCTGATGTTGGACAGTATATTTAGCACGTGCTAATTAGGTCTAGTTGGCTGACAGTTCAAGTGTTCTATGCCTATATATATATATATATATATGTGTGTGTGTGTGTGTGTGTGTGTATACATACATATATATTTGCCTATTTCTGAGAGAATAATGTTAAAATCTTTAGATATAATTGTCTACTTTTGTAAATCTTTGTTTCATATGTTTTGAAGTTCTATTATTGAATATGTACTCACTGAGATTGTCTCTTTAGTGAATTGTCTCCTTTATCATCATTATGAAATGCCTTTCTGTATCTCTTACTAGAAATAAAGTTTTCTGCAGCCTACTTTGATGAAAATATTTTCAATTTGACTTCTCTATGCTTCTTGTTTACGGAAGTTGCTTTCCATACTTGGTTTCTATCATATCTGTGCCTTCATAAAGTAAATTTCTTGTAGATTTCATGTACTGGAAGTTTGCGTGTTAATTAATCTTGCCATAATCCATGTTTAACATTATGATATGGTTGAATTTGCACCTGCTGTTTTGTTTTCTTTTGTTCCTTACTGCTTTTTGTCCCTTTTCCACTCCTTCTTTCTTTTCTTAATTAACAGAATTAACATCTTTAGTATCTTATTCTGTCAGAACTGTTAACTTATTATTGAGATTGATTTTTTTTTCTGCTATACCTGGGCCTTGAACTTAGAGCCTGGGCCCTGTCCCTAAGCCTCTCTGTAATCAAGGCTAGTGCTCTACCACTTGAGCCACAGCATCACTTCCAGTTTTCTGGTAGTTAATTAGAGATAAGAGTCTCATGGCCTTTCCTGTAATCTTCAGATCTCAGCCTCCTGAGTAGCTAGGATTATAGGCATGAGCCACCAGTTCCCAGCATTCCTTAACTTAAAAAAATCATAATCTTATTCTCTTTAAGTAGTCATACAAAAGCATTCCTATCCAACAAATCAGCTTCTAAGCACAATGCATCTTGGTTGATGTCACCCCTATCATCTCTTCCCTCCATCCTTCCCAACTCAACCCCTCCCCAACAATTTTCCTACTTTCTTAAGGATATGCATCAAATAGTATGCCTGCATTCTCCCCAGATCCTCAACTTTTAAATAGTCAATCTTAATGTTTATCAGTGTAATTTCTATCAAGGTACTACTGATTCAGCAGTCTCTTTAAAGGGAAAGCTCAGTTCTTAGCTGTGGAATTTTCTCCCTTGCTGCTGACACAAGTTCTGCAAGTTCTGATGTTGAACCTTTCTTAAACTTACCAGAGAATGACAACCCAGCGTCCCAGATAACAGCAAGGATTTATGTTCCTTTGTAAGATGGGCTTCAAATGGATTTTCAATCACTTAGGTGCACTGCTTGAAATGAACAAGTTCATGTACATGACGGCACTGACAACTACGTGGTGATGGCTTCCTAGAATTCAGCTGCAAGAAACAAAGGCCTCTAACGCACAGGCTCATTTCAGAGATGTGAAGATGTGAGAAGAAAATTTTGTTTGTTGTGTAGTACCAAGGACAGGATCCAAGGCCTCATATATGCCAGGCAAGCATTCTATTTCCTACGCTATGCGCCTAGTTGTTTCTATTTTGCTTTTGAGATACAGTCACTCTAATTTTGTACAGGATCTTTCTGTCTCTACCTCCAGAGTGGCTGGGATTGAAGCATGCACCAAAATGTTTTCTTTCTTCCCTCCCTCCCTTGCTCCCTTCCTCACTTCTTTCCTTCCTTCCTTCCTTCCTTCCTTCCTTCTTTCCTTCCTTCCTTCCTTCCTTCTCTTTCTTTCTTTCATTTTTTCTTTCTTTTTCTTTCACTTTCTCTTTCTCTCTCTCTCTCTTTCTCTCTCTCTCTTTCTTCCTCTCTTCCTCTCTCTTTCTTCCTCTCTTCCTCTCTTTCTTTCTTCCTCTCTTCCTCTCTTTCTTTCTTTCTTTCTTCCTCTCTTCCTCTCTTTCTTTCTTTCTCTCTTTCTTTCTTTCTCTCTTTCTTTCTTTCTCTCTTTCTTTCTTTCTCTCTTTCTTTCTTTCTCTCTTTCTCTCTTTCTCTCTTTCTCTCTTTCTTTCTTTCTCTCTTTCTTTCTTTCTTTCTTTCTTTCTTTCTTTCTTTCTTTCTTTCTTTCTTTCTTTCTTGAATTCAGGGCCTGAGCACTGTCCTCTAGCTTGTTTTGCTCAAGGCTAGCATTTTACCACTTAAGCCACACACATCTCTACTTCCAGCTTTTTGGTGGTGAAGTGAAGAGTCTCAAGGACTTTCCTGCCTGAGCTGGCTTTGCACTGCGATCTTCAGATCGCAGCTAGAATTACAGGCACGAGACACCAGAGCCCAGCCAGATACTCATTTTTTATTCAGAGGAAACAAGGCATTTTTCTACTTCCTTTTCAATTTCTTCTTCCTCTTCTTTCCATACACTGAAATAACGTTATGAGAGTGTCCACTGATTGAGGAAAATAGACACTGAAAAGGGGTAGATCCAATGTAAGCAATAAGAGTTTTGATAGAAGTCAGCATACTGCACTATGGGGAATGGAAGAAGAAATGACATTACATTTGTTACTCTTCCAAGAACAGAGAGGACAGTAAACAAAAATATCTATAAAGATATATACCAATATAAATTTATCAAACAACTTAATCTAATTAACACTTATAAAGCATGTCACTCAAAAATATTATAATGTAGTTCCTTCCAAGGATCCATTTGATGGTTCACAAGAAAGATCATATGATGGGACAGAAACAATAATCAATAGAGAGGGTCTATTCCATATCTCTGCCAAAAGAAGTATTTAAATTTCCAATTCTAATTTTACTGAGACTGTGAATTTTCCCAGAAAAAGTAGTATTTTGAGATGTCTCTTATGTTGGAAGAGTGAATTAAAAACAAAATGTTGCCTTTTCAATCTCAAAATTTTAGAAGGAAAGCTAGAACCATGTATGACTACATCCATGGTGACAAGAATATAAAATACAAATGTCAGAAAAACAAGTCACTAAGACAATTTGATTGTTCTTCTTAATTAAGTGTCAAGACAACTGGTCTCAAAAAGGAAAACACTTTCTTAGAAATGCAGTTAAAATACTTCTATAATCACTCATTTTGACGGCCAAAAATATTCTCTAATTGAAGATGAAAGATTTAAAAAAAATTTGCCCATGTTCCCTCTACAAAGTGTTCTTTGTTTCTGCTAGAAAATGAAACAAAGTTTTTTCATATTTTGTTCTGCACATAGGTACACAGTTTTACCTAGAAAATGTGCTAAAAAGCAATTTAAAAAATTATGTTTTGTTTTACAAATGTGCTACTTGAAAGTGAGCCTCTATTTAGTGTCTATAAGTGTAAAGGTTAAAGACTAAAAGGGCAATGTAACTATTGAGCAAATGAAGAAACTATTATGCACATATGAAAACATTAATAATAAAGTTCTAATTCTAATTAAAATTTATGTATCAAAATTTAGGCAGTTTCTACTCCAGCATGTATTTACCATCAACATAGGCACAATGTTGATTTTAGTCAATATTGAAAAGTAAGGACTTAGTCACAATGGTCATTTAGTATATCTCTAGTTCTATTTTTTCCTGAATATTATATATATTATATATATACAAAGAGAGAGAGAGAGAGAGTACACTATAGCAGTTCACAAAATCCTTAATCTTGAGTTCTGCCAATGAGTTCTTTTGGGAGGTCACAGGGGTAAATTTAAAAAACTTGTGAGCAAGGAGGAAAAAAATGAAAGAGATGGACAGAGAAGAGAACTGAGAAGGAGAGAGAGAGCAGATGGATTGAGTAGCTGGTAGAGGAGAAAAATCAAAAAGAAAAACTAAGACATTATGTTGAAAACAAACTTTACAACTTTGGTGCAGGGGTAGGGGGTGGGGGGAGATGGGAAGGGGAAACAAAGGAGGAAGTAACAGTGCTTGATAAGAAATGTACTCATTACCTTGCTCATGTAATTGTAACCCCTCTGTATGGTATTTTCACAATAACAAAAAAAGAAAAACTAAGCAAGAAAAAAGGGAAAAGGTTGCATCTCTTTGGCTAGCAGGGGCCAATTATGTTGTCACTTTCCCAAGTGCTAGAACTGGCACCATTCTGCCCAGATGGTCCCTGCCTGGTGTCTCTGATGTGTTCCAAAATGAGAAGTGTCCCTTTGTTTACAAAGCACACACACACACACACACACACACACACACACACACACACACACACACACGCAAATGCCCTTGTCTTCTTATTTAGAATATAGATATGAAACAATCATCATTACGAGATTGTTCGCTCTTATTTAGAATATAGATATGAAACAATCATCATTACGAGATTGTTCGCCCTAAAATCTGCGCTTATAAAAAGTGCTATGGTGCGTGGGAGCTGGCAGGAAGCTCTGTCATGTCCACATTCTTATCCCACAAGGACTTGGCAAAGGTCACACTGCTGAGTCAAAACTCACATCAAGGCTCAAATTCATGTCCCTGCATGTTTGGCTCCGTGTGTCTCGCAAGATGCTTCATGCGTCTTTTAACTGAAGAGAGGCAAACTTCTGTGTGAAAAAAAAAATTTTTTTAATCTTCCTTCAATTTCTACAGGGGTACTATAGAAAATAGAATTTAGTTTCTTTTCAGAGGTAAAGAAACTTCGAGATTTATATTTACTGCACTTTTTTAAAGTTCCACGGTGAAAACGGAGAAGATTTTTGAAAACATCTGTTTGCCAATTTCTTTCTGGTAACAGAACCTCTGCAGCAATAACTAAATCACCTCCGTCCCCTGCTCTCTGAAGCCATTAAGCCCAGAAACATGCTGTTTGGGGCAATACAGAAATCAAAGTGAGTAGCTCTGCAGAGCAGACCTGTGTTAGAGAACAAAAATCCACAGGCTGCTTCAAATATCAACAAGGAACCCTGAAATTTTCTATCAATTTCTTTTCATGGCCTTGTGACATTTTCAACTTAAAACTATATTGCTTAACATCAAGGCACTTTGAGAGAGCTTCAGTTGGAAAAGGTAATTTTTGAGTGAGATTCAGCAGAAAAAGGTAATTTTTCAGAGAGGTTCACTGGAAAAAGGTAATTTTCAGTACCAATTGCTGCATTCTTTTGCTGTTATTTTGTCTTTTTTATTTTTTTTTCTAAGTAGCCCTAATGTCATTCATGGGCAACTCTATGTCAATACATCTGTACTGGCTAAGTCGTTTGTGCAAAGTAAGTTTACAGAAAGTGTAGCTTTAGGCTATGTTATTCCCGGGCTGTGAAGATCAAACCAAGTAATTTACTTGGAAGTTTCATCAATTTTGCATCATTGTTGATAGAGGCCTGCACCCAGAATCATAATTTCAGCACACACACACACACACACACACACACACACACACACACACACACACACACACAATTGTTTTTGATGGAGAAACTAATTTCTTATGATCATTGTTGGGTAATTCTGAGAGTCCATAATGCACCTCTCTAAGTCTGTAGTGTGGAACTGGCTATGGATGGAGTTACAATGTGAGGAATTGATATCTGATGGACTTGGCATCCATTGCTACTGTTTTTGAAACAGTAAAGGAAAAATAACTAGTTTTAGAATGCACGTTATTATATGTTATTTGTATAAGTGGTTGAGCAAGTAGCCTTGAGAGCCAAGATCTTTCATCTGATCAATTTGGGAGAGTTCCAATCTTTAGAAAGGAAATTATGCAATCCAGCTTTAATGGTTTCAAATGAAGACTCAAATTATCAAGCTTCTCATATATTCCTCCTTTGATTCTAGCCCCATAGAGAGAATGAAAAATAAATAAATAAAATTTAAAACTCCTTCAAGGCAAGATGTGAAAGTTGAGGAGCACACACACCAAAAAAGAAGAATTCTAAAGCCTTATCTCTATTTTTTTTCAAGTGTAGCAGCCAACCTTAACAAGCTGGTATGTGATTCTGTCAACAAAATATATATTTTCATTGCAAGTGAATGTTAAATGCATTTCCTTTCATTAATCTGTTTTGCAATTCAGCCTTCGTGAAGGAAATTGTGCCATGCAGAAGTTCACACCCACTGGTTATTAGAGTTGTGGTGCATATGACTGGGAAGATTTCTATTAGAGATACCGAGCACAATTTATTGTTTTTAAGGGGTGTCACCCACAACCTTCATGGCCCTCCAAACAGCACAGGAATTGGGGAAAACCAAATCCCAATGACATTTTTATTTAGAATACTCCCTTTTTGTTGCATGGGGTGAGGGGAACGAGGATTTCCTTCATATGTCACTACCATGTTGCTTTGTTATTTTCCCCCCTGGGGATAAAAAAGGGGGGGAATCAACTATCATCAGTTTGTCATTTTTTTCTTTATGAGAGATATTTCAAGATGGTGGGCTATTGTCCAGCTAGTTGTCTACTATTTTTAAAACTGCAATGGACAACCAGCTGAATCCATAGTCGTGAGCTGAATTTGCATCCCAAGCAGGGATGAAACAATACACCATCAGTCACGACAAATACCTGCTCCTGGATGTGTGCAGGCTACCTTCCACCCAATCTGCTTGACCCATTTCTAATATTCTACCCTCCTGACAATCTTTTTTTTTGTCAATCAGTGCATAAATGTTTTATGAAATGTAAATGTCATTTTATTTTGTTTTCATGGGGGGGTATGACAGTTACTAATTCTAAAGATGTGTTAACATGGTAGATTTCATGCTAAATGTGGCTACTACAAAAAAAGGAGACGGAAGAGGAAGGAGAGGAGGGGGAAGAAGAAGGGGAAAAGGAGAAGAAGGAAGAAGAAAAGAGGAGGAAGAAAGGGAGGAAGGGGAGTAATGGGAAGAGGAGGGGAGGATGGGGAGGAGGATGAGAGGAGAATGGGAGGAGGAGAAGGTGAGCAAGCGTAGAGAAGTGGTATTGCTGCCTTATGGAGTGTGTTACCACCTCAACTGTGGTGATGGGTCCAAACTCACCAACTATACACACTATCCTCTCTTTTTGTATATCAATTAAATCTCAGCAAAGTTGTTGGATTTTTATGCCATCCCATACCTTGAATTCAGGGCCTGACCACTGTCCCTAAGCTTTTTTTTTTTGCTCAAGGCTGGCACTCTACCACTTGAGCCACAGCTTCACTTCTGGCTTTTTGCTTGTTAATTGGAGAGAAAAGTCTCACAGACTTTCCTGCTTGGGCTGGTTTCAAACCACAATCCTCAGATCTCAGCCTCCTGAGTAGTTAGGATGACAGGGGTGAGCCATTGGCACACAGCTTAAATGAACTTTTTAATAAGGATTTTTGGATGTTCATGCTGAGGACCAACTAAAAAGTCGCATTTAAAGTTGACTGACTACATATCGCCTGCTACAAATGTGACTAACTCACCAGAAATTGCATCTGCATTTCCAATCTAGTAAACATTTCCCCTGTGAATCTGAGAGCTATTAACTCTGATAGCTGCCATAGTTGGCCATTGCTTTTACTTATGTGGACTGTGGGTTACCTTGAAAGTAGCTGTCATGATAGAAGATCGACAATTCAGAAAAGAAAATAAAAGGTCAGAAATGACTGAGGGAAAGCACGGACAGAAATGGGAGACGATGGGCGTCTTATGCCTCAGATATCCAGGGTTTGGAGAAGTCTGACTTTGATTTGGCCGTAGAGTTATGGATGATCTCTTAGCCAATGGAAACATGGTGTGCAAAAACAGCGCACGGGGAAAGGACTAGAATTGTGTTATCACTTACACCAGTGTTTGTTATCACTTACACCAGCTCTGCCACCCACTGTGGTTCCTCTCATACTGAGAAGAATTAGCATAGAAATATAACATCAGGAGGGTAAAACACATCTGTCTCAGGATGGTCAAAAGCCAGTTCACATTGCTTATAAGTGGATGACAAGATAGATAGATAGATAGATAGATAGATAGATAGATAGATAGATAGATAGGTGTGTATACATACATCCATATTTATGTACATATATAACGCATACATACATGTATATATACATGCAAAATTAATCAACATAAAGGATAGATAGAATGATATGTGGGGATACATAAACACAGAAGATTTTTTTTTCCCCTCTTATTTGTAAAATTGTCTTGCAGCCTATGGATATTCTTGTAAAAATCCTAAATGAAGCCAGGTATCATTGGCTCACATCTGCAATCCTAGCTACTCAGGAGGCTGAGATCTGAGAATCACAGTTCAAAGCGAGCCCAGGCAGGAAAGCCCATGAGACTCTTATCTCCAATAAACCACTCAGAAAACTGAAAGCGGCGCTGTGGCTCAAGTGGTAGTGTGCGAGCCTTGAGCTGAAGAGCTGAGAGACAGTGCCCAAACCTAGAGTTTAAGCCCCACAACCAACCAAATAAAAAGAAAAAACAAAGAAAATCCTAAATGAAAGCTTACAAGGCTGATATCCTAGGTGAGTACCCCACCTACCTTTTCTCAGGACCCACGTACTTGATTCTCCTTTATTTTGTCCGTCATGGGGCTTGAACTCAGGGACTGGACACTCTCTGAGCTCTTTTTGCTCAAGGCTAACACTCTACTGCTTTAAGCCACAGCTCCATTTCCGGTTTCTGGTTGTTGATTGGAAATAAGAGTCTCATGGACTTTCTTTCCCGGCTGGCTTTGAACCAGAATCTTCAGATCTCAACCTCCTGGGTAGGTAGGATTACAGGCGTGAGCCACCAGTGCCTGGCTGTTACCCATCTTGGTCAAGGTGACACAAAGGCCGAACGATCACGTGGCAAAGGAAACCTGTTTTACTGCTGAGGCCAAAGTCATTTTAAGATTAGCCAAGCCTAATTCTTCTCAGGCATGTGAATGAGAACCTACCTCCCCCTGTATTTTTCAGCACAGTTATTAGGTGGTGATATTTTTACATTTTGTCATGATGTCTACCTGAATCCCTGGGTTTTCCATCAACTACTCCATCTCTTTGCTTTGGTAGGCAACATGCCATTTTGTTTTTGCTTCTGTTGGGATTTCCAGGTTTTGTGTGTGTGTGTGTGTGTGTGTGTGTGTGTGTTCATACAAAACATACTGTGACTGGCTAGTCTTGGCTGTAGTCTCTGGTTATAACTTGTAAACAAGTTCGAGAAGGGATAGGTAAAAACAGGGGTAATTCATTTAAAACAAAGAAGGAAACATGTCTGTGCTTTCTCTTGGACTTGTGCTCTGGGGCTCTGTGGGTGTGGCTTTATCCGCTGTACCTGAGTTGTCAGGACAACTCTGGAGCAGCACCATTCACTTCCTTCTCGTTTCTGGGACTCAGTTTCAAGCCACAGGAACGCCATCCATCAAAAGAACCTTTCCTGAAGAGGAGAATCTTATTAACACTGGCTGTCAACTTCAGAAAACTAATCATGATATTGAACAGCAAAATGATTTTATGCTGCTTTTCTCCTCTTCTTTCGGGCAAGCTACCAAGGAGAAAGGCCACAGATATATAGCAACCAGGAGGAAGAAAGAAAGAGGGGGGGAGGGAGAGAAAGAAAGAAAGAAAGAAAGAAAGAAAGAAAGAAAGAAAGAAAGAAAGAAAGAAAGAAAGAAACAAAGAAAGAAAGAAAGAAAGAAAGAAACAAAGAAAGAAAGAAACAAAGAAAGAAACAAAGAAAGAAACAAAGAAAGAAAGAAAGCAGAAAGAGAGAAAGGGAAAGGAAGGAGGAAAGAAAGAAAAGAAACGAAGGAAGGAAGGAGGGAAAGAAAGAAAAGAAGGAAGAAGAGAAAGAAAGAAAGAAGGAAGGAAGAAAGAAAGAAAGAAAGAAAGAGAAAGAGAGAAATAAAGAGTGGAAGTAAGGAAGAAGGAAAGAGAAAAGAAAAGAGGGAGGGTGGGAGGGAAAGAAAGAAAGAAAGAAGGAAAGAAAGAGGAAGGAAGAAAGAAAGAAAAAAGAAAGAAGGAAAGAAAGAAAGAAAGAGGAAGGAAGGAAGGAAGAAAGAAAGAAAGAAAGAAAAGAGAGAGAGGGAGGGAGGGAGGAAGGAAGGAAGGAAGGGAGAAAGAGACTGCTCTAAATCTAAATCTTAAAGGTGAGTTGGCTTGAATCTTGAGTGACAGAGTGCATTGAGCAACAGGATTCAGATGTGAGACCAGAATCTAACTTGGATTTGGCAGTGGAGGTATGTACATGTGCTCAGGTCCCTTAGCTAATGGATTTAATGACTTCTTTATAGTGACTTTCTTTTGCCTGGCCGGATTATACAAAAAATGTGTATGGGCTCCTACTGATCGAGATGTGTATTATGTACTAGGCGAGCTCAGCTTGGAGTCAGAAGGATCGATTAGTGGGTTTGAGTCTGCAAAATAGACTCAAGGCATTTTATCTTCTGCTTGCTGTGCTCCTTTTATCTTCTCTTCAATGTAGCTTTCCTTTCCCCCTTCATGAGATGGCACCAGCTGAATGCTGATGACCCCACAGCACGGTAATAGGCAAGGCACATTGAATGGAAATCCAGTGGTCACAGCTGTCTGGGTACTGCTGCTACTGAACCAGGCCCTTGGGGACAAAGAGTTTTATTCTTGTTTGGTCCTGAGCACAAAATCCTGGAAACTGCCCTCAATCTTTCAACTTTCAGTTCCCATTCTGCTTCCCTGAAGCTAAGCTCCGGGTTTCCTTCACAGCAAACAGCTCTCCCTCACCCTGAGCATTTACAACTGCACTTTTAGCCTCTGACTTAATTGGTCATAAATATGGGCCTTAGCTTTCCCTGTCTGTGCACAATAAATTAAAAAAAAAAAAGGTTAGTTGATTAACTGGATTGCTTTGGGAGCAGGCAACGTGGCCTAATGGTAGGTTTTGTTGGTAAAACTAGTGATCAATAACTTTTAGTGAGAGGGTAAAATCACTTCAGGAAATACACAAATTGCAAACCATTTTTATTTATTTTTAGTGTTCTAAAGGTGATATACAGAAGGGCAACAGTTACCCAAGTCAGGTAGAGAGTACATTTCTTTTTGGGCAATGTCACTCCTTCTCTCTCTCTCTCCCAGGTTTTCCCTCCCATCCCACCCACAAGCTGTAGAGTTCATTTTCAACCTAGTGTCCAGTGAGTACCACTACTGCATTTCCTCACCCTTTGCCTCCCTCTGCCCTCCCAAAGACATATAACTGAATAAACAGAACAAAAAAAGGAAAGAAAACAAAAAACATCAAAAAAAAGAAACAAAGCCTCTTGTTTTCATTTCCTGTAGTTCATTTCGATAAACATTACTTTGTATGATCAGATGCACATAGGCATTGTGATTTTCTGTTCCTCTCCTAAGAGTCTCCTCCTTCGGTCTCACTGTGTGTGAATACCTCGAGTTCTGTGTAAGTTATCATGTCCTGTTGTATTTCAGATTTAGCTTCCACATATGAGAGAAAACGGGTGCCACTTGTGTCTCTGAGCTTGGTTTACTTCACTTAACATGATTTGTTTTAGATCCATCCATTTCCCTACTAATGACATAGTATTATTCTTTCTAATAGCTTAGTAAAATTCCATTGTGTATAGGTACCACATTTTTTTTTAATATACTCACCTATTGTAAGTTATCTGGGCTGTTTCCACAACTGATTATTGTGAATGATGCAGTAACGAACATGGATATGCAAGTGTATTTGTGGTATCCTGGCTTGTGATGTTCTGGGGTAGATGCCCAGGAGTGGTATAGCTGGGTCATAAGGAAGGTCTATATTTAGTTTTTTGAGGAACCTTGAGAGCACTTTCCAGAGTGGTTTGAACTCCCACCAACAGTGCAATAGGATTCCTTTTCCCACACATTTCTGCCAGCATTTGTTGTTGCTGGAATTCACAACATCGGCCAATCTAACTGGGGTGAAGTGGAATCTCAGCGTTATTTTGATTTGCATTTCCCTTATGACCAGGGATGATGAGCATTTCCTCACGTGTTTCTTTGCCCTTCTTACCTCTTCTGATAAGTCTCTCCTTATCTCCTTTGCCATTAGTGATAGGCTTATTAGCTTTGGGAGGGGTTAGTTTCTTGAGTTTCTTTGGATATTAGGCCTTTATCTGATGTATTGCTGGTAAAGATCTTCTCCCAGTCTATTGGCTGTCTTTCTAGTTTAGTAGCTATGTCCTTTGCTGGGAAGAAACTTTTTGGTTTGCTGAGATCCCATTTGTCAAGTCTCCTTCCTCTCTGCTGTGCCCTTGGGAATCTTTTCAAAAGCAAACCATTTCTTTAAAGCACAAGCCACACTTATACAAGCTCAAAAGTCATTGCATGTGGTCTGAGATGGTTTCTTAGCTCTCGAAATGCCACGTAAGGAATCTTGATTAAGGACCTTCTGAGCCCCATGACTGGAAGTACTCGGCCTGCTGCACGGATGAACTCGATAGCTGAAAGTTTGCATATATGTGATCTGGGGCAACAAGAGGAAATGGAAAGAGAAGCTGAATTGATTCTAATCTAATCTGGATTTGAGGCTGCATTTGTTTTATTTTTCATTAAGTTTTAAAAATAGTGTTAATTAAAGAAACTTTTTTTTGGTCTTATTGAGGCTTGAACCCAATGCCTTGTGCATTTGAAACATGCCTCCAACCTTTCTTTTGCTTTATTTTGTAGATAGGATCTCATGTTTTTGCCTCAGTTGGTCTCAGATTGTGATACGTTTACCCACAACTACGATTAAGGGCTACCATTAAGGAGGTAGGGCTCCAGTGGTTCAAAGCCAGACCAGGCAGGAAAGACTCTGAGACTTTTATCTCCAGTTAACCATCAAAATCCAGAAGAGGATCTATGGCTCAAATGGGAGACAACCAGCCTTGAGCAAAAAGCTAAGGGACAGTTCCCAGACCCTGAGTTTAAGCCTTAGCACTGGCACATATACCAAAAAAAAAAAAAATCCACAAATTTATCAATTAACTGGCTTAAGCATTTAACAAGCAAAATGTCCATATCAAAGGTTTTTACCTTAATGTTATAGGTATAGGTGTGTCTTATTTTATAAATTGGTCCGCATCTTTGCACACACATTACTGTATGTCAATAGTGTATATCTTGGATATGGGTGGCTTTATGTAAATTTAAAATGGACAGCTTCATTGCTTCTATTTAGCATAGCAAAGGCTCTCCTTCTAGCTGTCAGCTTCGATCCTGAATTGTTTCTCAAATAACTTCCATTGGGTAATTCTTAGGTGACCTAAACTAATTTCTTGACCATGTCAATTTCAGCCTCTTAATTTTCAACCTCCTCTCACTCAGGGATGTCCTAGAAAACCAACATGCATCTGTTAGCCTGGGAATTACAGAAGACAGGCAGCCATGTGGACTGGGAAGAGCGAGGGTTTCAGAAGGGCCCTTCACACTCTGAAGTACCACTTGTATGCACCAGGTTTGCCACAGACGATGGACCACAAAGCCCACAACGGCCCCTGCTCAAGATGACACTTGGTCAATGAGATGTGTGACTTCAAAGGAACCAAGCAAACCATGGGAAACAAGATTAGAGCTTGCTTCCTCACCGTGAAAGTAAAATATTTTGAAATCTTGAGCTGAGATTTAAGCCAATTCAAAAAAAGTCATTAAAACCCAGCTTGCTTGATTACAGATTGTGTTTCCAAATGCAGAGAGTCTGCATTCACAGGACTGAGGAAGCTTTTCTCTATCCTGACAAAGATCCATCCATTCATCCATCTTTAATAATGTCCGTGTGCCTCACCAGGATAGTATAAGCACACCAGCCAAAGACCTGACATTCAGTAGGCATCAACAAAGCGTAGGATACACAGAGAAGACAAGATTGGATGGGGTTTGAGGATGGAGAAAAGAATGATAGAGCTTCTAGTTGGCCAGATCAGTCTTATCTGAAAACAGGGATGTAGTCTAGTTTTAAAATGATCAACACGTAGAGCTGAAGACCCCCTTGAGAAGTCATCTGATCCATTCACCCATCCTCTAGGGAGGTTTTCTTTAAACCATTTTTACCAAGAGTTGTCTGTCCTGTTGTTAACATTCTGCAGGGAAGTGGATGTGGCCACCTTTCGAGCGTTACATTTCAGTGTTTTATAACCATGAGTGTCAGGAAACATGTACACACACATTCCTTCCTCGCCTAGCTACAGCCCCCTGCTTCTGTCCTCCTCTTCTGTCCTAAGTAGCACAATGTTTATACATTGGGATTTAGTTTCTGAATAGCCATTTGTCTCATGTTTGACGAGACTAAATGATATCAGGGGATCTATTCATTTTGTATTTGTCCATCTCCCCTGTCCTTCTAAAGTTTTTCCAGTACAAATTAAGCTCTTTTTTTACATGGCAGGGGTTTTCTTTTTTTTAAGTGTATAATGCCTTTTATTTTTTTCTCAGCCAGAAAGCAGTTTGCTCTATTTTCTTTTTAGTATATATATTTTTATTGTAAAGATACTGTACAGAGGGATTACAGCTACATAGGTAAGGTAATGAGTACATTTCCTATCAAGCATTGTTACCTCCTCTTTGTTTATCCCCTACCATCCCTTACCTCCCCACCTCTCCCACTCTTCCCTCCCTGTCCCAGAGTTGAAAAGTTGGTTTTCAACACAGAGTTTCATACATCTCATTGTTATAAAGGGTCAACCTGTATCCTTATTTCAGCATTTTGTTATTTCCTTTCCCCTCCCCAAATTAGAAAAATGTATAAACAAGATGCAGGGCACTGGAATCAAATACAGTGAAAACAGGGGTTATACCATCGGGGAAGAACATAGAAAAGAAACAAAAAATCACGTAGAACATTATAAATACATTAAAAACAACAGCAAGAAAGATAAAATCTCTTGTGGCCCTAACTTGGGGGTTCATTTCACTTAGCATCATCTTAAATGGCTTTATGTACATAGCTTTTGAGCTTTTCTGCTTATCCTAGACATATACTAGTTATTGCAAATTAGGGAAACCATGCGACCTATGTTTCTTTGGGTCTGGCTTATGTCACTTAATGTAATTTTTTCCAAGGTCTTTCTATTTCCTAACTAATGGGGCAGTGTCATTCTTTCTAATGGAGGCATAGAATTCATATATATATACATATATATATATCATATATATCACATTTTCTTGATCCATTCATCTACGAGGGGCATCTGGGTTGGTTCCATATCTTAGCTATGGTAAATAATGCTGCAATAAACATGATTGTAGCTTTAGTATCACCTTGTTTGTGATTGTTTGGGTAAATGCCCAAAAATGGGATTGCTGGGTCATAGGGGAGCTCTATGTGGAGTCTTTTTTTTAATTATTTTTTTTATATTGTAAAGATACTATACAGAGGGTTACAGTTACATGAGTGAGGTAATGAGTACACTTCCTCTTGAACATTGTTACCCCCTCCATTGTTTTCCCCCTACCATCCTCTCCCTCCCTACCTTCCCCGAGGTTCTTTTTTTTTTTTTTTGATTGTGATTAAGTGATTACATAATTTCCAGAATTTCACAGTATTGTGGAATAATGATGCTCATTTAAAGTCACAAGTTCATTCTAACTTTCCTGGAGCAAATTGTCTATCACAGTCTGTAACATATAGTGGTGTTCACATGTTATATACCATACATGCGATCAGCAGCATGGGGATATTTAGTAGTGGTTCGACCAGATGAGTGGGAGTTCTTTGTTTTTTAAGTCCTGTTAGTTTTGTCATATCACCTAACATTTTGGATTTAGCATCCACTTATCAGGGAGACCATGTACCGTTTGTCTCTTCGCTCTTGGCTATGTGGAGTCTTTTGAGGAATCTCCATACTGCTTTTTCAAAGTGGTTGAACAAGTTACACTCCCACCAACGATGCAGTAAGGTTCCCTTTTGGCCACATACACTCCAGCATCTGTTGTTATTAGATTTCTTGATTATAGCCATTCTAATTGGAGTAAGGTAGAATCTCAATGTTGTTTTGATTTGCATTTCTTATATGGCTAAAGAAGTTGATCATCTCTTCATGTGTTTATTGGTCATTCTTATTTCCTCTTCAGCGACGTTTCTCTTTAAGTCTTCAGCCTACTTATTTATCAGGCAGTTGTTTCTTTAAGGATCTGTTGTTAGGGGATTTAATTTTTTGAGCTCCAAGTATATTTTAGATATGAGACCCTTGTCAGTTGTATGGCTGGTGAATATCTTCTCCCAATCTGTAGGCTTTCCATTGATCTTGCTAGCTATGTCCTTTGCCATGCAGAAGCTCTGCAACTTCATGCAATCCCATTTGTCCAACCTTTCTTTGATTTGTTGTGTTTCTGGGTCTTTATTAAGAAAATTTCGGCCTGTGCCAAGGAGACCTAAGGTTTCGCCTATTCCTTTCATGTTTTCAGGGTGTCTGCTTTGACTTCGAGCTCTTTGATCCATTTGGAGTTGATTCTGGTGCTGGGTGATATGTAAGGATCTAGCTTTAGTTTTCTACAGGTGATTAACCAATTTTGCCAGCACCATTTACTGAAGAGGCATGACAGGGGTTTTCACTTGTGAGGGTTTCCCATGTTCAGATCCTTTTCCTCCTGTTATGTCTTTGTGGTTGATGGGAGTGGTCATCCTGGCTCTGTGGAAATGTAACCGGACATTTCTCACATGTTCCATTTTCCTGCTCAACTTGAGAGTCCATGGCTCAGCCATCTGAAAGCAGACAGCGACCAGTGGAGATGCTGAGGGAATTAGCCCTGGATCCATCTGACCACATAAAGAAGGGTGAAAGTCTGGTGTCTTAATGTCACAGGAGACCCAAAGACCTCAGGCTTCATGTCCTTCAGCTCAATTGAAACTCATACTATCACTTTGGACTCCTTGCCAAAACTAAAATTCAAGACCTAATTATTCTCTTCCTCTAAAAATCGAGATGGGAGATAAGGCATTGCCCTGTTGGGCTTGGGAAGGCCTGTGGTATTTCTGAGGGCTGGCTTAGCAGGGTGAGCAATGCCAGGAAGTTGAGAACTACCCTTCACCGCCTTCCCAAACTAACAAAACCAACACTTAGAGACCCTGCTTTCAAAAGACTTCTGTGAAAATTCGGGATATTTTCAAAGGCTCTCTGGGGTTTTTCTTCAGAATTGGCTCATGGAAATGGATGGATGTAGGAAATAGTGATGGCTTCAAATAAATTAGAGAACTCTATCCTGAGGCATTAACATCAAATTTCAGTGACTTAAGCTTTAATTGCATTAAGAGATAAGAAGACTCTTTTTTACAATAGTTCAAATGTTATAGAATCATTTCTATTACCAGGTGACTAAAAGCATAATGTTTGTGAGAGAGAATGAACAGACATACTAAAAACTAAAATGGGCCAGCTGGGAACCAATGGTGTATACCTATAATCACACCTACCTACACAGGAGGCTGAGATCTGAGCATCTCAAACTAGCCAGGGCATGAAAGATCTTAAGATTGTTGTGGCTAGTTAACCAACAAAAGGCTAGAAGTGGATGTATGGCTCAAGTGGTAGAGTACCAGCCTTATTTAGGCAAAAAAAGCCAAGTGAGAACAGAAGACCCTGAGTTCAAGCCCCAGTACTGACACATACAAGAAATAAAAACCAGAAGTAAATAATCATTACATACCTAATAAAACACCCAAGGACCAGAACACAGACAAGAGTAAATGCTGGTGAGGCTGTAAGGGACGGGACCTCTCTTTCAATGAGGATGGAAATACAAAATAGTGCAGCCAGTCCCACAGTTTGTTGGTTTCTAATGAAACTAAGCATACACTTACCATTCCATTTAGCAATCAAACCCTCAGGAATACAGGAAGAAACTGAAAACTCATGTCTAAGCCAAAAACTTACACTTGGCTGTGTACAGCAGCTTGTTCTCAATGGTCAAAATTTGGAAGCAAAATCCAAGCAATCAGGGTGGCTGGACAAAGCAACTAATCAGACACTGGTATCATTCAGTGTTAGAAAGAAATTCACTCATTTTCCTACATGAAAAAAAGACACAGACCTTACTAAGTGATGACTTATATGCATATGACTAAGTGATTAGTCACGTGCATATTACTAAGGAATGATTTACATGCATCTGACTAAGAACAACCTGTAGAACCAATGGTCTGCATGATGCCAAGTAGATGGCATTCTGAAAAAGCCAAACTGTGGGGACAATAGAAATATAATTGGTTGCCAGGTTGAAGGTAGAGAAGGAAGCAAGGGAGGAGATGGCTGGTATTTGGGGCAGCACAACCATTCTGTGTGATTACTTGCTGAAGGAGACATGACATGATATTTCTGCATCTTTAGTGGGTCCAGTGCCAAGAGTGAACCAGGCCATTGACCACATTCACTTTGTCCATCTGCCTGAGCACTTGTGACACTCCACTGGGGTCTGCTGACATGTAGGAGACTAGATTTTGTGTGGAAGCGAGGGTACATGGGAAGTTTTTACTTGGAGTGAGCCTAATATGGCTCTAAAAAAAAAATAGAGCGTGTTCAAAGTATTTTTTTGAGGGTTAGGTTAACATAAATGTAAATTTTTGTCATTATTAAAGTGTGACAGCCGTAGTGTCCTACGGACAGAGCACCACAACAAAATGTTTTCCTTGAACATTTGTGTTTATAATTATCCCGCGGTTTTATTTAAACTCGGATGGATGGAAGCAAAACATGGCAGCTTTCTCACAGATCCTAGCAGCTGATGGGCAGAGGTTAATTTGTCTGTACATGGACACATTAGCTTGTCACATCTGCTATTAATTGCAAACAGATAGATTAGTCTAATTAAACATTTGCAAGGAACTGACCTAAATTGTTCAATGCCTGTTAGTATATCAACTCTGCAGTTAGCACACTTTAGGCTGCAGGCTGATCCTTGCTATGCTGATGTGAAGTAGCAGCCTTTACTGCATAGCTACTCAGTGTGCACTCATTACTGCTGGTGTGTTAACTAGGCTCAAAAAGGAAAGAAAAATAAAGCTCTTGTGACATAATCATGTGAATTTGCTGATGAACTACAGTCATTTCTCTTCCCTTGTCTGGACCAAGAGTATTTTTTTTAAATGCTTATTTTCAGTGGCAGTTGCCTAAGTGGGTGGTAGTCATTCTAATTTGGGAGTTCATTATTAGGACAAACAGTTGTGGTATATCATTAGCCCATCAGAACTAATTAAATGGGAAACAGCAATTAAATGTTCATCAACTGACTCCCAGGCTGTGGGGACAGAGGCTGGATCTCCCTCTCAGACGAAGATGAGTTTATTTAGGATTCATTCAGTGATGACCAGATAGATACCACGTTCACCCTAGCAAGGAGATAGATGGCAGAACCAACCACCAATATGTATCTTTTCTTCCTTTGTCTCAGCATTTGATTCCCCATCTCATTTATATTGGTCCCTCTTTCCTTCCGGACAATAGAATGTCTCTCCATGAATTAGAAACTGGAAGCACGTAGGAACTCAATAAACACTGAGTTGTGAAAAAAACTTGTAAAGAAATTTATTACACACCTATAATCCTAGCTACTCAGGAGGCTGAGATCTGAGGATCACAGTTCAAAGCCAGTCTGAGCAGGAAAGTCTGTGAGACTCTTATCTCCAATAAAACACCAGGAAACAAAAGTGGCGCTGTGGTTCAAGTGATAGAACTTCAGCCTTGAGCTGAAGAGCTCAGGGACAGCACCCAGGCCAGAGTTCAAGTCCCATGACTGACCAAATGAAAAGAGAAAAAAGAAATTTGTTTCTTACATGGGCCAGAAATAATGGACTTAAATAAACTTCCCAAAATAAAAAGGCAAAAAGATACCGCCTACATTTTGAAAACAAAACATTTAGTTAAGTCAAATGAAAATGGCTCGAACAGTTGTTCATCAGACCTTTGAAACATTACTGCTGGGGGTATATTTTATGCCTCTTGAGCCTCAGGGAGTATCTTAGTTCTGTCCTCTCTCTAGTCTTGACCAAGAATGGTAGAAAACATGATCATGTTTAAAAATATAGAGTCAACAGAAATTTCAACAACAAAAACATGAAATTCCCATGCAGGCACGATGCAGCTCAGTTGATTAAAATAAAATAAATGAAATCAATGGCAAAATTAAACAACAAAAAACTTGAAATTCTTGTACATACAGGACACAGCTCAAGTGGTGTTGAGGATCTCGCAAGTGAATCTTGAGCTCTGGTCACTCTGTGATCCATTCCAAGTTTTTCTGCCCTTAATTTCATAAAACTATGTCTCCCCAAAAGCAAATGTTGCTCCCAAGTGATGAAAAAAAGTTCATGCGCTTAAATGTTTAGGTTAGTTGAAAGATAGGATGTCTTTAGTGGACGGTTGGTGCTTTGAGAAATACAAATCAAGCCTTTGCAATATGGTACCAAACTCTATTCATTGTGAGCCTTCCTGGTCTTTCTTCAGTGGAGGTCTCCTTGGAACCATGTAGCCATGGAAACCAAAGGTCTACCATACCTGCAGGTGTTTGCTGCAAGTATTGGAGAGCTTTGCAGGCAAAGAATAAATGAATCCTCTGTCTTCTTTCTCTTCTTTTTGTTATTCACTTGTTTGATCTCTTGGAGAGAAATGTGTTCTGCTTTCCCCTAACAGATTGAACAGTAGCTCTACTGAAAGATGGGTATGGTTAACCCTCTCATACTGGAGACTGAGAGGCTAGATGTTGCTTCAGGCATTATTCCACTGGCTTCTCTTTGATTCTAGACTTCCCTCTGGTTAGGATCAGGTCTCTGTTCTAAGCTTACTGGACTCACTCTTCATGATTCTTGAAATGGGCTTTCATTTTGATCTTTATAAAAGACATGAGCTCTGGAATTGTGAATTCAGAAATAGAAGCCAAGAGCTATGCAAATCTATTTGATATTTTTTTCCTCACTTTTGCTACAACTCTGGACTCACAAAGATTCTTTTGTTGAGTGGTTGTATGGTTTTTGTTTTTGTTTTTCATCTTTTATGGTAGGAAAACCAACTCTTGTTTTATTCAACCAACACAAAGAAGGATAGCAGACAGACACATTAGAAAAAGTCCTTGTTCTTGAAGAGCTTGGAGTATATTGAGAAGTTGAAAAAGACGTCCCGACTACTGAATAATTGGAGAAAAAAATTACAGAGAAGTAAGGAAGCACAAAGGAGGAGATCATTAATCTCTGTGGGGGCAGGACGGATGCGTAAGAAAGACTTCACAGAGAAAACAACACAAGAACAGGGAGCAAAGAGACTCACTGGCTTTTAATAAAAAATACTTGAAGAGTCAAGGAATATCAGTATCAAAGTACATTTATTAATTCAAGCATCCAATAAATATTGATGGCTACTGTCTAGCAATGGGGATATCATAGTGAAGACAAAGACAAAGTCTCTTTCTTATAGACCTTAATTTATAGTTGGGAGGATATAAAGATTTAAGAAATATCTGAAACAACATACTGGCTCAAATGCTACGAATGAGGAATAAAAGGGAGAGTTAAAAAAGGTGCAGAGTGACAATGAAGCTCGCGGCCATTCTGTGGGATAGACAAGGAAACCAGACCAGGATGAGATGATGTTTACTCAGAGAACTAAAGGATAGCCATGCTAAGTCATGCAGGCATCTGGGGAAGATGTTCTGTGTGGAAGGCAGCAAATCTAATTTTTCATCACCAGCAAGAATTGAAGTTTTGTGTCATTGTGTGTGTGTGCGTCTCTGTCTGTATGTGTGCATGAGCATGCGTGAGTCCATACATGCTTGTTGGAGTGCACATACTTTTCCAAGACATAGATACTTAAACATTTCTCACCTTTTCATACACATGTACACACATTGAGAGCCATAAAGAGGTAAGGTGACTTCTCCACGTCTCTATCACTATTAGAGAGACAATTATATATACGTGTGTGTGTGTGTGTGTGTGTGTGTGTGTGTGTGTGTGTGTGTGTGTGTATAATTGGTTTCATTTGGGATTGGTTAGTGATTTTGGGGAGCTCCTGGAGCCTGGGCTCTACGTGTATTTCCTCCCCAAGTAATGATTTCCAAGGATGATTAAACAATTTGCTCTTTGGGCTTTGTTTGTCTGTTTGTTTGTTTCTAAATTAGATGTTTTGGACATACAGATGCCAGGATCTGTGTCTGGGATTTGAGTACAGTAGACCTGAAGTAGGGGAGACCTAAGTCCAGCACCCCCTCAAGTAAAATCTCCTCCAGCTCTCCCAGATTGGAGAAACTCCAACTTCAAAGGGTGCAGACAGTCCTCCCGGGTCCTCGATGAACCCCAGATGTTGGTTTGATAGGTCTGCATAGGCTCTACTCCAGGACCTGCCCATGCTGGGTTCTGCATGCGGCTGTCAACACTAGATAAGGAATAGCCTCTTGGGTTGGAGGCAGAAGAAACCAATCCAGACCCCTCTGTTGGAGGTACAGACGTGGGTCAATTCATACCTCATGTCATCTGTCTGATTTTCATCCACAAAATGGTCCCTTCTACCCCATACCTAGGTTCTAGAAAGATCTACAAGAGAGAGCATGTCTGAACACAGGAACAGGGATGATGGGGGTGGGTGCAGTGCTCTGGCTGGGGAGGGACAGGTGGAGGCCGGGCCACAGGCACTCTTGGCTCCCCTGCCCAAGTGATGCATTTTCCTGGGATGAGCTGAGAGTTCTGCCAGACATCTTCCAGCCTGCGGACCACTCCACCAATCCCTCCACCCACAGGATCCCTCACGACAGCTCTGGTCGCCTTTCCTGTTATCTGCCTTGAATGAGGCATTCTGATTTCTCCAATGAGATTACAAATTGCGAGTGTTGGCACCCACAGGAAGCTGAATTCACAGGAAGAGTAGGAAAATCTTGACACTAGAAAAGAGCTCATGAAATTCAATTTTCCTCTTAGGCTGTGATTACTTCTACAATCCTCCACAAAGATAATTATCCAACCCCTGCCTGAATATTGCCAATTGTGGAAATCCCACTTCTTCATGAATTGCTCTGTTAAAGGGGGAAAAAAACAACTCAGGGAATCCAATTCTTGTCTTTCCTGTTTTATCATTTGATACCCAGAGAGAGGAAAATATTTTTAAAAAAACTAATATTTTTAAGTGCTTAATATATACTGGATCCTGTCTTAAATGTTACACATTGTTTATTTCACAGCAATCTCATGAGACAGATAGCTCATTAATCTCCTTAGGGACAGAAAGAGGACAAGTAAACTATCTAAATTCGTACAACTAGAAAGTAGAAGAGCCAGGATTCAAAGCAGACAGTCTGTAGCAAAATGTACTGTGTGAATACAACATATGGTCCTCCTGGAAAATCAATCTGTTCTTTTCATTGTTTGCATGGGAAAAATCAAAGCCTCCTGAAAGGACTTAACTATGCCCCCAATTGAGGGAAATCTTCTCATGTGTTAGAAAAGCAGACACTTTACTATATGGGATGGCGTAGGCTGACATATTTCTATGATGTATTCATCAATTCTAGTGATTAGAAGTGGCAGTGGTTTGTGTGTGTGTGTGTGTGTGTGTGTGTGTGTAGAAACTTTTAATCTGATACTTTGGTTTCCAATCAAAGTTGCATTAGTCTTTAAGGATAAGAATGAGTTGGGGGCTGGGAAGGTGGCTCAGTGGTAGACCGCTTGCCTTGCATGCATGAGGCCCTGGGTTCGATTCCTCAGCACCACATAAGCAGAAAAAAAAAGCCGGAAGTGGCACTGTGGCTCAAGTGGTAGAATGCTAGCCTTGAGCTGAAGAACTGAGGTACAGTGCCCAGGCCCAGAGTTCAGGCTCATGACCAGACCCCCTCGCCCAAAAAAAAGAATGAGTTGGTCATCACCTAACTAAGACCATCTAATGGCTCTGCCAAAGTTGGAATGAAACCCAAATGATGCTTGTTATGGTATTATATCTTATTACAATCTGTACTGCTCATGTTTGTAGGGCCCAAGGAAATAGTAAAAATGGAACCCCACATTCTATATATCTGACAGTAAAAGTTACAAGCCCAAGTCGTGAGCTGTTAAATGAATAAAAGACATTCTATTCTCTTATTTTGGCAAACTCACCTTTCTAGTGATAATTATAAAAGAATGTGCAAAGTTATTGTCTAAGGGTTTTTTTTAGATAACTGCAGGTCTACAAAATATCACACAACTGACTTTAAGTATATTGACAATAATATTGGATGTTTAGTAAAAAAAAATTAAAATGTAGCTTATTTTCTATGCTTCAAAGGTTCTTATTAAGTTAAAATTATCTAATGAGGTGTAAAGACAAATTTGGGTTAATGGTACTCAAAAATTTTACATAGAATTAGTGAGGATAGCCAATTTAATTTTTTAAATTGTAATTAAATATTACCCAACATTTTTCTAATGCAAAGCATGCACAATTTCAGAACTTAAGTTTTTATCTAGGATACTCTTGTCTACCTGTAATATCCAGATATACATGTGCACAAGTCTGGAAGAAGTATAGGCTGTCTAAGCCTTCAAAATATCTTCTTGATTTCTGTATCAAACTATTACAAAGACCATCCTCATTTACAAACATTGCTCTAGTGAGGAAGTAGAATGGCAAGAGCTGCAGGGTGAGCCAACTGAGAAGCAACCTTCTGGATACAAGGAAGAATGCATGCTTTCTGGGAAAAAGGACCTGACAAGTTCATTAGCTGTTTCATTAGCAAAGTCATTCCCTGTCTCCGTTGCTCACTGCATTCAAAGTGCAGAAATTAGTCACACTGGCCACAGTTTCCAATGCCCAGGGCCAAGGATATGTGCAGCCAGGACCTCGTTCCCTATGAGCTGGGGAGGGAAGTTGTGAGTTCATTCTATGAAACCAAACCGTGCTGTACCCACAGCAATCATCAGCCACCAGCTTCGGTGAGTAGGTGCTGTGTGTGTGTGTGTGTGTGTGTGTGTGTGTGTGTGTGTGTGTGTGTACACTTGTGATATGCATGGCAGAGATCAAGACACAAGCATCTTCCTTGGTGTAATGGGGATCCACTTTTGGACTTGCAGTATTGCAAACACACCCCGGTACCACTCAACTTCTTTCCCTTACTTCCTTGTGAAATCCCTGTTCCAGAACTTGGTGTCATTTACTCCCCCTATACATTTTAGGTCTCTACCCAGACCTTTAGGTCTCTATCATTCTTTCCAGAGGCTGCTCCAGCTAAAGCAGTATCTAAAATGTCCCATCATGATCACCTTGCTTGCTTTGCATTTTCCCCTCACTCTTCTAACCAGCTAAAATTGCATTAAATACCTGTCTTCCAAACCATACATATTTTATCTGAAGAGCAGAGCCTCATCGTCTGTCTGTCATGTCATGGCTGTGTTTCTGGTGCTAGAATAGTGCCTATCATCATCATGTCAGCATTGGTGTTCAGCATTTTTATGAGGGAATGGGTGGCACTCCTTGGGGGGAGGGGCTGGGATTGATGACATGTCCTTGTGAAGGTTTTAAATAAGGAAAGACTGACCTTTGCCCTGCACGTAGCCTAGATTCCTAGGTGATATCTAGAACCATACAGGTCTGTTCTTCCCCCTGTACATTGCCTGTAAGTTCAACTTTAACTTTTCTCTGGGTCTAAGTGAAGAACAAAAAGCAGGTGCGACACGGAGCAAATTAGCAATATGTTTCTCATCCTACCTGGGAGGTTGTGGAACAGCCTTTCAATTATAACAGTGCTTTCTCCAGAGCCATAAAAGAACAGGAAACACAATATTAACAAAGGCCATGATGATCTGCCTTCAACTAATACCAATTAACACTTCCCAAGTGACAAGACTCGCAAAGAAGCAGGGCTTTTCACGTAGAGAGGAACAGGTGTGCAATGGTTGCTTATCTCTGCAAGAGACAGTGGAACTATATACTGCACAAGCCAGGGCTTGAACAGGGATCTTTGCTCAGGAGCCCAGACCACATATTTGAGGTCACAGGAAGAAGGATGAGCTAGGACTGTGCCTTGAGAAATGAGAGAGTGGCATAGTATTAAGAAATGTTATATAAGAAATATTTAATACAGGTTGACCCATTGCAACAATGAGGCGGGAGGGGAGGGGGAGTGGGGGAGTGTTGTTGTGGAGATGGGAGGGAAGGGATGGTAGGGAAAAAACAAAGGAGGAGGCAACAATGCTTGATAAGAAATGTACTCATTACGTTGCTCATGTAATTGTAACCCCTCTGTACAGTATTTTCACAATTAAGAAAAACTTATTTTATAAAAAGAAATATGTATTAAGCTGGGTGCCAGTGGCTCATGCCTGTAATCCTAGCTGCTCAGGAAGCTGAGATCTGAGGTTCACAGTTCAAAGCCAGCCCAGGCAGGAAAGTCAGTGAGACTCTTATCTCCAACTAAACCACCAGAAAACTGCAAGTGGTGCTATGGCTCAAGTGGTAGAATGCTCACCTTTAACTGAAGAGCTCAGAGACAGAGCCCAGGCCCAGAGTTCAAGCCCCATGACTGACCAAAGGAAAAAAAATTATTAAGAGAGTTAAAGTCTGTTCACTGACTTCTTTGTTACAACATTCAGCCCAAATTTTCCTGCTCTCTTTTAGTTAGCATTTTTATGTCTTCTGTTCCATTGGACCCAGAGAGCACTGGCTAGAAGTTGGACAGAATTAGCTAGACCTCCACTCAGCCTCCCCAGATAGGTGGCTACTTTATTGCTAGTGTCAACTTTTTTCATGTTTGTTTCTGGTTCCGTTGTTTCCATATGATTTTTTCATCTGGAGTACTGATGGAAAGATATTGCATAAAACCCTACTGGGGGAACTTTCCAGAAACTTGTTTTCAAATGATCATCTCCATGAATGTTAATGTAGGCAAGTGATCCAACACACATAACCAAAGTGAAAAGGGAATAGTCAGAAATGAACACAGGAAACAGAAAGGATATACAAGACACTCGTATGGTATTGTGTGACCACCTAACATTCAATTCTTCCTAAGAGACCCAGGGCTCTCCAGGGTTAAATATATTAATTAAATGTTATTTCAACTGATACCTCAACTTACTACATTGGATAACACACTTTTTTAAAAGGCAGAAGATTAGATGAATGAAGAGAAGAGGGGGAAATGCAGTGAGGGAAGGGATGGGGGTGAGAATATTGGAAGGGATGGCATCGATCAAGATGCATTGTATTTATAAACTGTATTGTTAAATGGCAGCTCCTTTATACAACTACTTAAAGATAATAATAAAAAGAAAAATGAGAAAAACACTTTGAAAATAAAGAAGTTACAGTATTTTCACAATAAAAAACATTAAAAAAAATAAAGAAGTCAGAGATTTTTGACTCCTGGAAAATCTCCCTATTTCTTATACTAAATAGAGCTGAAAACCATGATGTTATGCATAAAACAAGCATAAGAAGACTTTGAAAGGCAGAAGGAAATGTAGGGCAGCTTGAAACTTCATGACCCAAAGAGCAACATAGTGGTAAGTTTCCTGGATTTTTGTTTTGTTTTGTTTTGTGTATTCTAGGCATGTAACTGAAGAAGCCATCAACCAAGAAATCCCTACAGACCCTGACAGAACAATCCCAACAAAAGCTTGTTCTTTTTAGACAAAGGACTTTAGGAAAAGAGTAGGCTAGCAAGACAAAAAATGTTCAGACAATTACTGTATCTGTTAGGATTCTCTAGACAAATAGAACCTATAAAATGTATACGTTTGTTATAATATATTCAAGGCTGACACATCCCATGATCTTGTTGACAAGTTGAAGAAACAGGAAAGCTGAGGGTGTAGGTTCAGTCTCAAGCCCAGTAGGCTTGAGATTCAGGAAGAGTTGATGTTTCAGCTAAAGTCAGAGACAGAAGTAAAACACACACACACACACACACACACACACACACACACACACAGAGTATATTGCATTTGCTTACAGGAAACTCAAACATTTTATTCTATTTGTACTTCCAACTATCTGGATGGATCCACATAACAATTCAAATGTTACACACCCAGAATAATATTTGACCAAATATCTGGGAACTCCATGGTCCAGTTAAGTTGATATATAAAAGTAAACACTACAATTGGTTCATACCAGCTAAGCACCACAGGGAAAACTGTGGTGCCACCCCATTCACAAGGTAAAGGCAGGAGCCTAGTTTTCTAGCCTTGCCAGTAACCCTTCCTGCCAGGATTATGTCAGACATTTAATTGTCTGACAAAGATTGTAGAGCAGCAGCTATTTACAGAAATTCTCCAACAATCATATTTTAAAGGAATAAAAAATAGACAAGATTAGCAAAGAAATAGAAAACAGAAGAAACTAATTAAAAACTTTAATACTAAAAATATAATAATTAGAAAAGAAAAATGCAAAGGGTAGTTTTGACCAAAGAATGGAATGACAGACAGATGGATCTGTGAATATAAAGGTAGAACAACGGAAATTTTGATCTGAACAATGATGAAAATATAAGCATAATAAACAGAGCTTCAGGATTAAAAGTATCTAACATTTGAGAAATCAAAATCTCAAAGGAAGAGAAGGAAGAAGGGGAGGCTACAATGATACTAAAGAATAGCATGTTTTAGTGTCCCTCATTTGACAAAAGATATAAATCTCCAGATTTAGGAACAATATATTCTAAAGAGGATAGACTCAAAGAAATTTATGCCAAGATATAGAATGGCTAAGCTTCTGAAAACTAAAGACAAAGAAGGAGGAAGAAAAGGAGGACGTGGAGGAGGAGTAGAAGGAAGAGGAAGAGAAGAAGAGGAAGACAGAGGAAGAGGCAGAAGAAAAGGGAAGAAGAGAAGGAAAAAAGGAAGGAAAAGAAAGAGGAGGAAGGAAGGAAGGAAAGGAAAAAGGAAGGAAGGAAGGAAGGAAGGAGGGAGGGAAGAAGGGAAGAGTTAAACATTAGGTGGATATATTACATTTCCCTTTTCTTTTTGAGCATTAACTGTAGTGCAAAGAATAGCAAAGACTGCAATACCATGGAATGTGATTTTAAATGTACAAAGTGTCGTAGTCGATTTGGGGTAAGACAGAGCCAAACATCAGAGCTTATAAACAACAGAAATTTATCTCTTACAGTATGGAGACTGGGAGGAGGCCCAGGATGAAGGTGTCTGCAGATTGGGCGTGAGAACCACTTCTCACAAATGGCTCCTTTTCACTTTGTCCTCACATGGTGGGAAAGACAAATGAGCACTCAGCAACTCGTTTGTTCTACCAATTTTATTCCCTCCTCAGCTCCACCCCTAGCTTCCACAGATAAGAGAAACTATACAAATTGTCTGTATGTGATTGGTTTATTTAGCTTAACATGATGATTGCCAGTTCTACCCATTTTCTAGAAGATAGCATAAGTTCATTCTTCATGCACTAATAAAACTCCATTGGATATATTGATACTTTATTTATTTATCCATTGATGATCATCTAGGCTGATTCCATAATTGGACTATTGTGAATAGTGCCAGGACACGCATGGATACGCAGTTCTCTACTTTTGGATGTATACTCAGAAGTGGTCCTTCTGTCTTTGATTTCCAAAGTGGCTGAACTCCTTCCATTCCCATCAGAAGCAGATAGGAGTTCCCATTCATTTCTGTCTGCATCCTCACCAGCATTCATGCTAACTTGCTTTCCTGGTCATCAGTCATTCTAACTGGGTGCAGGTAGAATCTCAATGTAGTTTTATTCTTAGTTCCCTGAAGGCTACGGGTAATGAACAGTTTTCCATATATTTGTTGGCCATTTGTGTGCTTCTTCATTTGAAAAGTATGTTAGGTGATTTGCCTGTGTATTGAATAGATTGTTTGTTACTGTATTTTGGTGTTCAATTTCTTTGAGTTCTTTATATTTTCTGGATATTAATCTCCTACCAGATGAACATCTAGCAAAGATTTTGTTCCCATGCTGTAGGCTGTCGCTACAATCTGTTGGTTCTTTCTTTTATTATGTAGTATGCAGAAGTGTTTGAATTTCATAGTCACATGTTTCTGTTCTTGTTCTTATTTCCTTAGCTATTAGAATCCTATTCAGAAAGTTTCGCTTATACTTGTCTTGAAGTGTTTCTCTGGTTTCACGTAGTAGTTCCAAAGTCTTATTATGTACCTTCTTTTGTAAATCCAGCAATCTCACTCATGAAGGCTTCCTCATCCAATTATCTCTCCAAGGCTGCCTCTCCCCATATCTGGCATATTATCAATTAGGTATCAACATATTAATTTGAGGGATACAGAAACATTCAGACTATAGCAAAGAGAAAGTCCTTAATACCGTTATACTATAAATGATGCATGCTCCATTATCCCATTTATGGGATACATAGGTAGGAGTATTGTGGTCCAACACTAGCTCTAGAAAAAAAAATGTGAGACCCTATCTAAAACATTAACTAAAGGGAAAAAAGATTTGAGGGCATGGCTCAAGATGTAAAGAACCTGCCTAGCTAGAACAAGGTTATAAGTTCAAACCCCAGCATTACCAAGAAGAAAAAAATACCTTTTCTTGGCATTATTTCAAAAGCAGACAACTATTCCAAATTCACTCCAAAACTCTGACAGAAGAAAGTAGATAAATATTGGCCAGTGGTTTTGGGGTTTTTGTTTGTTTGATGCAGTCCTAGGGCTTGAACTTCCGACTTGGGCACTGTTCTTGAGTGCTCAGTGTTAGCTCTCTACTAGTTGAGCATGTCAGCCTTTGGAGATAAGAGTCTCATGGACTTTCCCTGCCTGGACTGGCTTCAAATCTCAATCCTCAGATCTCAGCTTCCAGAGTAGCTAGGATTATAGCTGTGAGCCACCTCATCCCAGCTAAGGTTGGCCAGTGTGAATGGGAGGAAAATAAGGTCAGTAAATAGAGCTCCACGTAAAGGCTGGAAATGAGGAATTTATATATATAGTAAATCATTTCTGACATATTTCCCAGGATCCTTGCAATAAGGATTTTTGAGAAATGTTGAAAGATTTTCGATGGATTAAAGTCTGTCCTACTATCTGTATTTAATCTATGCTGGCTCGGCCTCCTTTGCCAGATGAATCCTGCATGGACTATGATATAAGACACTATGCTGAAAACAAACTTCACAACTTTGTGGGGGGAGGGGGGAAAGAGTTGGGGAGGTAGGGATGGAAGGGATGGTAGGGGAAAAACAAAGGAAGAGGTAACCATGCTCGATAGAAAATGTACTCATTACCTTGCTCATGTAACTGTAACCCCTCTGTACAGTATTTTACATATATATATATATGTATATATATATATATATATGTATATATGACTCTACTTATACTCCAGGTTGGTCAAAAGGGTTGGTCCCCATTATGACTTCCCCAGCTTTGCTCAGTACCCAGCCCGCAAGAGACAATCAACCAATGCATGTTTATTGCTGAAGGAAGCCATCATCTTTTCTTAGCTTAGGGAGGCCATGGTCAGAGCCACAGATCTCTTCAGCTTTATCCTGGAAACTTTTCTTTCTCTTCACTTTGTAATCAAAAAAGCTTTTAAGCCAGGCTCACTCCTATAATCCTAGCTACTCAGGAGGCTGAGATCTGAGGATCGTGATTCAAAGCCAGCGAGGTAGAAAAGTCTGTGCAACTCTCATCTCCAACGAACCACCAGAAAACTGGAAGTGGTGCTGTGGCTCAAGTGGTAGAGCTCTAGCCTTGAGCTGAAGAGTTCAGGGACAGTGCCTCAGCCCAGAGTTCAAGCCCTATGGCCACCACCAACAACAAAAAAGCTCTTATTCACCAGAAAGGGATTTATTTATACTCTGTGTGTGTGAGCTACGCTGGGCTTCCGTGAAGACTGCAACCTATTCCTCTTCATAGCATTGTATCTAGCCTCTTCCCTTCTCTTTCAGCCAAAGCATGAAACTATAAACAATAACAACAACAACAACAACAACAACAAAAATGGCTCAAGAAACAAATGGGTACTATAAAAGATTTGCAGAGGTGAATAAAGATGACAACCATCTTTTAAAATGTAAATTCAGAAAGTCATGCCCATTAGGCTTCACTTTCTCCCTCTCATTAACAACCACAGAGGAAAACCCTTAGTAACAAGAATTCTAAAAAGCATCAGTGGCCATTTTTGGAGTACAATGGCCTGGATCTAGAATATAAACGTGACTCGGTTCTCTGTGTACCCTGCTGTCAAGTGTGCAGGGCAACTTTGCTACAAATTGCTGGACAGAGGCATAAACTAGAAATTCATTGATCTCTGAAGACAGCATCACTCATCTGACCAATCAGGAGTTCTGGGGACTGGGACTACATCTTCCTCAAGATTAAATAATTCACCCATTTCACTTTTTTATATAAAATTGTTTCATCATGGGAGACTGAATCTAGTTTTTTTTTTTTTTAAATACAGCACTTTGAAAAATGTGATCTCTTTGATCTCAGGGGGAGCTAGACTAATCCAGAACCCAAAGCCCTGTGTGGCCAACATCCTGGGTTCTAATCCACCAGCTCCTTGTGTTAATGCAGGTGAATGACTAATATCTTTTGATCTTAGCATGATCACCTTAAAAAAATAAAAACGAGGTGAATCAGTCCACAGGATCTATAATTTTCCTCTGAGGTGAAAATAACTTTAAAGCCATGTGTGTTTAGCTCATCAATTTCTCCATATATTATTGCTCTTGAATTACTAGTATAATATATCCTAATGGATCCATTGTGGAAGCTAAATTAAAGGGCATTTTAGGTTGAAAATCTTTTCCTAGATTACTTTTTTCCAAATTATTATATAGGGTAAACCAAAAAAATCCCTGTTCATCTATTTTTAAAATGGCCTCAAATGTGTGTGTATCTTAACCAACAAGATAAGAGCTGTAAATGGCATCTACAAGCAGCTAGGGGACGTTTTCCACATTTATTGTGACATAAAGAATAAGAACTGTGCTAATGTTTGTGTGTGGAGAGTCACTGATAATGTAGTTTGCATGATAGATGCACTGATACTGGGCAGATTCTGTGCATACAAGTAAAGCATTCGTTACTTAGAATTTTCCCCAAGATTAGCATAGGAAATCAACAAATCATGAACATAAAACACATACACACACATTTTTTTCTTAGAATTGTGGTTTCAGTTCTCTGTAGGGTGAAATACAAGACTTTAAAAGGATAGAATCTTCCATTTCCATTCCTGCTTTATAAGCACCTTCTCTTCCCCTCCAGCCTCAATGAAGCAATCCCACCCCTACTCCAGATGCATTGCTTCATGAACAATAAGAGACCCTCCCACAGCAACTGTAGACTTATTTAGAGGTTGTAGGAAATAATAGAAACACTCTATCATTTCCCCAATGGTGATATATGGAAAAGCTACGGTACAATATCACAATCAGCATCTCAACATTGACACAGTCAAGGGATAGAACACTTCTGTCATGCTGCCTTTGTGAGAGACACATCCATCAGTGGGCTGCTACTATTCCAGATAACAGAGATTATCTCCTCACGGAAGGACTTGCTTCTCCCCTCTTGACCCTCTTGATGATTTTATGTATCTAAAGATGGAATATAAAGGATTGAGCGCCACCCTATTGTCCCAGGTGCATACAGACACCAGGCAAAATCCCAGGGATGTGTCAACTTGTTTGCTGTGCCTGAAGTACTGGCAGGGCAATCCGCCTAAGCCCAGCTGTAAACATCCCATTGTGGGCTCAACTCCCTTGACCTAGTGGTTTTTGCATTCACCTCTGCCTCCTTGCTCAGACCTCATAGAAACCCAGCTCCTGTTCCTAGCTCCTTTGAACAAGCTCCAAACCCATTGGAAGGTCTGTGCTCCTCGCTGTTCCTCCACAAACAGTCCTCACCTGTTGACGATCGAGTCTGGCCTATTCCTTTTCCATTCTCCTCCATCTTCCCAACACTTGTAAAGAAAAAAAAGATGAATGTGTTCAGAGGCTTTAGTCCATGACCACTTGGCCTTGATTTTTTATTTTATTTTATTTTTTTGGTTCTAGGCTAGTGGTAAGGCAGCACCTGGGGGAAGAAGTTGCGCATTGTACAGGGGCCAGAAAGAAAGAAGAGGAGAGAGAATGACTTGGAGTCCAACATCTCCTTCAAGGCCATATATTCAAGATTAGACCACCTCCTAAGAGTATCAAAGGTAGGCAACCAAGCCTTCATCAGATGGGTATTTGGGCAAAATTTAAAATTCAAATGATTTCCGGGCACCAGTGGCTCACATCTCTAATCCTAGCTACTCAAGAGGCTGAGATCTGAGTATCACAGTTCAAAGCCAGCCTGGACAAGAAAGTCTGTGAGAGTCTTATCTCCAATAAACTACCAGTTTAAAAAAAAAAAAAACAGAAGTGGAGCTGTGGCTCAAAGTGGTAGAGTGCTAGCCTTGAGCACAATAAACTCAGGGACAGTGCCCAGGCCCTGAGTTCAAGCCCCACAACTGACAAAAAATAAATAAATAAAACCGAAATGATAGCGCATGCACATGTGCACACGCACACACGTACTTCTCTCCTTATTCACTCCTTAATTTCTGGCCAATTTTCTCTCTGTATCTGTGTGCTCACATGTTTAAGATTCTTAGTCTCCTGATGTGATAACACTTTTACTTATGAAAACACTTTTACCATCAGGTAATGTCCATCCCTGACTCCTCTGGTAACCAATCTTTTGCTCTAATTATTTGAGCTGACATGAATAGAACCAGTCTTCTCATTTTGTTATGATAAAGTTCTATGGCATGTATGTTTCTCAGTTTTTCCCTGAAACTGCCTATCCTGTTATAATCAAATTTAGACTATGGTTTTTAAATCCACAGTGCCAATCCCCTCCTTTTCATTGGTTTATTTATTCTATTTACACTTATTATTATTCTTGATATATTAGGACTTAAATCTTCTATTTATATTGTTTCTCCCATTTGTTCTTCCTACTCCTTTGTTTTGGCTTTCTTTTACTGGCCTTCTATGGGACATTTGGACATTTTAACATGATTTTTTTTTTTTTTACTAATAGGTTTCTTGACTTTATCTTTGCAAAGATTTAAAATATAGATGCTGTAGGCATTATGTTTTTTATTTTTTATTTTATTTTATTTTATTGTCTGTCATGGGGCCTGAACTCCGGACCCGAGCACTGTCCCTGACCTCTTCAACTCAAGGCTAGCGCTCTACCCCTTGAGCCACAGTGCTACTTCTAGCTTTTTCTGGTTATGTGGTGCTGAGGAATCGAACCCAGGGCCTCATGCATGCAAGGCAAGCACTCTACCACTGGGCCAACTTCCCAGCCCCTGGCATTGTTTTATGCACATAACTTATCATGGTCTACCTGAGTGGTTGACCTCATGTGACATTTACTAGTTCAACTGAAGTGGAGAAAACACCTTTTTCGTATTTCTTTATCTGCCACTTGCTGCTTGAGATTGGGTGTTTCTCTAACTTTTTACCTACCTTAGCCTCAAACCCTAACCCTCCCCCTCTCTAGAACAGTTGAATTATAGGTTTGAGCCACTGTACCCCCAGTAAGTAAGACTCTTTTAAAATTCAATAGATGCTTGCTGCTTATTGTACGCAAACATAACTGCTTGTCAAGTGTTATTTGCAAAGACAGTGGAATTCTTTTTAATCTACAGACTAGAAAACTGAAGAAACTAAGTGATTTGTCCTAAATAGTACAGGGTCTTCAATAGCTGTTCTGATTCCAAAATGTGTGTTCTTCCTTCTGAGCCAGGCCACTGGTCTCCTAGGCAGCAGTCCTGGGCCATCCTAGCAAGACAGCACTGGTAGAGCTGCCTCTTGTGAGCAGCTAAAGAGTCTCAAGCAAGGATGCTGAATTCTTTACTTTTTTTTTAGTAGAAGGACTTAAAATCAGGTGCCTTGTGTTTGACAGGCAAGCCCTTCACCTCTTGAACTATACCCTCAATCCTTTTCAGTTTATCTTCAGAGAGGATCTTGCACTAACTCTTCCAGAACAGCAGTCTCCCACCAACAATCCTGTCACTGTCTCGAGTAGCTGGGATTCATCTAGCACCACCATGCCTAGTCATTGCATTGGGGAAAAAAACAAAAACAAGAAACAAAACATTGTATTTACCTTTAACTACTGATTTTTTTTAACCAGATGTGATGGAAGTACCAAGTTATGGGAGGTCAGGTTTAATAATAAAATGTAGCTAGTTACCAGTGGCTCATACCTGTAACTCTAGCTACTCAGGAGGCTGAAATCTGAGGATCGTGGCTTAAAGCCAGTCCAGGCAGGAAACTCTGTGAGACTCTTATCTCCAGTAAAATACAAAAAAAAAAAAAATAGCAGAAGTGGAATGGTATGGCTCAAGTAGTAAGGCACTAGCCTTGAGTAAAAGAAGCTAAGGCACTAGCCTTGAGTAAAAGAAGCTCTGGGATAGTGCCCAGGCCCTGAGTTCAAGCCCAGGAGCTAGCACAAAATAATAATAATAACAAAATGTAAGAGTAATGACAACCTCTATTTATTTATATCTTGCCATGTGTGAGCTACCGCACCTAACACTTTACAGGAAGTAAACATTTGCTTGGGGCTTATATCCTCAGTAGCTGAAATATGTTAGAAGCATAAAGTTTATGAACTGATTTTTAACTATAAGCTTAGTGATGCAGGTTTAATATTCGAGTGAGACCAGGCTGAAACCATTGGGTATCAATTTAAGAGACAGACTATGCTTATAAAAATGACTCATCACCTCAGATTGTTTCTGGAATAAGGCAATGGGATGATTAAGTAGATAAAATACAAATAGGACTCTCACTTGTCATAAGTTTCTGGATACAGGAAGGAGAGAAACCCTGATATGGAAAAAAGCCTGCAGAATTAGTGGGGAAAAGCTACCCTCAAGGCATAGGAAATAACCAAATTAAATGGGCTGCTTGCAGGCACAAGTCTACTGTGGGCTAATTTGTTTCTTGCAAAAAAGAAAAAAAAACCCTCTCAACTCATTTTTGTCCTCTTAAATTTTAAACAGGCTCTGTGTAATTGCCTTTTCTTCCTCTTAAGACTGTTGCTTGGGTAGGTTGGGGGAGAAATAAGAAAGAAAAGAGAGAGAGAGGGACAGAAAGAGAGGAGAGAGGAATGGGGGAGGAAGAGGAGAGAGAGAAACAGAGAGAGAGAGAGAGAGATGAGAGACTGTCCTGGGCTTCATCTCATAGCTTATTAGGGATGCTAATAAGTCCCATCTTAGTATAAAGAGGAGATGGCTATAGTTCATCTCTTTGAAACATCAGTGTTTACTCTTTTTTTTTCCTTGAGAAAAACTCCACCTTCTATTTCCTTTCATCTCTGGCTGTGCATGAGAAGCTGTAGGTTAAAGGCACTTCCTGGACCCATTAATTACACCCTGACCTCATTGCTACCATTGCTACCAGACAGGCCACAGAGGCAGCCGGAAGCCTGCTTCTCCAGGTGACCTGCTTGTGTCTTCCCCATCCTTGCCAGGCCTTCATTTCTTCACTGGACAGTTGTGGGAGGCATGTCCTCCACCAGGCACTGGGAAATGCGGAGGAAACAACAAAGAAAATAAGTTTGCCATGTGCTGAGACGATGAGGCTGGCCGGCCATCGTAGTGCCTTTGCTAGGAGAGAGGCTGCGGAGCTTACCGAGAGCCATTCACAGAACGTGAGATCAGGACTGCATGCTTCCCGAAGGCAGGGGAGAGGGGGAAGCAGAGATCCCATGGCTAAACAGAAGTGAGAGTCAGATTGAAGCAAGAGGAAAGGCAGAGGGCTCCCAGCCATGAATACGACGATGTGCAAGTGTTAAAGCTAGAGTGACAGGTGCATCCTATGTGTGTACGGGGGGAGGGGCAGCAGGGGAGCTAAAAGGAGAGGAGTGGGAGGAGGAAGAGGGATGGTGTGAAGAGGGTTAAGCTGAAGGTTTTGGCGAACAGCCCTATTGCAAGTCTAAGGAGCTGGGCTTTTATGCTAGCAATATGTAGAAATTAGGTAGAAATATGGTATTGTGCCCACATCCCCACCCAACCTATCTGGTTAGGAAGTCTTGCCAAGTCTCTCTCCTTCCCTGGACTAAGAATATGAATCCCACTAAGGTGGAAATCAGGCCTAATTCATCTTTATAGACTTGATGTCTACCAGGTGTATGACATGTATTCTCTCAATAAACGTCTATAAAACAACGGGGACTGTAAATGCCCTGTACATCCATTTCCTTCCAGGTTAAACAGGCCCTGCTGCATTTTGCTCGCTGTAGCCACAGGACTGTGTCAGAAAGAGCTATGGATGGCTCTGCCGGCCTCCTGCACCATCAACCCCATTGTCAGTGTTCCTAGAATTGTAGTGGGCAGCCAGTCACTGAACACTTACAACTGGTGACGGATGGATGGATGGACAGTGGACGGATGTATGAGTGGATGGATGGATGGATGGGTGGATAGATGGATGGATAGAACATGGAGAAAACAATGCAGCTCACTTTCAGAGAGAAGGTTGCACTCAGTATCTGAGCAGTTATAAATAAGCTTTGAAAGCAGGAATGTGCTTATCAGAGAGATTTGCTTTTAAGAGTCGGGACTGAAGGCTGTGACTTGTTACGATAGTGAAGGTTTCTAATGAAGCTATGTTAATTGGCATATGAACAAGAAATGGAAAGCTAAATTGGCTCTCTAAAGCAAGGGCTGCAGCTCCCTGATGCTTAGTGAGGTCTATCTAAGACTCCCCCAAGAAAGGAGAGTAAGGACAGAAATTCTGAAGAGTGAAAGAAATTGCACTTGAAGCAGAGATTATATTATGCTCTCTCTCTCTCTCTCTCTCTCTCACACACACACACACATGCA
The DNA here is from genome assembly GCF_019054845.1 of Dipodomys spectabilis. Taxonomy (NCBI): domain Eukaryota; kingdom Metazoa; phylum Chordata; class Mammalia; order Rodentia; family Heteromyidae; genus Dipodomys; species Dipodomys spectabilis. Next base: position 17,713,958 of record NW_024870679.1, read on the forward strand.
TGCACACACACACATGCATGTATGCAAGAGATGGTGCAAAGGACAGAATTGCCTTTTCTCCAATTACCAAAGAATTATGATTATTTTGAATATCTTGAAAAATAAATTTAAAGAGGAAAAATATCAGTAATATTATTTATATTTATCCTAGCATAGAAATATTAATAGTTTGTATTATTAATTTTGGATCTTTTTATGCTTACATAAAACATTATAATATACTACTGGAGACCATGAAAGTCTGTCCTCAAATAGACATGGTCTTAGCTCGAGGACTGCCCTTTTCCTACCTTCTTGGTTGAAATGTGGTTTACTTACCTAAGCCTCAATTTTCTTTTCAATAAACTAAGGATAATGATAATAATAATATATGACCTATAGGTTTGTTTTTTGAAGACAACATGAAATAACATACATAAAGTGCAGAGAGTACATGAAATGTTTAGCATGTGCTAGCACACACAGAACAGACACAGTAAGTGGTGGATAGTCTATGTTTTTTTTAACAAAACTCTGTGTGTGTGTGTGTGTGTGTGTGTGTGTGTGTATGTATATACGTATGTGTGTGTGTAATTTTGTATCCTACTTTTTCTTCCTAATACCTTCAACATATTCCATCACATAAGTGTTGGATAACTTATTTCACTATTCTGTTGCAGTTAGAAAGCTAGTTTGGTGCTAACAATAGCAATAAAACATTACACTGTAATCCTTACAATAGCCATAATCATTTTTCTTAGGCTGATTGCTTGAAATGGAACTATTAGGTCAAAGGGCATGAATAGTTTAAGATTACAATGATCCAGAGCTGAATTTTCCCCTCGGAAGGCTATAATTCATTCCATACCATCAATGGAATATATGGATAAGCAGATATATAGCTTGTCAATTTAGTAGGCCCAAGCACTCTCATTTTAATTAATTAATTAGCTAGATAATTAATTTTGATGCATGTGTGCTGGTCCTGGGGTATGAACTCAGGGCCTAGGTACTGTTCCTGAGGCGTTTTACTCAAGGCCAGTGCTCTAGCATTTGAACCCCAACTCCACTTGTGGACATTTTTGTGCTTAATTGGAGATAAGAGTCTCATGGACCTTCGTGCTCTAGCTGGCTTTGAACCACAATCCTCAGATCTCAGCCTCTTGGATAGCAGGCATGAGCTACCAGTGTCTGGCATTTGTTTTTAAATATTATAAAATAATATCGATTGATATAATCAAACGTGAATATCTAATGTAATTTTTTTGTGTGTGGGGCCTGAACTTTGGGCCTGGGAGCTATCCCTCAGCTCTTCAGCTCAAAGGTAGCGCTTGAGCCACAGCGCCACTTCTGGCTTTTTCTGCTTCTGTGGTGCTGAGGAATTAACCCAGGGCCTCATGCACACAAGGCAAGCACTCTACCACTGAACCATCTTCCTAGTCCCTGTATTCTTAAATTAGTATTAATTCATTTCTTTGAAGTTCCATTTCCCTGGGACATTTCATATTCCTATTGTTGGTTATATGGATAAGAAATGCCCCACTCATGCTAAAGACACTGGCATTACCCCACAAAAGGTAAAATCAATGTGAGAATTTCATGACCGTCTTCTGTTGTTGTCTATGTTGTATGTAGCATAACTGAGCAAGAGAAGCTGGATTTGTATTTGTACAAGGGCAGGAGCTTGGCACCAGGGCTTATGACTATGATTCTAGCTACTTAGGAGGCTGAGATTGGGAAGATAGACATGTCAGTCCACGATACAGTTGTCAGTCCAATCTGGACAGTAGAGTCTGCAAGACTATCTCCATGGAAGGAAGTTAGAGACAAACATGACCCTGTGACCCTGATGAAGACAGAAAGCTAAAGTAGGAGGATCACAGCTCAGGTGGGAAGGGAGACCTAGCCTAAAGACAACCAGTAAGAAAAAAAACAGGACTGGAGGTGCTGTTCAGAGGTAGAATGCCTGCCTGGCAAGCATAAGGTCCTATGTTCAAAACCCAGTATTGCAAATGGAGTTGGCTTAGCATCTTTCCACATGAAACACTGGGAGGCCCCATAAGGGAGTGTGAAAAGCTAGCATGGTCCCCTCTCTGTGGCTAGAGATCCCCCTCGGAAGGAAAGGACCACTTCATTTCCCTGTGTGGCCTCTCACAGTTCTGTAACACTGAAGTTATGTTAGGGCGGTGTTGATTTTATGTTTTGTATAAAATCAGTCATGATTTTATTCCAATGCCTATATCAGGTGGCCTTTTTGAATAGATAAACGAAGGCCAGTTTACAAACTATCCCTTGCTCCAAGTACAGACACATGCCATGCAGATCCCACCGTTTGCTGTTCTTTGCAGCAAGTTCATAGTAATGACCACAGACTTTCAAAAATAAGGCTATCTTTGTTCTTCTTATGCCTAGGCAGTATTTAATGGAAAAGCCTATTTGTCGTTTAAAAAATATGTTTAAAGGCAGAGCACATAATGAAGAAATAAATGAGTGCAAAATGGGTGGGAAGGTTTGTTGTTGTTGTTGTTTGTTTGTTTACTGACCAGTCTACCCTAGCTCTTCCCCCTGGATTCTTTCATACAAAGAAGACATTGTTATTGGAGCCATTACAGAGCTCCTTGCTCGGCCTGGCTGTGCAGGCTCGAGGGAAATGGCTATAGATTGCAGCAGAAAAGTCCTTCAGAGAGAGCACATGTGACCTCCCGTTTCTAGGAAAGAATACACTAGAACACTTCAGCTGAATAGACAAATTTTTCCAAATGTTTTAAAAACATCAGTTTTGAAACCAAAAGAGGAAGATGCTAAGAAATGGATTTAGCCTATCCACACCTGACAATGCAGTGCCCATTTCTTTTGAACACAGACATGAGGGGCTTGCTTCGGTGCGAATGGGGGACCTTCAGGAGGGGGGGAAAACCCATCCCATCTCAACAATTAAGCAGCAATTGACAAGAAGCAGGCAAGAAAAGATGGCTCTGTGTTATACAATAGCTCAGGGGCTTTTCATTTTGGGGCATAAAGACAGAACAGAGAATGTTGTTTTCTTTTTAAAGCCCTTTTAAAAATGGTAACTGCATTCTGCTCTTGTCGATGTATTACTTATGACATCCCAGTTTTCATCCGTTCATGATTTTACATTAGAGTTAAATCTCTGCAGCTTGAATCTCACGGCTGAGTTAGCCAGAGCCCATAAAATATTGAAACCTTTAGAGCAGCAGCCAGCCAGGTTGAGAGAAGTTCATGTCCAAAGCTGAGCTTTAGATTCTGAGACATCCCAATTGGAGTGTAGTACAGAAAAAAGGACTGATAAAATTTTCATAAAAATGAGCTAAGGATATTGCTAGCATGCTTCTCAGCATCTATATGAAAACTTAATCTGAGCTAATGGAAAGGATATGAAAGCCTTTCTCAATTCAAACACAGCCAATGCATGATTCATAAATTATTGTCAGAGAAGTGATTCGGCTTCCAGATTTATTCTCTTTTGGGTAGAGGCAAGCGGAGGAAAACTGGGTCTTTTTGACCTTTAATGCTAGCAAATTTTACAGTAGAGCTGTCAATATAACCAAGTAAACTGGTCATTTCTCCAAACGGCAACAAAATACCCACATAAACCCCACGCTCGCTAATATTAACTTGGTCTACGAGGTTACAGACAGCACATTCAGAGCAGCGAAGCCATCTGAACATATCTTGCTGTACAGAACAGAAGGGAAATGTCTGTGTGACCATGTCCACAGGGTCATGGCTCTGTTCGTCAGTGTGCCTGTCTAGATGTCCCCTTTCTTTCATACCCTTTGAGTGGTGACAACTACATTGTCTCATGTTATCTTAAAATGAAGAAATTATTATTATTATTTATTATTATTAATTCAATTTGTTGATCAAGAAAATGAGTTGTGTGTGTGTGTGTGTGTGTTGGCTCACACAGCAATAGTGCTCTATGGAAATTATAGAAGTACAAGTGTGTGAAAGAGATACAAGCAGGGTAGTAGAACAGAAGCAATCATTCCTACATGCTATAAGTGTATATGCATGTGTGTGCACATGCAAGTGCACATGTGTGTGCATTCTTGTGTGTGTGTGCAAATGTGTACATGCACGTGCCAATACTGGGGCTTAACCTCACAGTCTCGTGCTTTTGCTTGGCTTTCTTATGCAAGACTGGCCCTCTACCACCTAAGCCACACCTCCAAGTGCTATTACATATTTCTGAGCCCCTACAAAAGGCTAACTATTCTGGAAAATAAAAATAGGAGATTGCATTTTATCGCCTGTGCAATGCAGTTGTTGAATGTCAAACCTAAAGAGATTCTTAAGTCCAGTCTTTCTCCTCAACGCTGTCGTCTCCTGTGTTAACAGTTCCACTGAGAGGGCCACTGGACTAGATCACATGAACTTAATAAGAATCTGCACCCTCTGTCCACAGGATCCTTTTCTCAGCCAATAACCCAAGTGGGACATTAGGAATCCATCTTGATTCCTCATCTCTCAAAGCCCTGCATGTGGAATCACCACGTGATGAAAGCCCATTGGATGATAACTTTGTGCTCCTGCAATGTTGCCGCAGGTGTCATCATTGAGACTGTTTGAAATTCTGAGTTACTTTCTCTGCCTATGAGCTCTTCTTCCTCCATTCTGTAACCTCTGTTTCTGCATTTCTGTCCAAGACAGACTCAATCACGTTACCCATGCTGCTTTTGTTTTAATCAGTCATGGCGCTTGAACTCAGGGCCTGGGAGCTGTCCCTGGGCTCTTTTTTCTAAAGGATAGCATTCAACCACTTTGAGCCTCAGCACTGCTTCTCGTTTTCTGGTGGTTTATTGGGATCTCATGGACTTGCCTGCGCAGGCTGTCCTTGAACCATGATCCTGAGATCTCAGCCTCCTGAGTAGATAAGATTACAGGTGTGAGCCACAAAAGCCCAGCTACCAATGCATTTTTAAAAAAGGCTTTTATGACCCCTCATTTTGGACAGAAATAAGCCCAAAGCCTCCTACCTCAGTCCCTCTCCCAGGACCATGCTTTAGTCATAGGTCTGTTGTTCTCAGCTATCAGCACACATTAGGTAGCATTTAGAACCAGTACCAAAGCTGGGGTTCAGTCTGAGTCAGCTGACGGGAATATGGTTAGGATTTGAAATGATCACCAGGTGGGTCTAGCACACAGCCATCTCTGCAGTGATGGCTCTTGGTGCTCTAGGCCGCTGTCCAATTTCAGCACCCACGGACTTCCATGCTTCTGGGCCTCTCTATGTGTGGCTTGAAATCCCAGTCCCTTCCATTTACGACTGTCATAAAGGCAAATGAGACTGCTTACAGTGGGGTTTTCACAATGTTGAAGGGAACTGTGGAGGTTTCCCTAGAATAAAGACATGAGGGCAAGCTTCACTGAATATCATTACACCATTTCCCCGGCTGGCATACCAGTGAAAATGTTTTCTCCATAGACCTTAAGCTTCACAACAGCAGGATTCTTAGCTATCTCGGCCCATGTTGGAACTGTGGCCCATAAAATATTTCTCAGCGTATAACAGGTGCTTAGTCAATGTTTGGTAGAACTAATACTGCTGAATTTGAGGTGAATAAGATGCACCAGTAATGCTAACTTAGAGATTTTGGCTCTGCTAGTTGTCTCAGCCTGATCCTTAAGAGAGCTATGATGGTTTTGGAGTTTAAATCTGTGGCTTCAAGTGTGAGAGCTCTCCCAGGCTTCTATTACTTGCAAACGCACAGATTGGCTTCAGGATCAAGGGTTGGGCATATGACCCTTTATGCTGGTAGCATGTGTGGAAGCATCCATGTTGCCACCTGATCCATCATTAACATATAAAGGATCTTCGGTCGGCCCGATGGAAGGTAGGTAAACTAGCATCAAAAGTGAGCATTCAGGGAAAAGGGAGAGTCAGACATCCCCATCCCCTCAAAGAGCTTACAATCTAATTTGAAATTGCTTGCTCTTGAATAAAGTAATGGGAAAATAGAATGTAATCAGTGAGTTGGTAAGTATGTTATGTGAGGTATGGCCAAGAGTATCTTGGGGCGAAAGTACTAGGATTTGAACTCAGGGTTCTGCACTTGCTAGGTAAGCACTCTACCCTGAGCGCCATACTTCCAGCCCCCCCCCCCTTTTTTCAAACTCTAGGTATTTTTTCCAATAGGATTTTTTTTTTTTGCCGAAGAAGCTACACTTCCTGCAGAGCTGGGATTATAAGCCAGTACCACCTTGCCTAGCCCACAGGAATTTAGTAATAAAGACAGATAACGCTGTACTCTTTTGACATATTGAAAAGCAAGAGTATTTTTCATAGTCCTCAAGTATGAGAGTTTGAAGGTCAAACATGGTTATTTCTCAAGGCAGAAAGCTTACACCCAGCTGCTACATTAGAATTCCACCCCTTCGGTGCCATTTTGGGGCCCTGTAATGATCTTGTATGAATTCTATTCCAGAGATACATGATGACTGTGTATTTTAAGGGTTTTAGAGATATTCATACTGTGGGAGTTGTGTTCAGGGTAGTTACTATCTGTATTTTCACACTTAAGTTCTATGAGATAATATCCCAAGACGGGAAGAAAATGTAAGTACATAATTAGGTGAACTTGAAGTCTTTCTCATTGAATCCCCTGTAGCCTGGATGTATATCTGTCACCTTCATCTAAGCAAGCCCCTTCCCAGTGCCTCTTACAGCCAGAAGGCTTCAGAGATGGGGAAGGCCGGGGATCTATTACCAGCTAGCTTCAAGGATAGGAGCCAGGCTACAGCAGGAAAACCAGAACATCATGCAAGTTGTCTCTGACTTTGAGAGTCTCTCCTTAAGGGATTCCCTTACACTCTCAGATGTATGGTACACATATGGTAGAAGCCAAAAGATGTACAGCAAGAATCAGTGAGCGATATAAATCCAGCTGAGGGGAAGAAAGAAGTTTCTTCTAATTAGCTTTGCAAAATTCATGCGGATCAGAAGACTGGGATCAGAAAACTAGAATGAGGTAGCCTTGTATACCTGTGCAGGGAACATTTTCAAAACACTTACTATAATTGTGAGACTTCAATAGGGCTTTTATTTCAAGAGCTACTAGAGGTTTGTGGGTTTTTTTTTTTTTTTAATTCTACTGTGTGGCTAAAAATGTTGCTCTCTGTGCTAGAAGATTAAAGAACACACTCTCCATTTCTGTTCTTTTTCTATGTGGGTACCTGGATGTATTAGCAGCATTTACCAAACTCCTTAAAAGGGATATCAATAGAGAAAGAAAAGAGAGAGAGAGAGACAGAGACAGAGACAGAGACAGAGAGACAGAGAGAGACAGAGACAGAGAGAGAGAGGAAGGAAGGAAGAAAGAAAGGATGAAAGGAAGGAAGGAAGGAGAGAGAGAAAGAAAGAAAAAAGAGAAAGGAAGGAAGGAAGGAAAGAAGTAAGGAAGAAAGAAAGAAGAAAGAAAGAAAGAAAAGAAAGAAAGAAAGAAAGAAAAGAAAGAAAGAAAGAAAGAAAGAAAGAAAGAAAGAAAGAAAGAAAGAAAGAAAGAAAGAAAGAAAGAAAGAAAGAAAGAAAGAAAGAAAGGAAGGAAGGAAGGAAGGAAGGAAGGAAGGAAGGAAGGAAGGAAGAGAGAAAGAGAGGGGGAGGAAGGGAGGGAGGTAGGGAGGGAAGGAGGGAGGGAGGGAGGAGGGAGGGAGGAGGGAGGGAGGGAGAGAGAGAAAAGAGGAAGGGAGGAAAGAAACAAAGAAAGAAATCAAGCTCTCACCAGAAAAATAAAATATCTAAGTGAAAGCCCAGGAAGCAGAGCTATTTTCTTGCTCACTAATTCCTTCCACTGTGGTGGCATTCTAGGGTACTTGGATATCACTTATATACTCAGATTTTTCGGGGTGCTGACCTCATTCGCTTCCTTTGTTTTTAATTGCCCAAGCAGCAGTGAAAAAAGAAGAAGAAGAAGAAGAAGAAAAAAAAAGGAGATGCAGCCACCATTACGGCTGGCCAAGTTAACATACATAAATGGCACTGTTTTATGGGGGAGACTGTAATAAGTCATGTGACTGAGGGCAAAGGCAGCCCGGCGTGCAAAGGGAGCAATTTTCTGCCCTGCAAACAGCACTTCAGGTCCTGTCGTTCATCTTTCTGTGACTTGCTCTGTCAAAGTCCGCCCGGAGCAGAGGTGTTCAGGGACCCAACAGGCCATAAGTGTCCAGCTAAAAAACCTGGGCGGTATCCCCAGGCCCTAGGAGTTCACTTTTTCAGTTGCACTGATTTACTTCAGAATGCTTCTTCAGGGAATTTCTGCCTTCTCTTGCTTTACTTTCCCATTTCCTTTCTTGTCATCTTTAAAAATCCATTAAAGATCACGCAGGCAGGTTCTGCAGGCTTCAATTCCTGAAGAGTTTCTGTCGCTTAATCAAATGCACCCTTTCAGGGAGCTCTGGTCTCCTTTGTTCTTTTTTTTTTAATTTTTATTTTAAGGGCTTGGAGATTATTAAGACTTTCAATTAGAAGTAGTGAGCCAAAATCAAGAAGGCAAAGAAAAAAAAGGCAGTGGGGAGGGGGGCAGAGGGGAGGCTGAAATTCTCAGAGAAGTCAACATTTTCCGATCAGGGCATCTAAAATGAACACTTGACTCAGAAATCCAGGGTAAAAATGCTAACTATGGCTTATTAAAAGAGGAAGCAAAATTAAAATATGTTTCCTACTTTCATCCCCCTCCTCTCTAATTATTTGTCTCCGTGTCAAGGTTAAGTGTTTATTGTCCTCACCCACTGAAGGCTGCTTTAGGAAAAGAAATCCAGCTTTTAATTTGTTTACAAATTCAGTTTCCTAGGGTATTCCTCACTCAGCAAAGCACAATTGTCTTCTGAAATCTTGCCTGTAATTTGTCTTTCTCTCCACCGAGTCTTTCTGTCTACATGCATTCACACAACTCATTCCTTGTATAATATGCATGCAGCCTCTCCACAACGCGAGAAGATTATATTCAAATGCCACCTCGCCGATCACATCATATTAATTCAGATTTGTCTATCATTTTGTGTGGTTGCTGTTTTGCCTTAGGTATTATAATAACAATACCTCACCTGTCATATCTACTAGCAGTGCCTCACCTAGGAAATGGCTCTAATACTGCTGTGATCTCACAGACCTTTTTTATTTATTTATTATTCTTATTACTATCATTATTACTACTATTATTATTACTGGCACAAGCTTACCTATTATGGCACAATAATTGAACTTTTATGGAGGACCTCTACATATGTTTTTTAATCATAGTTTACATCTAGCCTAGCTATTGTTACATACTGATAGATAATACAGCAGATTGAATCATCAAAGCCAGTTTCTTTCTTTCTTTCTTTTTTAATCTCATCTGTAAAATATCTTGTTCCCCTTTTCCAACTCCTGCCAATCTATATTTGGGCAGCTTCCGTAAGTAGTATTTTGAGGTAGATGAGCAGCTATTCAAAGTGTTATTTATTTGGGGATTTTAATATTAGGCGATATTATATGGCTGTGTGAAAAGATGCCTGGAAGGCTTGGGCTAGAAATCTGAGCTTAGGATTTCATTTCTTGTGAGAAAAATTTGAATGTACATGTTCAAAAACAAAATGCAATTTTCTTTGAAACATAATTTTTCCCCCTGAGGAACCCAAAGTAGAGCCCAATGCAAATAGAGATGTTTTGCTTTTTCCAAATAGATGGATTTTTTCCCCCTTTATATTATTGCGAAAGCTGCTTAAATAATTTTCAACTATCCACAGCTACAGGTAATTGGGTCTCAGATGCTGAGACCACTGCTCCTTCAACATGGCATACTGAATCAGAAGAAGAACCCTTTTAAGTGCCATAGATGGAAAACAAATGGTATATTTAAATAAAGCTCATCATTGCCCTAATGTATGCCGGGTTCCGTAGAGAAGGGGATGTTCCTGAAAACAGATACCATCGTATTGGCCAGGAAGCCATCTCCAATGTCTTTTCGCCTAATTAAACTGGACATGTTTTAGAGGGGGGAAAAATGAAATGACAAAGATACACTGTTAAGCTGCAAATAGCATTCTATGGCATTATCATTGCAGGGATTCCCAGGCTTGCATATTAATTGCAGGAAGGTGCTAATTTGAGTGCTTTAAGCTCCATTCACAAGCCTGTTTACATGCTTTTGTTCCACCTGGACCTGTTTGGAGGTTTGTCAAAAACCTAACAAGCAGAAAAATATTGCATTTGAAAATACACATGCATGTTTAATTAAGCCAGGGCCACTGCACGTCCCTCAATATATTTAGCCGCTGAGGTTTAAGCATCATCAGAGCATCAAGCATTATCACCTTTTGAAGTATTGCCGAATCTTTAATATTTAAAGCACAAAGCAGCCTGTAATAAAAAATTCTAGCAGACCCTAGAAGATTAAAGATGCATTAGAAATGTGACAGTTTGTAAATGGAACACCAGTATTAAAAGATTCCCCCCACCCTGACACACACACACACACACACACACACACACACACACACACACACACACACACACACTGGTATTTCACAGCATATTTTTCAGGTGTATGCTAAATTATGAATACAATTAAAGAGCTGTAATTATTCTCCGAGAGTGGACAGCACATTTAAATGCCTATGATATTTGTGATAGGCTACAGAATAGGAATTAATAGCAAAGTGGACAGAGAGAGAGAGAACAAGAAAAATCGTCCTATCAGATGTCAGATCAAGCTCTTTTAAATCTACTGAGAGCTTTACTCACTGCCTCTAATGGGTGTCAGTTAGTTAGGGGCCTGAGACCTGTGACCCTGTTCTGGATAAGTCTGTACCACTGCAGACAACTAATGTGTTGGGAAAGAATTAACCAGGGCCATGATACCCAGGTATGTCCTAGATGTCACATTTGCGACTGGCAGTCAACAAGAAAAGGCCCCGTGCTTTGTGTATTTAGGGTCTACTGATCTGCTCAAACACATGTAGTCCCTAGTACAGAGTCAGTTAGAAACAAGTATCTGTGGAATGAAGGCGTGATCAAGTGAATACTTCTAATACATTCGTATTTTCATTGAACGTATCTCTCTGGAAACCAAATCTAGCATGATAGAGTCAAAGCCATAAAATCCAGGGAGAAATGAGGTATGTTTTGTACTCCTAAGCCAAAGCCTGTGCCCCAATGCTGTTCAGATATTTGAGGCTTCTCTGTAGGCGAGAGAGCCCAGGCCTCTGCTCTTCATCACCTGTGGGCTCTGGTTGCCATCCTTGGATTCCATCAACTTGTTTCCACGTGTAGTCAATTGAGCTAATCATTCAGTTAAGCTAATCATTCAATTGAGCTAATCATCCTTTCACTTCAAAGAGACAAAAAACATCTTCCATTACATGTGGACACAGGGAATTTGCTTTAGAAGTAGTCACATACACTGGGAAAGACAGCAAAAGTTGGCATTGAGAGCACAGATTCTGGCCCTGACTACCGACCTGGGTGTGAGTCGTAGCCCTACCACCCTATTTGCTGATCTTGAGCACGCTATTAGAGTTACCCAGACCTCAGTTTCCCTAGCTGTAAAATGAAGATAGTAACAGAACCTAGTTCATATGAAGAGTGAGTTACTCTTCGTGAATGGTTGAAACTGGGCAAGGTATCTAGTAAACAAAGTTTATGACATGAAGTAAGTATTCCTTCTCTGCCGGCTGTGAACTTCTCTGGAGATGGGTCTTGGATGGTTGCAACTCTCAGGGAGATAAATGGACCCCAGGAGAAGCCTGCGCCATTACCTCGTAGAACTTGTAAAACTTGTAGCCATCATCAGGATCCCTCCTCTATCTATGGGGAATGTATTCCAAGCCCCCAGTGGATGCCTGTAACCTCAGACCGTACCAAACCCTGGCTGATCTATGTCAAGAAAATACAGTAGGGCTGGGAAGGTGGCTCAGTGGTAGAGTGCTTGCCTTGCATGCATGAGGCCCTGGGTTCGATTCTTCAGCACCACATAAGCAAAAAGAAAAAATCGGGAAGTGGCGCTGTGGCTCAAGTGGTAGAGCACTAGCCTTGAGCTGAAGAGCTGAGGGACAGCACCCAGGCCCAGAGTTCAGGTCCCACGACCGGACCCCCCCCCAAAAAAAATACATTAACAGAAAAAAATAGCAGAGCTGAGCTTCTGGCTGAGACCTTAGGACTTAGGATGGGCTCCCCAATGGAGCTACTGGGGAACTTGACTGGTTTGTCCAACCAACTACGCTGCTGAGGTCCCATACCCCTTTCTGTCCCTATAAGATGGTGCCCATGTGAGTCCTCAATTATGGCAAGGCTGCTGTTAGCAAGTTGCTCTGCAGATGAGATCCTGATATTCCTCAGGAAAGGAAGGACTATCTTGAAAGGAAGCACTATCCTCAGCATGTGAGGAACCCCGCACAGGACAATTTCCTAACTCCTCTCAGGTCTCACAACCAGACAACGGGGGCTAGGTCTCCACCCGGGCATGAACAGCATGGATGGTGTGTGTATATGTGAGTGTGTGTGTGTGAGAGAGAGAGACAAAGACAGAGACAGAGACAGAGACAGAGAGACAGAGAGAGAGAGTGGTCTAAGGAATGACCAGTAAGTTGGACTTGGTTTGTCATACTGAAATAGACAACTGATATATCTAGTCATTTGTTAAACAATAACCAAGGATAAATGAACAATGGATGTATGATGTAGTTCACTCTGAAGTACCACTGAGGCCTCTCCAGGGATCTAGAAGACATATGGTGTCCAGGTGACAAATGATGGCCATGACTGAGTGACATCAGCATGTAAATTTGCCACACCCATACCTTAGAAACTATTGCTGACACACAATCACATCTTAATTGTGGGCACGGAGGAATTCTTTGGTTTATTTATTCATTTACTAATTCAACAAATATTTGTATTTTTAGTATACAATACTAAAATAATCGACACCATTTTAAAGGAGACCATATGTTTATTACCTACAAGCTGTGTTGACAACTAACTTTCAAAAGAATTCCTTTCAACAAACATCTAGTGAGTGTGCACTATGTGCTAGGTATTGGAGGCATTATTACGTCATAAACAGGGTGAAGGAAACATAGAAAGTTCAGGAAAGTCCCCGATTATACAGAACAGGTACTCCAGTGATAAACTTTTGAAGGAAGCGTTGGTCCGAAAGCCTTGGAATGAAGCATTAGGACTCATCTTAGTTTGACTCTTAGTTCTGACACAGGTCAACTCTAATTATTAATAATAGCTAGTATCATTGGGTGTCATTACAAACATGCCAAATAATATCCGATTTAAAAATGTACTACCTCATCTAAATTTCGAAGCTATCCTATGTGCCATTATTATTCCAATTATACAAATGAGAATGTTGAGAGTTTAAAGAGGAATATTAATTGCTAATGTCTCAGAGCTAATAAGTGGCAAAGCTATGATTAAAATCCAGTTCTGTCCGATTCCTAAGCCAGGACTTTTATCTACTACTAACGTTTGAACAAATCATTATTTCTAGGGTCCAATTTATTCAAGCTTAAAACAAGGAATTTGAATCCTGTAAGCTCTAGCTTCCTCCCATCTCTAACATTTGATGGCTCATCCATTGCATCTCATATAGTATCTGCTTAGTAAATAGACTTTGAAAGATTTTAGCTAAGCATGTCCCTCAGAGAGAAATTTCCCAGCTCTGAATCTCTAATGCCTTCTAAGAATGCTGTGACTAGTTCTGAGCTCAGCCCTCAGCCCATGCTGCTCCCTTGTCCTCTGTTTCATGTCTGTATTTTGCCCTTTTCTTTTTTTAAAATTAACCTCATTTATTTAAGTTGGAACTACAAAAAAAGGTAAGCCTACAAACATCCCTGAACAGGTGAATGGATAATCAATTGTAGTATATCCCTACAACAGCATACTATTCAGCATTGAAAAAAAAACCTTCGGCTAGGGCCAGGGGTTGGGGGAAGGGGGGGATATGGGTGTGGGGGTGCGTGATATGGGAAGGGATAGGAAGGGGAAACAAAGGAGGAGGCAACAATGCTTGATAAGAAATGTACTCATTATCTTGCCCATGTAACTGTAACTCCTCTGTACGATATTTTCATAATAAAAAATAAAAAATAAATAAAAACAACTCCTTATACAAGGAACAATACGAGTGAGCTAAGAAATACAACTTTACAGGAGAATACAGTTTATTATTTCATTCATATAATGTCATTATATGCTTTGTCATCATCTTCTCATATACTATTAGCTCAAAAGGACCATATGAGAAACTTCCTGATCTAGAAATTAATTACTCAGATTTTCGTTTATTGCCAAGGTGATGTTCAGAGAGGTTACAGTTACATAAGTAAGGTAATCAGTACATTCCTTGTTAAACTGTTACCCCTTCCCTCATTTTTCTTCTACTTTCCTTTCCTCCAGCCCCCTTCCAAGTTGTATATATCATTTCCAACATATTGTCTTGTGTATATCACTGTTGCATTATAGCTCTTTTCTTTTAAAATAAAAAATAAATAGGGTTGAGAATGTGGCTTAATGGTAGAGTGCTTGCCTTGCATGCATGAAGCCCTGGATTCGAGTCCTCAGTACCACATAAACAGAAAAAGCCAGAAGTGGTACTGTGGCTCAAGTGGTAGAGTGCTAGCATTGAGCAAAAGAAGCTCAGGGATAGTGCCTAGGCCCTGCATTCAAACCCCAGGACTGGCAAACAAATAAACAAATAAATAGTAACTTTTGGGAAGAGAAGAGCCTCAAAAATACACTATTTCCAGTTCTTCTGCAGCCTAGATTATAATTTTTAATACTTACTGGGAAATCTCTTTTGAACACAGTTGCAGAAAATTAGTAAGATAACACAACATTGTCTTATAAAGCTGTTCATAATCCTCCATAGATAATACATAGTTACATTGTCTGATAAAGCATCAGGTAAAAGATTTCTAAAGAACATGGACAGTCAACCACTACCACCTTTCCTTTTCTGTCCTGTGAGTCAACAAAATGACAACAAAAGTACATGTAAACCATATGGCTGAAAAGAGAGGAAAACCTACAAGAAGATGAGAGATTCTAATGCAGTGTATAATAATGATAATTGATATGAAGTACTATTTGCCATTGCAGAATAGAAGGGAAATACAGCCTAAAGCCTAGATAGAGAGAGAACTGTAAAAAGCCAGCTTGTTCCTCTAGCAAATCCCAGAAATGATCAGACTGGAAGACACCTGGTATCACAGAAGTATATGTGTGTGTGTATATGTGGTGTGTGGAGGTCAGGACAGGATGTTAATAATGGTGTTGAGACCAGGGTAGCTAGTTAAAATTCTTTATATAGCATTATCGGATCTGTTGGTTCTCTTCTCACCTAGTCCCAGTCAACTTCCTTTCATGTAGGAGATCAAAGGGATATTTTTCTGGATAAATTATACTAAAGAAATTCTGAGTTTGGAAAAAAAAGAAGACAGCAAAGAGTGAAGGTGAGGTGTAGAGGTCTGAAAAGTTTAGGGGTGAGTGTTTCTCTTCTGGTTCTGGCGGATTACTTTGTTCCAGTGAGAGCAAGCAGGAGAGCCGACTGGTATAAAATATTTACAAAGATCTAGTTAGAGATAGAAGATGTAAGGCACCAAGATTTCTTAGAGAAGGAAAGCTTTGCTTTTCAATTTGTGAGTGGCGATCATGAGACATCAGTCTTACTGGCTGAGAGAGGCAATAATGTATATTCAGAGACAAACAAGATAAAAACTTTATGTTATGTTGCAAACCTTTAAGCCTTCTATCTTAGAAGTAGGGGGAAACTCAAAATGTACCAGTCCTCCTAAGTCTACACCTAGACTTTGTGAAGGGAATTTATTCCAGGCCAAAATGCCTACCAGAAGCAAATGTTTGTTAATTCTAGAGGTAAATAACATTACCATGAGCCAAAACCTTTTCCTCATATGTTTTCAGTAAGATTTAATTAAATCAGGCTCGCAAACAGAAACAGGCTATCAGAAGACAAAAGCAGATGATTGAAAACAAAAAGAAAAATGACAATATCCCAAGAAATTCAGGTGTTAGAGTTTTTAGAGATTCTGAAATAGTTGTGGGGGGGGGGGGGGAAGCAAACTCATGTAAAGAAATGGAATCTATACCAATCAATGAATATTTATGGTGAAAACTAAAAAGCTTGGAAATTAAGGCAGCAACCCTTGGAAAATGAATCACTGTGGAAGAAAAGATTAGTGAACTAGAAGCTATCTCAGAAAAATATAAAGATTGAAAAAATGAAGGAAATAAGTGAGATAATGATAGGAAAAGTATGGAGCACTAATAAAAGACCATGAGAAGATTTATCAGGCTTCTGATTGGAGTTCCAGCAGGAAAGGAGAAATAATATGGGATAGAAGCAATATTAAAAGAAATTATTGCCAGAATTTTACAAAATTGAAAAGAGACATCAAGCTACACATATAGGAAGCTTTACAAACTCCAAATAAGATAAATTGAGAAAAACTTTCATAGTAAAATTTCTAACAACAATACACATAGACATACATACACTAAGCTAAACACCAAGAAAGACTCCATTACCAAAACACACACAAGAAGAAACAAAAAGTTCTGAACAGTCTTACATGTTACAGAAATGTAATTATTTAAAACCATCTGATAAATAAAATTCTAGGTTCAAGCAACTTCACTTGTCATCAGTTACAGACATTTAAAGAATAAAAATATATCAGCATTGTGTAAATACTTCTAGAGAATGGAGAATGAATGACTACTTCTCAACTTATTTTATGAGCTAGCCTAATCCTGAAAACAATCCAACTAGGATATTAGAATAAAAAGCAAAAATACAGGATAATATGGTGTTTTCTGGAAAAATTCCAAATTAAGTATTAGCAAATAAAACCCCACCATATATGAAAAGGAGATACTTGATAATCGGGTAGTGTTTATTTTGAGAATGAAAGATTAATTTAATTGATACCACAACAGATTTAATTCACTGTACCTGAATCAAAGAGGAAAACAATGATCATCTCAATAAATACAGAAAAAGCACTGAACAAAGCTAATATTTAAGGTAAATATTTGAGGGAAACTTAAAATGGACAAGTAAATTAAGCAAGGTAAAGTCTATATTCAATAATCAATTATACTTCTTTGTATAAGCAACCAAACATTAGAAGACAAAATATTTGAATCGATTTATAGTAGTACCACAGATCAAATACTAAAAAAAACCCCACCGACAAAAAAAATTCAGAATTTTTTTATAAAAGTGTAACAGATCACTAGAGGAAATTAGATATCTAAAATTAAAACAGGATGTTTCATGAACTGCAGTACTTAATATTGCAACATGAAAAGTCTTCTCCTAATTAATCTATAAATTCAGTGTGATCTCAAGCAATAACTCTTTCTCTACACCTTGGGAAACCAATCTTGAAATGTTCAGAAAGGTGAAAGATCAAGAAGCAAGACCAGAACTTAGTAACTCATCAGTCGATAATAATTTTAGTCTCTGTAGGCCAGACTGTCTCTAGAAGTTACCTAATTCTTCTGTTGTAGCCAGAGAGTAGTCATGGCCATGTTTAAACTATAAAGATGACTGGTTTTTTTTTTGTTTTTTTTGGGGGTTTTTTTGTTTTTTATTGTAAAGATACTATACAGAGGGTTACAGTTACATGAGTGAGGTAATGAGTATACTTCCTCTTGAACATTGTTACCCCCTCCATTGTTTTCCCCCTACCATCCCCTCCCTCCCTCCCTTCCCCGAGGTTCTTTTTTTTTGATTGGATTAAGTGATTACATAATTTCAAAGTCACAAGTTCATTCTAACTTTCCTGGAGCAAATTGTCTACCACAGTCTGTAATATATAACAGTGTTCACATGTTATATACCATATTTGTGATCAGCAGCATGGGGATATTTAGTAGTGGTTCAACCAGATGAGCGGGAGTTCTTTGTTTCTTAAGTCCTGTTAGTTTTGTCGTATCACCTAACATTTTGGATTTAGCATCCACTTATCAGGGAGACCATGTACCGTTTGTCTCTTCGTTCTTGGCTTACCTTGCTCAACATGATTCCTTCTAGCTCCATCCATTTCCCTGCAAATGCCATTATTTTGTCATTTCTAATGGCTGCATAATATTCCATTGTGTATAGATACCACAATTTTTGGATCCATTCATCTGTGGTGGGGCATCTAGGTTGTTTCCATATCCTAGCTATTGCGAACAGTGCTGCAATAAACATGGAGGTGCACGTGTCCTTGTATATTGGTTCCTGTTGTTCAGGGTAGATGCCTAGAAGTGGTATGACTGGGTCGTAAGGGAGGTCAATCTTTAGCTTTCTAAGGACCCTCCAGACTGCTTTCCAAAGTGGTTGTATAAATGTACATTCCCACCAGCAGTGGAATAGGGTTCCTCTTTCTCCACATCCCCTCCAGCATTTGTCGTTGGCTGATTTGTGGATGTGGGACATTCTGACTGGGGTAAGGTGGTAAGATGACTGTTTTTTTAAAAAAAAAAAAGTTTATTTAAAAATTTAGTTACATGAACTGGCCATTGTAGTTTGACTCCTAGACAAGACAATCTTGAAAAAGAACAATGTTGGCAGACTTAAACTGTAGGACTTCTAGACATGTATTCAAAATAAGCCAGTGAAATAAAAAAATGCAGATACAAGCTTACACATAAATGGACACCTGGCAAAGGGAATATTATAGAACTCATAGACAGCCTTTTCCCCTTAGTGCAACCTGATTAAGTAATATAGTTTCAAAGGTTACCTCCAAGTGTAATTGCAGGAAGGAAGCATGAAAAACCCAAAGCGGCTGTGGGATTGCAGATGTGGTTTCTATGGCTAGCCTAGCATAAGTAGTAAAGTTGAAGATGACCAGCCACATTCCCCTGGGGATGAATCACTATGTCTTCTTTTCTGAGCAAACAAATCATAGTGCCGGTTCAGCCACAGAAGCGCTCATGTGGCATTTTCTGCCTTTCACACACATGCTTGAACATGAAGGACTGTGTTCCAGTCATGCTGGCCATGCCGTAGCTGTGGCTCACAATGAAGATGACGCACTAGAACAGTGGATGATGTACTAGAAGAGTAGTTATTTAAATAGTAAATATTGAAACAGCCGAAACAAAATATAACCCTTCCTTTTTCGATCGAGGCAACTATATGGAGACATGTGCCGAGATTCTGAGACTCATTTTGAACTTCTGACCTGCAGAACACACAAAAATGGATAAACTTGCATGGTTTTACATTGACTTTGCGATAATTTGTCATAGCAACAAATAAGAAACTAATATGACATACAATAATGAATCTTGGTTGGTAGCTGGGGATTTATGGGCAGATCAGCTTTGGCAATAGTTATATAGAACTTGAACCCAGCACCTGAGTAGAAGTTCATATCCAGGCACCAGGCACACAGGGTATCATTCCCAGAGAGGACCATAGCCTCCTGATGGCTGCTCTGGCATCCCTCCATCCAGCAGGAGGACTATCTGGGAGCCACTCAAGAGCACAGTGGACCCTGGGAAGATTTGGTGAAGTTGGAATGAGGGAAGTTAAAATGAAACAAGTCAAATCAGCAAAGTGAAACAAGGAAGTGACAATGAGGAGAGCAAAATCAGCCTGACATCAGACTTAATAGTGAGAAAGACATGAAGACACTGGTAGAACTGGGGTTTGAACTGACAGCTTCAAATGGTTCTCTATCACTGAGCCCTGCCTCCAGCCTTTACTATTCTTGAAGTAGCTCTTGTCTTCAAGTCACCTTGGAAATTGGAGGAGTCTAGGCCTATGGATAAGAATCTCAATAGTCAGCTGGAATACAGGTGTCCATAGACTATTTTAAGAGGAAGCTACTGGAACCGTTTTTGAAAAGCTAAAAGTTATTACTTTTGATAAATCCTGGAGTTAGGCTTTGTAAGTAGTCTGTGCAAATGACTTTCTTTGAGCTGAGGGTCTTATGCTTTTTGTTCTTGATTTGAAATTGGAAATTTATCAAATGAAACTCTTCAGAAAATGTACTAAGCCACCCACTTGGCAATATTTTTGTTTTGACACTCTGTCCTTAGTAAATGTCACTCTTGATGAACATGTTTGGGACTTTAATGTCCTTATGAGGAGAGAAACCACCAGCACCTTTGCTAGTATCAGTCTGGAACTGATACAGCTGTGTCACTATTCTCTTCCATTGTCTCCAGGCTCTTTGGGGTTCCTTTGGAGATCCCTGTTAGGTTATATGGCTTCACTAGAGCACTGTGGCTGAATCCACGTTTATAGCATGAGGATGGTGAAGTAGAAAGAGGATCTAGCATCAGAGTACAAGTCAGGAGGTCTAAGTGTTCTAGTCTCATCTGTCACTCACTGTTTCTGTTACTTTCCATACTCTGCCCAATCTTCATCCCAGGGTTGCATCATGTAGTCCCCACGGAATACTACATTCCAAAATATTTGCAGAAAGGAGGAGGCGGGCCTTGTGTTTTCAGTGCTGCTACTGCCTCTGGGTAATTCTGACCCGTTAATTCCCTGCTAAGATGCTACTTTACTCCAAGATGGTTTCCGTGATTATCATGACCAAGTTAACTTTCCACCCAAGTGTTTGCATTTACATCATGTTGACTTCACAGCATGGTCTACACCAGAATCAATTATTTGGCCTTTCTTTAGATTAAAAATGTCAATGAGAAGCTGGGTGCTGGTGGCTCATGCCTGTAATCATAACTACTCAGGAGGCTGAGATCTGAGGATCATGGTTCAAAGCCAGCTGGGGCAGAAAAGTCTATAGATTGTTATATCCAACTAACCACCAGAAAACCAGAAGTGGTGCTGTAGCTCAAAGTGGTAGAGCACTAGCCTTGAGCAAAGGAGCTCAGGGACAGTGCCCAGGCCCCAAGTTGATGGCCATGACCAAAAAACAAACAAACAAAACTTCATGAGGATAAAGGTCAGTGTGGTTGCTTAATCCATGCCTTCTCCCTATGGTAGTCATTGGTTGATAAATAAATTCTTAATAGTAACTACCCAAAAGCATAGACATATGTCTGTCATGTAAAAGAAAAAAAATCAGCTCTGTCATTAACCCTTTCATTTGCAGTATCTCCCCTTTGACTTTTTTTTTTTTTTGTCAGTTGTGGGGCTTGAACTCTGGGCCTGGGTGCTGTCCCTCAGCTCTTCAGCTCAAGGCTAGCGCTCTACCACTTGAGCCACAGCGCCACTTCCAGTATTTCTGAGTGGTTTATTGGAGATAAGAGTCTCACAGACTTTCCTGCCCAGGTTCGCTTTGAACCATGATCCTCAGATCTCAGCCTCCTGTATAGCTAGGATGACAGGCATGAGCCACCGGCGCCCAGTTCCCCTTTGACTTTGACTTGTGTTCTGTGATTACTAAACGCAGATGACATGGTAGGTTTATTTGTATGACACTCTGTCTCCCATGGGACCACAGTGTGGGCCTTCTCCCCCTCAAATAAATAAATAAATAAATAAATAAATAAACCATCCACCATATTCCAGACAGTCAATATCTCCAATGAGGCCATTTATGTTGGTGCAGTCATATGTATCTGAATTATACACAAATGATGGTAAATCTAGACTCTGCTAGACTTGGTTCCTATGACATGTTGGAGAAGAGAGATCTATGTTCTGAAAATCCTGCCCAGTTTTTCCTTCTCTTGGAGGCCTGGCAGGGCGGGTAGAGCACACTGATTACTGAGTAGCTTAAACTAGAGGTAGAGCTTGATCCTGAAAATGCCACATATATTACCCAGGAAACTGGCACTTCTTGGGTCCCGGCTCTGCAGTTATGAGCATGAAGACTTGGGCCTTGGAGGTATTTTCATTATAAACTCATGCAAATTTAATCTACCCAGTAGAAATCAACATTAAAAGTCTGAAATGAACTAATACATTCAGATAAGCTTGTTGGCAGGAACTCTTTTACGCCATGCAAAATAGCTCTTCAAAGACTTTTTATTTGGTACCAGGGTTTCTTTCCTTATTAGAGGATGTTAGAGTACTTAAATTCTCCATTAGGTTGCTGTGGCTAATGACCATGCCAGTTTTACTCATGCCAGTTTTACTCCTGTATTGTATTTTGAAATTCTTTTTGGATGCAGACATAACGTGCATATGCTAAAGAAAATAAGAAAATAATGTTTGGAGGTTTTCTTTTCTTTTCTCTCTTTCTTTCTTTTCTTTTTTTTTTTTTGTCATTTATGGATCTTGAACCCAGGGCATGCGTACTGTCCCTGAGCTCTTTGGCTCAAGGCTAGTTCTGTAACACTTCAGGCCACAGTGCCACTTCCAGTTTTTGAGTGATTAATTGGAGATAAGAGTCTCAAGGAGACTTTTCTTCCCCAGATCGCTTTGAACTATGATCCTCATATCTAAGCCTCCTAAGTACTAGGATCACAGGCGTGAGCCACTGGCACCCTGCTGTTTAGAGGTTCTCTGTTCCATCAAATATAGATATAAAATTTGGGCAAAAATCCACCAATTTTCATTAAATTAGTAAGGGATTCTTTACCATATGGTATTCAATACCAAGATGATGATGATGACAAATATTTCGATATTACTTTATTGTGAAAGACAGCTTTATGCCTTCAATATTCATTTTTAAATGTAAAATAATTAAATTACTTATAACAATTTTTAATATGGATGAGTTACCACTAACATTTTGTTATTTTCTACTTGTTCCTTGGTGCTTTGATGGTTTTTTCCTATACTTTTCTCCTTTCCTTTAGCTCGAGTATTTTTGTATTTCATTTCCTTTTGCAGGAAAGCAGGCATGACTTTGATGGATATTTTCACATTTTTAATCTGGATCTTTAAATTCCCACAGTTTATTTTCAAGTAATATTATCCACTTAACATATAGCTAAGAACCAAACAACAGTAGGCTTCCCTATCTCCCCTCTGGGCCTTTATGCTGTTGCTATACATTTTATGCTTATATATGTGCCACAGTCTCTTTCTGCTGCTACAACAGGAAATCTGGGACTGGGTAAATTATAATGTATAGAAATCTAAAAGATATTGATTCTGTGGCTGGGAAGTCTAATATAACATATTGCCACCCAGTGGGGGCCTTGGTGCAGTGCCCAGAATGAGGTGACATAAGACATGACAAAAGATGACAGGGAAAAAGAGAGCAGACATAGGCCCATATTTGTTCTTTGATTTTTGAATTCAAGCACACAATAATAACATCAATCTAGTTATGAGAAAAGAGTCTCCTGGACTGTGACTTCTTAATAATCCCGTGTGTGTGTGTATGTGTGTGTGTGTGTGTGTGTGTGTGTGTGTGTGTGTGTGTGTGTGTGTGTGTGTTGCTGGGAAGTGAGCCCAGAACTTCATGCGTGCTAAACAAGTGCTGTATCACTGAGCTAGATTTTCAGTCCAATTTTCCCAATTCTTCATCTTGTTACATTGGCAATTAAGTTTCAGTGTAGATATTGTAAGGGATAAACATGCAAATAATATGTATATCACACAATAGCAGTATCGATAATATCACTTTTGCTTTATGGTTTGACTCTGCTTAATGGAGGTTTAAGTCATATGACTCTGTCTTTACCTACATACTTACCTTTCCTGCTGCTTCTCATTCCTTTGTTTAGATACAAATTTACATTTGATATTGATTTTACACTTAATAGACCTTTAGGAAATCATTTCCTACAGTGTGTATCTACTAAAAGTGATATATATTTATATGTCTACTAAAAGTGAAACATATATAAATGTAAAGAGAGAGACAGAGACAAAGAGGTAGGGGTGTGTGTGGGTGTGTGTCTGTGTGTGGTGTGTGTGTGTGTGTGTGTGTGTGTGTGTGTGTGTGTGTGTGCTTGCGTGCCAGCCCTGGGGCTTGATTTTAGGGCCTAAGTGCTATCCCTGGGCCTTTTTTGCTCAAGACTGGTGTTCTTTCACTTAAACCACATTTCCACATTTTTGATGGTTATTTGGAAATAAGAGTCTCACAAACTTTCCTGCCCAGACTGGCTGCTCAGATCTCAGCCTCTTGAGTAGGTAAGGCTATAAATAACATGAATCATCAGCTCCTGGCTATATATTGTTTTTTATATGACTTTCTTCATATTTGTTGTTTTTTTTGCAGTATATTTAATAAGTAAAGACTTCTAGTTTGGGAACTTTTTATTCTGTCACTTTAATGATGTTCCTCCAGTGCTTTCTATTTTGAATTGTTTCAGATGAGGAGATTCTGTCATTGGTATACTGTTCCTTTAGACATAATGTGTCCTCTCTGGTTACATTTAAAGATTTTTCTCTTTATCATTAGTTTTAACCAATTTAGATATGATGAGCCCTCAAGTTGTTTCTTTTGCTTGAGATTCATTACACTTCTTGGAACTGTGGGTTTATGGTTTTGATCAAACTTAGAAGGTTTTTTGGTCCAGTTTTTCCATTATTTACTGTCTCTCTTCTCTCTCCTTTGCTTTAGAGACTCAATAAAACAGACATTATGACTCTGAAACTGTTCTACTGTTCCCTAATGCTTTGCCTATTTCATGTGTTTTAGTCTCATTCCTCTCTGAGCTTCATCTTGTATAGTTTCTATTGCTGTGTGCATTTGAGTTCCTCAAACTTCGGCAGCATTCAATCCATTCTCGTGTCACCTACTGTATGTTTCATCCCAAAAGTGATCATTTTAATCTATGGAAGTTTGACACGAGACCTCACTGTATATTCCATGCATTTCTGTAGTCATTATATCCAATCATTTCTCTAAAGAATATAGATATAACTATCATTGGAATGTCCTATTAATTTGTTCATCAATATAATTTCCAGTTTAGCTTGGATTATTGCTTTTTCTTCTTATACTGTACCTTATTTTCCTGCCTTTTAATATACCTGCTAATTTATTTGATGTCAGGATTTGTGAATTCTACCTTGTTGGAAATAGTACATTTCCATATTTCTACAATCTTAAATGTCTTATTGGATGTGGCTCCCTGGGGACACTTTGATTCTAACTTTTTCTCCAATTGTTACTTTAACAAAAAAACTAATTGCATTCTTCAGTACACCAAACTATGGGGTTTTCCATTCTGGCTGTCAGTATCAGACACTAGTTCCTGATCCCATGGCAGTTGCAGGTCTTATTCCTCTTGTTTTCTAGGTGGCTTTTCCCAGCCTTAGCTCATTTACTGACAAGCATGGCTGCTTATAGCTCAGCTAAACACTTAGAGAGACCCTCTAAATAGGTCCTGAGTTTTCTTTCTGAATATCTGATCTCTGTCTCTGTCTCTGTCACTCTGTCTCTCTCTTATACTCTGCACACAGTAGCCTAGAATTCCCAAAACTCCCAACCTTGTATCCTTAACTCAGGCTCCACCTGGTATTCATTCTCTCCCTGATTCATGGTCAGAAACCCCTTTTAACACTGTAAGGTGGATCCATTCTAAAGCTCAACTCATTTGTTTCTCATCTCCCAGGGTTCTATCTCTCCTTCATCGATGACCAATGTCTTGCTTTGTTTCTTTGCTATCCTCCCCTCGCTCCCTCCCTTCTTTCCTTTCTCCTTCCCACCTTCCCTTCCTCCCTCCTTCCCTCCCTCCCACCTTCCCTCCCTCTCTCACTCCCTCCATCCTTCCTGCCCTCCATCCCTTCTTTATTTTTCTTTCTGACTTGGTGTTTCAGGCATGGAGGTAACCCTGCTACTCCTCCAGATATGGAAGAGTCTATTTCTAGTCAGTGTGAGTCTGTTTATATGCCAGACACATAGTCATACATGGCCATAGACTATCAATTAGGTAACAAGCATTCAACCTATAGATTTTGTTGCTTTCCTTTTCCAGGAAAGCCATAAAAGATGAATAATGCCTTGCTTTTCCCTTTATCCTGTAAGCAGTCAAGCCCACCCTGGTTTGATGCCGATTTATTTGCTTGTGACATATCAAAGTAAAATTTGAGTCCTGAAACGTGGGCAGATCTGAGTTCTCTAGGCCAGGTAATGTTTGGCCTCTGTGTGTCCCTGAATTTTCTAGATCCTATTTTCCCATTATTTAGAGCAGATCTCTGTAGGTGAGCACAGAGTAAGCATTCTGAGCCTTCTGCTGTGCCAAGACACGAAAGGAAGCTCTTTGTTAGGAGCAGATGTCTGAGACATGGAAATAGCTTGGCTTCCCCCTGCAAAGTCATAGAAAGCCGTAAATTCACAGGCAATTTCAAACTTGGTGGTAGCCAAGTTGTCGCAACACTCTTAGGTTTAGCCTTCTGCAACTTTGGGTGAAGCTAGTTGTTATGTAAATATTCTTTTCATTTAAATACATATATCCCTGAGCTAAGTCCAAACCATCCTGGATTTACTTTGCTCCTCCTCGATCTCCACCCCTGATCTGTTCCTGGATGAGTCTGTGCTTGGATCCTTCAAGCACAGTGATAATTTTTCCTAACCCAGCCGAGCTAGTCATTATTTATTAGACTTTGCTCTTGCTTCTCACTTTCCTAGTGGGAACATTGCAGTGGCTGCTGGCTAGCAAATTAGCCCAGGGAGCTTCTTCTGTTAGTCGCATTATACTAGTAAAAAAAAAAAAAAATTAACTGTGACATGCTCTACTCCTGCATGTATAGGTGTATGAGCATGTGTGTGTGTGTGTGTGAACAGACAGACACAGACAGACAGACAGACAGACAGACAGATAGATAGATAGATAGATATAGATAGATACACACACAGGGGTTAGAAGCACACTATAGGGGCTAATGGTAGTTTAATTGTGGCTTTCTCCCTCCTTGTACTCCCTTTCTTTGTCTAGAGTGGCTGCACAAGTACGGTCTGCTCATGTCGAGTTGTACCACATTATAAGCCGAGCTCATGGGTCTATGTGTCATCTCACTGTTTCTGCTGGGTTGTTTTCTGCCTGGATGTGATACCATGGCATCCATTGTCAGGGGGCTGCCCCAGGTCCCTGGGATGCTCAGGAGATGCGACACTTGCTTGCCATGTGATAGCAGAGGCTTCTGTTTATTTCTATAGCTGCTCCACCTGCAACTCTCCATTGGGATCCCTGGATAGCGGAGCTGATGAGGAAGCCGAAAACCACACACCCTTACCGAGGCTCTCGGAATTTTCGCTTATGGGGGTTTTTAACTAAGCACCAGGCCACTGGGACGTGTAATTTGCAAGAGCTTATTTTTCTAAAGTGTCCTTATGATTTCCAGGTTTCCATCCCACAGTTCCACAAGGTTTGAACTAATGGCATCATCAGTCCCACACAGCTTAGCCCTGGAAGGGTGACTAATACTCAATTGATTCTGCTGAAGGCAGGGGACATGTATCCGACCTTTGTCTTCATTCAGCAGCATCCAGCTTGGTGCCAGACACTAGGAAAGTACGTGCTGAGTAGCTTTAGGACACAATAGCCCATTACCATAGCGTTGAGCTGTGTGTTCGTTTTGCTGCTTCCAGGGCTTTTAAACTCAGAGCCAATAGTTACTCTGTTTGCTTGCTTGCCTTGTGCTCTGTCACTTGAGCCATGCATCCAATCCAGCATTTTGATGGTGATTTTGGAGAAGGGGATCTCATGAAGTTTTCTGCGTGGGCTGGCTTTGAACTTCTGTCTTCCAGATCTCAGCTTCCTGGGTAGGTAGGATTACTGACGTAACCCACAGACACCCAATTTAGGGTAGAGTGTTTGATCCAGGCCCCAAATTGAGCTTTTTTTTGTTCTTTTGTAATGGTCTGCCTGATTACAAAATGAAGAAAATGTGGGAGAAGGAAAATATTGACCCAAAGGATTCTTTCAATATCTGAAAGTGCTACAATCTCACCATCTGTTCATTCTGAAAGACAACACTGTATCCAGCATTTGAGATGATGGGGGAGAGATACAGGAAATGTTCTTTTAAAGGTATTATTATAGATAAAATGATTCTCTGCTCTGCCATTGGATTAATACAAGGTGAGGAGGCAGATAGGGATTTTTAGAAGGCATATTTGACCAAAGAGTAGAAATATGTGATTAATTTAACTTTGGGGGAAAAAATACACTTGGCTTTTTTTTTTCCCATTGTGCCTTAATCTACTTAATTGACTATTCTGATTATTTAGCTATGGAAGGTTTTCAAGTTGTTTTAATAAGACTCTATAATTAGGGCCAAGCTTGTAAGACAGTCAGTGGAAGGGAAGCTACAGTTACTTTATATTTGTATCTCATTAGTGAACCTTCAGATTAACATCAGCAATTCATTTTAGGAGAGATGTTGTCACGGGCAGTAAAATCCTTGTTTCCAGCCCGTCAGCCAAAGTGTGTGTCTAACCCTTAACCCGAAGCAGTGTCTTCCATGGGAGACACGTGAGAACGCCAGCCCTGTCTTGGGCTGGCCCTGTGTCTGCATGTGGGAAGTTAACCTTTGTCTGCCCTGTTCCAGGGCATGTGGTGGCACATCTCAAGAAGTGTGTGTGAGGTGGGGGGGGGAGGATGGAATGGAGCAAAAGAGCATTAGCAGATTGTGTCTCCCATCCATACCCCAGCTACTCCGGGAGAAGTCCTGTCACCCCATGGTGTGTGATTCTGCTCCAAACTATTTGCAAGAAATAATCTAAATGTCAAGTTGCGGGGAGCATGGGGCACCGCGCATGTTGAGACAAACCCAGAGTGTGAGGAAACTTAGTACAGTTGGTTCTGAAGGCTGTGCAAAAAGAAACTCTAGTCACCAAGCACCCAAGAAGTGCCCCAAGAAGCATTGTTTCTACCATTTCACAGTCAGATTCATATAAAGAGCACGTCACTGCCCTCAGAGTTTCTACCGTTCTTCTGAAGAATTACGCATTCATTGAACAAGCCCTATGCAGGTAGACACTGTGTTCGACTTTGTAGGTGTAACAGCGAACAAAACCAAGACTCTCCTCCCTCAGTTTTATCCTTCTCAAAATGTGCAGTGTGCAAACCACAGAATGGAGGAGTTCTTGGGGCTGGAGGTGATTGAGTGCTATGAATTAAAACAGAGTCAAACTAGAAAAAGAGACTGTGTTGTTCTGTAGTGAGGACGAAAAGAGACCTCTGATAGGGTGGCATGGAAGAGAATGAGTTTTTCCAGTTACAATTCTCATTTTGTCATGGTTGGGGCTTTTGTGACAGCAATCTGAGCTGGGAAAGTGGCTCATATGAGTGAACCCCCACCTTGTTGGTGACCACTGGGACAATTTAAAGAGAAAGAGTGAACATGCTCCCCTTTATTTTATATTGCCACACACTTCCTTGTCTGTACAAAGCTGGGTATGCTTTGGAACCTTCTATTGGATTCATAATTGACTGCACGGGCATATTTCCACCCCTCAGCCTCTCAAGAACTGGACTGGAGATGGGTTGCTCTTCAGGCTCTCTCAGCCACAAAGTAAAGGCTACAGTTTAACCAAAGAACCCAACAAAGAAAAGAGTTTTAATGTCCTGAAGGGACATTACAGGAGGTCAAGAAACAGATTTTTATTTCTGCTCAGCAACTGTGTGATTTTTAGCTAAATACTTGTGTTTGTTTCCTTAGATACAGAAGACAATGCTTACCTCATTGGAAGTGACTGAGTATTGAGTGAGGGCTTCATGTAAAGTTCTGAGCACAGTTTCTAGAACAAACCATGTACTTTGTATTGGCAACTGTTATGATTATTGTGAAACAAATGATTGATTGGCACAGTTCTCTTTGTGTCCAACCACTTTCTCAATGAGTATGTGTAAAGAATTTCTGGCCAGTATTATTCCTCACATTATTTCCTTCATTTATTTATAGAGTTAGGCATTTGTTTGTTCAAGAAATTAGTGAAAGGGACCTAAAAGTTTTAAAAATCTGCAGGAGAATTGAAAGGGGGAGTTTGGTAGAGAGGGGCAAAAGATGGTGGAGAGGATATGCTCAAAGTACTTGGTATGGATGGATAGAAATATAAGAAAACACACCTCTGTTTGTATAATTGATTTATACTGGTAAAAAGGAAATAAAGGGAAGTAGAAGAGAAATAGCTATGGAGGCTGGCCTGTGGCCAACCACCCTGCCAGTGTCTGTGAGGACTGGGGAAAAGAGAGGGTGTACCTCAGCTTGCTGTAGAGAAGATGAAAGCCTCAAAAGAGACTTGGTCAGATGTCTTTTTTTAATGCAATACTGGGGTTTGAACTTAGCACCTTGCAGGTGTTTGATGATCTGAGCCATGTCCTCGGAACTTCCCAGGTGGTTTTCTAAGTGCCCTGTGAGTCTAAGGCACTTACTTTCTACAAAGCACATAGGAAGCTCTGGGGAGATCCATTCAAGACCCCAGTGACTCCATCACCAGCCAGGAAATGCCACCTGTGGAACCACACAGTCAGGTCGAGAACAGTCACGAACTCAGAAGAGTATCCACTCCCCTTCCAGTTCCTCACATATCAGCCACATGCTAGCATACATGCACACACCCATCGTCTCAAATGATCCTTGAACTACAATCGACAGGACAAGTGTCCGAAGGAAACTGAGGCCCAGAGACTTTCATTAATCGCTGAAGTTTCCATAGTAGCAGAACCAGAATTCCTAGACAGAGCATGAGAACTGCAAGGCGGGGGTGGGGGGGTGGGGAGGAGCAGGGGAGGGAAGTAGGGAAGTGGTGCCCCTGGTTATCTAAGTAGTCCGGCTGAATTAGAAACACTATCTTCCTGCATCCCCTGCTGCCTTGTCGAGGCTAGTTCCTGATGAGGGACACACACACACACACACACACACACACACACACGACCTCTCATCACTTGGGCAAACCAACCCTGGAGGTCCAACAATGACGAGTCAATAGCACTGAACTCTGGTCCTCTCCCTCCTAGGCCAGGACTTTCAAGCAAGCCTTTCCAATTGGGGGTGGGGGGTGGGGTCCATCTAGTTAGCTCCCATATCCCATAAGAACATGAAGTTTTCCTTGGGGACAGTCAGACAGATGACCCCAGAGACCCTGCTGCCTGTCCCTGCCCGCGTCCAGCTTTTGTCCTCTGTCGTCCAGCCTCTGCGAGTAGCCAGCACAGGACGGCATCCTTGAAACCCAGATGTCAGCTGCTGCTGCTGCTGCCCAAAGGGAAAGGACAGTAAACAAAGCCCCTGCCCGCCTCCATCTTGGGCTCCTCTGTGTTTGAGCCGCTGTGGCAGCGCTCTGAGCTAGGAATACAGCTCCTAGACGTGTACTCCCCCCACCTGGCTGACGACCACTGGGATAATTCAAAGAGAAAGAGTAAAAAATACACCCCCCAGGTCCAGAGAGGGAGTTTCAGCCTGCAACAGGGCCGCGTGTGGGCTGCAGCCAACTTCTCTGCATGCTTCTTCCCCGTCCTCACCCCCTCCCCATGCCATTCCCCCACAAAAGGAGCAGGGCCCCATTTTCCTCCAAGACTTTGTGCCCAGGAGCTCACACAGGAGCCTCTTCTTTTATCATGTCAAGGATGGCACAGCGCGGTTTGTCCCACTGTATCTTGCAGGAGGCTGATATTCCAATGATGTTATTAAAAAGTGGCACCTTTCACCAACACTGCGAGAAAAATCTTTCCGGTGGGGGTGAGGAGCCTGCGATACATTTTCCCCAAGGAGCTCACTTCAGCCACAGCGTTTGATGTATAGTGACATCTCTCCCACTGTGATACATGCCACACACACACACACACACACACACACACACACACACTTCCCACCAACACATTTCCTAGCTGAGACCAGTAAGGAAGTTAAGGGACTTGCTCAAGGTCACACAGAGGGACAAGAAAGTCAAGTCATTTCCACAAGGGCATAAAGCCTTCATCTCAGGGCTTTCTGGCTCTTAGTCTTTCTTTCCCGACCTCTAACCTCCCACCACCTCACCTTCTTTTCAGCTGTACGAATGTGTAAGGCACAGCAGAAATGCCACCGCAATTCAGTATATCACTTATGAACCGTGGCTTTTAGCTCTCAAGAGTGAGTGCGTGGTTTATCTCTTTCCTCCTCTGGGGGATTCTCAATGGAGGATCCTGCCACTTTTTTAGCTTTGCTTTCTGGGAATGAAAATCCAGCCTATGAGCCAGATCTGTGAGCTGAAGAAATCCTGGTATGGAGAGACAGAAAGGCTTCTTTCTCCTAGATCCCTTCCTGACCAGCCTGGAGTCCTCCATCTTCAATCTTCCAGGTCCATCCTCACCAGGAGATTATGGGAAGCTGGAATGGTTTTGAAGTTACCAGAAGAAAAAGTGGCTTTCTGTCTGGAGAGGTCATGGTAAGGAAAAGGTACCTGAGCAACTGTGAAACTGAGTCAGAAAGCGCTGAGTTCAAACCTTGACTCCAGTTGTATTCTCTTAGGAAACTTACTTTAACGTCTCTGAATCTATCTAAAATGGAAAGGCAGAATCTGATCAAATGAGATTCTGTTTAAAGTTCCTTGTCGTGGGCACAAGGGATGTGATTATGGGGGGATCATTCCTTTCTTCTTGGTACCCTGTGGCCCCTGCTAACAGCACAGAAACGCTGACGCCCTGAGAGGAAGTTTCACGTTTCCCCATTCTCAAATTCCCAATAGCCTGATAAATATTTGTGGCTATGAATGTCTCTATAGGTTAGGAATGAATTAAAAAATATACTCTAGTTTCAAGAACTAATTGTAATATTTGCTCCTCTCCACAGACCTGGCTTCCTAATTGGGAACATGGGAGTGAATTTGCCAGTTGTATCTATTTGGGAACAATTAAGTGATAATTTGTGCATTTAACTTGGAGATTGGCTTAGGATGAACTGAACAGAGCAGCAATTTTCTTCACACAAAATAAATCTGACTTTTCATCTGGCCCAACTCAACCAATTGCACAGCAGGGCTTCGCATTGACTAGCAAACGCTAAGGGAAATTCCCTGTGAAGTACTCGCATGCCTAGTCAGAGCTCTCTCATCATACATGAGCCAAGTTTGAAAATAATTGTCAAACTAAGCTGGCTAATTGTTCTAGTCTCCAACTAGCCAATCACAGGTGGTCAGCTGACCTCAAAGGTAAGATTAAAAACAACAGAGATCCAACAAGTCTCTGGATGAAATGATACTTGGCAACATGGATTAACTATGTTTGCATAAAATCAATTTGTGTGTGTGTGTGTGAGTTGTGTGTGCACATGCACGTGCGTGCCAATCCTGAGGCTTGAACTCAGAGCCTGGGTGCTGTCCTTGAGCTTTATTCACTGACATTCTTGTGATTAATTGGCAATAAGAGTCTCATGGACTTTCCTGCCTGGGCTGGCTTTGAACCTTGATCCTCAGATCTCAGCCTCCTGAGTAGTTAGGATGACAAGTGTGAGCCACCAGTACCTGGCGCAAAGCCCATTTTGATGTTGCCTTTTTATTTTAAAGTTTTTCTACATGGATTTGTTTCTCAGGGTGTTTGATGATAGATGCATCATTATTTTAAATATTACTCATAAACTTGTCAGCCGTCTTTCAGTTAAATTTATTCCTAAATTAGTTTCGAGTATCTTGAATTTCTATTTTGAGATTAAAAAACATTGTACTAGGTAGAATTGGAGCCAAAGAGTTGGGCATAGAAGGTGAAAAAGACCAAAGGGTAAAATACCCTAGAGCTTTGAGAACTGATAGCTGAGCATCTTTCTCCTGATCTCTAAGACATTTAACCAAGAGACAGCACTGCAACTTCAAAGCAGTGCCCTGAGGAATGAGGCCTCCATGTTGATTGTTTGAAAGAAACGAGCATATATGGAAATAGTGTGTCAGCAGCGCTTTGCAAGTTGTTGGGTTTTCTCTTTAAATAATCAGCAGCCCAAACCAGTTATTTCTGGCTTAGTAAATGAATAAAAAATAAATATGTCTAAAAAGACAAAACAAAAATCACTCTTCATCAAAATGGTGATGGTCCAAAATAATTGAGCAGAAAACCTAACGTGAGAAACCCACAACCAGGCTCACCATCTCATTCTACCTGGTCCAGTGTATCTGATCTTCCTTCCTGATAGAGTCCACATTCACATGTGTGTGTATGTGTGCCTTCATTCCCCTCTCTTAGGGACAGCTAAGATGCCATATCTCATTCATGCCCCCCCATACAGTACTAGCCAAATTAATATTGGGTCAGTGACCTATCTGATCACCTGTACATGTGAATACACTTCTCCTTACTGCTAGCTTTCAGGGTTGTGTAGATTGAATGACCATATCAAAACTGTGTGTTCCAAGTGCACTTCAATAAATGGTAAGATATTATCAGCTCTAAAGTTTCAGAATACTGTGTCAGCTCTGGTGGCATATATTCTCTCTCTCTCTCTCTCTCTCTCTCTCTCACACACACACACACACACACACACACACACACATCTCATTTAACATTAGTAAACGTGGTGATACAGTCAGGACCAGTGCCTTATGCCTGTAATCCTAGCAACTCAAGAGGCTGAGATCTGAGAATCAAAGTTCAGAGCCTGAGCCTGAGCAGACAAATCCTAAACACTCTACCTCCAATTAACCAGCAAAAAAAAGCCAGATGTGGGAGCTTGGCCCAAGTGGTAGAATGCCATCTGTGGGGGGAAAAAACTGATAAAAAAAAAAAAACATGAGACCCTCAGTTTAAGCCTTAGTACCAGAAAAAAACAAAGGTAAAACATTTTCTCCCCAGCTGCTCTTTCCTCCAAAGCACCAGTACTAAAATTGTGTAAGCACCTTCCCAGATACTTTCCAAACCTAGGGTGAACTCACTCACTTTTCCACTTTATATCCTCCATGGGTTATAGAAGTATATGGCCCTGTTTCTGACGAGTTTAAAATCTGAGTTTCTCTGCATTTGAAGAATCTTCCAGCACAAAAAATCTTGGCTTCAGAAGGGATCGTGTCTGGCCAGTTGATCTGTTAAATAACATGCCAAATACTGAGGAAATAACAAGAAGGAGAAAATTACATTCACACTTCTTTATTGATGCCATTAACAGTGTCTCATGGTCCAGCTGATGGAGTCCAGTGCCATATCTGCCAAGGCATCACGGTACAAGATTCCCTGAAGCCTCGCTCAACCCCTCACCTCAAGTATCAGCCTCTGCCTGGGCCACCAGGGAAAGATGCTGAGAGATTGACTAGTTTAGAGGAAACCAAAGGAGGAAGCTGCTTTCCATGAGGATCTCCCCATTTGTAAAGGTCATTTGCATCAGACTCCTAGGGCCACTCCCACACCTCCTGTATCCTCTAAACAGTTATCATGAGCATTAAGTGAGTTAATATTGCAAGGTGCTTATAACAGTGCCTGGACACTAGAGACAGACAGACAGAGATATGCATTTGTTCAATGCATATATAAGAATTTTTGTTTAGACTCCCAGTTTCAGTTTCCTTAGACACAAAATATCCTTAAATGTTAGCTGTGAGCTAGATTGTTCTGAGGGTTTTTTGTTTCTGTTTTTGTTTTTTATTGATTGTGGGGCCTGAACTCTGGGCCTGGGTGCTATCCCTCAGCTCTTCAGCTCAAGGCTAGCGCTCTACCACTTGAGCCACAGCACCACTTCTGACTTTTTCTGCTTATGTGGTGCTGAGGAATCGAACACAGGGCCTCATGCATGCAAGGCAAGCACTCTACCACTCTACCACTGAGCCACCTTCCCAGCCCCCTGAGGTTTAAATGGAATCATTGTGTTGAGAAGCAGTTCCGACAGAGTTTTGTACAAGACAAAAATTCAATGAAGATTGTTCTCCTTTGCCTTTCAAAGGGAAGGGAAGCTTCTTCACAGAGTTAAGCGTTGGAATTGACCTAAACTCCTACACTACACGTGGTTATTCTCTGTTCTTCCCTCTCCCTCTCATCTATCATTCTTTTTTCCCTATCTCTCCCTGGACTGTGAGCTCCAGAGGCAAGCACCATGATTGAGCTGTTGGACATGTAAGTGTAAATGGATGTGTGGTATATGCCCAATAGCTGCGAAATAAACAAACTGACAAAAGGGGTGACACTGATCAAATTCCATTGTTCTCATAAATTGACATTTTGAATTGAAACCCTTTGTGCGACTACTTAAATGAAAACCATTTTTAAAAATCTTAAATTAGGAAAAAGAAACAAATGATTCTTCAGCTCTTCACTGAAGAATGTGCTCATATCTCCTAAGTGGTACCTTTAGCTACTTCAAGGCAGATTCGACAAAATGGGCAATGTTTGGTGCTCATGAATTTTCCCTGTCTTGGTAAGAATTCCATCTATATAGAAATCACAAAGCAAGGTTGCAGTCAACTGTCACTTCATGACGTCCTGTGCCATTGCAAAGCCCTGCGTGAGTTCTTGAGCTGCACGATGCTGCAGTCTGTCAAATGGAACATGTTAGCCGAGGAAGTTTTAGCTCACAACTTTCAAGTTACAAGTAGGTGTTTTGCAGACAGAAAAAAAAAAAATAAGGAGGCTTTGCTTTCAAAGTTGTAACTCAAGACAGGACTGATCTTAACCAAAACATTGTAGCCGAGGAAACTTCAGGATGGGTTCCCTCATCATTCGAGCTCCTTTTCCATTATGTCTATTGTCCCGGGCAATAAATTTCAGTTTTTGATCAAATAATGACAGATGCCATGGTTTCACATTCCGGTATCCCCAGTTTATCTATAATGATTTTCCTCTTGTCAGCTCATTTCTTAAACCTTTGCTGAATCCGGTTTCAATGGTACTATAAACAATCATCATTGCATTGTAAAACTGGAAACTCTCCACTAAAATAGTGTTTTGATCTGGGTTGCCATAGTAATAAGTGAATGCTCCCCTCTTCGGAGGCCTTGTTATATGAAGTATCTGTGATTTGCTGGGAATGGCCCCAGTTCATCTGTCAAAATGGGTTTTTCCTTTTTTAAAATAATGATCTAGAAAATCCCTCAGCGGCCACAAATATTTTACAGCCATAACGAGGAGCGCTGGGGTAGTGAAGCTTTATAAATCTATGCCATTATTACATTAGAATGAATCACATTTCTTAGGTATATTACATAGACTTGTGTAAGCCTAATTTTAGACTCGCTGTTCAACAAAGGCACGGTTATTTATAATGAAAAGAGAATTATTAAGTTTGGCTTAAAAAAAAAAAACAACAAAAAAAAACCATGCATCATCTGTCAGTTCATATAAAGAGACCCTGGAGCAAAACAATGGAAATGATTTCTTATTTCTACCAAAATATTGCAAATAACTAGTCAGGTTCAGATTTAGTTACTATTAGAATGTGATAAGCAATATAGTTTTTTTTTTTTTATTTCTAACAGCCTGAAATTGTACATTCCATTCACATGTGGGTTCAAGTTATTCATTGGTAGGAGGGAGGAGGGGAAAATAAGAAATCCTGAAAATTTTTCAGTGTCACCATGGGAAAAAGAAAATGATGATGGCATATTACTTAAAATAAAAATGTTCCAGTCAGTTATAGTAATTTGGTACAAGAACTATGATAGCATTTCCTCCAAGAAGGAGAGTAAACAAACACTATATCAACAAGCCAGCTATAGAATTCACAAAAGGTTGTAAGATCATTTTTCATCTAAGACAAATGGTTACGTTGGTTATTTTTGGTAAGCCACTACCAGCTACAGAGTTGTTTTGTATAATTCACTGCTGGCTACAGCCTCATAATATCTGATGTGGGAATATTAACAACGTCAGCAGGCCAAAGAACAGGAAGAATCCATCTGTATTCAATGAATTCTAATTAAAAAGTAATTACCGCACAAGGAGGTAGCTGCCAACTTTATTCCCTCTTCCTGACCGCAAACCACACACATGGAATATGAGTCTTCTGCTATTTGTAGCCTGCTAAACAACCAGGAAAGCAGTCAGCCAGCAGCTCCACATTTCCCTGTAATTTTTTTTTCAGGTGACTTAGTTTTAAACAACTGCAGCCCCAGAAGACATTCAAGGGCAAGAGGTGGTGTTCATCTTCTGTTATAATTGACCTGGGCTTTGAGATTTCTCTGTCATGATAGATCCCAGAATGTTGCATGATGGGAAGACCCTTGTTATTCCTCCACTAGCCGAACCACACGGACAAGATCAAGTAGGCCTGGGACTTGGGAAGAAAGGGAAGAAATATTGACAGATAAGTAACCACTCCAGGAAATGACAGGCAGCTGCGGCAGTGTTGGGATTCTGGGGGTTCACAGGTAATCCTCTCACCTCGTGTCCAAACTCCGTCATCTTTCCATAAGATGGAAGAAGAGAAGGGGGGAACAAAAAGCAAATTGCTTAACCAAAGCCCTTAATGTGTGACCAGTATTAATAATGAAGTCAGAATGACAACTTGTAGTAGATAGATAGATAGATAGATAGACAGACAGACAGCCTGGGTACTAATGAAGTTGAATCCACAGAAGAAGTGGAAAAAAAGCCAGAAGAGGTATAAGCTAGCATCTCAGTTGGTAGATGAAACATTTCTCTATGAGTAAACAGGCCTTGCCAGAATGAACTTGCCTTTGGCTGTCAAGAGGTAGGGCTACCATCTGCATTGCTTCTATTGGACAAAGTCCCACTACCCCCCCCCCCCATTCTGAAGAATCATCTTCATCTAATAGACCCCCTACCATGTGTTAGTTGTGTTTCTGTCTAAAGGACAAGAATAGACCCTGACATAAGTCATTTTCTGATGAATGTATCAAAAAGATGTGGGGGGGGGGGGGTCTTTTTCAGAAAGGGAGTGCTAACCAACAAAAGAGGTTATTGTCAATGAACATGATACACTGTATTCATAAACTTTGTTGAATGACATCTCTTTTGTACAACTACTTAAAGACATTATATACATATACATAGATATTAAATAGTAGCCTGAGGGCTGGGAAGGTGGCTCAGTGGTAGAGCGCTTGCCTTGCATGCCTGAGGCCCTGGGTTCGATTCCTCAGCACCACATAAGCAAAAAAAAAAAAAGCCAGAAATGGCGCTGTGGCTCAAGTGGTAGAGCGCTAGCCTTGAGCTGAAGAGCTGAGGGACAGCGCCCAGGCCCAGAGTTCAAGTCTCACAACTGGACCCTCCAAAAAAAAAATAGTAGCCTGAAAAAAATAAACTAAAATGATAGCACACTCCATTTGTTCAGCACCCACCGAGGCAGCCATCAACGGTCCCTGAGGTTTTGTATTGACCTTGACAAATAGTGGGAAATGAGATTCGTTACCCCAACCTAATACTGAGCATTCTGAGTTCTTCAGGAGCTACCCATGCTCAGCAGGATTGCAATTATGTAACAAGACCATGTATTCAGAGCCAAAACCTGCAGCTATTTTGCCTCTCTCCTCCACCCCCAAAACATTGCCAATTCCCCAAGAAATGAGCACTTACAAAGCTTTGTGGTGTTTTTAAAAGGGTGGTCCTGCCTGAACCTACAGGAAATAGGTATACGATGTCTACAGTTGTCTCCCACTGCCTCTCCTCTAGTTAACTATTCATTACCTATTGCTATGTAAACAAATATCCTCAAAACTTAGCAGCTAAAGAGTTTTTTTTTTAAATCTCATCTCAGCTTGTGGGTGTTATGAGTGCTGGGTGGTTCTGTGTCACGAGAAGTCAGCTGGGACTGGAGGATCTGCCTCCAAGAAGACACGCTTACGTGGCTATTGCCCAGAATCCTTGGATTCTCACTGGCTGTCAGCTGGAAGACGTCATTCCTCATCACCTGGCTTCACTACAAAGCTCAGGACATAGATACTGCTTGCTCCCAGAGCAACTGAGCTAAGAGCTTGGAAGAGATCACCACACACAGGGGCATCTTCTGTAACCTAATATTGGCTGAATACATTACCATGTCTACTG
Organism: Dipodomys spectabilis; assembly: GCF_019054845.1. Classification (NCBI taxonomy): domain Eukaryota; kingdom Metazoa; phylum Chordata; class Mammalia; order Rodentia; family Heteromyidae; genus Dipodomys; species Dipodomys spectabilis. The sequence goes on from NW_024870679.1 coordinate 17,753,682, forward strand.
TCTGTGCTTGGCTATGTGGACCATCCCGAGAGCCATGTAGAAGACAAATATACAAGATGTGAACTCCAGGAGAAACTGAGGACCTCCTTGGGCTTGTTACCATGGCAGGACAAAATACATCTAGGGTGTTCCGATTATTTTCACAAAAGCTAGGAGGCTGCTAGGAGAAAGGTGTATACAGGTGGGGGCAGGGAGAGGCCCCTGGTTGGAAAGTACCTATGAGCTCTGTGGTCATTTGGATCCAAGGATCCAACTGCCTGGGAGACACAGTGAATAGGGCAAAGCCAAGGGGCTGTGTGGGACTTTGGGCACAAATCGTGTTGCTTGTAAGCCCATGATGATGATGTTTTCTCAATCAGAAACACTTCACTTGCTTTGAGCCTCAGGACCAGAAAACAGCAGCACAGGACAGTGGCTTCTACCATGTCCAGCATGGGGCAGGGGAGCCAAGTTCTCCAGTGCCTCTCTGTGGAAAGAATTCTTGTGTGGACCCTGACAGACTGGCAGCCAGGATGTAAAGTGACATTGAATAGCTTCTCCCTGTCTTCCCAAGAATTCCACCTCTCCTCCCTCCCCGAGATGGGGGGAGGGGGTGGGGGTGGAGCTCAGCACCAGCTGGAGATCATGGCTCTTGAACTTGGGGTGGAAATATTTGTTTAGCCACAAAGGCCAAATCAGAGATGCATTGTACTTCAAGCTGGTGAAAAGTCAAGAAAAGCTATCACAGAAGGAACTGTAAGAACTGGAGCTGATTTGCTTAGAAATATATCCAAGGAGAGATATGTCTTCCGACATTTGAAGAAGTGTCATTTGTAAATATCAGTTTGTTTTACTTTCTGACAAAGGCACGAGGTTACCAGTGGAGAAGATTGTCCAATGACCACTTTTCTGTTCAACAGGAATTAAAGAACCTCCTAACTATGGACACTACCTGGCCCTAGAATGGACCCTCTTGAGATTTTCTGATACCGTTTATTAGAAGATTTTGGCAGGGCAAGACATGGTAGCACACAGCTATAATACTGAATACTTGATGGCCAGAGATTGGGAGGAACATATTTTAGGACCAGCTCTGGCAAACGTTAGTGAAATCCCCACGAGATGGTGCTTTACAAGTGTAGTCCTAAGCTGGTGCTTTACCACTTGAACCATACTTCTAGTCCTGACACATCTGTAACCATAGCTTCACATAAGTAGGTGGGTTGTGGTCCAAGGCTAGCTCTGGGTTACACACACACACACACACACACACCTGACTCTAAAAAGGGATAGAGGTGAAGCTCAAATGGTAGATCATCTGCCCAGCAAGCACAAGGCCCTGAGTTTGAGTATCAATAATACTTAAAGGGAAAAAAGATTTCAGCGAGGATATTGAAGAAGAAATGCCTCCATTTTGAAGAGCTTTTGATTTTAAATCATATAGTTATCTTGGGCTGGGAAGGTGGCTCAGTGGTAGAGCGCTTGCCTTGCAAGCCTGAGGCCCTGGGTTCGACTCCTCAACACCATATAAGAAAAAGAAAAAAAGCCGGAAGTGGTGCTGTGGCTCAAGTGGTAGAGCGCTAGCCTTGAGCTGAAGAGCTGAGGGACAGCGCCCAGGCCCAGAGTTGAGGCCCCACAACCAGACCCAAAAAAAAAAAATCATATAGTTATCTTATTGGTAATACATATTGCTTTGTGCAGACATAGATGGCTGTATTTCTGTAATTAAAGATTATTTTAAATACAAGATAAAACAAAAGTCACCCACTTATTCAATGGAAATAGGCTTTAAAAGGCCTCAGTTTCTCCAATTCTCCTTCTATTGCTAATAGCTTGTCTAAATTAATCAAAAGATTAAGGAAATCGATTGTCCATACTAATGAGAGTTAATACTTAAAAGGAGTAAGCATCATGATATTGTCTGGTGTATATGTATGTGTATATAATAATTTTCTTTCATAAATATATTAACATATGTATACATTATATTCTTAGAATTGTTTTATTCAAATTGTTCCTATAACTGTATCTGAACTAACCATAAGAATGGAAATTAGAGCCAGGTACCTGTGCCTCACACCTGTAATCCTTGCCACTCGTGAGGCTGCTACTTCAGGATCATGGTTGGAAGCCAGCCCAGACAGAAATGTCCAAGAGATTCCCAGTGATCAAGAAGAAAAAAAATGCTGGACTGAAGGTGTGGGCTTAGGTTGTAGAGCACCAGCTGTGAACCAAACAAGAGGCCCTAGGTTCAAGCACCAGTACTGATGTAAGAAAGAGAGAGGTACAGAGACAGAGATAAAGAGACAAAAGACAGAGACAGAGAGAGACAGAGACAATGAAAAAGAGACAGAGAGAGACAAAGGAAGAGACAGAAAGAGACAGAACGCAAACTGACTTCAATAAAACGCCATGGTATTTCTTAAAAGTTTATCTTCTTAAAGTCAAGCCTAGGGTTCCCAGTCTGCGGCCATCATCATCTTCATGAGAGCATCATGACAGAGTGTACACCCATGTGACAGCACACAGGAGAGACCAATAGACCAATAGACCAATAGACCAAAAGGCCTACATTTGGCCTTCCTTTGTCTCCAAAAATGGTTCTGTCCACCTAGTTGTTTAGGCCATATGCAGAGGGCCGGTCACCTTTCACTCATCTTCTTCCCTCTCTCTGCACATACCGGTATGTCCTGAGGGCCCTTTCTCTGAACTTCGCCCCAAACTGACCACTTTTATAAGTGACCAGCACTCTGCCCTTGATGCCCCAGCCAGTCCCCTGCTTCTGCTCTTGCTTGCTATAGTCCTTCTGCACTAGGCACCTAGAATGACTTTCTTATTAAACATAAAGTCATTCATGTCTCTTGACTTAAATCCCTTCCAGGGCCTCTCACCACTCCTTGTTCTGGCACTAAGGTATTCATTGAGCCATCCTTGACTTCTTCCTCTACATTCACCCAGTCCTCATCCCCTTGACCTGTGCTCTGGTCATTGTGGTGACAGTTACCTGACAGTCTCCAAACTAGTGGGACATCTGCCTGGAGCATCATTCCCATAGCTCTCTGCCTGTATCTTTCCTCCTTTGTACTCAGAATGTAGCTTAGAAATGACCTCCTAGTGCCTCATCAGATAGATTTAGCCTGTGTCCTGTCATTTCCTCTGTGGAGCACCTATGTGTTCTGATTTCTCCTTCCCTCCCTTCCTCCCTCCCTCCCTCTCCCTCTCTCTCTCCCTCCCTCTCTCTCCCTCCCTCTCTCTCCCTCCCTCTCTCTCTCTTCTCCTTTGCTGTCTTGTTTGCTTTATCTGTTTTGCCCCACCAGAATGCAAAAAGTCCTTGTTAATTCTTCCATCTCCAGCAACTAGAACAAAGCCTGATGGGTAGCAAGCATCCAACAAATAATTGTGGAATAAATGAAAGTAATTGGATAGTGGCCCCAGACAGTGGGCATCCATCCCACTGACTTCCCATGGTCCCCAAGCTCTCCTGGACCTACTTGGATAATAGCGGGCTTTGCATGTCTTGGTAATGAGGCCAGCTCTGCGATCTTGGAGCCATTGCATAAAAAACCTAACTCTTGGGGCAGATTTGTGAGCATGTGTGAAATCAAGCATGAAAAAGAAACCAAGACTTTCTTATGTGGATGTAATTTGTGAAGATAACTGCTAAGAAGCCAGGAAAGGTTGGAAGGATGCATTCAGATCAGGCAATTCCCCGTTTGCTCTCAGCCCCATTAACTCCAGGGCTATTAAAGTGTCCTCACTGACAGAGGCAAGCCAGAGCCAGAAAACTTGGATTCAACCTTGACAGATTGACACTATGAGCACCTTGTATTCTTGTAATGGTTGTAAAGTATGCTTGTATTGGTCTAATTCAGTGATACCAGGTATGAGGGATAAATTGATCATCCTCTGCCCCACCCCCACCCCATACCAAAGTCTCTGTCCTGAATAAAACTCCAAAATGAATCCTGTTCAATCAACTGCCAATCAGGACTTTGCTACATGTTAAAGCCATGTTAAGCATCTTACAAAAATGGCATTTCTCTTTCTGGCCCTACAAGTTGGACACACTTGGTCTCAAAGAGATTAAATCACTTCTCAAGGTGACTCTGCCAGCCACAGGTGAAGTTGACTGTCCCTCCCACAATTACTCACTCAGAAGTAGTGTTATAATTCTCAAGGTGTGTCTTATTTTACAACCTTGGGGGTATTTGATGAGTTGAGAACAGCTCCAAGAAACCAGTCCCCTCCAAGGAAAGAGGATACCTGGTAATTTCTGAAGGCACAAAGGTGAAGATGAGACTTAGGCCCAGCCCTTGTTGGAAGGGTGCATCAGCCTCCAGAGGTAACTCTATTTCTATCCTATCCTGCACAATTAACTTACCGATATTTGTTCTCACTTCAGTGGACAGGAGAAGCTTGCTCTTATGGAGAAATTTTCACTCATCTATCCTTCCTCAATCATTCTATAATTTTAAAAAATGAAGTGCCCAGGGAGACAAAGGATCCATGTTTTCCCTTATTTGTAGAAACTAGATTTAGCCTACAAACTCATAAGCAAATACATGGAGTGGGATGCAAGTATATACAAATGCATTAACTGAAATATGGTAGATTCAAAGGAGAAAGCCAAAATCCAAAGTTCAGCAAAATAAAACATCAGAAAGTGGATACTGGAAAGGGGTGGATGAATGCAGAAGAGAAGAAAGGGGAAATGCAGACAAGAATCCAATGTATGTCCTACAAAATTAAGGAAAGTGAGAGAAGAGGCAGGGAGGGGAGGGGTGGGTGAGAATGCGGAGAGGGTGACAGGGATCAAGATGTGTTGTATTTATAACCCGCTTTATTAAATGGCAATTCCTTTACACCATTACTTAAAGTTGATTTTTTGAAAAATAAATAAAATAAACACAAGGGTTGGGAAGGTGGCTCAGTGGTAGAGTGCTTGCCTTGCATGCATGAAGCCCTGGGTTCAATTCCTCAGTACCACATACACAGAAGTAGCTCTGTGGCTCAAGTGGTAGAGTGCTAGCCTTAAGCAAAACAAGCTCAGGGACAGAGCCCAGGCCCTGAGTTCAAACCCCAGGACTGGCAAAAATAAATAAATAAAATAAGCAAGAAGGAAAGCAATACACTTCCAATAGATTTTAACTTAACAATACAAAGATCCAAGACCATAAACCCTAACCAAAGGAACAGGGAAGCCGCATTCATTTGTACGCTGTAATTCTGCAAATGTTCTCTAACCTGCCACATAGGCTAGAAAAGCTCTAACTCTCTAAACGTCAATAAAAAAAACCTGTATTGGGATAAAAATGATTGATGCACTGCCCCCCCTGTGGATTACCTGGTCTCTGTGCACAGAAAGCACCTCCTTTTCCTAATAAACTTTATCACTTTCATCATCAATATCACTACTTACCACTTCGAACAACTTTTTTCCCATACCACAGTCACTACTTTACACTTTCCTGTCTTGCTCAAATTCTCTCCTCAGACTTTCCTGACCTTCCCCTCTTGTAACAGCAGGGCACACAGAAACAGGTGCCAGGGGATTATGGAAGCCTTTACCTTTCTTCTAAGTTCAAAGCTGGCATCCTTCTGGTGTTGTCCATGCCACAGGCACAATACCAAAGAATAGTTTCCAATGAAATGGCACAAAAGGCAGTGATCGGGCAGTGATTGAACGGAGTGGAAATTAACAATGCAAAATGCTTTCCCATCCAGAGCGGGAGAATCAGCCCTAAACTGGGTGTTTCTGTTGCACACAAACTGGCTTAAAAGTGATAGCATTTAAATGGTCACACCTCGGCTTTGAACTTAACACTCCATTAAGCAGCTGAGGAAGCTCACACCTCTGGCTGTGGTACCTTTCACTCTTGTTGAAGCCCAAGGAAGAAGGGAGGAGGGAAGAGGGATGAGGAAGGGCAAAGAGGGAAGAGAGGGGGGAGAGAAGGGAGAAGGAAAAAAGAAAAGGGAGGAGGAGCAAGAGGAAGGAGAAAGGAGAAGGGAAGAGACAGGAAAGAGGTGGGGTGCAGGAGACAGGAGACTGGAGAAAGGAAGGGGGAGGAGGAAGAGGAGCTTCAAATGGAGCGCTAGCAATGGCAAAAATGACAGTCCTAGTTTGCCTGCTGTGTTCATGTGTTATTAAAAGCATCTGCTGTCAGTCTCCACAGTGTTCTGATTGGATACTGAATCATATAGTCCCACCCACATATGACCCAGGTTGTACAAAATGACAAAAACAAGGCAACAGTAAAAAACAACAACAACAAAAAGATACAATATTTATGGGTAAATATGTTTTTTGGAAGATGTGCCTTGGTTCAGAAATTTCTGTGATTTTAATATGCTCAGGCCAACTGTTCATGCAGGCAGAAAATGCAAAAATTAAAATATCTTAGAAAGGGATCTTGGTGCCTATACAATTGTAACTTTGAAAAAGAGAAACAAGGGCACAAAGAGGTTGTGTTGCCTAAGACCATGCAGCTAATTAATGTAGGAGCTGGAAATAGGTCTCAGGTCTCCTTAAAAAACTAAACAAACATTATCAGTGTGCCTGGCATTCTTGAAAATACAAATACTAATCACAAGAAGGGAGAAATAATGAAGCAGCCATTACATATGCCCTTCTGTGGACCTCGGAGCTCAGAGATCTGGATCAGGTTTCTGATACTCATGCATGATTCCAGCTGAGGGGACCAAGAATTCACTCCAGATAAACAAAAACCAGGGATCTCATTGGCTTCTGGCTTTACAATTTAATAGTTGACCCACCTTGATCAAAGTAATTGAATAGGTTTAAATCTCCCCATTTTGTGATCTATAAAATAAACAGGAGCAGGGCGCTGGTACTTCAGGTCTATAATCCTAACTACTCAAAGAGGCTGAGGTCTGAGGATGGAGATTCGAAGCCATCTCAGGAAATCCAAATTTGAGAGACGCTTATCGCCAGTTAGCCAGCAAAGAACCAGAAGTGGAGGTATGACTCACGTGGTAGAGCACCAGCCTTGAACAAAAAAGCCAAGAGAACATAAGGCCCTGAATTCAGGCCCTAGTTCTGGCACCAAAAGAAGGAAATGAGTATAAAACTGGCATCATTATAAAGATGAGGAATTTATGTGATGCATTTATCCATACACACACATTAAGGATGTGGCAGCCATTGTTTTCGCCACCACCACTTCCGTCTTTGGTAGCAGCAGTGCAGGGCTCTCCTGCTCTGGGTCATCGGCTGACTTCACAATCCTACCCTAATGACATTTAGTTCCAAGTCACTCACAAGGGTAGATGTTATGGTCTGCCTGTAGCAGGTAAGACTTGGAGAGATGAAATCATTCACCCAAGGTCACACAATCAAGCAGTACTCCAACCTACCTCTTCCTGTCCTTTTACTTCGTGTGTCTCTGGTTAGAAATTACTGGGTAGAGTAGCAAGATGAAAGCGATAGAGGGGGAAAGGCAGCCAGGAATTGGTTCTGCCAATGGCTAAGTGTGTTGGGAAAGTCGCACAACTGGAGCTTTCTTTACTGCACTGTTTTGAGGAGTTTAGCCTTTTACCTGGATTTTGAGGGAATGTGGAGGCATCCACAGAATGGATACACAATTGTATATGTTCTTTGCTAAAAAAAACACTTAAGTATCTGTTTGGACCAGATACCATAAAGATCTCTTTCAACCAGAAAACATCCTTCTGGTGGTTTGTGTCATCCCACATGACCAAGAATCTCATCAGAACACACATCGAATCCTTTTGTTCTTTCTAAAGAAAGTGAACGAATAGATAACAGATCACAGATGCTGGTTTCTTTGTCAGGTTTGAATTCCAAGCTTCCCTAGACTGGACTACTCTTCATTATCCAAGTTCAGTTCTTTCTCAAATGAAATTTATTTTCTACAAAAGAGGAAACTTGGCTTCTCTCCACCCTATGCACATCAGCGTCCTTCACTCCTCCAGGCTATGTTCTGCTACCCTACCCTTTGGCTTGTCTTACCCTTCTTCTCCACCCTACCACCATCTTTTCAAAGTCTGCATGCCAGACTCCTCCAAGCTCCTCAAGGATTCTGGGTAGGGCACCCACACGTGCTGACATACGGCCTGTGAATCATTCTCACCTTGTTTCATGTTTCTATGACTCCTCAACCGAATTCTCAACTCCTAAAGGGTAGTGAATCTCTGTCGATGGAGATGAAAAGGAGAAGAGCTATGAGTTTTCCTAATGATTACACAGCACTGGGCACAAAGCAAACCCACTGCGGGGCCCAGACCCATCAAACAGCCCTGAAATCCTGCTAGGATTAAGGTCAGAAGAGGCCACTCCAGATTGTGCAGATCAGAGTATAATCATGCTCTGTTCTGAGTAGTTCAACGGGCCTTTCCAAATCACCGGGACTGCACACATAAAAGTTTCTTCTAGCCAGTAGCTAGAGCACATCACCGATTACTTAAAGTGCAATTTATTTTTAATAGAAAAATTGATTCTGGAATGAAACATGAAGTAGTCTCTTTTTTTTTTTTGGTCTTTTTTTGTCTTTTTTTTCGGTAGTCGACTAACCTTTTAAAGAATAGCATTCTTGCCCTAGAGAGGGGCATAAAAGTTTAAAAGGTTATTTTCCACATTACACATAACCCGCATGCTCACCTTTCCTATCTCTTCGCTGGATGTGCGCTCGGGGTGCCTGTGGCACTAGCTCACTGAAAATATCGGCTCCATTAATGCATGATTTACTTCTCTTTACTTGGCAAAGTACAGACCCTATATTTCAAAGTAAATTCTAGGGGTTTTTTTTGTAATGCATTACCTACTCAGGAGAGCTATAATGCCATGGAACTTCTCTTCAAAACTCAACAGAGCAAAGCACCTGCCAAAAGCGGTCGTCCAATCCGCCCAGAGGAGCTGGCAATTCTCTGATGTGAGTCCCCCTGGAACCCTCCCCGCTTGCTCTCCTCAACTGATCATTGCCAATGGGAACTATTTGTTTGGCTGCCTCTTTTGTCCCCACTTCCAACTCCAAGACAGCACCCATTGTGTCCTGTCCCTCTACCTGCATTTCCATGGGGAGGATGCTACAGTTTGCCACATGGCCTTCTCAGGTGGAGACTCCCAGATCTCTCAGGACTGAGACTGCCATCTGTGCCTAGCTCGCAACTTCTTCTACATCAGCTCTCACCCAGTGACGGGAGCAAGGCGCCCTTGTGTCAATTCCAGGAGAGCACTGACAGGCCACCCAGCTTCAGATCTCAACTGGGTCCTTCCTTGTTTGCAGTTACAACTCCTCTTGACTTCTCTTCCTCCTGTCCAGCCCTGCTGCTCTCCCACTCCTTCCCAAACACGGTTCCTAACATCCCTCCCTCAGGCATCTCCAACACTCAAGGCTCTGCCTCAAAATCTGCCTCCCAAAGAAACCGAATTAAAACATCACAGGCCTGACCACAAGGACTGCTACATAGTAAGTATCCATTATTAGTCAGTGAAAGAAGGAGTAAAGAAAGTTCATGGGAAATTGGCCAGAACATCTAATCAGGAAAAATCACAAGGCTCTATTGGAAAATTAGACTGAAGCAAGAAAGAGCTAGAGGCCATGTCTCAGGTGCATGAGTGTCTGCCTAACAAGCGTGAAGCCCTCAGTTGAAATCCCAGCACAATCCAAAGGAAACAAGAAATTCATAGTAATCACAATTACATATCCTAATTCCCTCCCACTGCTGCCCTAACCACATAGTCCTAGGGCTGCAACCTTGGAGTTCATATGGACAGTTAGGGAGTCAGAGACAACTCAGACTCTCCCTAGTTGTTCCCAGGGTGTCAGGAAGGACATGAGCCTCCAGTCAGCCATGCTGTGTATTCTTCGCAGATGAGACCCTGTCCTCACAATTCCATTGAAGTCTGGGATACAGAATGGAACCCTTGAAATGTGTTTCTTTACTCCTAGCTTTTCCCAGGCGGAATCTTACTGCTACCACAAAGCATCAACAAAAGAATGATTACGATTCTTCACTTCAGAACTGATCTATGATACTACTTTTAACTTTAGTGTATATATTACTGGTGCTAGGGCTCTAACTCAGGGCCTAGGCACTGTCCCTTAACTATTTCACTATCGTTTGAACAATATTCCACCTCCAATTTCATTTTTCTTTTTTTTTAGTGGTTAATTGGAGGTAAGAGTCTCATGGACTTTCTTGCCTAGGCTGGATTTGAACCACATCCTCAGATTGCAGCTTCCTGAGTCACTCCGATTACATATATGATCCACTAGTGCCAGGCAAAAATATACATATTTTTTAAAAAGGAGGCCAACAGAGTATCCAAAGGGGAAGTGGAGAGAGACTATATTTGGCACACAGAAAAGAGAGTAAGCCCTTCCATGGAGTCCAGAAATAATGCAGCTCTATTAGAGTTGGAAGTTGGAAATTGGAAAAATCCAAAAGTCTAAATGTTCTAGTCAAGAATTACTATATGAAGAGGACAGAATGTTTTGAGGGTAAAAATAGGCAGTATAGATTCAAAAATCGTAACCAAGGCGTAGTTGAACATGGATTTAAACAAGGTTTACATGATCAAAGGTGATGCAAAACTATGGACACAAGAAAAGAAATGTCTAAATTGAAACAGGAAAAATGGAGGCCCTGCCAGGCGCCGGTGGCTCACACCTGGAATCCTAGCTACTCAGGAGGCTGAGATCTGAGCATTTCTGTTAAAAGCCAGCCTGGGCAGGAAGTCTATGAGAATCTTATCTCAAATTAACCACCAGTAAACTGGAAGTGGTGCTTAAAGTAGCAGAGCACTCACCTTGAATGATAAAGCTCAGGGACAGCATCTAGGCCTTGAGTTCAAGCCCCACAATGACAAAAGTATAAATTAATAAAAAGTAAAAAGTGGAGGGACCAAAGAGGAATCAGTGATGCTCCAATGAGACGCCAGAACCCCCGCACTTCACATACACAATGAGAAGCCCATCCCCAGCCTTGGCTGTCAACCAGGCCACGTGAGGGTCCCAGCCTTCCACCCCCACCCACAGTGAAAAGCCTGTGTAGCTCCTTGAAGCCAAGTTTTAAATTTTAATTACCTTCCATTACAAAGTGGGTGCACATTAAACTTCTTTCAGTTTGTCAGAGCAATGTCAGAAAGAAATAGACAAAAGCAAAGGTTTAAGTAAGATCTGAAATCTCCTCCTATAATAATAAAAATGTTTAAGTTTTCAGTTAAAAATTGCTTGTCATACCAAGACCCAGGAAAATATCAAACTGAATGAAAAAAAGACATTCAATAGGTGTCAGCAGGGAGATGAAAGAGATGCTCTAGTTACTCAACAAATAAGCAAGAAGACATAATAATCATAGGAAAAACTTCAAGGAAAAATGATGAATACACATTAACTCGAGTAAAGGAGCAGAAGATACAGAGAAGAAATATAACAAAACACGGCTTAAGGAGGCCCTGTAAACAGAAAGGAATGGATAAGAGAAAGAATTTGGAAACATTATAAAGGAATCAAGAATACTGTGAGGAAGAATAGGGAAAATACAATAGTATAAGCATCCTTTCTTACATTTCTTAAAATGGTTAAAGTACAAATGACTCTGACTGAAAGTGGCTGTGAAGTGAACTCAGAGGAACTCCTTAAGACCATTGTACAATAAATGTGTGGAAGAGGAAAAGGACATGAAGAATTAAGCTCTGTATATTTTACATGAAGTAAGCAAATATATGATATAAAATAATGTATTATATGACCGTATATATGTGTTGTATGTGTTTTTTGTTCGTTGTTGTTGTTTTGTTTTTGTTTTTATCAGTCATGGGGCCTGAACTCTGGACCTGGGCGCTGTCCCTCAGCTCTTCAGCTCAAGGTTAGCACTCTACCACTTGAGCCAGAGCGCCGCTTCTGGCTTTTTCTGCTTATGTGGTGCAGAGGAATCGAACCCAGGGCCTCTACCACTGGGCCACCTTCCCAGCCCCTGTGTATGTGTTTTATATACATGTGTGTGTTACCTAGAGAGATGTACTAATACACACAAGGCAAATCAAATGGATTTCCAAGATAAATATTCAAAACACCCAATAGAAAGCAGATTAAAAGAAAAGCAGAAGTCAAAGAAACAAGTAATAAAACAATTATGCTAGACTCAAACCCTGTTGAATTGATGGTTATATTCAAAGTAATTGCCTAAATATACTAATTAAAAGACATTTGACAGAGTAGATTAAAAGCTGTTTATTGTCAACAAGATAAGTACATTTAAAGTATAATGATATAGGCAGACACAGCAAGTCAAAGTTGGGGAAAAGATGTGTTGTGTCAATATTAATGGAAGGAAAGTAGGAGTGGCACTGTATCAGATAAAGTATGCTTTAAAGCAAGAGAAAGTGCCAGAGATAGAGATAGGCCTTACCTAATGAACAAATATTTCTGTACAGTGCTATCAAATAATTAAAACAAAAACCAGTATGACTGAAAGGAGACAAATTGATGTTTGTAGTTGGCTGCTTCAACATTCTTCTCTCAACAATTGATTTAACAGCTAAAGCAAAAAAAAAATCATCATGGACATAAGAAGAAATGAACACTATCATCAACTACAAAGGCTGTCTCTGCATTTATAATACACTATCAACCAGAGGAGAATGAATGGCCTTTTCCAATGCTCAAAAAGCATTTGCTAAGATAGACAATATTCTAGGCTCAAATCTGAGAAAAATAAAGTCATGTAGTGTATATGTATGTATGCAGTGTGTCCTTTAACATATAAAAGGAACTACAAATTAATGACAAGGAGGTACCAGGAAAATATACCAACACTTTAAAATAAAATACATATTTCTAAACCATCCATAGGTCAAGAACAAAGTTCTTGAGGCAAACAAAAAATATATTGAACTGATTGAAAGTAAAATATAATGTATTAATATTTATGGGACACAGATGACACAATGGTGAGAGGAAATTTACAGTAGTAAACTAGGTAAGATGAAAAGTCTCAAATCAGTAATTCAAGATCTACCTTCATGTATGTCAAAAAAAGAACAAAACAAGCAGAAGGGAAACAATGCAAACAAGCAGAAGGGAAATAATAAAGGAAAGGGAAGAGCCCAACCAAATTGAAAAGAGAACCATGATAAGGGAAATCAACAAAACAAAGAATTTGTTCTTTTTTCTTCTTCTTATTAGCCTTAAGTAGTGGTGCAAAGGGCAAAGGGGTTTCAATTCAACTCAGTACAATGCCCCTTGATCCCTGTCACCTCCTCCATCCTTCTCCCCCACCTCTTCCATCCCCACCCATCCCCTCAATTTACCCCTTTATTTCACATATGTACATTGAATATTATGACTCTATTCACCCACTCCTCCTGTCTCAATTTCTCTACCCCTTTTCCCTTGATCTCATCCCTCGTGATACAAGTTTCAGCTTCCTGGTATCCATTTTGTTAAATGATTAGATGTTCTAAGGGTTTATACCACCGGAATCCTCCCTATAATGACCCCGCATACCCAGTATACATATACATGGATATACATATGTATTATATAATCTCTTTTTTTGGTTGTTCGTGGCACTTGAACTCAGGGCCTGGGGGCTATCCCTGAGCTCTTTTGCTCAAGGATATCCCTGAGCTCTTTTGCTCAAGGATATCCCTGAGCTCTTTTGCTCAAGGCTAGCTCTCTACCACTTTGAGCCACAGTGCCACTTCTGGTTCTCTGGTGGTTAATTGGAGATAAGAGTATCATGCAGATTCCTGTCCAGGCTGGCTTTGAGCCATGATCCTCAGATCTCAGGCTCCTGAGTAGCTAGGATGACAAGTGTGAGCCACCAGCACCTGGCTTATATAATCATTTATGTCGATCTAAGTTTGACATAGGAGAGAAAACATAAATCCTTGTCCCTCTGAGCCTGGCCTACTTCATATAACATAAGTTTTCCAGGTCCATTCATTTCCCTACAAATGATATAATATTATTCTTCCTCATGGATGAGTAAAATTCCTTCCCATATGTACATACATACATACATACATACATACATACATATATACACACTCATACATGTTTTCTTGATCCATCCATCCATTGAAGGGCATCTGGCTGTTTCCATAATCTGAGTATGGTAACTAGTGAATAATGCAGTGCTGAGTCTGGATGTGCAGGTGTCTTCACCGTGTACTCACTTGTAATCTTTGGATAGATGCCCAAGAACAATATTGCTGGATCTAGAGTAGAATTATGTAGAGTTTGCTGTGGTGTGTGTTTGTGTGTGTGTGTGTGTGTGTGTGTGTGTGTGTGTGTGTGTGGTGTGCTGGTCCTGGAGCTTGAACTCGGGGCTTGGGTGCTGCCCCTGAGTTTTTGGTGCTCAAAACTAGTGCTCTACCACTTGAGCTACATCTCTATTTCCAGCTTTTGGGTGACTCATTGGAGATTTGTGTCTCATAGACTTTCCTGCCTGGTCAGGCTTTGAACCACTGCACTTTTAGATCTTAACCCCCTGAGTAGCTAGGATTATAGACATGAGCTACTAGTGCCCAGATATGTTTAGCTTTTTGAAGAATCTCCAAACTGTACTCTATAGTGGTTGCAATTAATTGCATTCCCATCAACAGTGTATCAGGGTTCCTTTTTCCACATCAGTGCCAGTATCGTTTTTATTCTTCATGGTGGCCAATATTACTGAGCTATGATGTTGTTTTGATTTTCATTTCCTTTATGGTCAGAGATGTTGCGTGTTTCTCATATGTACAATGCATCTAGACCCATGCCACAACTTCCATTGTTCCCTCTCATGCCTGCCAACCCCCCTATCCCCTCAACTTTCCTATCTCAATTATGGTACCTTCTTCTAGTGCCTCAAATTGACTAACATGAATGATACACTTTCTTACAGATATTTTACTACAATAACAAAAAAAAATGGAAAAAGGGGAAGGGCATGGGAATTTCTTCATGGAGCTATCCCACCCAACATGGCGGAAAAACTGGACTTTTGATCAAAGCAAGTTTTCTGACTTTTCCAAGACCTTAATGAGCAGCCCCTTCAAACCATACCACTTTCTGAAAGTTCCCCCTTTTTCACTGGCCCCTTGGCTGAACCTTGCACAGAGAGGAGAATCTGCCTACATGCCTGAGCATCCCTGGTCCTTGACAATGACAAGCATAGGAAATAACAGCACCTGAGTTTAGGTAGCAGCCTCTTGGGGGTAGACATTGTGCCCACTGCCTCCTGAGAGCCTGGAAGAAATTGAGATGAGAACTGCTAGCTGAAGGCCAGGGTTTAAAACTATGAAACTTCTCCATGAGCCTTCACTTCACAGGCTACCTGCGCAGTCATTCATTTCACGCCATTCTGTCCTGGCTTTTCAGCTTCAACTGAGACAATCTCTTCAAAAGCTAGCTCTCAGAGAACCCCACAACCTATATCTTTTATCCTGAGTTCGAGATTGTAACTCAACTCCACGGCTCGCTTATTCCCGACATGTGAATTTGTTGTCACAGTTATTAACCTTTTCTATTCTTGGTTGTCTGGTGGCCAACTTCCATATATACACCTGCAAATATCATATATAGCAATATATTTCCTATTTCTATCTATTCCCTAACAGAACGTGTGAGTACTCCTCCATGATAACTACTGATACATAAGTGGCTCTCATAGGGACCTGTGAGGAAGATGGGTTTCTTAGTGGCTCAAGCATTTAAACATACCTTAGCCAGTACCATGAATGAAGCAGACTGACTTGAAGACAGAGGCCTTCTGGGGTTATAGAATTGTCTTGCTCAGGTCATTGGATCAACACCACCACCATCATGAATTATTCAACACATTCCTAGGCTGCTCCCTAGTGAACAGTGAAATCGTGGAAGCTTTCCAAATTGATTTGTGGCAGATTTTTAGTGCAGCCAAGTTCATGGCAAATGAACACAGGCTGATCAGGCCTATCAGAACTTACCCATAAGAATGGCTAGCCCATAGCGGCCTCCCTCCCCCACCACCACCTCCCACCTGGCAAACACTGTAACAAGCTGGATGCCCCCATAGAAACCTTCAGGATTTGGGGAGATCAAAAATGTTCCACACACACACACCTAAAAACTGTAACTATTTGAACCAACTACCAAGCCAGTTCCTCCACTAAAAGGATGGGCAAGACTCTTAAAGCATTTCATGAAGTATTTGAATTGCTGGATAATTAGTAGCTCAATAATCAAATCCCTAAACATAATTTTAGATGCTTAGCAGCATGCTAAGAAAGAAAGGGTTCAATTCAGCACATTTTGCATTTTGTGTGAAGAGTTTCACTAATTAATAGAAAGAAAATATTGGCACCTTGTCTAATCCTTCCATTAATCTCCCTCAACACACATTCTGCTGCCTACTCTTGTATAATCATTAAATGTAAAATATTAAACTGGACATTTGACTTCATTGATCACTTTATGGACTAAAGATACAGCAAGTAATTATCTGCCAAGACAGATTTATTGATTGGCCTGTCATTAGGAAAGCTAAAATTGACATCTACTTGATTATTATTCTAGTGAGGTATTTCACAGCCATTATTTTGTCTCATTTTCCTTCTCATCAAGATTGTGTATTTATAGTTAGTGCCCATTAAAAACTCAAAAGTACACTTTTAACCTAAAAAAAATAGGTAAGTAGTTTTCTGTACAGACCAGCAAATGGCAATCTAAATGTACAGACTTTGTTTTCTAGTATTTTACCATTTTTATTCCTGACAACTTTTGATTAGTGCTTTATAAGCCTGTCTCAATTTCTCTGCTTGAAAAACAATTTTTATTTTTATTTATTTTTCTTTTTTATTAGTAAGTTTTTTTTACTGTGAAAATACCATACAGAGGGGTTACAATTACATGAGAAAGGTAATGAGTACATTTCTTATCAAGCATTGTTGCCTCCTCCTTTGTTTCCCCTTACCATCCCTGCCCTCCCACCCTCCCTTACCCCCCCCCCCACCAAAGTTCATTTTTTGACATAATGTCTTGTACATCTCATTGTTGCAATGGGTCCACCTGTATCCCTATTTAAACAATTTGTTTTTTCCCTTCCCCTCCACAAATTATACCAACATCAAATACAGTGAAAGCAGGGGTTATACCGTGGGAGAGGAACATACAAAGCAACAAAGAAATCATCTTAAAAATATGTTAGAAACAATCACAAGAAAGAAAAACAATTTGAGTCCTTATCTTGGGGTTCATTTCACCTAACATCACCTTGTCTGACCATTTCTGCTTGTCTCAGACATATACTAGTCATTGCAAATAAGGGAAACCATGGGACCTATGTTTCTTTAGGCCTGGCTTACTTCACTTAATATAATTTTGTCCAAGTCTTTCCATTTCCTAACAAATGGGGAAGTGTCATTCTTTCTGAAGGAGGTATAGAATTCCATTGTGTATATATACCACATTTTCTTGATCCATTCATCTACTGAGGGGCATCTGGGTTGGTTCCATATCTTAGCTATGGTAAATAATACTGCAATAAACATAGTTGTGCTAGTAGCTTTCATATGGTCTTGTTTGTGATCATTCGGGTAAATGCCCAAAAGTGGGATTGCTGGGTCATAGGGGAGCTCTATGTGGAGTCTTTTGAGGAACTTCCATACTACTTTCCAAAGTGGTTGAACAAGTTTACATTCCCACCAACAATTCAGTAAGGTCCCCTTCTGTCCACATCCCCTCCAGCATCTGTTGTTATTAGAGTTCTTGATTCTAGCCATTCTAACTGGGGTGAGGTGGTATCTCAGTGTTGTTTTGATTTGCATTTCTTTTATGGCTAGAGAGGTTGAGCATTTCTTCATGTGTCTATTGGCCATCCTTCTTTCCTCTTCAGAGAAGTTTCTCTTTAAGTCTTTAGCCCACTTATTTATTGGGCAGTTGTTTCTTTGAGGATTTGTTGTTGGGGAATTTAATTTTTTGAGTTCCAGGTATATTTTAGATATGAGACCCTTGTCCGTTGTATAGCTAGTGAAGATCTTCTCCCAATCTGTGGGCTTTCTATTGATCTTGCTAGCTATGTCCTTTGCCATGCAGCAGCTCTGCAACTTCATTCAATCCCATTTGTCCAACCTTTCTTTAATTTGTTTTGTTTCTGAGTCTCTTTTAAGAAAATTTTGGCCTGTGCCAAAGAGACCTAGGATTTCTCCTATTCCTTCCTGTAATGTTTTCAGGGTGTCTGCTTTGACTACGAGGTCTTTGATCCATTTGAGTTGATTCTGGTGCAGGGTGATATATAAGGATCTAGCTTTAGTTTTCTACAAGTGATTAACCAATTTTTCCAGCACCATTTCCTGAAGAGGCTGTCTTTCTTCCATTCTATTTTTTTAGCTCCCTTATCGAAGATTAGATGGCTGTAGGTCTGTGGGTTCATTTCTGGATCTTCAATTCTATTCCATTGGTCCTGAGGTTTGTTCTTCCTAGTACCAAGCTGTTTTGATTACTATAGCTTTGTAGTAGAGTTTGACATTTGAAATTGATATTCTTCCAGCACTGTTCTTTCTGTTAAGGATTGTTTTTGCTATTCGGAGTCTTGTATTATTCCATATGAATTTTTGGATTGCCTCTTCTATTTCATTGAAGAATAAGGTTGGAATATTGATAGGTATCACATTGAATTTGTAGATAGCCTTGGGAAGTATTGCCATTTTCACGATGTTGATTCTTCCAATCCAGGAGCATGAGAAGTTTTTCCACTTTCTAAGTTCTGTGTTGATTTCCTTTTGTAGGTTTTTAAAGTTTTCATCATAGAGGTCCTTCACTTGTTGTTGTTGTTGTTTGGTTGGTCGCAGGGCTTGAACCTGGGCCTGGGCGCTGTCCCTGAGCTCTTCAGCTCAAGGTGAGCGCTCCACCGCTTGAGCTACAGCACCACTTCCGGTTTTCTAGTGGTTTATTGGAGATAAGAGTCTCACTGCCTGGACTGGCTTTGAACCGCGGTTCTCAGATCTCAGCCTCCTGAGTAGCTAGTATTACAGGCGTGAGCTACTGGAGCCGGCTCCTTCACTTCTTTGGTTAATTCCTAGGTATTTTATTTTTTGTGGGGCTATTACGAATGGAGTGGCTGTCCTGATTTCAGCTACACTTTTCTCATTGTGGGCATACAGAAAAGTCATTGATTTTTGAGGGTTAAATTTATACCCTGCTGCTTTGCCAAAGTTTTGAATCAGCTCGAGTAATTTGGGAGTGGAGTCTGTGGGATTCTTTAAATACAAGATCATGTCATCTGCAAAGAGGGAGAGTTTTACTTTATCTTTCCTTATTTGGATCCCTTTTATGTTTGCATCTTGTCTTACTGCTGTAGCTAGACATTCTAATACTAAATTGAAGAGAAGTGGAGAGAGTAGACATCTTTGTCTCGTTCCTTAGTTAAGAGGAAATGGCTTTAGTTTTTCACCATTAAATATAATGTTGGCTGTATATTTGTCATATACAGTCTTTATTGTATTGAGGAATGTTCCATGGATTCCTAATTTTTCCAGAGCCTTCATCATAAAGGGGTGTTGGATCTTATCAAATGCTTTTTCTATTGAGATAACCATGTGGTTCTTATCCTTGTTCTTGTTGATGTGATGAATTATATTAATTGATTGGTGTATATTGAACCAGTTTTGCATCCCTGAAATGAATCCTGTTTGATTGTGGTGTATGAGTTTTTGGATGAATTGTTGAAGTTGATTGGCCAAAATTTTGTTGAGAAGTTTTGCAAAAATGTTCATCAAAGAAATGGGTCTATAGTTCTCTTTCTTTGATGAGTCCCTGCCTGGTTTGGGCATGAGGGCTGTGATGGCTTCATAGAATGAGTTTGGTAGTGAACTTTCTCTTTCAATTTCATTGAAGAGTTGGAGGAGAATTGGTGTGAGCTCTGCTTTGAAGGCCTTGTAGAATGCTGCTGTAAATCTATCTGGTCTTGGGCTTTTCTTAGATTATTTATTGTTTTGTCGGTCATGGGGCTTGAACTCTAGGCCTGGACTCTGTTCCTGAGCTCTTCAGCTCAAGGCTAGCACTCTACCACTTGAGCCACAGCACCACCACTTCCAGCTTTTTTCTGCTTATGTGGTGCTAAGGAATCGAACCCAGGGCTTCACACATGCGAGACAAGCACTCTACTGCTTCCCAGCCCTTGAAAAACAATTTTATCTGTTTGGATGGTTTGTTTTGTTTTCTTCCTGCCTTAACTCTACTTGTTGTGTCCATGTTCATAGTCACACTCAGTCAGTTCAACAGAACCCCTTGAAATGTCTCAGGCTCTTTTCAGGATGCTGGGGAAGCCAAGGCAGACTAAACCAAATCCCCTATCTCATGGGACTTCTCAGGAGACTAGCTGACACTCAGATGAGTCTGGTCGGGTAGAGTGTGGGGAGGTAAAGGCTATGGATGAGGATATTCAGAACTAAACAGTGTCCTGGTTTACTGGGATGCTGTATTTTTGTTTTAAACCCTCGTGTTGACCACTCAGAGTCAAATTCATCTACCAGATCTGAGCATGGAAAAGGAAATGGGAGGCTAGTCTGGGAGGTGCAAGAAGGCAAATTCACTGAGACAGTCATTTTCAGAACTTAGCCCGACTGCATGGATACGCAGTATAGCTCAGCGGTAGAATGGTTGCTAAACAAATGCAAGGCTTTGGGTTCAATCACTAAGGACACACACACACACACACACACACAGATCCAACACAAATCCTTTGATAGAATTCCTCACTTGGGATGGGTTTGTAAAGAAATCTGAATGGAATATTTGTCCTGTCCCCTCTATTGACTAGGACTCAAACAGATATGCAATATTTGTTCCTACTTCAGTTCTTTTTATAGATACTTCCCTAATCCAAAAGAACAGAAGAGGTGATGTGTATACTTTGTTTTGCTTTTCAATCTTTCTTGTATGCTTTGCTTTTAAATCCTCCCCCATCCCTGTGTCTGCACCCAGTAGGCACTCAATAAATGAAAACCAACTCCTCCTGTATGGTGTTTGGAAAGGTCCTTTATGGATCTCTTTGAAGAAGGTAGTTTCTGGGAATCCCAGCTTTAAATTTCAATTAGAACCCTTTGGCACAGGGTCGGTGTACATCAATCTTTTCAGCACCTGAGAGGAAGAAGGTCAAGTCACTATAAATGATGGAGGTGTGATGGTTGATATTACAAATGGAGAGTTTGAAATCAAGTTCACTTCAGCATCTCTTGGGTCTCAACACAGAACCCAGCCTGCTGTCATGGAAACAGCATTCCACACAGGTGAGCACCCTTGAGTTCTATAGTCAGTGGCCAAGAGAAATGACCAGATATCAGGCTTTGCTCCTCTTGTCTTAAATGAAGTGATCGGGCCAGCCGCTCATAAAAGGCACTTGTTACAGTGAAGTTCTACTCTGCTGTTTTGCCCAAAGTCAGGATACAGATTTCCTGGCTTCTCCCTTCACCAATCCAGGTAAAGGAAAGAAAAAAGTAACCTACTAGCTTGTCATGCCTTGAGCATGGGAAAGCACTTTTGTGAGCGTGCAACAATGATCACCTTTCAAAATTTCCAACTCTGTCTGTCTGCCTCTGTCTCTGTCTGTCTGCTTTTGTCCCTTCAGAAACAGACTTTTGAACTAGAACTCCACAGATCTGCAGGCCAAAGGTTCTCAGTTTCAGGGTAGTGGGAGAGGCCTGGTGAGCTGTCAGGTGAGGAATCACAGGTGTATTACAGAACAGTGTTTGATCTGATGGGAACACTTTTTGCTAAACTCCCTGGGCTCGGCCACTTATTAGCTAGGGGGACCATAAGCAAATTGCTTGAGCTGCCTGAGCCATGGGAAACATGAGAATAATAGCACCTTCTGTGTGGGCAGCTAAAGAACCTCGCACAGTGCCTGCCACACAGCCATGAGTGCCTGTCCAGCTATGTGCCCTTCCCTTCCCACCCGCATTTGATCATATCCCAGTGAAACCTTCACAATTCTACACCTTCCTTTTGCTCTTAAGAGCCCCAGTTCCTGTCAGGTAACAGTAGTTCACACCTATAATCCCAGCTACTCTGGAGACTGAGATCTGAGAATCAAAGCCAGCCCAGGCAGGAAAGTCTATGAGACTGTTATCTCCAATTAATCACCAAAAAGCTGGAAATAGACTCAAATGGCAAAGCATTAGCCTTGAGCAAAAAATGCTTAGAGACTGTGCCTGAGTTCAAGCCCCAGGACCAGCACAAAATAAAAAAGACCTCAGTTTCTCTTTGTGTTTTCTGAATCCCTCTTTACCACAACCTCTGATGTTTCTACTCTACTCAAACTTACTAGTTGAATTGTCTTAAATAACACTTGGAGATTTCTTACTTTTTTGTTTTTTGTTTTAAAGTCTACCAAGGAAAAACAGCATGTTTGTGCTTTCTTTGGGCAAAAATGAGGTTCATTTTTAATTCAGTAGATTTGCTTCTTCTAAGGTAAAAGCCTTAGTCCCATTAGCATGGCCTGAAATTTCCCATTTGAAATTTTTCCTGGGGCTGAAAATTAATCTTTCCTTAGGCAGTACCTAAAGGATATGTGGATCGAGTGATCCGAAGATCAATTAAACACTGCGCTTCAGTAAAGAAAACATTTCTCCACACAAAATGAGGCCGTGGTGATGCTGGGGAAATCTAAGAACGACGCTGGGTGTGATTTCTCCCAGCGTTGTAGGAAAGCAGGGACAACTCAGGAAGCCCTTGGAATCCAAACTGAGGGGTGACTTTGTGCCTTCAGAGTTCAATACACAGAGTAAGGAACTAAGACTAACTGAGTAACAATTCTCTGACCAGTGAAGATCAGAGTTACAATAGGACAGCCCATAGCCTACATGTGGCCAACAAGTATGAGATTTCTTTGTTTTGTTCTCGCTGTGCTTTAATACATTTTATTATTTTTAACTTACTATCTTTATGTAATTATACAAAAGAGATGCCATTTAACAAAGCAGTTTAGGAATAGAATATATCTTGATCAACTTCACCCCTTTCAATATTTCACCCATCTCTCCTCTACCCACCCCTTCCCTCAGTCTCCGATGTAGCTTGAATTCTTGACTACATCCTCCTCCTCTTCTCTACATTCCTCTACCCCTTTCTCCTTGACCCCACTCCACTCCTTTTGAGTACCTGCTTCCTGGTGTTTTATTTTGTGGACTTTTGATACTACCTTTCTAAGGAATTACATTATTCGAGTTCTCTCTTGAATAATTTAGCTCATGTACTAGTGGTTCATGTCTGTAATTCTAGTGACTCAGGAGGCTGAGATCCATGGACCACAGTTCCCCCTGGATATAGTTGATGAGACTCCATTCCAAGCAGGGGCCAGACACTCTAGTGGGAGCCTGTCATCCTACAGGAAACACACATTCAGTAGTGAGAGCTGAGAAAGAATTCTTCATAGTCTGCAGGGAGTTCCCCCCATGGAATGTGGGCCTCATTCCAGGTGTGAGGGTGGCTGTCTTTTGTTTCATGGACTGCTTAGAAATGGGCCCTAGGAGTGTGATTCTGTCACTGATGTGTGTGTGTGTGTATGTGTGTGTGTGTGTGTGTGTGTGTGTGTGTGTGTGTGTGTGTGTGTGTGTCTGAGCCTATGTGTAAGAGAGATTCAAAAAGTTCCTAATGTCACCTGCTCAGAGGAGTGGTCATATGTTTGAGGAAAGTTCTGTTCGGGTGTCAGTATTAGTCACCTTCCATGACTGTGAGAGAAAACAAAAAAGTAGGAACATGAACTTGAAAGCTGTATTCAGGCTTGTGATTCCAGAGGTTTCTGTGATTTCCCTGGATCCACTGCTTTAGGACTGAAGCAAGGCAGAACATCATGGTGGTAGCAATGAGAAGAAGTAGCTGCTCATCTCATGGTGTCCCAGAAACAGAAATCTAAGAATCGGATGGGACTGGGCATGCGCCCCACTGATCCACTGGCCTCCCTTCTCCAAATAGGTTCAGCTTCCTGATAGACCAATCAGCGGTGAATCCATCAATGGATTCATCCACTGATGAAGTTAGCATTCTATAAAGCAATCACACGTCTAGTTCTACCTGTGTACACTGCTGTATTGAGAAGCAAGCCTTCAACATGTTAGTCTTTAAGGAACACATCCTACCCTAACCACAACACACCTCTATGGTGAGAAGACCTCTAAGAAGCATTTGTTAGTTTCAGACACTTTGCTTTATGTCTAATACCAACTGATTTTACAACTCTTACCAGATCAGTTTATAAAATTAAAACTCCTTTACTTGCATTTACTGATAGGCTGGAATGACAAGCTAAACAATACAATAGTTTCATGCTAAAAACAAATTCAATACTAAAAAAAGTTTTGTCTTAAATTAGTTATTAATAAGTTGACTACAGGAAGGTGTAGAAAGGAGAATCTAGCAACAATCAAGAAATGTTCACTCCAGTTTTGCTTGTAGTCATACATAAAATGGTCCCTATCAACTGAATTTTCTTCAACATGTTTTTATCCTGTCACTTGTATAGTATTTGTTACATATCAGAGGGAAATGCTAGAAAAATAGCAAGCATTGACAACTGACCACAGGTGCTAAGTTTTTCTTTAACTGGTGACTTATTTTTTTTCTTGTTTAAAACATTGATAAAGTCAAGAAAGCCTCAAGATTTCCTACCTTATAATTCCAGATACAGGAATATATTGCTGATACTGAACTGAAATTTGCATATATTCTATTTTGAAAAAGCTTTGCCAGGTTGTTTCATAGCAAAAACAGATTGTTGACAAAAGTCCTCAAAAAAAGTACAAATTATGCCACTAATCATACTTGTGTCAATAGTTAATCTGATTATTATAAATAAACTTAGTTAATCTGATTATTATAAATGAGCTTCATTAAATTATGATCTCAGAAAGGAATGCTTGTGTTCATTTCTCCCTTTATTCAGGCAATGATTTTTCACTCACTTATAACAGCAAAAGTGAGTACAAAACATGTCTAGGCACACTGATTAGAATTATTAAAAAAAAAATAAAAGCACAGGCCAAGCAAATGTTAACAAGTGATATGAAGGATTTGACACTTTCATGTATTGTTAGAGGGAATAAAATAGTACAACTACTTTGGAAAATAGTTTTGTTTCTTGAAAATACATTTACACATATTCCCTCTTAGATAAATAAAATCATATATTCACACAAAAACTTGAACATAAATGCACATAGCCGCTTTGTCTGCATTAGACATAAACAATCCAGCTGTCCAACAACAGTTAAATAAACCAATGACATGCTATGTAGATAATGGTATGCCAATCATCAATAAAAGACAAAGAACTGTTCTTATACACGACAGATCTGTTGCTCTATGTAATTATACTGATTAAAAGAAACCAAGGGTTGGAGGTATGGCTCAAGTGGTAGAGTGCCAGACAACAGAGCAAAAGTATCAGTATCAGACCAAATTCGAGTACCAATCTTGGACAAAAAACAACAAAAAAAGAAATAGCCAAAAGAAACCAAATGTAAATGAGTGCACACTGCATGGTCTATGGATATAAAGTTCTACAAACTGAACACTAACCTGCAGTGACAGAAAGCAGGTGAGCAGTTGCCTGGGGACAGGAGGTGATGAGCAAGCTCACCGCCTTCACGCTGATGATGATGTCACATGGATAAATGTCAAAGCACAGCAAGCCATGCACTCAGATATGTGCAATTTATGTATCCATTAGAACTTAATACAGCTTGCTCAAGAATCTGTGCTAGAGTGTGAATCAACTGGTAATCTGCTTCCCTGGGAAGCGTAAAGCCCTGAGTTCAAATCTCTCAGTGCTTCAAAAACGTAAAAGGAGATTAGAAAGGACCAATGAATCACACTAAATGATCCGTATTACTAACCCCTAGGATCTGAAGCCAAAGATTAGAAGTGTGGTTGCTCATACCAAGTGGTAGTGAGTTTGAGTTGAAACATGTTTTTAACTATTGTAATGAAGAACTAGGGTGAAAATACGCATGTCCTCTGTTTTCCTGCACCACTATCCAGAGTCTTCGATGTTGTAATAAATTTCTAATTTCCTTGTGCTAGTGGAACTGTTAAGTTTTTAAAGAAGAGGTAGATGAGTAAGAACCACACCACGCACGTGGTATTCAGGTAAAGGGTAGGTTTATTTATCGTTCTGGCTGGCACGAGGCCATGTTGGCCCTCCATGAGGCTGGGAAAGAGGGCACCTGGCCCTGGGCTAGGCCTTATCTAGGGTAGGGGCAGGGAAAGGTGTGGCCACATCAAATCCGGATGTGACCTCAACGGATGCAGATGTGACCTCTTCCAGATGTGCCTGTTGCCTAGGTAATGCAGGTACTAGGCGGAGACTTTGCTGCGAGGAGGGTGGAGTCTCCTCGCCATCCAGGAGCGGACCTTACAGAAGCATCCCTCCCACCTTCTCTTTATCTGAGGGTCTGTCAGCTACATTACACATGATGGAAAAACATGAAACTGTATCCCTGTCATGTCAGTCAGACTGTTGATCACCGTAAACAAGTATCAGAGAGAAGCGATTTAAAGGAGGAAGAGTTTATTTTGCTGGTTTTGGAGGTTTCAATCCTTTATTGCAGGAACTACTTCACATCATGAGAGCCAGGAAATGTGGGGGATGTGGGGGAAACACTAGCCGGCTTTCTCCTTTTTCCCTTTTTATTCCATGTAGCTTATGGAATGATGAAATGATGCTGGTCTCATTCAAGACTAGTTTTTGCCTTTAGCTAACCCTCTCTGGGAATCCCCATAGACGCACACAGAGGTGCACTATACCAGCCTCCTCAACATTTCTCAATCCAAGCAAGTTGACTGTAGACATTCCTCATCACAACTAGAAGTTCTAGCAATATTTTCACGCTCTCAAAAGGCAAAGGATGGAGTCTCTTCCTCCTGAAAGAGGATCTCCCACTAAAGCCCAAAATGAAAACACTAGATCCTCCAGCCCCTAGACCCCATTGCCCAGACCCTTTGACTGTCAAAATGAAATTACATTTTAGCTGCATTCTCTCAAGAACTCATTCAACAAATGTTGATTGTTCCTATGGCTGGGAAGTTGGCTCAGTGGTAGAGTGCTTGACTTGCATGCATGAGGCCCTGGGTTCGAGTCCTCAGCACCACATAAGCAGAAAAAAAGCTGGAAGTGGTGCTGTGGCTCAAGTGGTAGAGCACTAGACTTGAGCTGAAGAGCTGAGGGACAGTGCCCAGGCCCAGAGTTCAAGCCCCACGAATGACAAAAGAAAAAATGTTGACTGTTCCTTTCTTATGTGTTCACATGTTGAATGAAACATACAAACAAATCTCTTATAGAAACTGAAAGGTGAAGAGACTGAAAATAAACAACTGTAGAGCAAAGGAAAGTTAACTTGTATAGGCAAGACTCAATAAAAATTAAAAAAGCAATTTTAACTCCAGCTCCTTGAAACATAATTAGGCACTTTAATTGTCAGAGAGCAAATCACTGTGCTGTTCCAGTCCAAGGACATAAAACAAGCTTTCCAAATAGACTCCAACACTCTAAAGTTCTTACTTTCTTTGACAGACCTTGTAACTTTTTTTTCTCTGTCTCTGCTGTACCCTTTATGGGACCAGGGTGTGTGAGGAGCTAAGCTGTGTGGAAGGGCTTTCCAGAATGCTACACACATGCTCTAACCCTTGCTTTGGTAGGATAGCACTCTTGACACTTACTGCTTTGCCTTCAGCCTTAATTCCTAAATTTCCAGCTGAAACTGAGACAGTTTTATATGGCCTCATGTTTGAGAATTATAGATTATTAACATTTTATAGCAGGAAAGAGTCAAGAAAGCTCACATGAATCTGGTAGAAAATAGACTTTATCTCTCATTCTAAATTCAGAAAGTTTGCAATGATGGCACAGAGTAAGAATGGGTAAGACTGCTGAGACTCAGGTGAGTAAACATGCCGGAAAGACCATGGGAGTCCGCTATAGGCCAGGGACCAGGCGATGGTGGCTGTATGCTAGTGTCTGCCACAGTCCAGTCTAGGATGAGTAACCTGGACCTAAAGAAACAATGAGAGTTTCTGCTTTTCGGCTCCCTAGTACCCTTAAAATCAGGCTTAAATGTTTTAACTGGTAACCAAGAAGATACTGCTTGACACGTGTGTGTGTGTGTGTGTGTGTTTGTGTGTGCACGTGCGTACCCACAAGCACACACATGTGTATCTGTGTTCCTGTATTTCTAGATACATACATACATATATACATACATAGATCGATCTTGCCTTTTCTTCTACTACTTGCCTAACCCTCCATTCTCAGATCAGCAACAATTGACCCTTTGCCTTTCCTTAAGCCCACAATAATTTGACTTATCTGAGATAATTTCCTTTTTATAGACTGGTCTCCTGGACCTTCTTCATGAAATCTTCCCTGAGAGGGAAGATGGCTTCCTCCATCATCTGGTCTGAGTCAGTGCTCAGGATGTGTGCCTTCTATTACTACACTGAGCTGATTGTATGCCTGTAACATCCTCTGGGACAGTAGCCCCCATGCATCTCCACATGTCTCTTCCTGGTGTCCTCTTTGGTTTGGAAAAAGCCCTGATTTAGTTGAGTACATTAGTAGTAGAATAAAGACAAGATTTCCATGCCTCCCTCTCAGTGAGGAATATGTGCTAAACTCTGCCCTGCCCTCTGTGCTATAAGTACTTCCCAGGCAATCTCTAGGAAATAACCCCAAAAGGAGGACCCTGGGGGTGAGGAGGAGGGGAGAGGGGGACAGAAATGGAGGGAAGAATGCAGTCGTTATATTTAATGTTCATTGCATAAACAATGAACTACATAACCTGAGGGTAGGGATGGGAAGGGGATATTGGGGCAGAATGAAGGAAGGGGTAAGATTGTCCAAGAAGCATTGTACTCATAATCTGACTTACAGAATTTAACCCCTTTGTATACCTACTTAATAATAATTTTAAAATTTCCCTAAAAGCTACACTTGAAATAATTTCAAAATAACAATAATATACAACAATTGTAAAAAGGTCCTTACAATAATTCTAAGAAGGTCCCTGTTCCTTTTCTTCCCTTACCTTCCCCAAATCTGGAATGCCGTGATGACAGTGGAAACAGAAACAGAATTGTTAGTTCACGAGGAGAAAGCCAGGGGCTGAAGGTATTGGACAGCTACTAAATGACTATTCATGCCTGCCCTACTTACCGAGAGAGCATGCATGGTCCTCCTGCTCTTAATTTTGAGTTTCCTCAGTAACTTATAACTGTTACTCCTTTCTTCCTTCTTTCCTTCCTCCCCATGAGCCCATACTCCACATACAGGGCAGCAAGTGAATTCCAAAAGATGTTCAAAATCTCACAAGGGAAGCGGCACCCGTGTGAATGAATGGGGCTGAGAAAGAGCATAGAGCATTGATCCTCACGACAAGGGAAATGGGACAAACCAAACACGACTGCTTTGATACTTTGCTTTTAAACTTTTCCAGGAAGAGTTGTTTTCATTCTTCTAGTTTAATTTTTTTTTTAATTTAAACGTCCACAACACTATGTCTTCCTAGTATTTAACCTCTTTCTAGCTCACATGATCATGACTTAAGAGCTCACCTTACACTCCTGTTTTGTCGACTCCTTGAGGTCAGAGGACATGTTGTATTGATGGTTGGGTGCCCTGGGGTACCTCAGGTACTGCTTTTCACTTACTAGATGATATCTGTCCTAAAGAAAGGTGGGCAAAATGGCTCATAAACCACACACACCCAAATATGACTTCCACTCCATATGCATCTGGAGCTGAGTTTGATGGCACTAGGTGGTCCTGCCTTGTTTAGGCTCCTCCCAGGTGCCGATGGGGATTCTGGGATGGAGATGCTGCAGCTTGCAAAGCTGAGGCTTAGCACTAACCTAGGGGGGCCTGCTCCGGAGGGGCTTCCTCGCCAACATTACCCTACAGAAGCCCTGCTTGTTTCTTGTAATTGTTAAACAAAGTAAAAAACAACAACAACAACAAAAAAAAAACCCACCTGCTCAGCCTGAGCAACTGTTTTCAATCAATAATTAAGTAACGTTAAGGTCTCGATCTATACAAACTTATCAATATTTTCACTGAAAAGGAATCAATAGAGAAAGAGGGAAGCATCCAACAAAACCCTTTTAATGGCTGTGTTTTGACTGTGAGAAGTAAGTGGATTGATTCGACGGGTGGCCAATATTGGCCTGCCAATGTAATTCTCTTCTCACTTTCATAAACATTCCCACCAACCCAGTTTAACACTCTCCCCTGGTGGTACATTACCTTGATAAAGTTCTGTTCTAAATGCTCTGCCCAAGAGGGGTCTTTCCTTCTACTGAAGGGAAGAAAGTTTCCGAGGTAATAATCAGGCCTAAGCAACGATCTAGACATTGTGTTTGTGCTGTAACTTATTTAATATTGACAAAACTGCCCCCAGATGGGTATCTTTAGTAATTCTCATTTTACAGATAGGGTCCAAAGCATTGAAACAGTTACATGCTTGTCCCTAAGTCCCAATAGCTAATAAGAACTCAGCTATCTTTGCTCAGCTATCTTTGTTGGATTCCCGTGCTTAAATGATCCATCCTGCTCTTTGGCCATTGTGGACCTACTGTTAATACTCTGCCAGATGGAAAAGAGGAGTATCTGTGTCCATTTGTGCTACTGTGACAATAGACTTGGCAATTTATAAACAAATTTAGTTCTCCGAAACAAATGTGATCAAGGAGTGCAAGATCAGGATGCCAGCTGATTCAGTGTCTGGTAAAGGCCCTGACTCTGCTTCCAAAATGGTGCCTTGGGGCTGGGAAGGTGGCTCAGTGGTAGAGCGCTTGCCTTGCAAGCCTGAGGCCCTGGGTTCGATTCCTCAGCACCATATAAGCAAAAAAGAAAAAAGCCGGAAAGTGGCGCTGTCGCTCAAGTGGTAGAGTGCTAGCCTTGAGCTGAAGAGCTGAGGGACAGCGCCCAGGCCCAGAGTTCAGGTCCCACAACCGGACCCAAAAAAAAAAAAAAGGCCAAAATGGCGCCTTGAACTTGGTGTCTTCATACAGCAGGTGAGATGGAGAGATAAAAAATGACAAATTCTTCTTCTATGGTTCTTCATAAAGGCAAGCAATCCCATTGGAGGTGGAGCCTCATGTCTCACACATCTCACGGCCAAACCTCAGAACAATGTTGTACTGGAGATTAAGTTTCAATGTGAATTTTGAAAGGGACAAAAACTTTCACTCTATAGTAACAAGTTTAAGGTGAATTAAAAAACTTAGCTGGCCAGGTGCCGGTGGCTCACGCCTGTAATCCTAGCTACTCGGGAGGCTGAGATCTGAGGATCATGGTTCAAAGCCCCATGTGAGACTTTTATCTCCAATAAACCACTAGAAAACCAGAAGTGGCGCTGTGGCTCAAGCAGTAGAGTGCTTGCCTTGAGCTGAAGAGCACAGGGACAGCGCCCAGGCCCAGAGTTCAAGCCCCACTGCCAAGAAAAAAAAACTTAGCATGGTTCTTACACAAACCCCCAGGGTGCATGACTGTCTTGCCCACTGGCTATAAAGAAGATTCCAGAGTGAGTTCCTAGACACTCTTAGCATAAATGCAACCAAGAGGTGACCATTTTAAAGAGATTTAAATACTGTCATTTCTGAGATTCTTCTTTTTTAAAAAAATCACTTCTTATTTACAATAAACCAACGAATCTCACAAACAAATGTTGACATAGAGAAGTCAGAAAAATAAGCGAACATACCACATGATTCTATTTCTATGAAGTTCAACAACAGGCCAAACTAATCTGTGGTGATAGGTGTGGGAACAGTGGTACCTTAAGGAAAGTAGTATTGGGTGAGAAAGGTTTGGAGGAGGTGTTCTGGGGTGTTTGAAATATTCTCTGTCTTGAATGGGTGTACATGTACACACATGTAAAAATTTATTGAAGTGGATGTGTGTGATTACGCATGCCAGGTATTCATGTCACGATTCCTTTCTTTTAAGATATACTTTGTGTTGCTCATGCAATTGAATGGCCTTCCTTCTCCTAGCCCATGCCACCTCTCTCCTAGGATTGAACTGGGCTCCTCCTAAGACAACAGGGAGAGAGGCTGATGGGAAATTCTTTCCTGGAGATGAAAACTGACCCTGAACTCTACCACCAAAGATGTTCATTCAGTCTGTCATCTCCTAAAACAGTGCCAACCCTTGCACTCAGGATTTCTTTGGTGATTAAATTTCATGACTGCAAAATAGAAGTGAATGTTCTTTGTCAACTCTCACTTTTAAGATCGTGTGTGTATGTGTGTGTGTGTGTGTGTGTGTGTGTGTGTGTGTGTGTGCGCGCGCGCGGGGGGGGGGGGGCACGGGTGCGCGCGCGCGGGGGGCACGGGTGCGCGCGCGCGCGCGCACGGCGCGCATGCTCGTGCGTGTTACCTTGCTTCTTTCTGTGCACGTAGACTTACAAACTGGCCCTTTTGTCTTTTAACTCCCGAAGAGGCTTCTCCTAAATGTGCTGATTGCCAGCATTTATCAAGTAAGCTATAAATGTGAGTCCACATCTTTAACATTCAAGTAACAAAAGCTCTGAGACCCCAGCACTGGAAGGAATCTTAGCAGTAGAGCTCCCTGGCTCATCTTCCCACCCTGTCAGAAATCCTTTCCATGTCAGCCCTGACCAAAGGCCATGATACTACAATGAAGTTTAATTAAGACACTCAGAGAGCTTCTGTCTTGTTTGCAGCTGGATTTTCTAAGGATGTGTGGAGCTGAAAGATGAGTAAGGGCCAAGAAAGAAAAAAGAAGAAGAGCTGCCAAATAGCTTTTATGTGTAATCAATACAGAACAATTCAACGGCAATAAGAATTGCTACACCTCCCTTTGGGCTGACCGCCCTGTCTGCAAAAGCCAGCCGCCACATTAAGTTTAGAGCGACGCGGTGCCTGGATGGTTGGAAATAGGCATATCAGAGAAATGCAAAAGTTGCACTGGCATTTTAGATCTGCTCTGCCCTTCAGCAGCAATGGAAATTGTGCCCCCATTACAGGTGCCCGGGGCCGCCCAGGCCTCCACCACTCCCCGCTACGAGAACCACTGTGCACACTCTCTTTCTTTGTAAATATTTTTTTCCAAAGGTTTACTTTTTTTTTTTTGAAGGAATAAGCACACAGTCTCATCTGTAAAGGTTGAACCTCCCTTTTTCCATCTCTGCCTCTGCCCTTCATGGACTTGCCTCTCCCCTGTGGAGATCAGCCACCACGTATTCACTTAGGCTTAGCAGAAAGGAGTGACATGTGACCAAAGGGAGAATCGCCAACTACAAAAGTGACCTGAAAATTGCACATTCTCACTGCTGACGGGTCCCAGACATGAATAATTATTGATCTGCCGCATCAGGAAGTTAGGGAACTAATGCTTGGAAGGGGACAAAAGATACATTTTTAGAATCAAGTAGATTGTTTCTCTGTCTCCAATCTATGTAGTTATGTGTTAAGTGCTTGCTATCCGACATTTCTTATCAAGGGGAGAAAAAACCAATGTGGTTAATATGTAGGTGGCAAAAACATAACAATTGGTAATACACGGAAGTTTTAAACAAAACTCATATTTTTTTCTTTCCGGTTATAAAGCCAGCTAGTCACTAGAAAAATAGAAAGCTAAGTAAATTTTGAGAAAGAAACTAGAATGGAGATGTACATTATTGTAGAGAAGCATTTTTTTCTCCCAAAATTATATATGAAACATTTGCCAAGAACTCTTTATCCATGCTTCAGATGTCTAATGGAATTTTCAGTATCCCCAAAATGCTGAGAACTAAATAGGTATTGCTTCTTTGTCTGGCCCTAGTCTAAGAAAAAAATGCAATCTTACAACACAGAAGAAAGAAGAAGCATTTTCCTGCATTTCCACTACAAACCCGGCATTGTGCTAGAATGGGAGGCAGACCAAGATGTTGTGAGGATCAAATTAAACAACAGGGCTGAGGATCCTAGCACATTGCCTGGTACACAGCAGTCATGACCAACTCCCCTTTCAAAAATAATAGCATGCGATGGGCTGGGAAGGTGGCTCAGTGGTAGAGTGCTTGCCTTGCATGCTCAAGGCCCTGGGTTCGATTCCTCAGCACCACATAAGCAAAAAGAAAAAAGCCGGAAGTGGCGCTGTGGCTCAAGTGGTAGAGCACTAGCCTTGAGCTGAAGAGCTGAGGGACAGTGCCCAGGCCCAGAGTTCAGGCCCCACGACCGGACCAAAAAAAAAAATAATAATAATAGCATGCAAGTCTGCTTGTATCAAACTTCATTTGCAACTTGTTTCCAAAGCCTAGAAATACAGGCCACTGCTACAGGGGAGTCATTTTAAAAAAACCAAACACCTGGGTATGGTAATAGAAGGAGGTAACATCAAGATCAAAGAAGAAGGAGAAGGTTTTGCTTGGTAGCCCTGGGAAAGATAAGAAAAATGAAGGGAGATTATTCCTCCAGCAGTAGGACTCTACTTATTGGAAGGAGCAACAAGGAGCTAAGGAATTCATAAGCAACCTGTTTATGGCGTTATGCAATGCCACCCAGGGGAGAAAGGCACTAAATAGCACCTTGACAAAACCACTGTCCAAAAGGCTCTCCAAAGCCTTTGTCAGCCCAGGCAACTCTGTCTCTGGCCTGCAGGGAGGAGATGAGAAGGAATCACAGGAGAGGAGGCCCTGTCCTAAAATCAGAAAACATGGAGCACTTGACAGGAAGAGGAGAAAGAGCCATAAAAGTGTTTATTAGCCTGCATATTCTCTTTCTTTGCCTTGCCTTTAATTATATTTATCTTTTCCTTTAAGATATCTAATTTGCATGCCAATGGAAGCAAAACAAATCCACAACTAGAGACAGCCTGAAAAGTTTCAAGCAAGTTAAATATGGAAAAAAGGAAAATAAATGCACCGTCTAATATGGTTCATTTGGAGAGAGTGTTATTGATTGGCTGTACTCGGTATGTAATTTAATATAAAGGCATCTACATTTTTAAAAATCTTTGTTTCAATTCTTTTTCCTCCCTAAAAGTCTTCATTTCTTCAGAATCCACGCCACATTCTCTCACCAGAGGAGCTCTCTAAATCCAAACGTCTACAGCTCAGGAAGTCCTGATAAGCAATGGAGGTCCATTTATCCAGATTGAAAGGAATCTGTAATAATGACCCATATGTGGTTGGAAATCTACTCTTCCACTAGCTATATGGAAAAGAAAACAGACAAATTTGTAAGTTTGAAGAAGGCAGAATCCATGGCCATTACCGGCCACCAATAACAGTTTCTTGAACATCCATAGTTGTTTTAGCTATATTATTCGTAGAGGCTTTGGCCTCTCATTTACACTGAATGTTTGCTGTGTGTGAGAATGGGTTGGATCCGAACTTGACCTGCCGATGGCTAGCCATCCACTTCAGTCATGGTATACTAAGCTTTAGGAGTGTGTCCAAACTGTGCTTGGGCTTGGTTTCATCCCCTGATGTCTCTGAACTAACATTCTTTACATTTTGATTGTCGATCTTTAATTTGTAAATCATCTTGACTTTGTCAATGGTGGGATGGTGGCATATGGGATGCATGGGGGAGCAGGGCTCAGCTTGAGTGCTGTCCCTTCCACGTCTCTCCATTTTCACATGGTGTTGACCGTGCCCTGTGAGCAGACAATTCCATTGAACCCACCATCTGTGGGAGGATCACGGGACTCAAACAAGTGGTTCCATGCAAGACTTGGAAGCAGTCACGGTAGCTAGGCCAGGCAGTACTTGCCTTTTTTAGTAGAAATCTTCCCTTTTTGGGGGGGGGGTCCGGTCGTGGGGCCTAAACTCTGGGCCTGGATGCTGTCCCTCAGCTCTTCAGCTCAAGGCTAGCGCGTTACCCCTTGAGCCATAGCACCACTTCCGTCTTTTTTTTTTCTGCTTATGTGGTGCTGAGGAATCAACCCCAGGGCCTCATGCATGCAAGGCAAGCACTCTACCACTGAGCCACCTTCCCAGCCCAGCAGAACTCTTCTTGAATAGAAACATAGCAAT
Source organism: Dipodomys spectabilis (assembly GCF_019054845.1). Classification (NCBI taxonomy): domain Eukaryota; kingdom Metazoa; phylum Chordata; class Mammalia; order Rodentia; family Heteromyidae; genus Dipodomys; species Dipodomys spectabilis. Next base: position 17,789,644 of record NW_024870679.1, read on the forward strand.
GATGGCATAAGAGATGAGAATGATCAGGAATCTCTACCATTTCCTTTCTACTTCTTTCTGACTTCACCAGTCACTTAACTAACAATGATGACACAGATGACAAAGAAAAGATAGAACCACCCATAGCTTCTCATCCTTTCTGCTTTCCTCATTCATTAGTAAGACCAAGGTAGAAAGAATGGATAGAATGTGGTCATGGCAGAATGAAAACAAACCAGTTGAGTTGATTTATTCTAAATTTCCACTATTGTGTGAAAAACAAAATACACATGCATAGATGGTCTATGAGATACAAACTGTATCAGTTCAATCATTCTGAAAATATATTCAATGCTTTTATATCTGAATTTAAAACAAACATCTATATAATGATGGGTGGTGACAGTCGTGTCAATAATATAACTTTTAATTTTTCTTTACTCAGCATGACATTAAACAGCCAAATGAAAGGCACCATGACAAAAACATTTCAAAAGGAAGAAAAGAAGACTTTTTTTTATTTTGGTACAAACATTTCCTTCCTGCTTTTGAACAGAGATCTAGGTCTTTGCTAATTTTGTATTATATCCCATCATTGATGTAGCCAGCTCTGTATATTTATTTGAAGTAAATTAATTGTTGTATTATGTTCCACTCACCTGTCGTTCCATTCATTTGGCAAGTATTTGGCATACACTATGAGGAATGCGGGTAAGTAGGCTAGGAATAGGTGGTAACGTAAGTGTGATCTCTGCCCAACTGTTAGCCTGCCTTTGTTCCTGGAATTGTAACTCAGATTTATGCACCTCTGCATTCACTAATTCAGATGAGATATTCTTTCCTGTCTTATTGTGAAAATGAGCTTTCTGTTAATTATGGGGAGAAAGACTCCTCCTCGTCCTCGTCCTCGTCCTCGTCCTCGTCCTCGTCCTCGTCCTCCTCCTCCTCCTCCTCCTCCTCCTCCTCCTCCTCCTTCTTCCTCTTATTCTTCCTCCTCCTCCTTCTCCTCCTCTTCTTCATCTTCTTCTCCTTCTCCTCCTCCTCCTCCTCCTCCTCCTCCTCCTCCTCTTCCTCTTCCTCCTCTTTCTCCTCCTCTTCTTCATCTTCTTCTCCTTCTCCTTCTCCTCTTGCTCCTTCTCCTCCTAAGTCCACCTGCCGTGTGGTGCTGATGGTAAAGCAGAGCTGCATTGAACACAGTCTCTGGGATGAGAACCCACTGAGGAAGAGCAGCCTCAGTTTCATCATAGTCTTTACCTCTGGCTAAATCGACCCCTTCTTCCCACCTGTTCTGGCATCCCCACCTGAAAAATGGGAACAGGCTGGTCTTGTCCCTAGGTAGTTGACCACTGCATTGTAATCATGAAGAAGCAACACCATTGTAGGAGCTTCCTTCACTGGAAGTATCTGCAAATGCTTTCCAGCCATCAACACACATTGTTCCTCACAAACATTCCAAAAGTCAACTTCAAAAAAGGGCGCAGTGTGGTCCACAGTCCTGGGGGTGGTGCCCATGGGAGCCGATTTCCCAGGAAGATGAGAAGGATGGCTTTCTCCAACCAATAATAGGTCATGATTCTGCAGCTTTGACCTTTCTGGAGAGGGCACAGGCTGTAGGGCTAGTAGCGACCCCTGGGTCTGGCTGAGCTTATAGCTAAAAGACTTCAGTCATAAGTGCCAACTTCTTCCTGCAGTTAGCCAGGTTGTATCTGGATACTTGCCTTGAAAATCACTGCCAGCCAGGCTTACTCCCTTTGAGGCAGATACAAGGAGGGAAAAATATGACATGGCAGGAAGTAAATGGAGAGCACTAGGCAAAATGGGGCTAGAGGAAATTGTGATCCAGTATCAGAAGGAGAAGCAAAAGATCAAAATGCCGGACAGACATTGGCTGCAGACAGACTAGCAGCCCCCAGCATACCACTTTGTTTTCTAAGTCTCAGTTTCGTCATTTATTCAATGAGAACTGAACCAGCTTCTTTCCTATAGCAACTAAATCTCAAATACATTTTTTCTGTCATTTGTTTACTGTCATCTCCTAACAATTCTTTTAAAAAAAAAGTTCCAATTTCAGGGACCACATGTGCTTTGTCTTTGCATCATGTGCCTGGTACATAGTAGGTCCTCAGGAAATACTTATTGCATGACTATTTCTTTGGAAAAGCTCTGTGAATGGATTTTGCTTCCTATTATCTCCTCCACAAGAAGAGGCAGAAATCAACAGTCACACGATAAGAGGGATCGCATTCTAATAGCTGATGACATGGACGATATTAAAGCAATATTCAGTCACTATACATTAAGGCTTTTTAATATAGCTTTTTAAACAGCTTTTCTTATTTAGCCAAATGAAACACAGTAATCCTTTAACTCTCCTGTGTCAGATTATCAGCCATTTCAAGTAAGTGTTAACATTTCTGTCACTGGCAAAAGTGAATTATGTTTTCCTTCCCAAGCCTGCATCAACATGCCCAACAAGCGGGCCTCACATGCCTCTCTAATGGGACAGAGTGAGGTGCCACTGCTGGGTGATTGTGGAGCTGCCTGACATGGGGGGTGGAGGTGGAGGGGGGGGAGTCTGACAGCCCCAGCCCCAGCTGAAGCAGGCCAAGCAACCACTGCTGCAGGAAGAGTGAGCGCCTGAACTCCAGGTGTCATCCTAGGCAAACAACAAGATACCTTCCAACCTTTCTGGCTTTGTTCCATAAATAGGCTGCACAGAAAATTCTAGATGTTGTTATCCCTTGAGATTGCTGTGTTGGGGATACTAACAAACATAGATGATACCAATTATTTACCCAGAGTCTCATTCTTTAGGAATCTGGAGAAGAAGAATAAAAACATCTCTCCACCAGGAACATTCAGGTGAGTGACACAAAGTTCTTATTTTGCAAACCAATTAATTGTGATGTATGAGAGAGACAGAAAGACAGACAAGAGATGGAGGCCGACAGACAGAGAGAGTGAAAGCAAAATATTCATATTTCTTGGCAGGTAAATGTGTCTATCTTTGAAGCCTGCTTCCTGTCGCCTCTCCATCCACTTCCGGCCATTCTAGGAACCATGGCGCTGTACCTTTCCTGTCTCTCCACTGTTGTTCCTTCTACTTGGAACAGCCTCCTGCCTCATCTATGTAATGGAAAAACCCTTCAGCTGCATGGAAGGTTCACTTTGTCCTGAAAAGACATTGTGTAAAGAACTGGAGCTCAAAGACTGGTGTCCATCTTCTAGAATCACCACTGCACAGCCTTGTGATACCTTTCAGACCTCAATTTCCTCATTTTTCCAAGGAGGAGAAAACAATATCCCCTCCTGGATGCCTCATGACCATTAAAGAAACCATACATGGACTCAAGTAAGGCCTAGCGTGCTGCAATGCTCTTACTTTTGTCTGTGTCTGAAATTTTCTGCTTTCTCCATTAAAGCAACATAAATAGGAAATCAGATCCTGATCATTATTTATATTCTTCCTTTAGCCCCAGAAGTTAATAGAACTTTAGTTTTAATTCTTTTTACCCCTATGTTTGTCTTACATACATATCACAAAGTACATATATATATACCTATATATGTGTGTGTATACGTGTATGTGTGTCTATATGTACACTGATGCATGAATATGTGTTGATGTATATATACTATATATAGTAGATGTATATGTAGATATGTATGTATCTATCTTTCCTATCTTATCTTTGAGGTCTTCTCTTTGCATTAACCTCTGTTTTAAAATACTGTAAACCAAATGTGAGTGCAAATAAAAGTTTGCCAAACTTGAAAACAGGTCAGTGTTTAGGAACCCAAATCTTCCTTTATTGATACTGATTTCCACAGCTCTTCTCTGGTGCTCTCTACATCACAAGTCTGCTTGTGATCCTCTGACCTTTTGATCAATTGCTTGTCTATCATCTAACATCTTCCGCTAAGCAGAGAGCAAGGTATCCCTAAGAGTACTTATTAATTATTAATATGCATTAATAAAACATTGCATTACCCTTTCACTGGAGTGCTGGCTTTTGGATATAGTCAAGTTTTATAAATTGTTGTCAATTTGAATAGGGCAATCTGAATAGGCATGCCATTTTTCAATAAATCATTGCAATCTAGGTCAGTTTACCCTAGGTTTTTTTGGTCAATCACCCAGGGAAGATAAGTCTATAGTGGAAATTTGATGTTTTTGTTCATTCCAATTCTACTTTTTTTTTTTTTAAGAAAAGCATCTTTGTCTTTCTAGAAGGTCTACCTTATCTTGTCCCAAGTGGGTCAATTAAGCAAGATGATTCTTCCTCTATCATTTGAGTTGAATATGTGACTAGGACCAAAACTATGCAAATGATTGGTCCACTAATGAAATATGACACAATCATGACCAATCACAATTCATCCTAAGACATTTTTTGCCAATCCTAGGGCCTGGGAGCTGTCTGTGAGAATTTTTTTTGCTCAAGACCAGCACTCTACCTCTTGAGCCACAGCTCCACTTCCAGTTCTGGTGGCTAATTGGAGATGAGTCTCACGGACATTCCTGCCCATGCTGACTTCGAACCATGATCCTCAGATCTCAGCCATCTGAATAGCTAGGATTGCAGGCATGAGCCACTGGTGACCAGCTGATCCTAAGACTTTTGCCTCTGAGTTTGCTCACTTATATGAATGTGTATATGTGCATCTGTGCACATGTATGTTGGGGGGGGGGGGTAGGGGTACAGGCATAGTTTATGGGACTCATTCTGCAAAGTTGAGAAGGAAGTAAAGGAGAAGCATGATTCCTACCTTAAAACTATGAAGGATTATTTCTAGAAAGATCATTGCTACCATTTATAGAAGACTAATTTGTGTTAGGCAGCTGTGCTAAGCACTTTGTATGGATTGTTTCATTTAATTCTCACAACTGCATGAGATGGATTATACTGTTAGGATACATATGTCATACCATTAGCCACTTGCCCCAAGTAACACAGGTATTGAGTGAGAGTCCATGTTTGAACACAGGTCCCAGAGTTTATATAAATAGCCTGCCTCCTCATGAATCTTATAGGCAGCTTACAAAGGGCTGCTTAATAATTCCCTATGATGGGGATTTGTAAAGCCAGGTTTATGTTAAATCAAAAGGAGGAGATACTTAAGTTATTTTATTCTTTTGGTAACTGAAATATTTTGATCATTATACTTTTACAATAGATATTTTGAAAAGACAAGCAGATTAAGGCCTATGGTGACCTCCCAAAGGTCACAGGAACCCTACTGTTATGGAGTACAATCCTTTATTGATTAAAACTGTGCGGGGGGTGGGAGGGGTATAATGATCCAAATATTTCAGCTATCAAAAGAATAAAATAACAAATATCTCCTCCTTTTTATTTAACATAAACTTGGCTTTACAAATCCCTGTCGTAGGGAATTATCTTGTAAGCTACCCATAAGATTGGTGAGGAGGCTGGTTATTTATCATAAAATCTGGGACCTGTGTTCAAACTTGGACGCTCACTCAATACCTGTGTTACTTGGGGCAAGTGGCTAATGGTATGGCATATATGTGTGTATGTGTGTGTGTGTGTGTGTGTATGTGTGTGTGTGTGTGTGAGAGAGAGAGAGAGAGAGAGAGAGAGAGAGAGAGAGAACCCTTTGTGATTATAAAAGTAATTAGAAGTTACCTGGAGATATGATTTATTTTGATTTCAGAAGCACCGACTGTAATACAAGAGTCATGGATAATTTCTCGTGACACGAATGGACCTATGAAATATGCATTTCTCATTTCCCCATCTTGAGTCATCTCGCTTGGTATTTCAGTTTGTGTAATAGTTAGAACTCCTGGCAGAGCAGAGGCTGTAATTGCAAACAGCTGTAAAGTATTACTCATCTTGCTGATCAAAATGACTTCCCGCTAAATAAACCATGAAAAAAGCTTTTCCACCCACAGAGAAGTGAAGTGTAAATGATATATAGACTCTGCCACAAAGCAATCAACAGATTGCCTTTCCTATAACTATGGTTTTAGAGAGCCACAGTCACGTTCACAGGCAGCTTAGAAACTCAACTATGTTTAGGAAAAACCATGAGAGTAACAGCATTTTAGTGGCCAGTAGGATCGCAGAAGTGTTTGAAGTTCAGAAGCTCTTGAGAGAGCTTCTTGCTGCTTTCTCTTAGGCTTTCCAAAGCAGTGGAAATCATTTGCAGTGTGCCTTTTTCTAAGCTCCCTTCAGATGGCACCTTGTCTTATCCTTCAGGAACCTTAGCTGGATGTCCATGCTTTGATTTTTCTTGCCATAGTTTTGAAATCTCAAGGAAACATGGTGTTGGTTAACACTGGTAATGTGGATGCTAGTGCCATGAACTGCAGGCTGTCAGAGTTTTAGATCTTTTATATAAGAACAGGTGCTAGAATCATGGTGTACAATGACATGGTAAGGTATACTGAAAAGAAGAAAGGCCATTCTTTGCCCACTGCACCAGCAGGTACCAGGCCTTGTAACCATGAGAAGAGGTGGTCTGAAGTCTGAAGATGGTAAAAATAACGTGGCAAAAAGAACTTGGAAGTTGATGATGTCACTGAACCACTAAATTCCAGCCCTCCCTCCCCCACCCCCCTATCCCTAGACTCCTCCTGCCTAGAAACTTCGGACAAATAAACTTGTCCCTCATGGTTCAATCCCATAAATTGGCTTCTTCTCATACATGTGACCAGAGGCCTACCTAGTGGACAGAACACCCGTTCTGGCTGCTGGGGTTGAGAAGACAAAGGGTTGAGAAGAGCCAGAAAAGGCTAGGGACCCTCAAACTCTTCTGTGTGGAGGAAGGCCCCAGGAGAAAGTGTTGCCAGTACCAGTGACAAATGTCAATGAGAAAAGGACTCCAGCTGACAGCCTGCAGTGTTCTTAGGGTGTCCAAGATAATTAGACAGATTGAAGTAACAAGAAACTAAAGCCGAAACCAAACAAAAGGCTGCTCCAGAGGTCCTGATTTATAACACCTGGCTCTTCTGATGACCTTTTTGCTATCCCTTTTGAAATTTTAAGGATAACCTTTGCTGTTTTGAAATGAATCTTATTTTGCTTGGGTTTGGAGCTTCTTTCCAAACAAGGAATGATGGTGAAGAATAAATATTATTCGTCAGTGCTGTTTTTTAATCACTCAGCAGCAGAAGGTAGGTGGTCATTGGTGCTTTCTCATTAAACCTTCTTCCCGTATCAGTAAAAGCTTAATAACCTACCTCTAACTACTTATTTCTACTTTGGAAAACTTAATTCTAGAGAAAATGTGAGGTTGCTTATAATAAACCCAAAGAGGAAAACAAAAAACAAAAATGATTCCTATAGCAAAGAGACAGTAACTACAAGATTCTTTGGTTATTTAACTCTGCTCATTGCTTGATACTCTGAAGGAACTCCATCTACATATGAAGGAATACCCATACACATATTTTAAAAAAAATAATTATATGTGAAAAAATGTTCCTTACTAGGGAATGGAATATTCCTATGGGGGGGGGGGTAAGTATATAGTAATTAAAAGGAGTCAATTATATCTGTACACATCCACATGAGTAATCTCAAAAAGCACTGTATATTTAAAAGTACTGTAGATAGCTTTCTGTACAGCATGTGCTTGCTATAAATGCTTAAATCTACAAAAACACTTTTCTTAAAAAATAAATATATAATTCAGATGTTAAAGTATAAGAAATGGACTCTGAAACCTGACAAGTCATCCTAGTAACTGCCCCCATTGGCGGAGTAGAAGGAGACAGAGATGGTGGAGATAGAACATGCAATAACTATTTATTTAAAAGTAATTGCTGAAGACAAACTCAATGAAACATTAACAAATGTTAATTGGGTGAAGGGAGTTCATTATATTCATCTATGTTTCTATATTTTTTTAATTTCTCCAAAGAAAAAACAAAGAAGGAAAAGAAAATGTGTATTAAAATGTAAACAAAAGAGTGGGTAGCTGAAAGCAAGAACACCCAGTTCTGAGCATCCATGCTTCCTGGCAAACCTGGTGAATGGAGCAAAAGCAATGGGCTAATTGGCTTCCCCTTCCTACCATTACCATGTCACCAGGAGGAAAAACAGAAACACTACTAAGAATTTGCCACAGGATAGAAGAATCCCGGGATGACATAAAATCCAAGGCCTTTGAAGGCAATGCTACCCAAGGGCAAAGACGTGTTGCTGGTACCTCTAGGTATCCTGAATCCATGCTCAATAAGCAATCTGGACCTACTACTATAAGATGAAAATTCTGCACGAACAATTCAAGATTAGGGGGCGAATGATGTAACACAAGTAGATGGCTTTGATCTCATCTGGGGTGTGCATGTGTGTGTGTGTACGTGTGTGTGTGTGTGTGTGTGTGTGAGAGAGAGAGAGAGAACTTGCACTGCTAAATGCCCTAGTTTACTCTCTGTTCTCATCCTTCTTCACATATAGATTATCACACATGAAACACTCTTCCAAGGCTAGACTCAGTCTTATATATGGCTCCTACACAAGAAAGCAGTTCATAATCCCCAGGAGTAAGAAACATGCTCATAGAAAATCAGTCCTGTTCATGTGTACAGTTATGCAAGGATGGCTATGAAAACCACATCAGTCATAAACACCACTAACTTGATCATTAGTAACAATCTACTTAGGGGATAATTTTTTTTAACTGAACCAAAATGTTGTTTCGACCCATAACTAAAATACTGGTCTGAAGTCAAATCTCTCTATTATTTGTTGTTCTTGCCAAGAGGTACTTTGGGTAATCCAAGAGGTCCCTCACAGTTCCTATGGCCAAAACAAAGAACAAATTCATCTTAGGGAGACAATACCACTACCAGGCCCACCATGTGAGGCAGACCTACCTCCCGTAGTTGGGAAGTGATTTGGAGACCAAGGTGCACTAGAAAGAACCTGCTGTTAACAGTGACTGCCTCTAATTCATGAGTAACTTCAGCCCAGTCACCAGTGGTTGTTTTCTATGTTCTTTGTAAACTGTGAAGATCAAAGTAGACAACAACATATGATTTTTTCCCTAACTCTCATACACAGGGATACCAATGAAGCACCAGAACAAGCTCTATAACTTGTAGTTTTCCAGGGAGCAAAATTAAACTACAAGATTCTGTTCAAAATTTAAGAATTTCAACATGAGCCCAGCAGCAATGACTCACAGCTGTAATCCTAGCTACTTCAGGAGGATGAGCTCTAAAGATCATGCTTCAAAGCCAACCTAGACAGGAAAGACCATGAGACTCATCTCCAATTAACTACCAAAAAGCCAGAAGTGGAGCTGTGGCTCAAGTGTAGAGAACCATCCTTGTGCAAAAAAGCTAAGGGACACTGACCAGCTCTGAGTTCAAGCTCCAGTACTTGAACAATAACAACTATATAATGTATATGTATGAATTTCAATATGACAGTAGAGCATTAAGCCAACTGCAGAACTCTTTTGAGCTTAGCACCTCTGCCACAGCACAGGGACAGCCCTTGAAGCCAGCCCAGGCTACAACTTCCCATCAAGAAGCTGGTCTTTCACTTAGGGGTCCAAGAGTTGGACCTTCCAGGCTAAAAGGAATAAGAGAGAGCACACACTAGGCCAGCCACCCCTGGAAACAGCACGAAAGTCCAGACACAGTAGGGTACTGTGGGGAGAGAAGAGGGTTTTCTAAAGGTTCAACCCAAATCCACCCTCCCCCTGCTCCAGTCTTGGACAGGGTAAGGGCTTCCTCAGCTTCCAGTCTACAAAGAAGAATTTTGCTCTACTTTGAAACCTGGGCCATCTGGACACTGTAGGTTGCGCTTTTGCTCTTTTGGGGTAAACAGCGTGAGTCAAGAAGCTCAACAGAAAGCCTTGCTAACGTTGCTCAAGAAGCAAATAGATGATGCTACTTGCTTTCTGCAAAAGCTGCAGCTCCTGAGGTCAGCCGATGGCAGCCGGGGCCTGGGCTGTGGGCATGTGACAATAGACAGCATGGTTCCAGGGTGTTGGACCCGCACACTTCTGCTTGACTTGGTGCATCATCTCAAATCTCAGCGCTCAGGGAGGATGCTCTTAATTCTACACCAAATCACTAAATGTCAGTGAAGATTGCCAACCAGCTGTGCCTTCAGTGTATGGGGGTGGGGGGTGGGAAGGACTGCCGTGAAGGCCCTGCCTGCCACTACCCAACTGCTTCCTCTCAGAGGGATGAGCCTAGCTAATTTTCTGATGCCTGGCAGGTTGTTGTCAGCAGACTAGTCAAATACACGCTCAGTGTTTCCCGTAATGAGGTCTTTGGTGTCAGGTGACATTAAAGAAAGAGAGTGGTGAAGAAACACCTCTGGTGAACCACTTTCTCATAGCCTGAGAATACAGCTTTCAAATCACTTCTACTAATGGGCTTGAAGAAATCAGAGACCGAGAGACTGAGAGAGAGAGACAGAGAGAGAGAGAGACGGAGAGAACGAGAGAGAGAGAGAGAGAGAGCATGGTCCTTGGGGTTGGAGGACCTGAGGTCCAGTCTTCACTTCCCATGTGCAGACTGAATGACCAAAGGTAAGTCATTTGTCCTGCTGTGTTTCTGTTTTCCTATTGAAAAATGGCAATAAAAAAAAAAACCCTGGCATCGTGATAACATTGCAGCCATAAAATGAAATCGTAGAGATAACATACATGTAAAGACAAATCACTTTGCAAGTGTTGAGTCTAACACCATCAGCTTCATGGATCCCATCAAATAAGTCATGATGATGATAACAGGTATTCTTACAGCAAGTCCTCCAGGGGAAACTACTGTTGTCCCAACCCCTGCTCCCTCCACATCCCTTGAGAGGCTCTATGGCTAGCTGTAGAGTCTGGAAAGAGATGTGCACTTAAATTAACAGTCACATCAGAAGGAAGGAAGGAAGGAAGGAAGGAAGGAAGGAAGGAAGGAAGGAAGGAAGGAAGGAAGGAAGGAAGGAAGGAAGGAAGGAAGGAGGGAGGGAGGGAGGGAGGGAGGGAGGGAGGGAGGGAGGGAGGGAGGGAGGGAGGGAGGGAAGGAAGGAGGGAGGGAGGGAGGAAGGGAGGGAGGAAGGGAGGGAGGAAGGAGAGCAAAGAGGTTTAAGAGATTTACCCCACCAATTTCTTAGTAATTTTCATGCTCATTATCAGTAAGCTGTGTTTTTCTTGTAAAAGACCTACTTGGGCGTGCAGTGACTTGAGATAATTAAGAATGCATTTACATTTTATGGAGCCACGAATGCCCTCAGCATCCTAAGACTTTGCATTTGATTTGCTCCTGGTACTTTCCCCACCCCACCCCCTCTAGTCAGTGAATATTAAAATATTTAACCTGTAGTCAGGCACTGGCCTCTCAAGGCACTATGCCCAGATTCTGTGGTGTCAAGAAGTCAAAAGGGGGTTTGTCAACAGAGGAAACACAGCTATCCTCCAAATTCTGCTTCCATGAGAGGGTTTTTTCTCTCCTCTTTTTTTTTAATTGCTTGAGGGATCTCATTAAACTTCTCAGTTAAAGTAGAAATTGGAGGAGCTAAGAGTAACTTTGGAGAGGATGGGGTTTTTTATGTAGTTCCAAATTACAACACACACATAGAAAGGGATGCTGTAAGTGGTTGGTCTTCTGCAAACTGAGGATTCTGAGAAGGTAGATTTGACCAGATGCTCTCTGGAGATCTCATCTAGCTCCAGATTTAATGTAGTGTCCTAAGATGAAGATGTATGGTGTCCCCTTGTTTTGGTCCTCTGAGTCACCTAGAGAAGAAAGATCCAGACTCTACTCAGTGCCATAAAATGGTGCCTGGACTTTATCTAGAAAGAGAAGAATCCTGACACATCATTTTTGCAATGTCAGCAGACAGAATAACCCCCAGTCCCTACCCCCAAAATCCCTTTGCAAATCTTGCTAGCCATCCCTTAAACTAACAACTAATTTGGAAAACAAATGGGATAAATAATAAGAATGATTCTGATTGTCAATCCCTCTCATTTGGGAAAATACATGGAAATAATGAGTGAAATAAAGAATAGCCAATACATTCCACATGGAACCATGCAGTTAAAAACACCTCAAACAAGGTCTATGAAAAAAAAAAGAGTTTAAAAATAAGAGGACTTAGGAATCTGATCTGGTTCTAATTTTCCAAGTCAGCAGAGAAGAATCTCCTTGGAGACTGGACCCTTCTTAGAAAGACATTTGGACTAAGGTGATAAAATAATATAAAAATATCAAAAAATAAAAATAAGGAAGAGAAATAGATATGGAACTTCAACACAGGAGTCCTGTGGTACCTCATGACACCATGCTTCATGAACTCCAAAGAAAGGGGAAAAAAACCCAGCAGCATTATAAATCCTGGTCAGCTGAATTATTTCACATGTTGCAGCCTGACTTAAGTTATTCATCGCAAAGGCTAGCAGCTCCCTGATGCATCTTTCCATGTCACTGGACAGGGTAAAAATAATAAATTGGCCATTGTGAGACACTCTGAGTTTCGTGAGGTTGAGCAGAGCATATTTTATATTCTTCTCTTGGAAGTGCCTCTTGTTGGTAGTAAATGGTAGCCAGCGCTGCTGTTTCTCAATAGACATGTCCTAGAAGTAAGGATAATTCAATTTTCATTCACTCTTAGGTCTCCTGCTACCCATGTTCTTCCCTGACACCGACAAGGCTGTACCTGTCTTTCTGGCCCAAGGCCTGATGTAGCACTTGGATACTTTGCTCCTTGCCAGAAAACACCATGAGCTACTCTAAAAAATATCCTCTCACCCAGGGGAGACCACTCCAGTGAGCACAAATTGTCTAGTGGTCTTTTCTTTTTTTTTTAAGTTGGTCTTCCTCCATAGCTCATTTCTGTTTAAGAATAAAGATAGCAAGGTGTTGACTGGGCAGTGGGTCTTGAAAGACAATCTAGTTTGGTTTAAACTTTTAAAGGTTCCCATTACAATAGGAAATATAATAACCAGGGTAGTAGCCTCTGATTGGAATTGAATCACTACTGTGGGAGTGGTATAATTTCTGTCACTTCTTTAACAAGGAATATGGCAAGATAAAAGACAATTAAAACCTTCCTCCTTTTTGGAATCAATGACATCACTAATGAAAATTCATTCAAATGGCACAAGAACAAAACAGGTGATGCACATGTGCATGCTTCTTCCTAAGACGACAATATAGAACTTACTAGGACAATTTTGATGCTACCTAGATAGAAACATGGAACGGTGTTTACCTCCCCAGCAGTGACATTGAAGGATAAAAGCTTAGAGGACAGGACATTGTCTAGGACTTCAACCACAGATCTACTGAGATGATAAATGCACCGAAGTAGGCATGCAAGGTACTGGGTCAGGTGTATTTTTCCTGCATTCAAATTTGCCTTCCATATTACTTTTGTGTCTTCTAAAATGTTTTAAATCTACCAAATGTGCCTTTCTCTCCAGGCTTGACATTGGCCCTCAGAGATTCTCAGTGCCCTGGGTTTTTGAACAGCATGGAAGAAAGGTTACCCTTTTTATTGTTGCTGTTTTAAGGCATTGGGTTTTAATCACCCATTGGATTCTTTGTTTCAAATACATTGCCTTTTCTATCATTTGCATGTTGCCTTCGTCATTTATATAAGCTGGGAGGGCATTGGTGGTGTTCTAGTCTGTCTCCTTTTTTGAAGCCACCATCCTCCATTTACAAAACTCAGAATGGACTGCAGAAAACCATTAGCCAGCCAACAGGACATACAGTATACCACAAACCACTTAAATTAGATGTCCCCACAAAATGCTGTCACTGGACAAAACTCAAATGCAAACCGCATCCTCTCAAATCACAAGTATTGTGGGTGACAGTGACCCTGGTATTGGTAAGGATGAATAAATGCAATTAAGAAACCAAGCAAAGAAGTAAACATGTCATGGAGCCCACAAAAGGCCAGCCATGTTGTGTTTATTTTAATATTGTTTAACAGTAACACCTAATAAAGAGAGCATCATGATTGTGTGAACTAAATTTTCAGTCATAATGAATGCTACAAACTTAACCTCCCAAGTTTAAATAGGCTACAACGTCTTGGGAAAAAATGCAAGAAAAATTATTTGATAAAGGTGACGGTTTTTCACACCTGAAAATAATGTTTTTCTTCCAGCCTATCTTGATCAACAGCCGGCAGCAACACATTGCAGATATAATCTTGAGACCTTGTGGCATGTACTTGTCACTACATGCATAACTTACTATGGACAGAGGATCACGGAGATTTTGAACATAATTTCCCACACGACAGGAGATTAAATAGACCACACTGGAAGAAGGCAAGAAGAAGCTAGGTCTCTGGAGTATCAAAAAGTAAACTTCAGCCAGTTCCAGAAGCAGAGAAACAGCAGGAAATAAACTTTCTTATGGGCTGCTTTCTCAATAGTTGTTTGCTTTGAAGAACTCTAGGGAAAGTATGAGTTACTCAAAGTCTAATAGAAATGGCCCGGCCCTGGGAAGATTTACAATGGATGGAAATCACTGTCTCATGCATGTCCTTCTTGCTCCTCTGCCTTTGTGGTGCTGGCCATTCTTCAGGTGTGTGCATACCAGTCCAACCCCCTCCAAATTCCTGGCACCATCAGAACCTGCTCTGAGACGACAAACCATCATGAAATTAAGTTAATCCCCACTTCTCTGTGTGTATATAAAGCTTTCTTCCTGTGCTGTGTTTGCTGATACAGAACAATCAGGCCGTGAACAAACAGGAGAGACAACAGGGTAAAAAAGAACTTTCCCAATGTCCCACAGGCCACTCCATGAAGCATCCTACAGCATCCTCTTGGATCTGCGCTGCTTTCTGTCTTTCCTTGTGGAAAAAAAATAACTGTATCTACCTCATAAGATAGGTCTGAACCCTAAACAGGGACATCCGTGGAAAATGCAGGTTGGGACCCCTTGTAATGCTCACAGTGTGTTTACTTTGTATGTATGACTATCACCATTTACTTGGTATAACAGCCTTTCTGAAACAAGTCATAAGAGAGCACCGTCAGTCAACATATACACGTGAGTAACCGAAGGGCTGGGGCTGGCTTACCACGCAGAGGAGCAGAGCAGTAACGAACCCAGGTTTGAAGGTCAACTCGCTCTGTGACACTGAGTGTCCGATTTGTCACCAGAAAAGTGGGGAAACTATCTTGCACGGCGTTGCTCTGAGGAGTGAAGCAGCCAACAAATAGACAATGCCGGTCAGTGCCTGACGCAAAACAAGCACTCAGTGCGTAGTAGCAACAGGAAAAAAAGTGGATTCTTTAATCAAAATTTTCATCTTCAGAAAATGGTTCAGAGGAATAAGTGTTTGGGATTAACTTGACTCCAATGACATGACCAGTGGAGACATTGCACTGGAGTCTGCGTGTCTCCGGGATTTGTCCCACACATGGTGCCCCAGTGAATTGTCCAACAATCCAGTCCTAAATTGGGTAACTTTGTCCTTCACTTCTTGGCTTTCCTGGAAGGAAAGCAGGATTTTTTTGCATCCTGAAGATATAGTCTATTCTGAGGGACAGAAGCCAACAGAGACTGTCACCAGTTGTTTTTCCTTGCCTATTCTTCACCTTCTCAAGATGTGTGGGGGAGTAACATGAACTTGTAGTGAGAAGATGGATGCTGTTCTCCTCAATTCTTCCTTTGCATGGTATAGAAATACCATCCAATGAAAGAACACTAAGATGGCAGCCACTTTCCCTCCCTCAGCCCTCTCTGGTAGAGCTGTTTTTCTGCAACTGTATGTTGCGGTTGGCAATGTATTGTTTACTGGAGGATATTTGCGGCTATCCTCCAATGTGGACAGACCGAGGGTCCTGTGTGTGAAGCTGGCATCCTCTCCCCATTGTCTTCAGGGAGATGACCATCAACTCCTTCCTTCCATATAAATACACACATTTGTTTTTTATCGGGAGATGAAGTATCTTCCTTCACCCTTCAAGACTAGGGTAGTTTGTAACTGCTTTGACCAGTAGGACATAGTTGTGTTGTATTGTTTTTTGTTTTCTTTTAAAGTGAAGCAGTGTAGAATTTCAAGGCTGGCTCCTAAGATGTCTTATAATTTCCATCAGACTTTCTTAAAATGTCCCTCTGGGAGAAACGAACTCTCTCTAAGAATCCAACTGCCTTGAAACAGCCATGATGAGAGGAAACCCAAGCTAACCACAGACAGAGGGTGATGGCACCCAGCCAGCGTCAGCTACGCCATGGGAGACAGAGGACGCGGATGTGAAGAATGGATCATAGACAGTCAACTCAGCCAGTTTTTCAGATGACTCCAGCCCCAGCCACACACCTTTGAGAAAGTCTAAGTCAAAACCTCTCAGCTCGGCCTAATCAAGCCACAGACTGGTGACAGATACAAATAACAAGTTTTCTCAAGGAACTAAGTTTCAAGTTGTTAGTTGTACAGCAATAGATAAGCAGACACTCCCTTTAATAGACTCTAATCATTTTATTTTTATTTATTTCTTTTCCTCAAGCCTGCTAGGGTTTTGTTGTTGCTAATGTATGCTTTCTGATGTTTGAAGAACAGAAACTAATTTTTATTCAGGGGATTTTAATGTTAAGCATAGGTGATCATGACATTTGTTTTGGTGTTATCTGAACAAAACAGAAAATTCTTCTGCAATCTACGGATTGGAGTTTAATCCTCAATTAAAATTCTTTATAAAAACAAATGAAATTAGGTTCCTTCTATTGGACTAAATATTGCATCTCTATAGTAAATAATAGATCTGAGAGCAGAGGGAATGAATATTTATCATGAAACTAATTTTCTATCGTTTGATGCCAATTAAAATTATAATTGTTTCCTCAGTATCACCAGATCATTCGCAGTTTCAGAGAATACAAGCATATTTGTTTGCATTATGTGAACTTGAATAAACTCTTTTGTGATTCATTATTTCCAGAGGAAAGTGGAACTTAAATGGGGAGCACTTTTTTTTTAATCTTATTTTCTGTAGAGGAAGACCTTAAAAATCGGATCAATTCCGAAAGCCAGTCATTCAAATGAGTCCATGCACATAAATGAGTCTATGAGGTTCTAAAGACTCAGAAAAGCACCCAAGGAGACATCCTGGTAGTAGTTTATTTAGTCCTTCTTGCCTGTGCAAGCTTAATTTGTAGAGTCATGGGATTTTCTCTTTGTGAAATACATTCTCAACATGATTCAATCAACAGATCGACGAACCTAGGTTTGGGATATGAGACAGATACTCACATATCTATAGAAAACAACTTCATGTTTGCCTGTTGGAAACATTCTTCAAAAGGCCAAAGATATTCTGTCTATAAGAATCATTGATTTTTTTCTCTGACCTAGGAAACCAAGGTTAGCCTCTTCTTTGAGCTTTGGTTTGTCCTCAGGATAGGGAAATATGAACGGCTGTAGGATTTAAGAAATAGGACCATGCATTCATTCATGTAAGAGTGGCATGTTTGATCTCTGACCTTTATACTGAATGCTATAGACATAAGACCATGAGGACTAGACTGTGCCTATAAATCTACAAGTAAACACACTGGATGACTGAAAACCAATACACTGGGACTACCAGTCGCTAGACACTCACATAGTGAGACCAAAGGGAAATATTCCTAAGTGTGGATCACAAAGATTCAATAGCTGTGTGCATATGATCAGATAAAATAATATTTTATTCAATGAACTCCAAGAAAAGGAAACAAGAGATTTGTTGTTATTGCTGCTGTTGTTGCTGTTTATGTTGTCTTTTCCTTTTGTCTTTTAGTCTATTTGTAATTGGGAGACCAAGGTGGGGGGGCATAGAAATGGCGAGACAAAGAGTGATCACGTGCAGCAATGGTACTAGACACTATGAGGAGAATGAGCTGTACAATTTGTAGGTGGGGATGGGAGGGAGAAACTGGGAGTGAGGGAAGGGGTGACATGGTTCAAAAAGAAATATACTCATTACCTGACCTATGTAATTGTAACCCCTCTGCACATCATCTCTACAATAACAATGAAGTTGCCAGGCGCCAGTGGCTCACACCTGAAGTCCTAGCTACTCAGGAGGCTGAGATCTGAGGATCACGGTTCAAAGCGAGCCCAGACAGAAAAGTCTGTGAGACTCTTATCTCTAATAAACCACTAGAAAACTGGAAGTGGCACTCTGGATCAAGTGGTAGAGCCTTCGCCTTGAGCTGAAGAGTGCAGGGACAGCACACAAGCACAGAGTTCAAACCCCACAATTGACAAAAAAAAAAAAAAAGATGGCAAGCCTGGATGTAACAATGAAATGAGTTTTGGTTATGCCTCCTGGGTCCCTGTCATGGTTCCTGAAACATAGTTGTCCCAAAACAAGGAGAAGTCCTTTCAACCCTCTCCCCAGAATTCACAACCACATAAAGGAAATGATGATGGTGGAGAAAAGAAAGAAAGCAGTAGAGGAAGTAACCAAGAGCTGTCAATGAGGTGGTCTTGGAGAGATCCACCTCCTAGGTTTTGACATATGTGTGGATTTTGCTGCTACTGAAAAAGTCAAGGCATCATACACAGAGATGATTGAACTAGAATTTTAGAGAATATCTGAGTCGCCAGCAATTGTAAATTCAACAGATGTTGAAACAAATATAGATGGTTCTTGCAAGAGAGCAAATAAATGAAATCCAGGTAGACACGAAGTTCATGGTAGAAGCAGCCCAAGGTAAATCAGGGTTTGCTTTTCTTGTCTATATTAATGGAAATCTTGAGATTCTTTTTTCATCCAGTAACAGAATCAGTAGAGCTGTGACTTGGATTTCACTAGCTAAATGGCTGGTTTTATGTGCTTGGAAAATCCAGCAATATTTTTTAGCCATACTTTTCTTCCTTACTTGGAAAAGTTGCAAAGGGAACCTTCCCCAATCTTTCCAATGCTTTGTGAGGGATTTTTGTCTCTAATGATTTTTTCTGCAATTTCTCTGAGGAGCCAAGAAAACATCCAGGCTCTATCTTACATTGACTTGGAGCAAATGGAATTCAAAAGGCAAAATACAATATACATTAGTCAAAAAGTTTGAAATCCTATAAAGGCTCATGGCAAATAATTTAAATGGAAATGATTTTGATTGTCACTGGAAATAACAACTGAGTACTGTGCTAACACACACATACAATAAGCTTTTGGCAATGGTGGATTTAACATTCATCATTTTGAATGCTCTTAAATGACCCTGAAAGCCAGTCACATGTAGTAATTTGCAATTTTGCTGAGGCATGAATCTGAATCGCTTTTCACTTGAAATCAAAAGCACATTTAATTCAGCACTGGGACTTTATTCTCAAATTTGTTTTCTTATAAAACTTTTATAAATTTGAGGATCTGTGAAGTTTTCAGAGACTCCTTCACAAACATTCTCACATTTACTACAGTGTTAGAAACACAAGTAAGAGCATTAGTCCAAGACAGAAGAAAGATGTCCTAGACAGATGGAAGATATTGAAGTATTAGAACTTCAGCAGAAGATACTTCAATAGAACACTAACATGAGGACTCTCAATGATTTGTACTTATACTGATATATTATTAAGTGGAATAATGTGTTAAGTATTTAATAAAGTGATACATGGGTGACCTCTTCTCTTCTTCAACTTTTCTCTTGCAACATTAAATACCATAATTTCTATTTATAAACTTCGTTCAATTAGGTAAAGGAAGAAAAGGACTATTTTTGTTTTGTCTTACTTAGTCTTCTAAAAATACAATAAAAGACTTCCACTTTACAAGTCACTTATATATGCCTTGTGATGAGAGCTATATACTTTTACACACTTTTTTAGAAGAATAAATTACTGAATTACTTTTAAAAAAATACATAAATAACTCTTTCAGAATCTGAGCCAGATTTAGTGCAAAATCTGCTTAAGACCAGGGGCTGTGTATAAAGCCACACTTGATTTAACAGTCTATATTCATATGTAGTGACAGAGACATTGATTATACATTCTCTTAATCTACAGGCTCACAGTGTGACAGGATTAGGAATCAGGGCCCGTATGCAGATGTTAGGGTGTGTGGCAAAATTGAGACACTCCAATAAATTTGCTTTTGAAGATTAGGGATGGGTGCTTGATACACCCATTTGGCTTTTCTCGGTGTCTGAACACAGAATCTCCGTAATCCTTCTGACGGCAATCTCATTAATGTGTCTTTCAGATCACATTACATTTATACATGTATCATGTCTGCTTAAAAAGTCAAATCAGGCTAGCTTTTCATTAAGATGGTCTTTTCAGAATGAGTGAATTTGCAATAATTGACACTGAAATAACTTTTCACAAAGAGTGGCTCATTTGCATAGTTTGTAGAGATTCGAATGAAAGATGGCCCCAAATGCAGCCATCATTGATCTAAAGCTCAGAAAGCTGTGGTTCCATGCATCCCCATAAACAGATTGTCATCAGGATAGAAGCAAGCCCAGCATTTCCTCTTTGTGTATGAATATCTGGGAAAGGAAGGAAGGAGGGAAGGAAGGTAGGAAGGGAGGGAGGGAGGGAGGGAGGGAGGGAGGAAATAAGGAAGGAAGGAAGGAAGGAAGGAAGGAAGGAAGGAAGGAAGGAAGGAAGGAAGGAAGGAAGGAAGGAAGGAAGGAAGGAAGGAAAGAAGGAAGGAAGGAAGGAAATTTCTTTAATAACATCACTTCCCATTCTAACCTAACTAGATTGCTAAAATGCTACACTGTCATAGAAATCAGCCAATTGTTTGGTCATCAAAACATGAATATGGTAATTCATACCAACAGGAATACTGAGCTATCTTCCCTTCAATCAAAATAATGAGAAAGCACTTATACATTTGCATGAACACAGAAATTTAGGGTAGCATTACTATTCTACTTCCCCCGACTCATACCTTCCACTGCCTTAGGTTTGCAAACGGCTTCTGCCAAGATCAGCCCAGAAATGTACATGTCATCTGCAAATCAAAGATCACAGATCTTCACTGAAATGATTGCAGGGGGAGAAAGTGCTGAAGGGTTCAGAGTGGCCAGAACAAGACTTAAAAGGGATGAGAAATGGGGAGCAAAGAGGGCTGCAATTGCCTTCGAGCCTAAAATAGACTGAGCTTGTCAATGCTGCAGGAAAAAAAAAATCACCAGCTTCTCCATCATTTCTTTAAAGGTCAAAATTTTTGTAGGTGGTCTGGGAGAGCGGTGGATTGCAGATGCGTTTAACAGCAGGATATTTTCCGCTGCCATGACCAGTTAAGAAAGATTTTCAAAAACACACCTGCTGGTAAACAGTTTGGCCCTACTCTGGGTCATCTGCCTTCTCCCGTCTCCTAGCTGCCTGGACTCTTACCTGGTTAGAGTCCCAAACCTCACATCAGTCAAAGCTAGGCTTTCAGCACAGTCCATTATGGTTTTCAGAGAGGTTCCTCTGTGGTTCTCAGGCAGGTTTTATGGTGCGGGGCTGCCTCTTCTCATACACACGAAGCACACATGTGAGGCACACAAGGCCCAGAGTGTGGACTCCCAACCGTTTGCTCTTCAGGCCGCTGGTCAGTATATAGCACAACCACCCAATGTCAAACGCCAGAGTAAGTCATCCAGGGGTCTGTTGCAGCCCTGGTGGAGCTCTCTCAAAGAAACCTGAGGCAAAGGGACTTGGGATGGCTTCCTAAGGAGGCCGTAAAGTACAATGGTCTACTATATATACACATATATATGTATATATACATACATACATATGTATAATATGCTCAATTGTAGGCTGCTCTAAATCAAGTACTCCATTTAGAAAATCCATCCAGAGCCCACAGTTGGAGCTAGACTGACGTTGCAGAGTTGTCTATCTCTGTTCTCATTTGCTCTGGGCAGCTCAAGAATAATAAAGGCCTCAAGGAAGCTCTTTCAGCTATCCTGTGTTCCCATAGAGAGAAATCTCTGGGTCCCAATGTGGGGAAGAAGATGAGGTCCCCGGGGAATCACGTCCCCAAAGCATTTCCCGGATGCCTACGACACATGGGAAATAACCGGTTGTGCAAATTCACTCTGTCCTAAATGCCTGGGATTAGAATGAAAGTCTAGGGCTGGTTAGAATTCCCACCACAGCTGGCCTGCCTGCCTGCAGTTGCTGGAAATCCGTCAGCAGGAAGAGGAGGATGGCCAATTGTGGGCTCCTGGGAGTTTACCATCCACAATTGTATGGAAGATACTATTCTCAGTCCTCACGCAGACAAGCACTTGGGTTGAGATGACCAAGTGTTTAGTATGACCCATCCTAGACATAGCACCCCTTGTGGTAGCTCATACTGTCTGAAGAACTGTGTTAAAAAAACAAAAGGTCATTATTCTTTTCCATTGTCTTCTCTCCAACACTTCTCCATGACTAGGTTTCTATCTGGCAAAGAAATAATAGCATTCGGGCTGGGAAGGTGGCTCAGTAGTAGAGCGCTTGCCTTGCATGCATGAGGCTCTGGGTTCGATTCCTCAGCACCACATAAGCAAAAAGAAAAAAAAGCCGGAAGTGGCACTGTGGCTCAAGTGGTAGAGTGCTAGCCTTGAGCTGAAGAGCTGAGGGACAGCGTCCAGGACCAAAGTTCAGGCCCCAGGACCGGACCAAAAAAAAAAAGAAAGAATAGCATTCATATTAGCTTCTTGAATAGGTTCTTTATTGAATGCTTTACTGTTACCCTAAGTAGAGGAGCAACAACTAAGAGAGGACACACTTGTCACCTAAGGCAGGCTACTCTAACTCCTGGGGCATTGGTCTGAGGAAGCTGGTACAAATAATAGCACCAACCTGCAAGGCTGTTGTTAGGATTCAGTGAATTCATATACAAAAACTACTTAACTAGCACTCAGTAGAGAGGTCATCATTTTCAAACACTAGGTACCTGTTACCATCTTACCTTTGCAACCTCTTATCCATTATGTTGCCATGTATAAAGTAGGGGTGGGAAAAGGGTAAAGAGACTGGTAACAGAGCAGAGGAGGCCCCCAAAAAGTCTCCAAGGGTCCCCTAAATTCTCATTCCCCTGCACAGGATGTCCTGGTTTTGACTTCCATTCTCATTTTCTCTTCTCCACTCCTCCTGCTTACAAACCCTCTCTATGTATATCTGTGTCTTTCATTCAGACAAAACAGGATCCTTTCCCAAGTGTTCAGAAGTCAGTGTAGATGTGAAAATGAATAACCTGCCAGTGTAGGGATCGAGGAGGGTAATGGAAGAGAAAGTGGTGTACCAGTGACCCAGTGGTCTAGGACGTAAGCCCACACCTCTAGCTGTGATTCTCATGAGTGAGAACACAACCAAAGGAAGGGAAGAATTGCATTTGGAACCTTTCATCCACTTTCCTAGCTCCTTACCATGAAGGGATCCAAGCAAAACAATGCTTCCATCTAGCCGTGTGCGGCTCAGGAGCACTTCCTCGGCCTGCTGCCCAGAGCCCAAACCTGGGAAAGAAGCAAGTGGTCGTTTATGCTAAAATGTTAAGGCCATTTGAAAGCAAATGCATGTCATAGAAAGAATTATTGAAGCAGCTGGTGGATGTCATTACATTCATTTCTCAAGGAGGCCTGTCTTCTGGTGACACTAATCAAAGAACTGGGTCACTTCTCACCAGTCATTTTCTTGGAGGCCATGAAATCCCCGCATTGATTTCAGGCCCCTTTGGCTGATCAGGCGCTCAGAGCAGCCATGGTGGTGAGGCTCCGGCAGCCTGTGGGCTGTCATCAACTCCAGCTGCAGAGATTTTCTATCTTTAATGGGATCAGAGGTCTTATCGACGCATTCCTCGTAAGTGCAACAGAGAAACCATCTTCCTCTCACCACTGATTCCACACCTGACAATTCTCCTATTTAGCGGTTAACAATTATTGTCTGGAGGCAAGTCAATTACAAGGAGGAATTTATGAAGTCCTTAGCAACTTCGAAGCACCTTGATGGAATCTATCCACTCTGTACAGAACACTGGAACATCAGCTGCCTGAAGACGGGGCTCGCTTCACATCCATTAACACCACATCATGATCCAAATCATTAGAACATTCATTTGTTTATTTCAGTATATGTCCACCAAGTTGCAATGATCTAAGAGGGAAACGAAATCTTAGGGTTCCTGGAAAAGGTGCATATTTGTGCTGACTCCCAAGTCCCCTCCTTTGGACATCCTCCCGCCACCCTGGGTGACATGTTCAAATCCACACCATTTATTATGGTGTAATTTATCTGCTTCTCTTCTCTGCCACAGATTCCCCCTTCTTTTGAGCAAAGCAATCTTATCTTGTTCAGCCTCCTTTCCTCAGGAACTACCATGGGCATGGAACGTGGAAAGAGTTTGAGACTCTGGCCTGATAAACATATATTAAATAAACAAATAACTAAATATTGGTATTCATGTCCACAGACATCATCATTGTTACTGAAAAAAATATTCAATAGTATTTGTTGAAGAATAGTTAAGAGTTGGAACTATTCTAATAAATAAAGGGACCACTGCAATGGGTCTTGCAGAAAAGAGATTGAGACAAGTAGGGATTTAAAACCAAGAAGCAGAGTAGAGTTTAGTACTTGGAAAATAACCGAAAGGCAACACAAAGGGGAAGAGTAGCTCTTGATTTAAAAAAAAATAAACTAAAATAAATAACCGATTCCTTGCTGAGTAGGCTGGAGTAACAAAATGTGAAGGATGAACAGATAGGGTGGAGGGTGGAGGATTGTCACTAAACTGACTTTGCAAGATTCTGGTGTGAACTGGATTCTCCAGGAATAGATAATACTGAAGTCGAAGTTCAGGCCCAGCTGAGCCAAAGAGCCTGACTAACGGTATTTCAAGGAGAGAGGCTTTGTCAGCATTTGAAAAGGATGTCATTGACTTTAGTTTTTTTAAAAGTACTTGCTTAACAAAACAGCCATGAAACTCTTAAGCAATACTCTGGGTCCAGGAGACATTTTGTTCCTTGAATTCATCCAATCCAACAACATCCTCAGAAGGAGACAACTCTGAAAAGAAATTCTCTTTCCAATTGGGTTGTGTATTTCCAGCTGAATTGTGTTGTTGTGGAGGGTCTGGCCAGGCCCGCTAGCCATGGAAAGGGAGGGAATATTTGGACCAGTCCTCTAAGAGCAATCTGATTCATGTCTTCCCTAAAGAAAACAACTCTTGGTGCTGGGAAGGTGGCTCAGTGGTAGAGTGCTTGCCTTGCATGCATGAGACCCCAGGTTGGGTTCCTCAGCACCACATAAGCAGAAAAAGCAGGAAGTGGCTCTGTGACTCAAGTGGTAGAGTGCTCGCCTTGAGCTGAAGAGCTGAGGGACAGCGCCCAGGCCAAGAGTTCAAGCCTCACAACTGACAAAAATGAAAAAGAAAGCACCTCTTTTCAAGGCTTTCTCTCATTCACTGTTCTTTATTGAAACACAGGCAGAGTCCAAACCATGGGCATGACTAAATTATCCCTATTGCCCATTTCAATGAATATTTTTTAACCAGGTTCCAGTTTTCATAGCAAACATAATGACATGTGATGTCTTAGTCTACATCTTCATGAAATATAGGAAGTGTAGGAAGGATTTCATAATTAAGCACCTAAAAATAAGTATCCCCAGAAATTTTAAACAGTCCTTTATATCATTCATAGTCTTTGCTCAAAGTTATGCAAAGACATAAGATTGTGAAACAAATTTTCCTAAGCATTTGGCTATGTACGTGAATAAAATGGCTACTTCCCAAGAAATCGTGGATGGAAAACTGTTGCTTCCTCTCATGAGACCCAAATAGCCTTCCCAGCCTAAAGTAAAACACTTACTGACTTTGCCTTGCATTTCTTTCCCATCTAGTTTCCTTTTAATGATGGGTGCCATATTAGAGATTATTTGTTTACTAATAATCTGTCTGACCCACTAAACTGAATCACCATGATGGTAAAGACAGAGTCGGTAAGTTTAGCATTTGCTTCTGCACCTGGTACACGGGGTTCTTCAGCAAATGCTTATTGAATGTCATTGAGTGGAACTGAGTTTAACTACACAGAATACAAACACACCTGACAAAATCTGCTTTGCAGCAACAGAGAATAGTTTAACACACAAAGTCTCTTACTTTCTCTGGGCTATCTTTAAGCAAGATGATAGTAATGTTAAATATTGAATACCTAATGCTAAGGAATAAAATAGGCTACATGCTTGATCATATGGCTTGATTGTAAAAGTGAGGATTGTTGCCAGTTTAATTTCAAAAAGTTGCTGACTTCCAATGACTCATGCCTATAATCCCAGCTACTCAGGAAGCTGAGCTCTGAGAATCACCAGTCAAAGCCAGCCTGGGCAGGCTGAGACTCTTATCTCCAATTAGCCACCAGAAAGCCAGAAGTAGAGCTGTGGCTCAGAGTGCCAGCCTTGAGCACAAAAGAGCTCAGGGATGGCACTCCGGCCTGAGTTCAGTCCCGAAGCTAACACAAAACGAAAACGTATATGACCAATATGTTTGTAAATAATCTTTTGCAATATTTAGTGTACTAGCTAAACTTTTTTTTTATGTAGCGACACTTAGGTTTGCCCTAAAGGCCTCACACTAGCTAGGCTAACTCACTATGAGTCTGCTTATTGCTGGTTATTTTTGTGATAGGGTCTCACCTCCTTTATGGGCACAGGACTGAACCACAATCTTCCTACTTTAGGTTTCCCATCCTTGCTAGGATGACAAGTGGATGCTCCTTCCAGCTCCTTTCATGGAAACGGAGCCTCGAGAATGTCTCTGCTCAGGCTGACCTGGCACTGAGATCCTCCAAATCTCAGCCTCCTACTCAGCTTGGAATGACAGGCTCATGACAGCTATAGGTTGAGAAAGAGAAGAGTCTTGCAAACTTTTCTTTCTAGGGTAGCTTTGAACCATAATCCTCTTAATCTCTTCCTGCCAGTTATCTAAGAATACACCCACTCACACTGGGCTCCAAACATTCTTCTTTATGCTCACATAAAATCTTTCCTGCTAAATACTTTCTTATTTAAAAAAAAAAAAAAAACTCCTTTTTCTCCCCCTCCTCTTTCTTTCCTTCTCCAAAGTAATTCTCTTTGTCTTTAAAACTCTAATAACACACATTCCACTTTGATCATTTAGCCCTATTGAACTCCCTTAGCTCCTTCCAGATCTTGTGTTTTGGAGCTCAGTTGTAGAATCTTCACTCACGGAAAACCACTGCTAAGTGGGTCCAGAATGTATGATGCATTTTAAATTGCTTGATGATAGCCTTACAACTGAATGTGGTCAGGGAAACCACACTGACTTATTTGCCCAACTTTTTTCAAATATTCATGCTTAAGAAGTGTGGCCATGGGTAGCTTTCTATCTACCTCGTGCCCCTGGCTTTCTATATACATGTTTAGCATGAAATTTCTAGGACATTTTGGAGCTTATTCCTAAATGACTCTCAGGTAGAAATTCCTGTGAGTCTCTCTCTCTCTCTGTCTCTCTCTGTCTCTCTGTCTATCTGTCTGTCTCTCTCTCTCTCTCTCTCACACACACACACACACACACACACACACACACACACACACACGTGTGTGTGTGTGTGTGTGTGGTCCCCACCAACCACTTTCTCTTAGGAAACTCTGAGACCCAGGATAGCAGGGGTTGCTTCTGATGTCTGATGTCCCTTTTAATGTAGAAGTGTGAGGATCTCGACCTTTCCCCAGCATTGAATCAGAAACTTCAAAGGATAGGAGAGGCTACCCTACTTGGAAGCTAGCAAGTGAGTCTGCCTAAGCTTTGCACACACCCACTGACAGAAGACCCGCGACCCCTGGGTCAGAGAACAGACCGTTGGTTACTGGAAGCCTGGCTCCTGTCGCATACAATTACACCTTCTGTCCTATGCACAGGCTATGCCCTGAACTACACACCACCAGCTCCCTGTCCCTTTATACTTAGAGTATGTGGCAAGTCTTGCAAGCCTCACTTGCTTTCCCAAGCAACTGGGGAAGGCCACGAGCTTCCAACACTGTTTGGATCTATGGAAGCCATATGTCAAGAGAGGAAAAGATTGGTAGCATATTTTTGGTCCTTTATAGATTCAATTGCAGTCTCAGTGGTTAGCATGCTGGCTCTAGTAAATACAATGCCATCCACTGCTGCTAATAGTTTGGCCCCTTTATAGCTGAGTGCTCATGAATTTCTACGTAGCCCTGAGATTCAGTAGCACTCTACCACTTAAGCCATAGCTACACTCCTAACTTTTTGAGTGGTTTAGTGGAGAGTCTCACAGACTTTTCTGCACGGGCTGGCTTCAAACCATGATCCTCAGATCTCAATCTCCTAAGTAGCTAAGATTATAGGCATGAGCCACCAGCACCTGGCTAGCTGTACTTCATTTTATTATTGTGAGAATACAATTCTTATCAAGCATTTTTGCCTCCTTTTTGTTTCCCCTTCCCATCCCTTCCCATCCTCCCCTCATTCCCCTACCTGATCCTCCTCCCTCCCCCCACCAAAGTTGTAAAGTTCGTTTTTCGACATAAGGACTTGTACATCTCATTGTTGCAATGGGTCCACCTGTATACCTAGCTAGCTGTACTTTTTAAGGCAGAAATTACACTGTTAATCTTACAAATGAGGGTACAACACAAGAAAGGTTAGGAAACTTGCCTTCAGTCCTTTTAGCCAGAAAAAATAGCACCGTCAAGATGTGAACTTGTCTGTTTGCCTCCAAACTGTGAGATCTTGTTTATTTATTTGCTTTGGGCGGGAATGAGTTATTATTTGGGGGAGTAAAGTGATTGCACCAAAATTCTCTTAAAAGTCTCTCTCTACCATATAAACATATACACAAGATGTTTAAGCTTCTTGATTAATTTGTAGTTAACAACAGCATCCTGAGAAAATAATAGGCAAAAATCAGTCCTCTTTTTATGAAGCTAAGCATGTTTTGCCACTTAAGTGTTTTTTATATTATTATTACTATATTTTTACTCTATTTGTTGGGTTTTCCTCCTTTTTTTTTTTTTTTTTGTCGGTCATGGGGCCTGAACTCTGGGTTTAGGCACTGCCCCTCAGCTCTTCAGCTCAAGGCTAGCACTCTACCACTTGAGCCACAGCACCACTTCTGGATTTTTCTGTTTATGTGGTGCTGAGGAATTGAACCCAGGCCCTTATGCATGCAAGGCAAACACTCTACCACTGAGCTACCTTCCTAGCCCTTAAGTGAGTGTTTTAAAACCCATCAGTAATTCAAAGAAAGCCTTTCTGATCTGAAGAACAACTCCAGACCAGAATCATTTGGGCTTTCATTTCCTTCTTTAATTTATACACTCCTGCTGAGCACAAAAATGTGTAACTGCCACACAGGCAGGCATATAAGAATATTCAGAGTTTCAGATTCAATCAGAAGGTCTTATCTAATCTGAGTGATGTTTTAACTCTGCTCATATATCACGTAACAATATAGCATCAGTATCAGTGACTTACACTCAAAGAACCATGCTTAGCTTTGAATGGCATGTTTAACTTCTGTCTTTGTCATAATCTAAAGACTTATCTGAAGTAATACTGTTTTTTTAAATAATCAATGTTTAAGCTCTAAAAGACTATTAAGTTCAAGAATCTCCTCCCTGAATCCTTCCTTTCACCAGGTCGCAATTGTAATACACTGTAAAGCCCCGTTATACCACCAGTGTCTATGCAAGACTCCCTTCAGAATTAACCAACCACCCGAGGCTGGGAAGGTGGCTCAGTGGTAGAGCGCTTGCCTTGCATGCCTGAGGCCCTGGGTTCCATTCCTCAGCACCACATAAGCAAAAAGAAAAAAAGCCGGAAGTGGCGCTGTGGCTCAAGTGGTAGAGCGCTAGCCTTGAGCTGAAGACCTGAGGGACAGCGCCCAGGCCCAGAGTTCAGGCCCCATGACCAGACCCAACCCCCCCCCAAAAAAGAATTAACCAACCCCCAATTAGCCTCCTGTCCTTACTTCTTGGTGGAACAGAATCCTACAGCATTGTTTCATCTCTGCTTGTCTGTCTATTCCTCCACTTGTTAATTAATTTTCAAATAAATATTTTTTTTAAAAACCTGTCCATTGCGAGCACTGGTGGCTCATGCCTCTAATCCTAACTAATCATGAAGCTGAGATCTGAGGATCATAGTTCAAAGCCAGCATGATCAAACAAATCCAAGAGACTCTACCTCCAATAAATAACCAAAAAGCCAGAAGTGGATCTATGGCTCAAGTAGTAGAGTGCCAACCTTGAGTGAAAAAGCCAGATAAGGACATCCAGAGTTCGAGCCCCAATACAAGGGAAAAAACAAAAAACCTAACCACATCATCATCTCTACTTTTCTTTTTTACAAAAGTTCTCTTTTTCATTATTACTCAGAGAATTGTACAGAACTCCTCCCCACTCCTCCCAAAAATAAATGCTTATGGATAAGAGTCTCCTGAGAATGACACACTCAGTCTAAAACCAAAAGCTTGGTCTATCTACCTGGGAAAATAATAGAATATCACCCATGTCTCTAACTCTTCCAGGTATATCTCAAGACTAAAATGGGTATTCTTTTACCTTAGGTGGACTCTTAGTGTAACTTTTAGTTACTCTCGGGAATGACAGCCTACCCAATTCGCTTAAGCAGATGGAGCTACAGTAGCAAACACTGTTGATGGATGTCCTCTGGAGACCTGTTCATTACCTGTCATTAAATGTTTTAAAAGTTTGCATAATTGATCCAGCCAATAAGTCATCATTGATTTATGGGTTTCTGCACTGAAGAGTTGCTCTTGAAAAATTCATAACAGTGGTATGTGTCTTTACAATCCATTAGCTGTTTACATACCCACAGTCTTAGCATTGATTGACCTTGGACTGAGATTCTCATGGACTTACTGTCTTATTTTTTTCTGCAAGTCCTCAGTATAGAAAAGCAATACTCTGCCTCATCCCTTGACAGCTATACTTTGATACCCCCCCACCTCCATCAAAATGGGAACTTGACTTGAAATGATGAATAAATAAAGCATATTCTATAAACAGTTCTCCGCTATTATTTAAGCTTCTGCCTTGTGTGAATCTTCCTTTCCCCCACCATCAAATGCAAGTGTGTAAATGTTCTAAAAGGCTTTGAAAGTTTTATGATGATTTCAAGAGATAGAGGAGTAATAGCTGAAGAG
Source organism: Dipodomys spectabilis (assembly GCF_019054845.1). Lineage (NCBI taxonomy): Eukaryota > Metazoa > Chordata > Mammalia > Rodentia > Heteromyidae > Dipodomys > Dipodomys spectabilis. Next base: position 17,820,707 of record NW_024870679.1, read on the forward strand.
TGAAGCTATTAGTTTTAATATTTATATTGAGTGCTCTGAAACATTAATGTGACAGGATGTAAGATCAGCACAGTGGGATATATTTACTCCACAACCACTACCACGTGGCAAAAGGAGAAAATAAAATCTCTGTGTATGTTTATGTTTGCTAAAATTTCGAGGCCAAGGTTCAAATGTTTTTGAGTTATTACTTTCCCCCCTCTTTTTATGAGGGTGAAAGTTTGCGCTGACTCATACATTCGCTTTTCTTGAGCTGGAGCTATTTTTTTTTAAGAGGCAGACCTGCCAGACCAAATTGGAACCTAGGTTTGTGCATCTGTATTGGAAGAGTCCTCTGAGCCTTCTGTGGTAAATGCTATCTACCAGATTAGTGACGTTTGGTCCTGCCTACTCCTTACACGCACACACCTATCAGCTGTGTCTTTGCAAACCTGAATGGAGAAGGCTTCCTGGTGATTCATTATGGAGAAGGTAAGGCAGTTCTGAGCTCTGGCCTCTGACCACTCAGAGCCCGATCAGCTTCACAACCTCACCCAGGTCCCTCACATATCCAAGCTCCAGTTTTTTTCATTTTTAAAGTGGCAATAATCATTGCACCAACACATATACGTCTTGTGATGATTAAATGAAATAATCCCTACAGAGAATCTAGGGCAATGAATTTTTCCAGTTATGGCTATGATCAAATAAGCAAATACCTTAAGAGTGTTCAAGCCACTGCATCTATTGTTAATTTGTTTGATGTTACAACATATTGTTCTCACTAGCATAGTAGTAAGAAAATTAAAACTCTTGCCCACTTAAACTCACAAGAGCAATGGCATTGTTCTGGGTTTGGAACAGACCTAGAAGACCTGGGTTCGAATCCTAGTACCACCACTTGCTGCCTGGATAACATCATGATTGTCATTGAGACTCTCTCTTCACATGCAAGATACAGATATTAGTGTTCATGAAAAATAAAGAAGATAATGCTTATAACATGTACGATCCATCATAAACTACTCAAAATGTGGCCAATTGAAACAATCCTCTATTTGGAGAGTTAGACAAAGTGAAGTAGCCACCATACTACTAGAAATACCAGCTATGTTAAGGCGTCAATAGCAAGGAAGACATTCATTAAGAAACCCAGGAGACAAGGAGGGAGTGGCAGGGAAGGTCAGTGAGGAAGACCTTGCTTTCTGCCAGGCAGTCAGGCAGGAACAGGTTAGAGTGGAACATTCCAGGCCAATGTCAATATCAATGGCTGATTAAGAATAATTAAATATGGGAGCATCTGAAAGTGGAACACTAACCTTAAGCCAAACACAAAGGAAGGAAAGCCAGCAGATATGGCCAAGGTAGACAATGCAGCCAAGCTGAGATCCACTGGTATGAAATGTCTATTTGTGCAACGAGTCCCATAGTCCACATCCATAATTCTCTCCACTCTTCCATGTGTGAGTCCATAAGTCTCTTCTCTCTCTCTCTCTCTCTCTCTCTCTCTCTCTCTCTCTCTCTCTCTCTCTCTCTTTCTCTCCCTCTCCCTCCCTCCACCTCTCTTCCCCTCTCTCATATTTTGGAGGCTTTCTCCAGATGGGTGTGAATCCGACTCTCCTCATGTTTAAGAATGAGAGACTAAGCGGGAGGGAAAGATGGAGAAAAATGAGGGAGGGGGGGTAACAAGTTCAACAAGAAATGTACTCACTACCTTACTTATGTAACTATAACCCCTCTTTTCATCCCCTGGACAATAAAACTAAAATTTAAAAAATGAGATACCAAGAAAAGATTACAAGAACTTCCTTTGCAGGATGTTGGTTGCCTGGCCTATAGAGATTCCTCTCCAACTGTCAGCTTTTACTATAGATAAGTAAGTGGCAAGTTGTTTTGTGGGGTTTTTGTTGTTGTTGTTGTTTGTTTATTTAAGGATTTACAAATGTCCATATCATTTTCTCAGGGTTTCTTGGGGAAACAGGCCTCAAGACACTTGCTTGAGCATGCTTTATGACTGGACATGGCTGTTCTGTGAGCAGGGTAAAGGAAAGGATGCCTAGATCTGTACCTCTTACTATGAAAACCATCCTTGGGTGTCCTGGTTTTGTGACTCTCAACCCTATTCTTCCCTCACCCCCCCCCCCAGTTCTGATCTTGTTCTCTAAACAGGAACTGGCTTAGTTTTCCCAGAACTTAAATCTTTGCTTTTTGTAGTGAGTGCAGCCAGGCACATGGGCTGGGAATGGCCAGGGGGAGGTACAGACGCCTGGTTGATTTGAGCCGGCAGAGCTGTGGAAATCTCAATATCCCATGTGTCAACCTCCCACCAATTCTCTTGATTTCTGGTCTATCTTCTGCTAATCTCTTCAGCCCTTTATGGGGAACCTGTCTCCAACACTGGCTTTTTCTTTGGGTTTTTAATCAGATGATGCTGACTACTTCTTACTTACTGTTTTCTGTGAGTACTTGTGTTTTAACTTCTGCTCAGCTGAATTATTTACCTCTCTCCACTTACTTGAACTCTCTTCCCCAAATGGCTTGTCCCCTTCTGTTTGACAGCTATCTCCTTTCTGCTTCTTCCTCTCTGTGGGTTTGGGTAACTTGGTTTTTGCTCTTTGAATATTATTTTAATGGAAAATTCAAGGAGAAGAGGAATACAATATGTGGCCAATGTTCAATGGTTACACAGAAGCTTCAGAAGCTTAAGAGCATGGGTGATTGGTTTTTTATATAAACATTACACAGATCTAGGAAGATTTAGATAAATCTGGACTTTTTCCATATAAAGAAGGGGTGAAGAAGTAAGAGGGTGCCTTCTTTGTCTCTCTCTCCTTTGGCTACAGACCAACTCTGAAAACACAGACATAAGAAAACTTGGTGTAAATGGAAGTCAGACCCAGGTGAAGGTTTGTTGGTCTTTAATTCATGGCCTTCTGAGCCCTCCTTCAAAACCTGTAAGGAACCAAGGAGCTGAGTCTTTGCCAGATTCTGCTGTTCCGTGGAGGGTCCCAAGGCTCCTTCTCCTTAGAGATGCTTGAGACTGTAGGGAATACAGAAGCCAACGCAACAGTCTGCTCACAGTATTGGATGCTAGTGGCAAAGCTAGTAGTAAAGGGGCTGGGAAGGTGGCTCAGTGGTAGAGTGCTTGCCTCGCATACATGAGGCCCTGGGTTCGATCCCTCAGCACCACATAAATAGAAAGGTCTGAAAGTGGTGCTGTGGCTCAAGTGGTAGAGCACTCGCCTTGAGCTGAAGAGCTGAGGGACAGCACCCAGGCCCAGAATTCAATCCCGACAACCAACCCACCCCCCCAAAAAAAAAGATAGTTGTAGAAACACTTTCACATCAGTCTCTTCCAGAATGTTCTGTCTTGCCTTTCGAGTCCCAAAAGTGCATGGGGCTCCTCCCTTTCTTCACCTCATTCTTTTTTTTTCATTATCAAGAGACATTACTTTCTGGAGGTTCTATCTGGGGCACTCTAAAATGGTGAGCAGGTGGAATGCAGTCCCTACAATGTAAACCTGCCTCCATTTCAGTTCTCTTTCTCTACTCCTCATGATCCATAGAGATCTTGAAGAACAGAGGTCTTGGCCTGTGGTAATTTAGATCCTCATACTCTAAGGGCTGCCCAGGCCTCAAACCCAGAGCAGGAAATCTGTAAGAACCATGTGCACACTCTGATCTTTACCTTCTCTCTCCTCTCTTCTTTCTCCTCCATTCCATCCTGTGTGCTTTCGCCATAAAAAAAAAAAAAGATTCACTTTGAACAACATCCCAAATGCTTACACAGTGGCAAATAAATATCCTTTTTTTTGTCTTTAGCTACAGGTCCTTTAATGTAAAGGTTACGTGGCAAATATTTTCAATCCCAAATGTCAAAACAACTACAGCCTTCCCTCAGGGGACGGCTTTGCCAGAACTCCGTGAAATCGGGTTGGCAGGCCAAGGAAGCCATAATGTGGCAGCCTCACAGATCCCTTGCGAAACCACAGGGAATCCCACAACCCGAGTCCTCACAGGAAGACACACAACACCCTGAGGTGGGGGTTCTGGGGGTCTACCGTGGATCCTGGACGTCAGGTACAACTGCCTACTCACTCAAAGACCAGCGCCCCTCCCTCCTTCTGCTCATTCTTCTCCACGAAGACCATCTCCAGGTGTGCATACTTCACTCCAAATGAATAATTAGGTTAAAAAAAAAAACTTCACACAACCTTGGACCCTTGGTATCTCTGGAACTATCCAGGTCTACCATGCAACTACAATGAATTCCCCAAATGCTCTTCTCTCCATGGAATTCCAAAGTGTTGCACACCATGGGACAAATCTGACTTGGTAATTCAGATGGTTGGGCTGAATCTGGCAGCCTTATTATTATTATTGTTATCATCTTTTTTTCTCTTAGTAAGGGGAAAAGGAAAAAGAGAAATGAGAAGATGGAAGAAATATTTGTTTGTCCACTGCTTTCCTTTTTCTTTTTTGTCTAACTGGAGGTTTGGGGTCTTACCTGCTTGCCTGATCCCTGTTCTCTAGCATTCTGAGAAAAAGAAAAGTCAAAACTCACACTGGGATATTCTACAGAGAAAAGCAATTAGAGTAAAACAACTGTCCATTCCATGGGTTTGTGACACACAGGGAGTCAGTGTACTACGGAAGGAACTGGAGACACAGGCAGTAAAAAGATGAATATAGCAGCAACTGGATGGTACGTTTCTGGATAGGATGTGTGAGAAGCACCTGTAAGTTTCCTTGGACGAAAGACTGGAAGGCAATGGTAATGTTGGCATACTTCCCTTGGTCTATGTGTTCCAATGTGGCACGACAAAAGTTTCCTAGAGCTCACCAACTGGGTAACTCCATAGACAATCGAACTATCTACCTCTTTTGCAACCTCAATGATATGTTGTCCTACTCAGAATCAGAACCTACCAGAATATCTTTCTCTTTTCTTCCTCAGGAAATATACCCTCATCTTTGGTTTCTGCTCAAAGCCCTCACCAGACGGAGGTATGGCCTATGGATAGAGAATATAAGATTTGAGCCAATGAAAAGATAAGGACTAGTAAGTTAAGATGCAGAGTATCCCTTGCTTGCCCCTCCAAGCATATTGTTTTTCATTTTAGTCTAGATCCTGAGGACTCACCGGCCTGGTCTGATGAATAGAATCTCTTTCCTTCTGACTGCTAGTTCAATTTGGTCAATGGAAACACCAGAAGGAGATCTGACGATGAAAGTAAACCTGGTTACCAATTCCCCAAATGCATTTCCTGCTACCTAGCCATGTCTCTCAACTACAGGCACAGCCTCAGACTGGGCCTTCCTCACCCAGTGTTGCTTTCTTTAGTCGCTAGTAACATCCTCCCCTTGCTTATCCATAGGCTTGGGGTTTGCTAGTTCTAGAGTTTGGTGTTATATCTTGTAGATTTTCCCTCTTCTTACCCACATCCGTGTAAACAAGTGCCTTTATTTTAAAAACTCTTTTCTAATTCCCCAGTTAGTATATACGACTGGGCTCCTGCTTGCACCTTGACTGCCACAATTGGCAGAATTAAATATACCAACGCAAAAGGCCTAGCCTCCCCTTAGAGTGAAAATAAAAATACAGATGCTATTTAAAACTTAGCAGCTAAACAACTAAGCACAATCCTAGAATATTAGGTGTTGTATATTTTTATGTCTGTATATATATATATATATATATATATATATATATATATATATATATTTATGTGACCTATTCTTATCAGACTTAAAATACACAAAGACATATGAAATTGTAAAAAGAAAACATATCAATAATCTGACCTTCCTATTCTTAGTAGATCCATTATTTTCATCACTGTATTACAAGAAACACTATAATAGGATGTGAGGGCGATCTGGCTGCGACATCTGTCACCCCATAGTGTTGATTCGGCTGATCTGGCTGGCTAGGCGGGTGTCCCCTTCCTCCCTCACCGCTCCATGTGCGTCCCTCCTGAAGCTGCGCGCTCGGTCGAAGAGGACGACCATCCCCGATAGAGGAGGACCGGTCTTCGGTCAAGGGTATACGAGTAGCTGTGCTCCCCTGCTAGAACTTCCAAACAAGCTCTCGAGAAACACTATAATATAGCTTAGGAATCAGATTTCATGCTTGGTAAAAATACAGTTGGGTTAGCCTTGGCTCTGCCTTTCTAGTAGAATCTTGAGTCCACAAGATGAATCCACACTCAGGAGTAGCAGATTTTTTAATAAATTTTTTATTGTGAAAATACTATACAGAGGGGTTACGGTTACATGAGCAAGGTAATGAGTACATTTCCCATCAAGCATTGTTGGCTCCTCCTTTGCTTTTCCCCTACCATCACTTCCCTCCCACTTCCACAACTATACTCCTCCCTATCCCCAACACACACCTAAATTGTAAAGTTCGTAGTATATTATACATCTCATTGTTACAATGGGTCAACTTGTATCCCTATTTAAACATTTTGTTTTTTCCCTTTCCTTCCCCAAATTAGACTGATATCAAATATAGTGAAAACAGGGGTTATACCATGGGGGAGGAACATACAAAACAAACAAAAAAAAAAAATCGCATGGTACATTATAAATACGTTAGAAACAATAGCAAGAAAGAAAAAACCACTTGTGTCCTTATCTTGGGGTTCATTTCGCTTAACACTGTCTTCTCTGGTCATATGTTCATAGCTTTTGACCTTTTTTGCTTGTCCCAGACATATACTAGATATTGCAAATAAGGGAAACTATGGGACCTATGTTTCTTTGGGCTTGGCTTACTTCACTTAATATAATTTTTTCCAAGTCTAGGAATAGCAGATTTTAAAAAGAAAAAAATGTGGTCAAAGAAGTATTCTCATAAATATTCACTGTAGCATGAAGCATTGGAAACAACCTAAATGTCTGACACTAGAGAGCAGCTAAATAAACGATGAGTGGAGAGCGACAGTGCTACTCCATAGTCTTGTCTCACTTTACAGATAAGGTGACTTGTGCTCATCTCCCATTTGGGAAGCACTGGCAGGGGAGATGTACTACTAAACCACTCCTTTGCTCTTTCTTGTTTCTTTCCTGGAAAGAAATGGCTTATTTTATTTGAGAGGGTATCATCTCCATTAGAACATAAGCTACATGGGTGGGATGGGCAGGACACTGTCCCTTCCTTCCTGAATACTCCACGTCTTAGGAAAAGGGAGAGGACAGTCCCTCCTCCCTTCCCTCCGGGTTGTGATATGATGAAGGTCTGAGGCAAGACCTTCCCCCCCCCCCTCTGATGCTCCATTTCTGCCATCATCAGATTTATGAGAATTTACCCTACAAAGTCCTTTTTTTTTTTTGTCGGTCGTGGGCCTTGAACTCTGGGCCTGCGCGCTGTCCCTCAGCTCTTCAGCTCAAGGCTAGCGCTCTACCACTTGAGCTACAGCACCACTTCCGGTTTTCTGGTGGTTTATTGGAGATAAGAGTTTCACGGACTTTCCTGCCCGGGCTAGCTTTGAGCCATGATCCTCAGATCTCAGCCTCCTGAGTAGCTAGGATTACAGGTATGACAAAGTTCGTTTTTATTCAGCGAAACACTCAGAAGAGCAGAATATGGGAGGTTTAGATCCTAATTTCTTTATCCAAGTTAACATCTCCAGGAGTTCAGGATCTGATGGGGCTCCAAACGATGAACCCTGTCCACTGCAGAGCACCTGGAGCCTGTGTTCTACTGGTTAGGGTATGAAGGGTCAAAAACTCCAAATTTCCAATACTAGGAGATTTCTATAAGTGAAATACACCTATTTTTTTTTTTAAAGAATACCTGGCTGCTTTTACAATAAAATATCAATGATATGGTAATCATTGGAAAGGCAAGAAATTGAGTCTTCAATTGAACAATACACAAGCTGAGAAATCTCTCTAGGAAAAGGCATATAAAAATGCTAGTTTTGCCAGGCACTGGTGGCTCATGCCTGTAATTCTAGCTACACAGGAGGCTGAGATCTGAGGATCATGGTTCAAAAGCCAGCCTGGGCAGGAAAGCCCATGAGACTTTTATCTCCAATAAACCACCAGAAAACCAGAAGTGGCACTGTGACTCAAGTGGTAGAGAACCTGCCTTGCGCTGAAGAGCTGAGAGTTCAAGAGGCCCAGAGTTCAAGCCCCACAGCCAACAAGAACAAAAAAAAAAAACAAACCTAGTTTTTTTAATCTTTTTACACAACAACTATATTAGAATGAATTGAGATGAAATCCTCATGGGTCAGATTCTACTTGAACAAGGAGACGAACACCCAGGAAGATGGTGGTTTCAGCTGTAGGACATTGTGAATGAAAGGAGAAAAAAAGTAAAGATTTTAATCTGCCAACCCCTCCTCATAAAGCTGAGACCACTAAAAGACAACTCTTTCAACAGACAAACATGAAATGTTTGCCCCACTCACAAGGATATATAGGAAAGAAAAATGTCTATCTCATCCTTGGCTCATAGGGGAACAGAAAACAATCACCATGAGAACTGTAATCTCACATACACCAGTCCTCATATGGGCTTTGGATTAGAATTTACATGATAGTCTGAATCCAAATACCAAAGTCATGAATTGAGTTTAATGTAGGTATTTGTCAGAATCATTATTATAACTCTTTGGGAAATCAAACCATGAAACAAAATCCCAGGGAACACAAATCCCTGTCACTCTCCTTCAATCTCAATCTCTCTCTCTCTCTCTCTCTCTCTCTCTCTCTCTCTCTCTCTCTTTCTTGCTCTCACATGTACATACACACACACACACACATACACACACACATACACACACATATTAAACACTCACATTTGAGCAGTTAGGCCACCATGAAAACTTATTAGTAGACACTATTGGTAGGAATCTAAATTAATGCAACTGCTCTGGAAGTCAGTATGGAAACTCCTCCCCCCCCCCCCAAAAAAAACCCTGTAATTCAGTAATATCCTTTTCTGGGCATCTATCTAAAAGATTGCAAGACAGGATACAAGAAAAGCACCTGTGTGCCCATGTTCATTGCAGCACTATTTACAATAGGCAAGCTGTGGAAACAGCCCAGATTCCCTACAACAGATGAATGGATCAAGAAAATGAGATAGATAGACAGACTGACTGACTGACTGATTTTATTGAGCCCTCAGGAAGAATGAAATTATGTCATTTGCAGGGAAATGGATGGATCTGAAAAAAAATCATACTGAGTGGCTAAGCTTCATCACCGACTCATGAGACCAGTTTGGAGAAGTATCCCCCTCCCCCAGTGATGATGATTTAGTGTTTGTGGGTACCTGGTGGGCACTGCACCTGCCCACTTCATGACTCAGCACAGTCAGTGCTGGCATGCAAGCCCATCCCTCAGGACTTCACCACAGCCTGTTTTGGGCATTGCCTTCACCTGAACCTCGGAGCAAGATTCCAAAGTTTTTCTTTGGTTCCACATTCAAGGACCATTTCTAGTTCTGCAGGACGGGAGTAGTGGCAGATAATTAGCTCTGTCTCTTTTCTATCAGATCCCATTCCCTTTCTCCTTTGCCCTCAGTTATACAATTCCGTCTAGGGCTCACTCCTCTGTTATCATCATGTTATGCTCAGGACTTCCAACAAAGAGCAGCAGTCGTGTCCTACACGTGTGAAGAACATGTGAGCTCAAGTATAATGACATGAAAGGAAAGGGCAGCTGGGGAGACCTGTCCAATGGGTATCTAGAAGGGAGTGTGAAAATAGCCAACCAGAGGTGTGAATTTGGGAAGCATGGGTGGACTGCAATCTCGGTGGGTGGCAGAAGAGTGAAGCATCTGCGTCTCAAGACCCTATTGGAAAAAAAAAAATATTTGAGTCTAGAAAAGAGCTTAGAGGCCCAGTCCCTCTCCTTTCTCTGTCCCCAGCTGTTCTCTACTAATTCCACTTCTAAATCGCTTCACTTTCTGTGACCAAGGTAGAATAGACCCAATAGCAAGAAGTAGATTGACTTCTCCCTTAATAGTCTTTTTTAGCACTCAGAAACTCAATTGTAAACCACAGAAGTTTGAGTGCTGAAATATAGTCACTTTTAAGGAGAAAATCTAATTGGAAACAGAAATACAGACAGTCCACCGAGCTGAAATTGGCCATCAGGCCGTTCTCTAACTGAAATCTGCTTCTTTAAAATTTCATGTCCTTCATTTTCAAGTTTGTCTCTGAGAAGTGCGTCTCCCTGTGCAAGCTCTACTGATGGTGTGGAGTTGAAGACAAGGAATGTCACACCAGAGAAATTAAGTTTTGCCCCCAAACTGCCTTGCTGATTTCCCACAGAGGACAACACTATGATTGTCAACTAACAACCGATATGCTTACCTATTCCTTCTATTTGTGCTCATGATTGATTTCAAATGAAGTGCTGATGTGTGTCTCATTACATTGGCCTCAGAGGGCTGTCAAGTTTTCTGTTTAGAGGAAACTTCTCAAAGTATGTAATAGGCCCAGTAACCAAAGGGAATGTTGATAACCAGAAAGAGAAGCAAGGTGCATTGCTAGTGCCTTAGCACCCTTCTTTAGAGATCAGGGGAAATGCAGCAGGCATGAGTCACGCCTGGCACTATCCTCGAATATTGCATTCAGCGGTGACACAGCAGCCTGCGACAGTGTATCTGGAGGTCTTTTCACTTCATGCATCTGGCACTGTTGTTAGTTATTGCATTTATGATACATTGGTCTGTTTCCTCCTCTTCTTCCCTCACAGGGAAAATGCTTAACCGTGGAAAAAGAATAGTTGATGTTCCAAATTATCTAGCTCGCTACTCTCACTTCCCATTTAGTATGCAATTATTTGTTTAGCTTCCCTTACCAAATGAAATTTCAAGGACGTTTCAAGGAATATAAATAATAGAAAAAGGAAGTCGAGGCCCCAAAGAATGTTTCTTTCCTCTTCTTCTTTTTGTTTTTGCATTCAGAGACAACACCGAATCATGCATATGGATGAGTCAACAAAATCAGGTTAGCTAAGAAATTGGAAATTGCACTCCACCAGAATATGGGCTTGCTCTAGAGATCTTTGTTACGGATTTGAAGGACTAATAAAAAATTGCCAGCATGACTGGAACAGATGTTTTTTATGGACTTGTGTTGTTAATAGTCTTTTTAGCTTCTCCTAAGGACTTAGGCAGAATCCTCACTTGTCCTCAGCACCTGAAATTATGTTAACATTGTCCAAAATGTGCACTAACAAGCTACATTAAAAATGCCATAAATCGGAGTGGGGATACTGGATGTTTCGGCTAAAGCAGAATAAATTTTAAAAGTAGCAAAGACAGACAGATGCTCAGTAGATACATAGATCAATAAGTAGAAGATGCGGAGCAACAAATCAAAATAAATTGTAGACAGAATGATAAGGGCATCAAATAGTCAGAATAAAAAATAATTAGAACAATGACACTGATCAAGATGCATTATACTCACAGACTGATAGATTGAACTGAAACCCCTTTGTATGGCTACTTAAAGATAATTTAAAAAATAATTTTCACTAAAACAAATAATAATTAGCTAATCATCATTTTCTCCTTACAGCAAGAGATACCCTTCCCCTTGCCAGAAATTACCAGGATCACACAATGGAAAATAAACTCAAAATCCTGCTCCTCTATTTGCCATGATAGTTTGCTGAAAATGCTTTCCTTGGAAATTCATATGCAGTGTTCTTGCTTCCGAAGCCCTCACAAGTCTTCCCAGTGGAGGCCAAAATTGATCAATTTTGCAAGACCCAAATAGGTAAGAAAAAGCAGCTAACAAGCTTCCTGGTGTCACTCAGAGGGCTGTTCGTTGCCATCTTCTTCAAGTGCATGAGTAGGTGCAAATGGGGCACCTGCCCCAGCCTTGCCCTCTCCCTGCCCATCTCAGTTGGAACACAGCCCCACGGGGCATGCCCAGTCCCCATCAGCTTAAGGCCATCTTGCCATCTGCTTCCTAGATACACAATGATGGTAAGAGGCAGAGTAAAGCCTAGCAGTGAGGGCCGGTGCTGTCCATGTCTTCCTTCCCAGTTAATCAAAGAGATAGGCAGTGATGCACAGGTTTCTGTTCCGGTTCTCCATGTGCAAAAGATGTAAACTTGAGTACATCTGAGGAACTCCTAGCCTTAGATGACTCCTCTTTCAGATCAGAACAGTGGTTCTTTATTTCTCATGACTGTTGTGAGCTGGACCATGAGTAATTCACATGGAAGAGCTTAAAAGAGTATGTGGTACCTAAGAGTCAATAAATGGCGATTACTACCATCTGTCTTTTTATTAATCCTCCAAATACGTTTCGAGATTCTCCCAAATGTATATACTAAGTTGTGTGAAGCTATGAGCATCTAAAAGTATTAGACAAGACCCTAAACTCTCAAAGACTCCTGTTCTAGTTAAAGAAACAGGTATATAGATAATGGTTACCTGCTCCAATAACACCAACTATGCAGGAAGGATAGATATAAAGATTATGGTGTTAGGTGAGCATAGGCCAAGAGTCAAAAAACTTAACTAAAGCAAAAAGGGATGGCTCAACTGATAGACTGCTTGCTCAGCAAGTATGAGAGACTGAGTTCAAGCCCTAGCACCACCGAAAAGAACAAAGAAAGTTATGAGTATTTTGGGTTATGGTTTCTGAGGTTCCAGTTTTCATGGTCCCTTAGCCTTACCTTGTAGCACTATAGTATCAGGTCACAGCACATAGCAGAAGAAGCCTGGGAGAGAAGATGGACCTAAAATCCTCCTCCAGGGCACCCAGTGATCTAACCTCCTTCCTCCAGGACCCACACATGGGAAGCTGTACCACCTCCCAAGGCACCATAGCCCACAGACCAAGCTCTTAACTCAGGGCTCTTTGGGAGAGAGCCAAGATCCAAACTTTCACAGACTTAAAAATCAAGTCTCTTCAAGCTTCAAAGGAATAAAATTATAGCCAGAATACTCTTTGACCCCTGTGAAATATAAAGAAAACAACCCATAACGTTTTCTTTTAAATTAATTGAATGGATACGTCCCTAGAAAGATACTATTTTTTAAAAAAAGAAAGGAGTTATGAAGCTATTAAGGCAGAGAGAAACCTTAATGCATATAACAGGGTGAAAGAAATTAACCCAAAACTCACCTGCCGTACTTACTCCTTTCTTGGCCCACAGCTCCATGCAGAGTCTTTGCAGACCCGGGTCTAATCCATCTGAGCACGGCAATAACCCGCTCAGTTGGGAATTGCCTGGGGACCCTCCACCACCTTCTTTCCTGAAACTGCTTTCCCTGTTTTGTTTCCTCTAGCCACATTTAAGTAAGGGGTTTGGGTCCAGTGCTTTGGATTTAGCATTCCTTTGAGCTGACTGATCTTCAGCTTTACCGATGGGTATTGTCATTTTAGAAGTCCATGTGCTTCATGCCCTAGCATCTTAGGCCACTGCTGACACACATCTACAGCCAACCTCAGGCCCAGGATAGCTTATGTTGGCCAGGAGTTAAGTTCAGAAATCATGAGGTTTGAAGATCAAATGAGGTCTTGCACCAAGTGCCATAGCCACAGAGTCGGATTGGGTCTAAAATCCAGCTCATACACTCGTCTCCAAAACCTGAGCCCTGGCACTAGCCTGAAAGAAAAGGTAGTACTGCCTTCATTTATCCACTCTAAGACAATGTTCTTTGTGTAACCTTTTCCTAACTATCCTGAAATCATCTTCTGTGAAAGGTTGTCCCTGTTTCAACACCAGCCAAGCCTGATTTTGAGTTACAAAAGCTGGCCTTTGCCCAAACCCACACCCTAGAAACTACAGCAAGACCCTATTGTCCCTCTTGTTTAGAATTGCTATAAAAGACTAAAGAGCCGGAGCTTCCCTGAGACAGGCAGATCAGAAGGCAGTTTCTCTAGTACTATCTCTTGTCTTGTCTCACCTCAGCACATTGCTCTCCTCTACTCCAGAAAAACAAACAGCTCTTGCTTCTTTCCACCGAACCTGGCTGGCTCCTCTGTCTCTGATGTCTCGATTGAACCTGCAAAGCTTGACATAATTGTGCGATTCATACCTAGTGAAAGTTGAACTTTGAACAATAACTGGAGATCTGAGCAGATAAAGGCATCTGACAAGGGTTTGTACTTGACAACACCAGCATCCCTCCTTCCCTGAATAATAAGGCAACCAACTCAGATGCCTTCTATTTCCCTGCCATTGCAGTGTGCAATTCAAGTGTCAGTTATGACCTGACTGTTGGTAGGGTAAAAACTCAATTAATTTGTGGCCAGACTTTGTTCACTTTTGACCATTGTGTTTGGCCCCTGATCTCAGGTCCCACTTTTGTGTGGAAATCCCTCTCTCAGTAAACCTCACCCTCTAACATACAGATACTTGTTGCTGCTGCTGCTGCTGCTGCTGCTGCTGCTGATGATGATGATGATGATGATGATGATGATGATGATGCTGATGCTGCTGCTGCTGATGATGATGATGATTGGGATTGGGATTTGTCCCTGTGACCATAACTGCTGAATTTGTTTGAATATATCTCAGTGATGGATTCAAAGAGGCTATGTTTTTGAAGATAAGTAAAAAGAAGAAAATCATAAACCCTGGTAAGTTCTTCCATGTTTATACTGTTCTAAACCATGAAGGGAGAATCTTGACTCCAATGGAATGCACACATTAGGTTTTAAGTGAATATTTTGTTCAATGGGAGACTATTGCTTGCTGTCTCCCTACACAAGTTTATGATCTGGGTTATCTTCTGGGATCTCTGGCTCCTCCTTTTTAAAGTCAAAAGGCTGGAGAAGATGGGTTCTGAGATCCACAACCAGGATTTGTTAATTTTCCATCTCTCCTATCCCAGTTTTCTAAAATGTTCCTCAGGGAAATTGAAGACAAAGGCTGTAAAATTAGAACCCTGGAACTTCTAGGTTGCTTCAGAGTCAGTCTCCTTCGATGGTGACTCTAGAGACCAGACCTGCTTCTCTGAGACAGGCATGTTTCAACTGTACTCATTTTGTTAAAGTGCTCATTGTTTAGAAGAGTTACACCATGGAAACTCGTCTGCATGCATTTGCCACGCTGTTCAGTAAATTTGGTCAGGTCTATATGCATATGGCGCTGTGTATGTTCTCAGTATGTTTATATTTTAAGTCTAACTCCCACAAATGACAGAAAACAGGTGGCATTTGTCTCTGAGCCTGACTACAAAGACCCCAAAGGTCTCTCTGACATGACAGCCAGAGAAGATCAGAAAGGTTAAATGGCTCTCATCTACAGAACAGAGTTAGAGAGGAAACAGCTTCAGAGAGAGAAAGAGACAGAGAGAGAGATACAGAAAGATCTTCAAGAGAAGTTCCTTCACTCTTTGATGACTTATCTGTACTTTCAGAGAGTAAGTTCCCCAATGCCTGGGGAAATCTAGAAAGATCAGACAATTCTCAAAGCTCATTGTATATCACTTTAGACAAAGCAGACAATGCTGACAATATACAAGGCTTCGGGAAGAGTCACCAGAATGGTATAATCTTTGTATCTTAATTAAACTGTACATAAAATAAAGACTTCCTTAGACCTGCCTTAACAAAGCTTCAAGCAAGCCAAAATGATACAACTGATTCCAACTAACTTAACAAATACAACAAATAAAATAAGTACTATTCTATATCCAGTGAAAATAACTTTGTAGGACTGGTGGAATGACTCAAGTAGGAAAATAAACTGCCTATCAAGGGCAAGGCTCTGTGTTCAAACCCCAGTGCCACCAAAAAAAGAAAAGAAAGTTAAGGCAAGATAAAATCTTTTTCAGAAATACAAGGTCTGAGAAAATTTGTAGTAAGAGCAGCACTACCAGAATACTATATGATTTCATAAAGAAGATAAATGATACCAAATAGAAATTTGGACATAGACAAATATAAGAGGAAAACTAAAAGGGTCCATATGCAATTATTTATAAAAGACATTTTTTGACAGGTGCCTGTGATTTATGGCTATAATCCTAGCTACTCAGGAGGCTGAGATCTGATTATTGCAGTTCAAAGCCAACTCATCCAGGAAAGGTCATGAGACTTTTATCTCCAATTAACCACCAGAAAACCAGAAGTGCAGCTGTGGGTAAAAGTGGTAGAGTACCAGCCCTGAGCAAAAGAAGATAAGGGATAATGCCAAGGCCCTGAGTTCAAGCACTAGGATTAGCACAAAAAAAGGACTTTTTCCCCACTGTTAAACCTTTAAAATGTAGACAATTGGAGCTGAACACGTGGCTCAAGCAGTAGCTCAAACACTTGCCTCATTAGGGTGAATCCTGAGATCAAGCCCCAGTGCAGCCTGCAAAAGAGAAAAATACTGTTTAAAGGAAGAGATAAGAATATGTGGTATTTATATATATATATGATAAATTAATGTAAAATAACAGTCCAAAAGATGGGAAATAAACATGCAGTTTTCATCCACTATATGTGTGAAATGAAATTATGTAAAACACATTATTATAAGTTAAAATGTATATTGAAATAGAAAAATCTTAAAGATGAAGGTAGTTAATAAGCCAATAACGGATATTAAAATCTAAATATGAAACAAAAACATAGAATGCAAAAGAAGTCAGGAAATCATGGGGAAAACAAAAAGGAAAGGCAGAAAACAGCAAGATGATAAGCTTAAATCTGGAAATTTCAGTAATTAAACCAAAAGTAAATGGTCTAAACACTACAATTAAAAGCATAGTAATCACCTGAGTACCAATGGCTCACACCTGTTATCATAGCTACTCTGAGGATTGTGATTCCAAACCAGCCCAGGCAGAAAGGTCCTTATGAGACTTTTATCTCCAATTCACTCAACACCACAAGTGGCACTGTGGCTAAAAGTGGTAGAGCACTAGCCTTGAGCAAAAAGAGCTCAGAGACAATGCCTAGGCCCTGAGTTCAATCCCCACAACAAAAGCAAAGTATCAGAATGGATTAAAAAATAAAACCCAAAAGGCTCGGAAGGTGGCTCAGTGGTTGAGTGCTTGCCTTGCATGCATGAGGCCCTGGGTTCAATTCCTCAGTACCACATAAGCAGAAAAAGCCAGAAGTAGCACTGTGGCTCAAGTGGTAGACCACTAGCCTTGAGCTGAAGAGCTCAGGCTGCTCAGGCCCAGAGTTCAGGCCCCACAATCAACAAACAAACAAACAAAAAATCCAAAAATATGCTCTCAGTAAAAAACCTTCTTTCCTTTTAAAGATACAAATGGTTAAAAAAAAAAATTGGGGCTGGGAAGGTGGCTCAGTGGTAGAGCGCTTGCCTTGCATGCCAGAGGCCCTGGGTTCAATTCCTCAGCACCACATAAGCAAAAAGAAAAAAGCTGCAAGTGGTGCTGTGGCTCAAGTGGTAGAGTGCTAGCCTTGAGCTGAAGAGCTGAGGGACAGCGCCCAGGCCCAGAGTCCAGGCCCCATAACCAGACCCAAAAAAAAAAAAAAAAATTAAAAGATTGGTGTCTCTATGGTGCAATTGGTTAGTGCATTTGGCTGTTAACCAGAAGGTTAGTGGTTAAAGCCCAGCTAGGGACAGTATTTTAGTATCTTTGCTTGTGCCAATGACTTACACCTAGAATCCTAGCTCCTCAGGAGGCTGAAATCTGAAGACCAAGGTTCAAAGATCTCAGGATCACAGTTGGAGACTCTTAACTCCAATTAAATATCCAAAAGGTGCAAGTAGAACTGTGGCTCAGGTGGTAGAGTACTAGCTGTAAGCAAAAACAAAAACAAGGACAGTGCCCAGGCCCTGAGTCCAAGCCCAGCACCAGTACAATAATACTAATAGTAATAATAATAATAATAAGTGTGGAAATTATATCCTATGTCATCACTAGGTAAAAAAAAAAAAGTAGAGGGGAAGAATGAAAGAAAACTGGAATAGCTACATTAATATCAGCCTAAAGAAATTTCATAAACAGGTCAACTTCATCAAGAGAACAAAACAATCCTAAATATATACGTACTTAATGTACTAAATAACAGATTTGAGGCTACATAAGGCAGAAACTGGGAGAGCGGAGAGCAGAACTGTGATTTGTGTGGCAGAGTTCAACACTCCTGTACAGGTGACAGAGGATGTAAACAGAAACTCGTCGAAGTCACAGATTTTGCAGTTAAACAAAAGCCAATCTTCCCTTGAACATACTTTGACAAAATTCCTCGCCAACTTACGAGGTCACATTGCCCTTCTCTTTCGATCCATTAAGCACACAGGATTCTGCACCTACAGTAACACCCTGCACAGATTATGGTTGATTGAGAAACTTCAAACATATAGGCTCAGGAACATCAAGACAGCAATGTCATTGGAAAGAAGTCCCAATTGTTCTGTTCACTCAGACAAACAGAGCCTGGACATGTTTTGTACGTGGTGATGGACCTTTTCTATACACCAGAACCCATTGAATGTGTATCCTCGCTTTCACAGTAAGTGTCCAGATGTATGCACTTTGAGCCAGCCATCTGCAAGCCAAGATTTATCTCCATGAATTTATCGATTGTTTGTTTATATTGACTCACAATGTTGGATGCTAACAAGCATTCCTGCCCCAATCTTTGACAGAGATCTCCCTATACTCTCCCTTTTATGGCCACAGCTCCAATCTTTCTACACGTTACGATAAACAAGCCAACCTCCCTGTGTTCGCTTTTCCTTCATAGTAACCTCATTAATATCCTTCTCAATGCACGTTAGTCAACTCAGCAACTGGCTGAATGTACCAAGATGGAAGTTCTGTAGAGTAAGAGTGGATCTCCCTCCCCTTCCTCCTCTTCTTCCTCCCCTCTGCCTCTTCCCCTTCCTCCTTCTCACCTGTCCTATGCTGTCAGATAGAATCCTAATCTTACCTAAGTGATTACCTTGCAGCTTTGAGTTGCTTTGCATACAGTGCTTCTACATGAATCATTCAACCATGTACCTCAAAGGCCAGAATACCAGTGATTCTTCTGCCTGCTGGCCTGACTTTAGTGAGCTGCAGCCTGCATGCTTGCCAGCTCCTAGACAGTTTTTTTAGGTCCTGTTTATCCTACAATGCATGTGTTCCCCTAACCAAGGCACCCAGAACTATTTCTCATGGGCAGAAATCAAAGGTAGGGGAGGAAAGTGGAGGCGTGCAGTAGAAAATTTAAGAGTTTGGGTCTATTTTTAAGCCTCTGGCACCACATGAAATGTTTTGCATGAGTTACAGTTGGGCATCAAGGAAAAGTTTCTTGAGAAATTGTTTCCAAAGAAACTTACTCTAGTAGTCCCTTTGTCTTCTGTCTCCATAAATAAAATGTTCCCTTCTTATCCCTCCGTCAGTTTCTAAATATTGTATCTCCCTATCTAAAATGCACCTTCCTCACATTGTGAGATACAAATAAATGTGCTTCCTTTGGATATTTCATAATTTACCAAGTGCTTTCAATACTTCATCTGAGTCTGTGGTTGGAGCTTCTGCAGAATTGGGGACAGAATCCGTGGGTCGAATGTGAAAATCTTGGGAGACTTGAATTTCTGGAATTACAATCACAGTGGATTTCCCTTCCACAGCAGGACTGGTCCTGTGAGCTGTCATTCTCCTGAGACACCTCTCAGAGGAGATGAACCTGTCGAGGAAGACAAATCCCATTCGGTATCTATTAATTATACCAATTGTTGTTATGCACAATAGAGTCACATATGGACTTCCTCATACAACTGTGGCACATAGACTGTGGAAATGATGAGCTATCACAAGACAAACTAAGGTGCCAATCATTTCTTTTATTGCATCAAGAAGTCCTTTGTCCCCTTCTCTTCCCTAATTCAAATAAATGTATATACAATAGCAGAGTACCAAAATCAACAGGGGCTATACCATAAGGGGACAAACATACAAAAGAAACAAAAAAATCATGTAGTACATTAAAAACAACAACAAAGAAAAACCCCTGTGTCCATGTCTTGGAGTTCATTCCACTTAACATCCTCTTATATGGTCATATGTACATAGCTATTGAGTTATTCTGCTCATCTGCTAAGATTATCCTAGACATATACTAATTATTGCAAATAAGAGAAAACATGGGACCTATGTTTCTTTGGGTCTAGCTTACTTCACTTTTTTTCCAAGTCTTTCCATTTCCTAACAAATAGGGCAATGCCATTCTTCTGATTGAAGCAGAGAATTCCAATACATATATATATGTATATGTATGTATATATATATATATATCACATTTTCCTGATTCATTCATCTACTGAGGAGCATCTGGGTTGGTTGCATATCTTAGTTATGGCAAATAATGCTGTGCTATACATAGTTGTGCTGGTAGCTTTAATTTGACCTTGTTTGTGGCTGTTTGGGTAAATGCTCAGAAGTGGGATTGCTGGGTCATAGGGGAGCTCTATGTGGATTCTTTTGAAGAACCTCCATACTGCTTTCCAAAGTGTTTGAACAAGTTTACACTCCCACCAACAATGCTGTAGGGTTCCTTTTTGTCCATATCCCCTCCAGCATCAGTTGTTACTAGATTTCTTGATTATAACTATTCTAACTGGGGTGAGGTAGAGTCTCAATGTTGTTTTGATTTGCATTACTTTTATGGCTAGAGATGTTGAGCATTTCTTCATGTGTCTATTGCCCATTCCTATTTCCTCTTCAGAAAAATCTCTCTTTAAGTCTTTAGCCCAATTATTAATGGGATGGTTGTTCCTTTGAGGATTTGTTTTGGGAGGAAATTAATTTTTTGAGTTCTAAGTATACTTTAGATATGAAGCCCTTGTCTGTTATATGCCTAATGAAGATCTTCTCCCAATTCATGGGCTTTCTATTGATCTTGCTAGCTATGTCCTTTGCCATGCAGAAACTCTGCAGTTTAATGTAATCCCATTTGTCCAATCTTTCTTTGATTTGTTGTGTTTCTGGGTCATAGGTCCCATGGTTTCCCTTATTTGCAATAATTAGTATACATCTAGGATAATCTTAGCAGATGAGACAAACAGCTCATTAGATATGTACGTGACCACATAAAATGATGCTACGTGAAATGAACTCCAAAACATGGACATGTTGTTTTTAATGTACTATGTGATTTCTTGTTTTTTTTTTGTATGTTCTTCCCCCTATGGTATACCCCCTGTTGTCACTGTATTTGATTTTGGTATCTTGGTATTGTATTTATGTTTATCTGAATTAGGGAAGGGAAGGGGAACAACAGAATGGTGAGACAAAGGGCAAGAGGGAAATGAATGCAACAGCCATATTCACAAGACAATATGTTGGAAATGATCTATCTGTTCAACTTGGTGGGGGGGACAGGGGAGAAAAATGAGGGAGGGGGTAACAAGTTCAATAAGAAATGTACTTATTACCTTACTTGTAACTGTAACCCCTTTACACATCACCTTGACAATAAAAAAAGAAAGAATGGAGCTTAAACATGGCGGGTGGCTTTCTCATCTCCCACTGGGCTTCCAGGGTAGTGGCTGTAACTGTACCCGCTCAGGGCCAGTCTTCTCCCACAGTTGCACTTCCACATGTCAATCCTCCGCGGAAACACCCTCACAGACATATCCAGAAGTATGCTTTATTGATCCCCTTACTCACTTCAAAATCTAGCCAAGTTGGCAATCAGATTAACCCATGACTGTGGAGCTCAAAGTACATTCTGCAGAATGAGGGGAGTGTTCTTTTATGTGCCTGAGGTACTGAAAATTTGTATGCAAGGATACGAAACAATATCGCTTCACTCCTTACTTACTGCCGCCGCCTCCTCCTCCTCCTCTTCCTCCTCCTCCTCCTCCTCCTCTTCTTCTTCTTCTTCTCCTCCTCCTCCTCCTCCTCCTCCTTCTTCTCCTTCTCCTTCTTCCCCTCCTCCTTCTTCTCCTTCTCCTTCTTTGTTCCAATAGAGTTGAGTGTTTTTGTCCGTTAAAGAATGAAGGGATGACTTGAGTGGATCCATTCATCTGGGATTCAGTGTCATCAAGGCCCTGTACCACCACCTGCTCTATGACCTTTGGTAACCTAGTATCACCTTGACAGAATTTGTTTTTATTGTCATTGTTGTTGATTTATAAAGATAAGATGAGGAGGTAGAGGACACTTATCATTCGCCTGATGATAAGTGTAGCTTTCAATATTTACTCTCTTGTAGCCATGAGTGTGAATGGGCACGGGGGTGTCTGTGACACTGCTTTAGAGGATCTGACAAGAAGGAGGGATGAGCTGGCTGCTAGTGGCTTATGCCCCCAATCCTAGCAACTCAGAAGGCTGAGATCTGAGGATCATGGTTCAAAATGGGCAGAAAAGTCCGTAGGACTCTAATCTCCAATTAATCCCCAAAAGCCAGTAAGTGTAGCTGTGGTTAAAGTGGTAGAGAACTAGCCTTGAGCTCAGGGACAGTGCCAAGGCCCTGAGTACAAGTCTAGGACTAGGAGAAAAAAATGAAAAAAGAGCGATGAGGCAGGAATGTGACAGAAGTAGGAAGAACATGAAGTTTATAGTCAAATTCATTCTCTCTGACTGTGGAGCCGAGGTCAAGTAACGTATGTTCTCCATACTTCAGTTCCTTCATCTCTAAGCTCAGACCATAATGCAGTTGAGATTAGCTGTAACCACGGAAGTGAGGTTCCTGGCATATAAGAAATACATAGAGGATACTGGAGGCAAATCTAAGACCAAACTCCGGAGGAAATCACCAAGCATATTCACAAGACTTATTTGTTCATTCATGTATTCATTGAATCACTCCCACAATGA
The DNA here is from genome assembly GCF_019054845.1 of Dipodomys spectabilis. NCBI lineage: Eukaryota > Metazoa > Chordata > Mammalia > Rodentia > Heteromyidae > Dipodomys > Dipodomys spectabilis. The sequence continues at coordinate 17,843,397 of NW_024870679.1, forward strand.
CAAGAACCGTGCGTGAAACCTCTCCCCAGAGCCAGGCACCCCACACAGCTTTCCAGAGCCTGAACTCCCCCGTTCATAGTCTCCTGGGGACCAGGCGACACTTGCACAAGAAGAAGCTACTGGGTGTTTTACCAGAGCTTTAAGGTAAGCACATCTCTTCTTTTCTCATCGTCTGTACCCTTTCTCTGAATGCAAACCACTCACATATAAGAACTTGAGGTCTAGCCCCAGAACCCAGTTTCTGGAGCGCTGGTATCTGCTCCTTGCCACTGTGTTATGTAAGTAATTGCATGGGGCTTCGTTGGGCACCTTGGATGCAGGGAGTTAGGGAAATTATGCATAGATCTGCCATTACCACTAATGGGGGTGGGGGGAGGTACGGGCACACATCCTCCACACACAGAGAAGAGAATAGACACTTCTCATTCATACATAATAGATCTGTAGGAAAATTAGCATGTGTGCTTTTAGGAGCTGAACTTGAAGCTGTACCTTTTTATGGGAAATATGTAAATAAGGAGAGAGGATACCGCTGAAGGACAAGTGTTGTAATGTGATCCTTCTCTGATGCCTGAGCACCTTGTCCATTTTGCTGCCACCTGAAGTGGGACTCGGGCTGGTCTCTGCACAGACTGATTCCCCAGCGCATTGTTCTTCCTGGTTTCATCACCAGATTTCCCCCGGACACAGCTTACTTTGCCAAATCTGCCGCATCCCTGGGGGAAAGGCACAATGCATCCATCAGCGAAAGCAAGTCCTCATGTGAACGTTCTCCACAGACGCTTTCCTTTCTTTCTTTCTTTTCTATCTCTTTCCTTACAAGCTACTGTCAACCCGCTGTATGATGTAAGTTTTGTGATTTAATTATGATTTAAGCAGCCGTAAGAGTGAGGAAGTACAAAGTCACTGTAGGAATGCCAGCTCCCCTCGTCCACCGAAGTCTCCCTAGAAGACACAGAAATCCACTGGGCAGACTGGTTTTGGTCCATGAAAGAAAAGCAATGCTTTTGTCTCTTGTCTTCCATTTTTTTCCTGCACCAACCAACACAGAAAAGGAAATTCTCTCTCTCTCCTCGGCTGTGTCGAATGCCTCTGAGCTCCTTCACACGAGAATGGTTGCTAATCTGACATTTATGGGCTGCATTTTACTCATGGGCAATATCAAGACAGAAAGGCAATTTGCATCCAGAGAGAGAAGAATTCTCTCTTCTGAGCATGCGCTCTACCGACTGAGCCACACCTCCAACCCCGTCAGTATGCTTTTCAGCTCAGGCCAAATCCAGTCTCTCACCCTGCCACCCAGCTCCCTCGCTCAGGGACCTGGCCTTAGCTTCCTGTCCCCATGGTGTGTGCACCAAGGCAAGAGGCTCTGCAGACCCATTCTTCTGCGTAGCTCTCTGCTCTAGATCCTTGACCAATGGTTGTCTCTGTGAACTTGAACTTGTTCTGTGATTGGTTGGTGGTAGAAAAGCTATGCAGTGGGAATCTTTCCTGGAGATTCCTGGCCCACATATGCATGCTCTGAATTTGGTGGGTGATTCTGAGACTTCTGTAAAAGGATTCTCACAAAGTCCAATAGAAGCAGCTGAACTCCGTTGCATTTATAAATTTCCAAGCACACCCCAGAAGAAAGGATTATTGGGAGGGGGGGAGTCCCTTGAGGCCTAACAGCTAAACGTTTATAATTATGACAACTTGATCATTCATTCATTCATTGGTCTTTCTAATGCTTGGTACTGGCTAAGGCCAGAAATGTATCAGAAAATGGGTCACACCTTCGCTAACAAAAGCTTGTCATTTACGGGAAGAGAAAGGGAAGTCAAAAGTAATCAATCTGCAGGGAAATGGATGGAGCTAGAAGGAATCATGTTGAGCGAGGTAAGCCAAGAACGAAGAGACAAACGGTACATGGTCTCCCTCATAAGTGGATGCTAAATCCAAAAGGTTAGTGATACGACAAAACTAACAGGACTTAAGAAACAAAGAACTCCCGCTCATCTGGTTGAACCACTACTAAATATCCTCATGCTGCTGATCACAAATATGGTATATAACATGTGAACACTGTTATATATTACAGACTGTGGTAGACAATTTGCTCCAGGGAAGTTAGAATGAACTTGTGACTTTGAAATTATGTAATCATTTAATCACAATCAAAAAAAAAAAAAAAAAAAAAGAACCTCGGGGAAGGGAGGGAGGGAGGGGATGGTAGGGGGAAAACAATGGAGGGGGTAACAATGTTCAAGAGGAAGTGTACTCATAACCTCACTCATGTAACTGTGACCCTCTGTATAGTAGCTTTACAATAAAAAAAAACAAAAAACAAAACAAAAAAAAAAAAAAAGTAATCAATCTACAGACAGTGTGTGAAACATAATAAGTAATAATAGGTGGGGATAAAAAGTAGAGACATTAGCCCAAGCTTTCGGGCTGTGAGCGAGTACCACCTTTCACCAAGCAGATCTCACCAAAAAAGAAACAATAGAAACACTGTAGGTACACAAGAATGCTTACATAAAGGAAGGTTTCACCTCTAAAATTCACCTTAGAATTGACAAGTTCTTTAGAGGAGAAAAAAAAAAGCGTGGTTTTTTTTCCCCCTAGAATGTGTTTATCCAACCCAGGACATACATTAATCACAGGTGAGACTTTGATTCAGAACACCACAGTCTTCCAGAAGTCCAGTCAATGCAGAGGATGAATCGAAACCGTGTTTAACAATGGCCTCAAGGTCTTCATCTCTCAAAGGGCAGGGCACACCTATTAAACTCCAGGAGGCAGCCACCTGTCAAGCAAGGACTGGTCTGGGAACGATGGTCCAAAGACTGTCAGCCAGAAGCCAGGTAGGCAAGAAGCATTGGATACTGAGGTCTTGATGCCTGAATGCCTTGTTCTAGCTTATCCAGGACCCGTATTACCCTAGCAGTAGACTCAATCCTACTGGCAGACCCTATTCTGTGGATCTCCCCAAACCTAGCTTTGCAGCAAGGACAGGACAATACACATACAGTCGGATGCAGGGAAAACATTTCTCTGAGGACCACAGGCTTTGTTGCTGTGCAAACCCAAACACAATTCCCCATCATAACTCAAGCCAAAGCCTTTCATGCCACTTTCAACCTCTGACAAGGGGACGAGAATCACAGAATTCCACTGAAGTACTCACAGCCTGAAGCACCAACAGCACTGGAAACACACACAGAGCACCCTGACTTGATGGAACCCAGAGATGATGTCCCTGACCCTCCTAACAACAAATTTACAGCTGTGGGGTGATTTGCAAGACTAATGCCCATCCTGGATATTTGGAACCAAGATCATGGGCTGGTAAGAGAATGCACCAGGACATAAGAAATGCACCAAGAATAGGAAAAAGAAAGGTTTATTAGGACACCAGTCTAGAGAATACAGTGGGCAGATAGCTAGCCCAGGAGGCATAGCAATGTAGACAGAGTTGAGAGCGGAATTTATGTCTTTGGTTAGACTGGGTTTGATTGGCTATTCTTTTTGGATGAATTTGTTGATTGGTTGACTCTTTCTTGCACCAGGGTTTAAATTTCACATGAGTGGGAATGGGTTGGGCCCTGGGTTTTCATTATCTGTGTTCCATCTGCCCCATTTCCTGGCTTTGACACACTTGCTCATTCTACTGGACATTGGTACTTTTCTGTCCACCAGGTCACATTAAACAAGGCCACCGTCATAGCTTCTGGTTGATTGCTCTAAATTGTGAATGAGCCAAATCTCTCAGATTTTCATTTTCCTAAAAATCTCATCTTTCCACTATTCAAAAAAAGATAATTCTCACCATCATTAAAATGCGCTACTAGTAGGCACATAACATGGAAATGGATGTTTTTATTAGTTTATCAAATCAAGACCTAGAATTAAATCTTTTTGGTAGCTTAAAAATCTCAGTTTGATTGTTTTTGCTACTATGTTTATCCTGAATGACAGCATTTGGAAGGAGAGAGTTAAAGAAATTAAAAAAAAAAAAAAAAAACACAAACCTGAGCAAGATTGAACTGGCATTGCACATGCAAATGAATGCATTATGGTAGTGGAGTTTTTTTCCACTGAATAAATTTACATTTACATCAGTTAGATGTGATGTAATTCTGCAACCAATGAAGCTTAAATATATACATATTTTGTCATGAAAGCCCTTACAGTTATAACCTTTTGATTAAGATCCATTGTAGAACTAAGAATACATTTCAGTCAGTCAGTTTTAGATTTGACAACTTTTATTACTCATTTTACCCAGTTGTACACTTGAACTGGTATTTTGCCAATATTCAATAGAAGTCTCCTCCGGTTTTCCCAGTAATTGCCTAAATTTTGTTACAATTCTCATAAATGGCTGAAATCTCATAAACTCCTACCATAAAGAATGAATTCTATAAATTCTTTGCTCTTGATCAAGGATGTGTGTGTGTGTGTGTTTCAGAAAGAGAGATAGCTACTATATACATATTTCTTATTTACTAAAAATTATTCACAAACTTGAAGGAGTGAGGGGAAATTAGGAAGAAATCACTTATTTTACCTTAAGAAATCACCCTGTTCTTATTTGTTGCATACTTTAGCCATTGCAAAAAGAAGAAGAAAAAGAAGGAGGAGGAGGAGGAGGAGGAGAAGGAGGAGGAGGGGGCCAAGGGAGGAGGAAAGAAAAAGAGGAACCAGAGTCCCAGGCATTTGACTTGGTCAGCTAAGGAGGCAACACAATTAGTATGCAGGTAAAAGCACAGTAGCAGGCAACAGCCGCAGCTCTAACACTCTAAGTGATCTTCCGATGTAATTACAATTTGTTTCATCACAGTCATTTCACATGGCAAATTAGCAAAGCTAAGATTAAGGAGCTTTGCTTGGTAGAGCTGTGACAAGATTATAAAAGAGTAGCCTGCCACTAAATTATCAAATTTGGGGGAAAGATGTAATTTAAAGGACTCGTAATCGTGACCAGTTGTGAAGTGACTATGTGTTAGATGCCCCAACAGCCATGCATCAGAGATTCCATTTTACAGATGAGAAAATCAAGGGGACAAGAAGAAAACATCATGTCTAAATCCCAGGCTATACACTGCATAGTTAGAACAATAAGTCCAGCTTGGCCTGCTCCTAAAGGAAGACCTCTTCCCAATATACAGGAAGACCCACTGGAAAGCAGAAATGTAAAGGTGATTCTCAGAAAAAAAAAAAAAAAAGAATACTTTTACAAGTAATAGGGACAATGACAATGATGGAAAGAGTTTCCTACCAAGTCCTCTGAAATCATGTTCAAAGACCCCAAGTTGGAACAACTATAGTACCATAGACTAATAATGTTTTAGAGTCTGTAAAACAAAAACATCTGGATGGCTAACATTTTGTCATTCAGTTAGGAAATTATGCACACAGCTAATGGTAGTTGTCTAATATTTTTGTCCTTTATGTCTAATATTTATGTAACATTTGTCTATATGGAAGGGAAATAGAAAAGCAAAAACTAAAGAAAATCTCTTGACATTCTGAGAAACAATTGTGTAGAACCTCCCAGGATCCTATAGGGATGGAGAAAGGAAACACAAACCCTCTCTCTGGCTCTTTCCCCATGTATTTATGTCTGTGCCCATTTTTATTATCTATACATCTGTAGCGTCTATTCTTATGCATGTGTGTTTTTCTTCCCACTTTTCCTCCCCCAAATGGATTCTAGCCTCCTAGCCAGAGAATGTAGTTTTAGGACGAGGACCACCTGTCTTTTACTCTTGTGGGTTTTAAATCCAGGATAGCAAAACTGATACTCCCTCCCAGGGGCCCCATTGAGGTAGCAAATAATTTCAGAGCACCTAGAAAACACCAGTGATGACCCTAGGTCACGCTGCCTGGCTTCAGTCCCAGCAATGGAAGGAGGCAGTGAACCATGCCCACAGGCACAGGAAGGTGGTCATGTGCCTCCTGCCGTTCTTGCTAGTGGGACTGAGGTTAAGGCTTTCCACAGATGAGGAAGGATACTACTTCCTTCTAAAAATTAAGGAACATATAAACAACACATATAGGGATGGCTTCCATCTAGTGTAGAAAGAACCTAACTCAAGTTCAAGGATATTTCTTGCCCTATATACATTTCATGCCTTTTCTTTTCTTTTTTCTACTGGTCTTGGGGCTTGAACTCTGGGTCTGGGTGCTATCCCTAAGCTTCTTTTGCTCAAGGCTACCACTTTACCACTTGAGCCACAGCACCACATACAGCTCTGTGTGTGTGTGTGTGTGTGTGTGTGTGTGTGTGTGTGTGTGTGTGTGTGTGTGTGTGTGTGTGTGATTAATTGGAATGTGTCTCATGGACTTTCCTGCCTTGGCTGGCTTCAAACCATGATCCTCAGATCTCAGCCTCCTGAATAGCTAGGATTACAGGCTTAAGCATCCAGCCTAGATTTCATTTCAATACGTGTACCTAAGACAAAGTGCACCCCTGCTCTTTTGAAGTAAAGGAAGGAGAGACAAATGCAGAGATTCAAAGCCTAGCTTCCCTGGCAGGCTCCTCTACCAATGATTTGCTTTTTTTTTTAAGCTATTTTCCTTGATGTGCCTTTACTTACAAGCATTGGTTGAGTATCCACGGGTTCAGCTTTAAGAGCTCAAGGGGGAAGATTGCACAGCCCTGCTCTTGAACAACTCCTGGTTAAACAGGGGTGCACAGCTATGTAGACAGAGAAAGAAAAAACCAACACTGGGTATTGGGGGTGGTGGGAGCCTGTGGCCGAAGATGCCCATTCTGAGATTGGAATTTTCCTTCCTGGATCCTGAACTAGAAAACCGATTAGAGTGTGCTAGGCCTGCAGAGAATTCCTAATGCGACTCTGCTCCATCCAGATGCTCAATTCCCCAACTTCATGCTGGTGTGGCTTTCTAGTAACTGTTGGGCGCATGCTCTGAGTACTGGCAACGGACTCCAACATGGTGCTGGGTATTTAAAATACATGGATTGTTGGTAAGGCCTTTTAAAATGTGTGGGGTCCCACTGAGGGCTCAGAAGACCCAGAGAGTGAAAAAGAAGATTGGGAAAACAAGAAACGATTTGAATGGGTACTGAGAGTAAAAAGCCTGGAGAGGCAGAGATGGATATATACTTTGAGGAATACAATCATCTGCACTGGTCATTCCTGTTCAAGGTCAGTTGCTAGGAAAGTGAGTTCATGTTAAGGAAAGCAGTCATCTCCTTAGGGTGAGAAGCCATGGTGCCACTTCTGGTTTTCTGGTGGTTCATTGGATTTAAGAGTCTTAAAGACTTTCCTGCCGGGGCTGGCTTTGAACCTTGATCCTCAGATCTCAGCCCCCTGAGTAGCTAGGATTACAGGCTTGAGCCACCGGCACCTGAGCCTAGGCATAGCTTTGTAAATTCACTTAAGTATTTTGGGGGGAAAGGATGGGACTTTTAAACTTCTATTTTAATGAAGCAAGATGATTCTCGTGCTGAAATTTGAGCTCTTACTGGTATAACTTCTTTGGGAGAATCTCCTGTGTGGTTCCACGTCATGATTTGTACCTCACTGTCTTGCATGCATGAGAGCCCAGTGACTTTAAGGACAAGAATAGCAGCTTCTGGGGCTGGGAAGGTGGCTCAGTGGTAGAGTGCCGGCCTTGCATGCCTGAGGCCCTGGGTTCGATTCCTCAGCACCACATAAGCAAAAAGAAAAAAGCCGGAAGTGGCACTATGGCTCAAGTGGTAGACACTAGCCTTGAGCTGAAGAGCTGAGGGACAGCACCCAGGCCCAGAGTTCAGGCCCCACGACCGGACCCAAAAAAAAAAAAAAGAATAGCAGCTTCTGTGTGAGCCAACAGCCAGCAGCAGGCAGTAACAGGAGCAAATGTCCTCTTCCTCCCATCTTCTCTTTCTGGTGGATGGCATCAAAGGAGTCACATACCACCCAACAGAACTGGGCACTGAGCAAGGTCTGGTGTTTATATTTGTTATTTATTTTCTCTTCTAACTGTTGTTATTTCTAGAATCTTGAGCACTGCAACTTAGGGCTGAGCAAACTGTCACTTTAATATGCGAATTCCTGAGTGGCAAGAATGGACCTATGGAGGGAGAGATCATGTCGGCCATCTTGATGGTGGAATTAACAGAAGAGGGACTTCCAGCCCCGGGTACCCTGACCTTTCTATCACCCATAATCATGGGGTTCAATAGGCCTATTTTATTCGATGCTCACCGCCTCTGCCCATCACACTTTCCTGGAGCCATTGGGGTAGGGCTCATGAATCTGTATAGGTGGCCTGTTGTTTTCTGTGTGCTGACTCTCATTTTCCCAAAATACCTATTTAAAAACTGCAACTTGTAAGTTGAGAGTAAATACACATATCACCATCATGGCAATGAGAATTTTTTTAGAAGTTTCCTTTTGATTTGATGAATTATTGCAGTTTCCACGGAAAAGTTAGGCTCTGTTCAGAGCCTATGGGGTTGTGGCTACTGGATTCTGGCTGCCTTGTACCAAACTGACCTTGCTCATGAGCTTGAACTTTGTTAGATATCATGACCTCAGCTGCTCACGTTGCTATGGTGCACGAAGCCCTATCTTTGGACTTGGATCTTGACCTCTTCTGTGGTTGGGTGGTTGAATGCTGCTTGGCCCTCTGCACACAGGAAGCTCCCTCTCCAGTTTCCCATCAGACTTCCAAATGAACTACTTTCAAGTCTTGGGTCCACCTTGAAGCAGGCGTATGACCTTGAGCAGGTTCCTTAAGCATCATGGAGACCTAGTTGACTCATGTAGAAAGTGGAAATCTTGATTGCACTTGGCCAAAGGGTCATCTGAGGATTAAATTATATGGCCTACATAGTCCCTGCAGTACCTAAGACAAAATAGACACTAATTTCACAGGTGCTATTATTATAACCTGTCTTTGTGGATAGTATCCAAACCAGGTCCTTCCATGGGTTACAAACCCCACTTGAAACTGAGCTTAAAAATAAAAGATCAAGAATATGTGGTATATACACACAATGGAATTCTATGCCTCCATTAGAAAGAATGACATTATCCCTATTTGTTAGGAAATGGAAGGACTTGCAAAAAATTATATGAAGTGAAATAAACCAGGCCCAAAGAAACATAGGTCCCATGGTTTCCCTAATTTGCAATAACTAGTATATGTCTGGGACAAGTAGAAAAGGCCAAAAACTATGTACATATGACCAGATAAGATGATGTTAAGCAAAATGAACCCCAAAATAGGTACACAAATATCTTTTCTCTTTCTTGCTATTGTTTCTAACATATTTATAATGTACCATGTGATTTTTTTTTTCTTACTATGTGCCTCCCCCCCATGGTATAACTCCTGTTTTCACTGTATTTGATGTCGGTGCCCTGCATCTTGTGTATACACTTCTCTAATTTAGGGAAGGGAAGGGAAAAAACAAAATGCTTAAATAAGGATACAGGTTGACTCATTTTAACAATGAGATGTACAAAACACTATGTTGAAAACGAACTTTACAACTGGAGGGGGTAGTTGTGAAGGTAGGAGGGAAGGGATGGTAGGGGGAAAACAAAGGAGGAAGCAACAATGCTCAATAGGAAATGTACTCATTACCTTGCTCATGTAACTATAACCCCTCTGTACAGCATTTTTACAATAAAAATGTACAAAAAATAAAGTGTAAATGAACATGATGCTGATTTCCAATTCATCCAGGCCACATTTATCAGGACTCACTCAGGGACTTACAAAGGCAGATTAGTCTAATGGGCTGACACATAGACTATAGAATCTAAATAGCAGTTCTGGGGTCACTTGTGCTACTCAACCAAGATCAGAGGGAATGTATGTACTGACACTGTGCCCTGTCCTGAAGTAGTGGCCCACGAGTTCTGAGAACATGTGCAGCAAGGGCGAGAAAGGAATCATGGTTTTCCTGGGATCAGCACCCCAAACAGGGAAGATCCAGGGCCAAAGAATGCCCCCCCCAGCAGTAGTGAGCACAGCAGGCCCTCTAACACACAATTGGAAGGTGACCAGCATGACACAAAAACTCCCTCCTCCCTTTCAATCCTCATGATCTCTCTCATCACCAAGCCAAACCTTCTCCCATTCCTCTTGGGCCAAGAACATCCGGGGCCTGCAGGATTTTCGTAACAGGTGCACAAGAAAGACAGTGTAGCCACCTCTGAACAGCTGTCTTCTATTTCATTTCATTGTTTTATGATTTTATTTTTGCTCTCCTTTCTCCCCTCCTGACTTTTTTTGGCAACCTTTGTAACAGAGGCAGGAGAAAAGGCTCTCCTTTCTGAGAAGACTGTCTGGTTCCAGGGAGGGTTAAATAAACAAATGATAGCAACACCAATCAACCCCCTTTGCTTACAGCCCCGCAGAGTCAATCTGCCTCCTGGCTGTGGAGCTCCCAGCCAGCAAAGGCAAACTAATTAGACACAGACAAACACTTAGGCAATCACACCTTGTGAATGTAAGCGTCTTTCTGTCATTTGGCAAGTCTCTCAGCTGCCTCTGAGCGTGAGACAACAAATCCCCTGCAAACAAGTTCCTCCCGCTCCCCCCCTCATCCGTGAGACCTAACAGATCACAATGGCTAGAGGTGAAAGGGACAGTCTCAGGTAATGACTTCTCTCCACCAGCCCATATTAAAACAGCCGCACTTGTTTAGACTAGCCTATTTACACCTACCTACAGAGGGCCTTTTTAATGTAATTATTAGCCTCTGCCGCCCTGCACAGGATTTGAAAATATCGTTCATTTTCATCTTGCTTCAGCAACCACTGCTATCTCCCATTCCGTCTCACTCACACAACTAAGTGTAGAAAGCGAGCACCAGCTAGAAGAGCTGAATTAACAAGAACAAGTTGGCAGGTGAGCTATGTGACAAAAAAGGGGGGGGAAAAAAGAAAACCTAAAGGAGTTGACAATGTATTCTAATCACTACCTGTCTGTGGAAACCTTGAAAGAAAAAAAAGCAAAACCTTTTTTAAATGGCTTTTCTTAGACCAAAAAGCTATAGCAGTAATTGACCAAACCTGTAGCTGTTAAAAGTAGAAAGGTTAGACTCGAATAGCAGTATGTAGCCAGGAAACAACTGTAGGTTGCTATTTAAAAGGAAAATAGTAGGAGGCTGGAATCTACTCACAGTGTGGGTCAGGCGTGCTGATAACTGCTCATCATACTACAGAATTTGGCCTTTGGCATTTTTAAGTAGCTAGAAGGCATGGTCCCACGTGACCTCTCTGTATTAGACAAGCAAATGCATCACCATGTAAAAGTTTGGCTGATCCATTATAGACCTGCGGGTCAAAGATCAGAATTTCTAAGTCCCCCGGATGGTTTTTCCAGCCCTACTTATAAGCACGGGGGTCAAATTGGGTCAGAGCAGGGAGGCATTTCATCCACCCACTATTAATTGTTAAATAGCTGCCGTTGCTTGGAGCCATGCTCACTTAAAAATGATGCAGTTGACTTCCTGTCAAGATGGTTTTTCAGTCCTGCTCCTCAAAACCTATTGGTGTTCTGGTTTCTTGGTAGTTTATGGCCATCACTTATTCATGGTTATAAACAGGATGGTTGTTTTCTATAAGGCATCAGCCAAATGTCACCAAGGAAAGGCTTTTGTATAATACATTCCTCCTGTTTTCTTTCAAGTTTTCCCTATATTTTCTATACTTTCTATATTTTCCCTTTATCTCTTTAGTACTTGATTTTTCTTCTCATCCCTTACCTTCTTCTGTCCCCAGTAGAAGAGAGATGTTATGAAAGTCCTTTTCTGTGTGTGTGTGTGTGTGTGTGTGTGTGTGTGTGTGTGCGCGTGCGCTTGAACTCAGGGATTGGGCCCAGTCCTTAGGCATTTTGCTCAAGGCTGGTGCTCTACTACTTGGGCCATAGCTCCATTTCCAACTTGACAATGATTAACTGGATATAAGAGTCTCATTGGACTTCCCTGTCTGGCATGACTTTGAACCATGATCCTCAAATCTCAGCCTCCTGAGCAGCTAGGATCACAGACGTGAGCCACTAGCACCCAGCTAAGGGTCCATTTCTAGGACAGCTTTGAGAAGAGAAATCATTGCAAGAGACTCCAGGAATATGAAATTATTGGAAATATTCTCCAGGGGAGGAGCAAAAAGCTACCTGAAAAGAGCTAGAGGGAGGTTTGCCCTCCATCTGGTTTTTGTCTGTTTTTTGCCGATACTGTTCTTGGCAAATGGAGCAAAAAACAAAGTGATCCAACTGGCAGTGCAAAGGAGATCTAGAACAGATCGTAAGGTGCCATCTCAACCTACTGCCTAGCAATGCAGGGGCCACACATTAACACAAACTCCAAATTGCCACCAAGACATTGCTGCTACTCACAACTGAAAATGAGGACAAACATTCACATGCAAACCAGCAAATGAGAGGAGGTCAGAAGGAAGTGACCTTACTTTGTTTTCTTTTTCTGGTAAATGACACAATTTTTACAATCGCCTTTACAGAGAGAGGAAAAGAAAAGGGAAATCAGAGCTTCTCTGCAAAAAGCAGAATGAGCTGGCACAGAGCTGCACCTGTAACCTTCCTCCCACCCCACCCCCAAAACTGAGAAAGGTCAAGATTCACAGAAAGGACAGACATTGGTGACAGCCCGGGAACCAACCATGACAGGCAGGCAGCTTAGGGCATAACCCAAAAGAAGGCTCCATGAACTACAAATGGGGATAGATTGAAAGTGCACACTCTTCTGGTGGGAGGGAGTACCAGGGTTTGAATCCAGGGCCTTACACTTGCTAGGCAAGTACTCTACCAGTTGAGCCACACCTCCAGACTGTGAGATATGTACTCACTATCCTCTGAACTCCACCATTTGCTCCCAACCCAATCCCAGAAGATGCTAACAGAGAAAGGTTCACTCACCAAATGTGGTGTCCTTGACAGTTAGAGATTCCAGAGCACTTCTGGTCCAGTAACTCCTGCCTCGACTAAGGGAATGAGGGATGTGTGGAAGTATTTTCAGGACAGAGGCTCCTGCAGGAAGGTCTTATTCTTTTTGCTTCCTTTTTCTTAGTTGATACATCATTCATATGTTTCCTTCTGACATTCTCTTACATGAATATAACATACTTTGATGATATTGACCCCTCATTGCCATCTCTAGTTTCCTTTTTTGCCTAACAATTCATCCTCTTCCTTTTCCCAAATAATCCCCTTCCTAATTTTAGGTCCTTTTTCTTCATACCAAAAAAAAAAACCTAGATTCCACATATAAAAAAAAACGTGATATTGGTCTTTCTAAATTTGTCTTGTTTTAATTAACATGATGATCTTCACTTCAATCCATTTTTCTGCATGTGCCATAACTTTCATACTTCTTTATGGCTGAACATACATACAAGATATCTTTTATTTTATTTTTTTTGGGTCTGGTCGTGGGGCCTGAACTCTGGGCCTGGGTGCTGTCCCTCAGCTCTTAAGCTCAAGGCTAGCGCTCTACCACTTGAGCCACAGCACCACTTCCGGCTTTTTTCTTTTTACTTATGTGGTGTTGAGGAATCGAACCCAGGGCCTCATGCATGTAAGGCAAGCGCTCTACCACTGAGCCACCTTCCCAGCCCACATCTTTTATTTTTGTCAGTCATGGGGCTTGAGCTCGAGGCCTGGATACTATCTCTGAGGTCTTTTGCTCAAGGCTAGTACTCTACCACTTTGAGCCATAGCAACACTTCCAGTTTTCTGATGGCTAACATTGGAGAAAAAAGTCTCACAGACTTTCCCGTCTGGGCTAGCTTTGAATTGTAATCCTCAGATCTCATCCTCCTGAGAAGCTAAGATTACAGGTGTGCACTATTGGCGCCCAGCTAAGATACTCTTTTTTTGGGGGGGGGGTCCAGTCATGGGGCCTGAACTCTGGGCCTGGGCGCTGTCCCTCAGCTCTTCAGCTCAAGGCTAGCACTCTACCATTTGAGCCACAGCACCACTTCCGGCTTCTTTTCTTTTTGCTTATGTGGTGCTGAGGAATTGAACCCAGGGCCTCAGGCATGCAAGGCAAGTGCTCTACCACTGAGCCACCTTCCCAGCGCCTAAGATACTCTTTAAATAGATACATTTATGGGTTGATGAGCACCTGGGCTGATTCCACTCTTGGCTGTCATAAATAATGACGCAAAATTCAATCATCTGCTGACTTACATCCTCAGAGGCATAGAGGCAGGAATGGTATGACAGGATCACAGGGTACTTCTACTTTTAGGGTTTTTTTAAAGCAACTCCATGCTGATTTCCATAGTGGCTCCCACAAACAGTGTATGTGAGTTCCTTCCCCACCTCACCCCACACCACACCACTCCCACATCTTCAGCAGCTTTGTTGTTTTTTCCCTGATGATTTCCATTCTGACTGGAGTGAGATGACATCCCAATGTCAATCCAATTTGTAGCTCCCTGAAAGCTAAAGCTATTAGCACTTTTTAAGAGTATATTAGTGGTCATTTGTACTTCCTGTGGTAACAGTTAGCTCAATTAATTTTCCCATTGGTTGTCTGGATTGTTTGTTCTTTTGGCATTTAATTTTTTAAGCTCTCCAAGTATTCTGGATACTAAATCCCATTCAGATGGTTGTCTGACAAAGAAGGTCTCCCATCCCATAAGTTATCGCTTCACTCTGGTCTTTACTGTGTGGAAGAATTTTAATTTGTCCAAACCTACTTGTAATTCTTGCTGTTATTTCCTGAGCTACTAGAATAAGGTGTTTCTTATGCCTCTATCTTGAAGTGTTTTCTGCTAGTCAGTTTTAAGTCTCTGAGCTTAGCCTCTTTAACAGTACTGAGAAAACTGGACCTCCACAGTAGAAGACTGAAACTAGATCTTTCTCACTTTGTACAAATCAATTCAAAATGAATCGAAGCTCTTAATATAGCACCTGAACCTCTGAAACTACTGCAGGAAAACACATAAAGATCTAGTCACAGATAATGACTCCTGAATAGAGCTTAATAGCTCAGGAAATAAGATCAAGAATTGACAAAGGAGGTTGCATCATATTAGAAAGCTTTGCACAGAAAAAGAAACAATTACTATAGTGAAGAGACAGACTGAGAAATAAAAAGCCCTCTCCAGTTCTTCATCTGGCAGATTAATATCCAGAATATATAAAGAGCTTAAAAAATAATAATCCAATTAACCAATAGGAAAAGTACTGGGATATTTCTCAAAAGAAGTACAAATAGCCAATAAATATATGAAGAAATGTTCAATATCCTTAGCCATAAAGGAAATATAAAACTATGCATCAAAACTACCCTAAGATTCCATTCACCCAAGTCAGAATGGCAATCATCAGAAAAACAAATAATAACAAAGGCTGATGAGGATTCAGGGGGAAAGAATCCTCAGGTCCTGCTCTGGGATGTAAACTACTCCAACCTCTGTGGAAATCAGTATGGAGATGCTTCAAAAATAACACCACTATATGATCATATTATATTACTTTGGAGCATATAGCCAAAAGTATGTAAGTCAGCATACAAGAGTGATACCTGCTCACTTGCATTTATTGCAGCTCTATTTGTACTTACTAGCCAGCTATGGGCTCAGCCTAGGTATCCATCTACCAATCCACAGTGATTTGTGAGGAAATAGATGGAACTAGAAATCATTACATTAAGCAAAAAAGTCAGTTTCAGAAAGACACATACCAAATTTTGTTTCATATAAGAAAACTAGAGTATGTAGAGAATATACAGAATGTATATAGAGAGGCTATATATGACACATATATATATATATATATATATATATATACATATATCATACACATCTTAAAATCATCAGTGTTGCCAGGTATCAGTGGCTCATTCCACTCAGGAGGCTGAGATCTGAGGATCATCATTCAAAGCTAACTTGGGCAGAAAAGTTCATGAGACTCTTTTCTCCAGTTAACCACTAAAAGTCCAGAAGTGGAGCTGTGACTCAAGTGGTAAAGTGCTAACCTTGAGCTAAAAAGCTCTGAGGTCCTGAGTTCAAGCCCCAGGACCAACACCCCCCCCCAAAAAAAAAGGTATCAGTACTTAGGTGAGTATTATAAACTGAATACTTTTGCAATCCTGTTGGGTAATTTACTGTGTAATCAGAGGGGCAGCATCCTACAGAGTGGTGAGGAATGGTAACATTGGCCAACTTTTGCCCTGATTCCTATCAGTTTGTGCCCATGGCCTAAAGAGTTAATCTTAACTTTACGCTGCAGGTGTTTGAAACAATGCATTCCTAGAAGGCCCTAGCATGCCACAGCCTCACCTGTCTCTAATATAATAGATGTACTAGGATCAGATGCCGGAGTGTCCCTTATGTTTCTAATGACCCCATTTCCAAGGGGAGCAGCAACTGCTTGACCAAGTGATACCATGATTTTGGGGAAAGGTGGTACCAACTGGAGGGATGGAATTATGACAATCCAGGCTCCATATGGTCCCTCGGTCAGGGGTACCATTAGAGTACATCAAGTGTATTCCTTCCTCATAAAGAGCTGGCTGAGGGCCTCCTCACCCCATCTGACCACCTGTCCCCTTTTCCTGCTTTCTCACAAAGACTTCTTCCTCCCTGCAAACTATACCAATGCCCACATAGCAGAGATGGAGGAGGCCCAGAGCTCTCAGAGCAGGCCTGACAAAGGCCCAGTCACCTTCAGTTCTTCCTGAGATGGAGAGAAGTCAGCCATCCCTCCGAGAGGGTTTGGGAGGGTTATTGGGTCAGAGCTCAAAGATCATTTGGCGGTTCATTCTTTGAACAAAGCCTAAGAGGTAGCTCCAAGATGGACCTCCACCCCACCCATAAATGTCTTGGCAGGCCTTCTCCATTCCAGAGGGTTCCTAGGGTTCTTTGGAACCATTTTCTGTGCAAGGCTGGGTGTTTTGAACTTGGCTCGTGTCCATCTGGAAATATTTGTGCATCTGCTTATGGACTTGTGGGCTCAGAGAGGAGACAAGTCTTTCTGTGAAAAGACACACTCCTCCTAGCTCTGCCTAGAATCATGACAGCTTTCAGAAGAACTTTCCACAGCCCCAGCCTCAGTGTCCTGACTGAAACCGTCACTTTCAGCTTTGCTATCATGACATGTCCCTTGTTATTTCTTCCTAGCGGAACAAACCTGTCACTCCTTAAGCCAGCCTTTCCCTAGTACCCTGGGGACAATGAGAGAGCCCATGTTTGCAAGGAATCCATGCTGGCATCTTCAAGTCCCTTAACTTGGGGATCACTGGGCAGCTGGGGGGACTGGAGTTACACTGTCTCTGAAATCATTCTATTAAGACACATCCTAACCAGAAGATGTAATCAACTTTTATGCTTGTGAAACCTTTACTTCCTTGACAACCCAGCACCCATCTAGAACAAATACTGTGCTGAACAAATACTATGGGTTGATTAACTGATCGGGTCCTCCCCCCCCCCACTTCAGCCTGTGTCCAGGAAGGTTCCCCGTGGTCCCCCTTAAAGGCTTTTACTGCCACCTGGGAGCACCTGCTTCAGACAGCCCTGCTTTAAGGGAAAAATCACGCTGAGAAGAAGAAACACCTTCACAGCAAGACACACACAGGAGGCAGGACTCAAAAAATGGCCAGAGGCACTTGAAAGCCCAATTTCACTTTTATTCAGCAACTTCACTATTTTTAAGATGAATCATTGATGTGAAAAGAGAACTTCAACTTAGTCTGAACTGGCCAAACACCCCTCCTGAGCTGAGGAATTCAAGAGAGCTGCCTATGCACAGGGGAGTCCAGGGTTCAGATCCCGTGGCTTTCCCTTCACACGGCCAACTCTGAGCTGTACGCCATCCCCTCACCTTGCCCTTCCATTTCCTGCAGATTTGTGGCCATTCTTCTATGGTGCCCATGGGGGGAAATGGAAAAGCAGTCATCCCTGAGGAAACAGGACCTGGAGTGAAGAACTTTTACATGTAGATGCCGACATCTTCTTTCAAGTAGAATCTTGGATCCTTACTATGTTGCCTCATACAACATCCCACATTTTAAAAACCTAAGACCCTTCCAAAATGACACCTCCTCCATAGAGTCCTCTTAGACTTCCTCCATCAAGAATGTAACTTCTCACCTACCCTCGTGGCTGGCTGTCTAGGTTCCAAGCCTGGCCCCACACATCCTCCACCTGGCAAGTGATTTAAACTCCACTATCATTATCTGCACAAAGAGGAAAATGAAACACCCCATCTCCAAGGGCTGTGAAAATTTAGACAAATCCAACCCATGCATGCCAAGCAGTTAGAAGAGTGGACATATTTAATTGGCGCTAAGTGTGATTATTGTCTCTTTGTTATCAATTCTCAGAGAAACATTGTCACCTCCTTTCCTTTCTTCTGTGCTTGGTATCTGGTCTCCCTCTTGCCAGCTTTTCCTCTTCCAGCCTGGAGGTCTTTTAGGTGAGCCAAGATCTTACCTGCTAGGAAGATGTGTTGGGAGCGTCTTTCTTTGAGAGGCTGATTTATGTACATGCATCATGAATATTCAAACATAGGAACCTCACACACTTTTGGTTGACATCATCTGGTACCAAGAGGAAGAACACATGTCTATACCAAATCGCATCTCTAAATCAATAGGGAAAGATTATATCTGAGGTATCCACACAGAACAGGGAAATAAGTTGCAGCATAAAGTTAAATATTGCCTTTCAGTAAGCAGCAAAGACTGAGGAAAAAGAAAAGTCTGGCAGCCCCCAGAAACCTCCCAACACACAGAGCTGTCACCGGCGCTCCTCCTCCCTCTCAGCGACGCACACATGATGCAGTGGGTGGCAGAAACAGAGCAAGGACAGCGCCCCGCCTGTAGTTAGCAGCTCTCTCTCTCCGTTCTCACTGTGACCCACTGTCAGTGAACACATTTGAGATTCATGGCTATTCTGTGAGATACCACTGCAAATCTTCCTCATTTGGCTTGCAAGCTATTTTCAAAATGGCCTCTTGCAAAAGCAGGAACATTGCATAGCTATTTTTTTATCCTCATAGACATTCAGTCAGCACAAATCTTTCTTCTCTGCCTTTCTGCTTTAAAATTTGAGAATATTTCTTCTAAGAATGCCTTTGCTCAGTCTCTTCTTCGCAATGATTCTGTCCTGGTAGTTGGCTGTTTGAAGTTAGTCAAATCTGGGCTTCTCTGGGTGAACATCCAGAGAGCAATCTTGATTGTGATTGGTCCTCGGGGCCAGCAGGTGAGAAAGAAGGGTGGTAAGGTAGGACAGTTTACAGAGAGGACCATGAAAGTCTCCAGGACTAGCAAGAATAGAAAGTCATTACCACCCTGGGCCTGTGACACAAAGGTAAGGAATTGTTGAGGAAGATGGATGCGATCCGCAAGCAGCAAAGTAGTCTATGAGGATTCAGCCTTTATCAGCAGGGAGGAAGTTAGGGGTCACAGCCCAGTATCTGTGGCAGGAAAAAAAAAAAGAAAGGGCAGTAAAATCATCTCATCCGGAAGTAGGCATGCGAACATGCCTCTACCCAAACCTGCAAGATTTTGCATCTTGTGACTCTACTGCACAATGTAAGGCCATCCACCACACTTTGCAGGGAACTTCTGTCCAAAGGATGCTTGCTGCTCTGACAGCTTGGCCTTTGTTGGTGTTATTGAGAAAGACAAATTGCTTTCATTCCTAAAGGTGGAAAGTCACATGACCTTATTTGTGAATCTGATTCTCTAAAATGCTCCTAAGAATCATCAAGAAGAATTCTTTTACCTTTTTCAATTAATCACACTTGGAGTGAAAACAGCCATTAACAAAGTATCTTTGGACTCAGCTCTTCTTTTTAAGTGGGTGATCTGATGCGTTCCAATTCTAGATGCAAAGCAGCATCTCAACCCCAGATGCTAGTTAGTAGTGACTTCAGGAGTTGTATCTGCACGGAATCCTGTGACCTGCCCCAGAGAATCTCAATTGAGAATTATTAATTTAAAATTAATAGATGTCTGATTGGGAAGCTCTACATAGAGATTTTTATCCAGGCTTCTTTGATCTATCAATAAAATTTAACATCATTCTGTGTTATGTTTTTAAAAGATCTCCCATGTTAGTCTCAAGATAATTTATTAGCTGGAGGTATATACCTAAGGGAAATACAAATTAATTTTCACATGATTTCGGGCTCTTAAAAAGAAATGAATTTATTTCAAATTGAGGCTTTTTCACAAACAGAATTTAAATTAGATGTTAGTTTAAGGCTACGGCTATGGCATTTCTAAGAACCAGAAAATGGGTGTAAGACACATGTAAGGACACCAAGCCTTTATTCTTCCCATTGCCCACAGGTCTCAATCCTGCCTTCCACTGAATTAGCAAAGCATTCTGTTCATGCCTCCCATTTTGTTTTTGTTTATTTGTTAATGTTACATTTCACCTTTTGGAAATTTATGAGCATTTATTTGTGCCTATGTCATAGGCCAATATTTCTTACTTATTTACGTATTTATTTGGCTAGATGGAACTGGGGCTGGAAATAGGCCAATATTTTGAGTTTAGAGAGTATGTCTTATGCATTTTTTGGGGGGGTCTGGTCATAGGGCCTGAACTCTGGGCCTGGGCACTGTCCCTTAGCTCTTCAGCTCAAGGTTAGCGCTCTACCACTCGAGCCACAGCGCCACTTCCAGCTTTTTTCTTTTTGCTTATGTGGTGCTGAAGAATCGAACCCAGGGCCTCATGCATGCAAGGCAAGTGCTCTACCACTGAGCCAGCTTGCCAGCCTGTCTTGTACATTTTTGAACCATTGCTCACAGTGCTAATCCATTTTAGACGCTCATTCTCTGTTGGAGTAACACATTCTCCTCTGATAAAGTATTAATTTCAAAGCAATGAAGCCACAACCAATGATGTCTTTAATTGACATACATTCCCCTATCATACCAGCATATAGGTTCCATTCTTGACTTTTCTATTAAAAGTCCAGACTAGAGACAGACAGACAGATAGACAGATAGACAGAATCTCAGTTCTGATGATATCAAGCATTCAATTTAACTTTAAAGGTGACATGAGTTTAGGTTGAAGAATTTCTGGAAAATGCTCTTTTCCAGGCAAATGTTTTTATTGATGAACTTTGTATAATCTTTTGATTTCCTATTGTCATTAATCCTCTCTGCGGGCCTCTCCTGATGAATAACAGACATTCCCTATTTATTTTTTTTTTACTGTACATCACTTCTAGTGAAACTTTAAAGCTTCCTAAGCCTCTTACAAGGTGGAAAAGATTGTTTAGCAAAAGAAAAAACACAGAACCTTCCTTGCACTCAGTTTAAAAAAAAAAAGTCTCTAGAAATACCACCCTTGAAATCATACACATGGTGAGAAAGAACCGGAACTGGTGAATTTTAATTCAAATAGGCAAAAATCCAAAGGCAGGCTGGTCATTCTTGCTTTCACCATTAAAAGTTGCCTCTGTGTGTGTGTGTGTGTGTGTGTGTGTGTGTGTGTGTGTGTGTGTGTGTGTGTGTGTGTGTGTGTGTAACAACAGAAATGTCGGTCAATCAGGCACAGCTGTGAGTCTGGGCTGGGGGCCCACACTCAACCTTGCTCCCTCCCTTTCTTTCTCCCCCAGGCTAGGATGGAATGAAAGGGTCAGATTGGCAGTGGCACAGAGAAAGGGAAAACCAAGGCGCTTAAATCCAGTTGAAAGATTGATTGCTTCAGCATCTCAGGCCTTAGCCCATTAGGTAAAGTTTAACCCCTGCAAAGCAGGTCACTTGGCAAAAATGGATGGAAAATACAAACTTCAGGTTGAAAGGAAGGGCGGAGGCATGGAGAGGCTGGGCTGCATATGGTGTTCCCTTAATAGGTATCACACTCCATAATGGGAACATTTTTATACAAATGTGTTCTTTGGAATCCAGCCAAGAGCAGGGCACCCTAGTGAAATCACAATGCACAGCTAATGAGCTATTTTTGGTG
The DNA here is from genome assembly GCF_019054845.1 of Dipodomys spectabilis. Taxonomy (NCBI): domain Eukaryota; kingdom Metazoa; phylum Chordata; class Mammalia; order Rodentia; family Heteromyidae; genus Dipodomys; species Dipodomys spectabilis. Next base: position 17,865,311 of record NW_024870679.1, read on the forward strand.
AATTTGGCACTAGAGACTAATAGAACCAATTTGTCCCCAAAATGTTAAATCATTTAGCGCTTCTTTGGAGGTGCTAAGTGTACCTAGAACTTTTCAGGGCTGTCAATAAAAATTACACACTCCTCAAAAACCCGCAGTCTTGGCGTGCAATCCTTCCTCGTCAGATCAGAGGGCAGCAGGACGCCTGGAAAGGTTCTGAACAAGGCCTGCTAGTTGGGAGAGGCGTGTAAGCCAACTGAGTCATGAACAGCCTTGCCTGACTGAGGAGAGATGGCAGAGAGAACATGTCTTCAGCCACCATGAGGACAGCCCTCAGCTCCTCGGCAATGGCTCACATCACCTCTCCTTCCCACCCACACGCTGCGGTGGACTGGAGCCCACTTTCAGCCCTGCCATTCGCCCAGACTTGCCTGCAGAACTTGGTGACCCCTTTTTCTCAGCCTTCAGCCCCTCAGCCCTCTGCCTCTGGGTCCCCTACGTGGGCGCCCAGAACTTCCTGCTCCACCCACCTCCATCTTGCATCTTGATAACAGATGACTCTTCATTCACTAACATCTCCAAAAGTTACTCGCTCACTTGGCAACTTTCAATGGCTCCCTGGTACCTGCCACATCAAGTCTGTGCTCAGTCATCTGTCAAAGCCCTTTATAAGATGACCCCATTCAACCAAGATAGCCTTGTTATCCACACGCCATCTTCCCCTGCTTGGCTCAGGAGAATCATTAAGCATCACTGAATAAATAAATCACTGCTACTGCACACGCCCTGGAGCCCACTACCAAGCATGCGCAAGCTACACCAACCTGCCACTGTGAGAAACAATAAAATCCAGAAGTAAAGCCTGCCATTTAAAGCATCTGCCCTTGTGAATTACAATTTAGAACTCAGGTTAAAACACACACTCCCATGTACACGCATATATTTATTCGTCTATGATCCACCTACCTCAGTTACACAGAAAGAAACTCCTCAGGAGGCTGAGATCTGAGGATTGTGGTTCAAAGCCAGCCTAGGTAGGAAAGTCCATGAGACTCTTACCTCCAATTAATCAGCAAAAAACTGGAAGTGGAGCTGTGGCTCAAGTGGTGGAGCACCAGTCTTGAGCAAAGAAGCTCAAGGACAGTGCTCAGGTCCTGAGTTCAAACCCCAAGACTGACACCAAAGAGGAAGAGAGACAGGGGGGGAGGGAGGGAGAGAGAGAGAGAGAGAGAGAGAGAGAGAGAGAGAGAGAGAGAGAGAGGGAGGGAGACCTCCTCATATGTCTTAATTTCGGATTATTTTTTGCATTGTTATCTTTAAATAGTTGTGCAGAAGAGTTGCCAGTTGACAAAGCAGTTTATGAATACAATATACCTTGATCAATGTCACCCGGGTCAACATTCTCACCCATCCCTCCCCAACCCACTCCTTCCTTCCCTCCTCTTCAGGTAGGATATACATCAGATTCTTGTCTGCATTCTCCTCTTCTTCATGTCTACCCATTTCCCCTTAGTTTGTAATACTGCCGTAACAAATAGAAGCAATTTTACTGAGATGGCTGATCCAACTACACATGTAGTGTACTGGTCTTTGGCTGGCCAATCGTTCCACAGACACCTGCACGCAGGCTGCCTTTGTTCCTTCCCACCTGGAGTGCCAGCTTCCTGGCACGTTTCCTTCTCTCCATGCCATCCACCCACATTCCACTTGGTAACGTGTAATCCAAGTTCAGGTGTGACCATTTTCTCCTTCCAGGATCCTAGTCTTGAAAACACTGTGTACAATACAACTTATATCTGAAGTTAATAGTCTCTCTACTAATAGTTGAATCACTTTTACCTAGTCAAGGAGAAGGGTCAGGATTGAAACTTAGATGTGTATATAGTGTTTGGGACATATTGAGCTCCAAGAAAATAATTGTCAATAAATTCTTGCTTTAATTCTGCTTCTATAATGCCCAGACTGGTGTGCATATATACACACACATATATATATGGCTCCAAAATGTTTAATCAATAGTTAGACACATTTGTAAAGTTGTTGTTGTTTGGGCTTTGGTTTATCTTTTGACAGATTTGAACTCAGGGATTCTCAGGTGCTTTCCTACTTTAGCCATGCCTCCAGGCCTTTTTTGCTCTGGTGATTTTTTTTTAAATCTCACTTTCTGCACTGGCCCACCTGGACCACAATTGTCCTAACTAAGCTTTCCACCATAGCAGGTGATCATGCCCTATGTTCTATTAAGATGGCCACTCCCAAACTAATTTTCTGAGCTGCCCTGGACTTTCAGTCCTCCTGATAATCTGCCTAGGATTACAGGCAGGAACCACCAGCACCCAGCCTTTTTAATCTGCTCCAGATGTAAGGTTGTAATACTCTCTATTAGCATAGCTCCTGGGAAAGCTAGGAAAATGCCCTCCAAAAAGACTCCGTGCTTCTCTTCCTTCACACAGAGAGCTGTCCTTGAAAGATGACTTCCTTACATCCAGATGAAGCATCCAATAAAATGTGAGATAGGGGGATTGAATTCTGGGCCACTAAAAATCATTATGTCTTCTCCACTTTCATTCTCCCTGCTAGAGAAACATCACCAGGAGGCAGAGCTCTTGGGACTTTCAAGGATGTTAGAACCAAAAGTTGAAGGACTTAGATCCCGGAATCACCATGCAAAGATATCTACCTGCCAGACCACATCCCCTGCAATGGTTGGTTGCACACAGGAGAAATAGGCTTTCAGTATGACCAGCCAGTGGCTTGTTACAACACCTACCTCTGAAAGACTAACATTGCCACGGAGGGGAGGAACAGCTCAAAATGAGAAGCAATTAAACTCCCATGCATTCATACATGATGAGTTATCAAGATGAAGGCTATTTGGCTACCAGAGTGTTTGTGCACATTCAATGACGAAGTCGGCATATTCAGCCAGTCACACAGAAATGACTGTGTGGCACAGTCTAACACACCAAGCCCACAGCTACAAGGAGGACACCCAGATGTTTCCGTCTCCTAACCCCAACACAAACCACTTTCCTAAACCAGTACTTGCTGCTGTGTTCTTCAGGTTATTCCATGGGGCCCAGCCTATTCGGAGTTGTAAATACCAATCTCATCTCCCTCTCATACTCAGCTCATTGAGTGACACCTGTCAGAAATTGAGTCTTGGGCTGGGAAGGTGGCTCAGTGGTAGAGCGCTTGCCTTGCATGCCTGAGGCCCTGGGTTCAATTCCTCAGCACCACATAAGCAAAAAGAAAAAAGCCGGAAGTGGCGCTGTGGCTCAAGTGGTAGAGCGCTAGCCTTGAGCTGAAGACCTGAGGGACAGCGCCCAGGCCCAGAGTTCAGGCCCCACAACCGGACCCCCCACAAAAAAAAAAGAAAAAAAAAGAAATTGAGTCTTGGCTTACACAAACAAACTTGGATCTCTATGTTCCTGTGCTTCTGCCGAGTTTGCCTGCGTCTGCTATCACAAGCTGGCGTTCTGACCACTGGTACTGCATGCTTCTTTTAACCAAACTATCAACTGCTTTGGGCAGGAACCAAACCATGTGTGCGTGCATGTGTGCGTGTATGCATGCGCACCAATACTGGGGCTTGCATTCAGGGCCTTGCTCATACTGTTATTTAGCCTTTTCCCTCCAGGCTGGTACTCTATCTCATGAGTGCTACTGGCACTTTGTTGGTTAGCTGGAGAGAAGACTTTCTAGGAATTGTCTGACTGGCTAGATTTGAACAGTGATCCTCACACCATAGCTTCCTGAGTAACCAAGATTACAGGCATGAGCCACGGGTGCCCACCAAACCAAATCACTGTTTGTATAGTCACAACACTCAAATGTTTGCTCAACAAAGGAATAAGTGAGCATAAACCTGAAGAGCTGTACTGTAAGTGTTCTCAAACAACTCAAAAAAAAAATCATCATGATTCAGGTTGAGCAAAGAATTCTTAAGCCAGAAAACAGAAGCATGTACATAAGAGAAGAGACGAATCCATTAGACCTTGTACTTTAAAGACATCATCAAGAAAATGAAAGGCCACGACAAAGACGAGGAGAAAATACTTGCAAATTATATTTTTAATAGAAGTTCTACCTAGAATATATTTAATCTGAAAACATGTATAACCCATTAGTAAAAGGAAAATTTAACGATGGGTAAGCCAGGTACCAGTGCCTAGCCTACTCAGGAAGCTGAGATCAAAGGATTGTGGTTCAAAGCCAGCCCAGTCAAGAAAGTCTGTAAGACTTTTATTTCCTAGCAAAAAGCCAGAAGTGGAAATGTGGTTCCAACACAGAATGAAAAAGCCAAACAAGCATGTAAGATCATGAGTTTAAGCCCCAGTACCAGCACCAAATATATAGATTAAGATATATAGATAATAAATGAAACAACTAGTCTGGTGACAAGTAGAAAGCTCGTGCCTAACATGCCATTATTCTTTCTAGTCATTTGCACTACATAAAAACAAAAACAAAAAAGACATCTCTGATCTGCTCTGAAAAGCCAGTCTTGTTCATGTGTATTTTGCTCCAGTTCGTAAATTCAGGCCCTCGTAGCACTGAAGGTAGTCAAAGGTTTCAATGCCACAAAGTTGGACACAGTGCAGGGGCCCGCTTCCTGCCATGAAGGCCAGCTGTACACAGCTGCACGGATAGCTGCAGCCGCCTCTCCAGGCTCCATTGGACCATCCTCTCATTTTCAAGCATTCCAGTGTCCATCCCATGCCACAGGTTGCGGAGGACAGCACCAAGTCTGTCCACGAGAGCCCAACTCCCATGCTTTTTCTCAGCATTAAAAAGGCTCAGTCTGTCGGTGAGGTCTAGACTTGCATAGGCTATAACTAACCATTTTTTTGTCCCCCATCCATTTTGAAAATTGTCGGGGAAAAAACATAAAAACCATCAGCAGGCAACCATTTAATTTGGAGAAGAGTAGCAGTAAAATCAGGCTTGTGTCATTCTGTATTAGACATGATCCAATCCAGCAAAGTTAAGTCATGTGGTAACATAAATTTCAGGAGAGAAATAGGGTCTTAGCTTTAAAAAAAAAAAAAGTGGTAAATTTTTCAATCAGCTACAGCTGATTCATACATATAAATTTTGACATAACTGGTAATCATTTAACTTGTGCAAGTCTTTCCTGCAAAAATAAGATTCCTTTCCCTCTTCTACCCTCTTCCCCCCCCCCCATTTCCATATTAAGAGTATTAGCTCCTTTTTGCTAAGGCCAAATCAATAATTTCACTACTTCATTACAAATCTTAAGAAAATGGCAGCAAATGAAAAAAATAGAATTTGACTTGCTGATGCTTAATTATTGATGGGGTCTTTTTAAAACACATTTGGTTCTCTGAAATGGAACTGTGTTTCATTGCTCATTGGTTCTCTATTCTGTTTGTTCTTGGCCTCTGCGTTCCTTTTCGATTTTCTGCAGGTTAGCAAGTACTGCTTCGTCTGCGTTTGAAATGTGTCTTTAGGCATGCTTTTGTTTGACAAGGAATGCCAAGGCTGAGCTGACAAAGTCTGTTTGAAAATCTTTTTTCCAGGAATCCAGGATCAGTGAAGCTGTTCGATGTATACTGTGATTAGAATTTCTCTTCAGATATTTATATCAACATTTCAGTTTTCAGGAGAGGTATTTTCTGAGCCTACCTGTCAGAGAGAAATGAATAAAAGGTAAGGAAGCCTATCATTTATATATTCAAATGTAGAAAGACTTTTGAGGTAAAGAGTTGACATCCCTTCCTATGTGACTTAAAAGACAGGACGCAGCTCCAAGTTCAGAATGACACCCCCCTATCCCCCACCCTACCCCCAGGAGCTCTGGCTCTGGCATATGAGATTTCTGAGTTAATTTGAAAAGATTTACAAGGTTTAGATTGTACAAGTTCATCACCTACATGCTTTCCTCTTAAGGGCAAAAGGAATGGGGCATACTAGAAGAAGATACAGTTACTGAAGGAGAATATTTTGTCTCTTTCAACCTATATATTGAAAATACAAGCCGGGTACTGATGGCTCTTTCCTGTCATTGAGCTACTCAGAAGACTGAGATCTGAGAATCGAAGTTCAGAGTCAGCCCAGGCAGAAAAGTCCCCATGAGACTCTTATCTCCAATTAGCTACTCAAAACAACAGAAGCGGGCTCAAGTGGTAGAGCACTAGCCTTGAACACAAAGAAGCTCGGGAACAATGCCAAGGCCCTGAGTTCAAACCCCACAACCAACAATAAAAAAAGAAAAAGAAAAAAGACTTGCCAGTCTAAGATTCTTCATCTAAGATCTTCAGTGTTCAATTCGTTTCAATAAATATTCATTGTACCTATCATAGGTATTTGAATATGCAATACAGTTTACTAACATCTTATAAAAGAGAGAAAACACGTGATTTCAAAAATCTATCTTTAAAATAGTCACTTTTGGGAAATAAAGCTTAGCATATGACTAGAGAAAGGTATTATCTTTGCTCACAGAGAATAGCCTAGAACCTGACAATCAGGTCTGTATTAACTTACTCTAAGAAAATCATGCAAAGGACAGTATGATCAAAAAAAATTAGAGTTGAAGTTCCTATCAGCCTAGAAAGTAAAATAATTGAAAGTAATTTGGGACAGCCATGCACAAAAATTAATTTTTAAACTAAGTGCATAAAGTGATTAATGTACTGATAAAAGTAAGTACTGCTAGAGAAAGTGAGTAAATAAGTCATAATATTCAATGTACTTATATGAAAATCAATCCAGGGAACTTGAGGATATGGGTAGGGTTGGGAGATATGGGGGAAGAATTATGGAAGGGAGTAACATTGATCAAGATGCATTGTTCTCCTAAATTGGCATGTTGAATGGAAACCCTTTTGTACAACTACTTAAAGATAATTTTTAATGAAAATAAATTATTTAATTACAAGGTAAAAAACAAGCTCTGCAAGTTGTTGACCTAAAAGTATGCCCTTAACGAGGTAGACAGGACTTGAAAATAGACCATTGTGTAGCTCCTCACAGATCTCCACAATTCAGGCTGTTAACAAAATCAGTCTGACTTGCTCTCTACCTGTAACAGACTGTGCTGGATTGTCTTTGTCTTTGTTAGAGATTTACACTTCATTAGTCAGTCATTCCATGAGGGCACGTCCATTGATCACTTACCATGTGCTAGAAGCAGGTCCAGATACCGAGTCTATAGCTATGAATAACAAGATACCCAGACTCAAAGAGTCATGTCCCCAACAAAGTCAAAATAAAGAACTCAAAAGGACTTCCTTATATAAAGTGCGGAGAGACAAAAGATCCACGCTTTCGCTTGTACATGGAAGCTAGTTTTAGCTCATAACCTTATAAGTAAATATACTAATATGCAAATTATACAAATTTATTAACTGAAATGGTAGAGTCAGGGGAGAACTCACATAAAGTGTAATCCCTTAGGAAGTCAAAGTCAAGTTCAGCAAAATAAAACACCAGAAAGCGGGTACTCCAAGGAGGTGGGGTGGAGCCAAGGGGAAAGAAGTAGATGAATGAAGAGAAGAAGAAGAGAACACTGTCAAGAATCCAATGTATTTCACTATATATGATGTTGGTATATATGGAGGGGAAGGGAAAAAAACAAATTGTAAAAACAGGGATACAGGAGGACCCATTGCAACAATGAGATGTACAAGTTGTTATGTCGAAAAACGAACTTTACAACTTTGGTGGGGGAGGATGGGAAGGGACGGGAAGGGGAACAAAGTAGGAGGCTACAATGCTTGATAAGAAATGTGCTCATTATCTTACCCACGTAATTGTAACCCCTCTGTACAGTATTTTCACAATAAAAATATATTTTAAAAAAAAGAATCCAATGTATATCCTACAAAATTAAGTAGAGTGAAGGGAGGGGCAGTGAGGGAAGGGGTAGGAGAGAATGTTGAAAGGGGAGACATTGATGAAGGGGTATTGTATTCCTAAACTGCTTTGCTAAGTGGCAGTTCCTTTGTACAACTACTTAAAGATAATAAAAAAATAAAAATTCAAAAATAAAATACTCGCGTTAGATGCTTTGCCAAATAAGATGAGTGAATGAACAAGCAGCAAAACAGAGTTGGAGTTTATATTCAGCTTTCTTTTAAAAAGCACCTTCAATGATACTATTTAATGTCATGTAATCCATTCCTTTTTACTTCTTCTGCCAGATACTTGGAGGGTTGTTTTTTAAAAGGCTACAAGATATTCCCTGTCATGTGGTCTAAGCAAAGTGTCAGAATGTGTACTGTTGAAGGGAGAGGGGAAAAACCAAACAAATGACATTTTCAGATGGAGGAGTAGCCACAGCCTTTCCACTTCATTTTGTGTTTCTGCTCTCTTTGACTGGTCATGTGAATCAGAATTTCTTGTTTTTCTACAGAATCCAGAGTTGTTTATGAATCCCCAAGATAAGCATATCTAATATTCTTTGGGAGATGTTACTAGGCCCATAAATTCAAATGATACAAACACATAGGGCTTTGCCAAACATGTATAAAACCAACATACATGTTAATGTCCACATAGAAAGCCCCAGAGAGAAATCCTTCAGAATTCCTTAACTACACCTACTTCAATACTCATATTCAGAACGAAGAGTACTTATTTGTTTCGAATGCACCAGGGGTGAACAAGGGATTTGAAAGGTGAGGGAGAGAATATTCTTATTGGGGATAAAATGGAAATTATTTACTCTAGCAATCCTCATTATCCTGTTGATTTCCATCCAACTGACACTAAGAGGTCCTCTTATCTCCCTTATACACCCTGCTCTGCTCTTACAATTCCCTATTCCCTTTGATTTCACGACAAAAAAAAATTTGCAAGTCTGAAACTTATATTTCACCTGAAATGTTAATATTCAAGCTCCATGGATTAAAAGGAAGGATGGGGACGGCCCCCCACCTTCAAATCAGCAGCCAGTCCTTTAGGAGGAGCATTTGACAAGCAGAACTGCGTGCCTGCTCACCAAGGATTATCACACTTACCCAATGTTGTGCTCATTGGCTTTTTCTCAAGAATGGTCATTTCCTGTAAAATTCTAAATTCAAGTTGACAAAGAATAAAGAAGAGTTGCTCTTAGAAGTGTACCTGATTTTTTTTTTTTAATGAAGCCTGGTTTTGGTTTTTGTTTTTCTTTTGGGTGTGGGTTTGTGGGTGAGTACATGGGTCTATGTCGGGGTGGGTTGCACATGCACATGTGTGGATCAGGGGCTATCTGTGTCTGTGTTTGTATGTGTGTGCATGCACGCACTGCTGGTACCAAGGCTTGAACTCAGGGCCTGGGCACTATCCCTTAGCTCTTCACTCAAGGCTAGCTTTTGGCTTTAGCTTCTGGCTTTTTGGTGATTCATTGGAAATAGGAATCTCACAGACATTCCTGCTGGGACTGATTTTGAGCCCAGATCTTCAGATCTCAGCCTCCTGAGTATCTAGGATTACAGGAATAAGCCATCAACAGCTATGGGGGTTTTTTTTCTTTTTTCTTCCTGAGGTTATAAATACAGCTGCTTGTGGTCTTTTGTTACAAACAGAACTTCCTGAAAAGAAAGATATCTCTTAGCACAGCAGGATTCTTGGGGAATGGGGAGGAAGATCCAGTCAAGAGTTTCAGTCTGCTAAAATAAGATCCTTAACTGCCCTGTGTTCGAGACCTCACCTAACCTACTACAAGTAATTTGAAATTTTTACTAACTTGGTTCCATGGCTCTCAGCATAGCAGCTCCTGTCGATGGTCCACAACTCCCAAAAAAACCCATACCACATTTAAGTGCCAATTTGAAAGAGTTGATCTGGTTAGCAGTCCAGCCCAACAAATGCATTAACCATGAGATCCTAGGCCTTGGTTACTTGGTTGGTGAAATAAATATTAAAAATTGGCTTAAAAATTCATCTCACATAGTTGTCCTCAAAAGCACAGCACAAGATCCAACACAGAATAGGTGCTTGATAGATCCCTACCAAGGTTTTATTTTACCTCAAATATTTGGGAGAGAAAACACTAAATAAAGAGCAACCTTGCAAACACACAAGTTATTAGGAGCCTGTAATCCCTCAACCAAAACAAAATACAAACAGTGGTGGGTTGTTGGGTTTTTTTTTTTCAAATATGTGTGCAATACTAATTACATCCAAAGTACTCGCCTTCAATAATTTATCCAAAGGGGATTACACTTGTTGATACAGGCCTTGGGTCTAAATCAACCTGTCAACATGACTTTGATTCGTTTCTAATTTGTATCATTTGGAAAATAATCTAAGGAAGTTCTCCCTCAGGGGGGAAAAAGTCCTTGGGCAAAAATTACAGGGGACTTTTCTGTTACAACTGGGGACTTTCTCAGATGTGGATGGTAACCAAGAAGCCTCCATTAGCAGGTTCACACTATTCTCTTGCTGCCTTTATTTAAGTAATCCAAACAAACAAGGAGTCGCATCCTGAGATGCTTTCCTTGCGAAACCACGCCTCACCCTTGCTGCTAGAGCCAATATTGCCCTCTCCCAACCTGGAGACAAAGCAAAGCGCAAAGCACTTGAAGTGTTAGAAAGATTCCAGAGAGTGCCAGCCACCATTTCTGGCCACCCCAGAATGCAATATTTTCCCCAGACCAGACCACACTGACATCCACCACAGACATCCAAAAATAAACCAAACTATAAGACTCTGTTTAAAAAAGAAGAAGAAAAGAAAAGAAAAGTTAACTTCATCCCCATTACTATCAAGTCAGACAGAATATGCGAAGTCTGGGTGTCTCGATTACACCTTGTGAACATCAGGGCCAGACAGACACAGGGTCAAGTCCATCGTAGTCAGTGTGATGAATTCCATCAACACTGATGTCCTCCAAACCTGCCCCAAGGTGGGTGGCACGAAGAGGTGGAGGCCTGTGTTGCTGGAATCTCTTCATCATCTTCAGTGTGGTTCTGCGCGGGGCCTCCTGTGGCTGGTGAGCCTTCGGAGGTAACATTCCTTCCTGGCTTCCTCTGTGTACCCCACAGCCTCCCTGAGCCCACACGTGAGCCATCTAACAAGGATTAGGAGGATCAGTGAGGCTGAGGATCACAGCAGAGTGGAGGTGCTCACAGGGACCAAACCCCTCAACCTTGGCTTCATTATCAGTTTCTCTAGCTGAACTAACCCAGCCCAGGCCTGTCAAGCATTCCCTTGCAAACACAAATCATTACCCAATAAACCACAGGCATCCAGACTGTCCACAACAGACAACGCTGAGGGTCAGAGCTAGCCAATCCCTGAGGCGTGGAGGAAAGACAGGAACGGCCAAGGCATCAATTATATAAACAGCTACTTGGAAGGAAGCATTAAGCAAGTGTTTTAGATTCTTCTTTAATTAGGATAAATAATTACTTCACTTTCATCTATCAGTGAGCTCCCAAACTCTCCCATGACCGTCTTCAAAATTCTAGCTAGAAACACACAAAGACCAGGGGAATAAACTAACTGCGTAGACTGTTAAAGCCACTTTATCTTTCCTGGATCCCTGCTTCACCACGTGCGCAGTGAGGAGATTGGACAAGAGAAGTCTCCAAGGCCCCTTCCAGGAGCGTGTTAGGCTGACATAATAGTTGCATCACCTGACTCTCCTCCTATTCTTTATTGGGATGCAGTGTAACACTTAAAGGCCTTCACTCTGGTTGTGGTGCTTCAAAAACCGTTTTGCAAAGGCAAACACTAAGACACACAATTCTGCAAGTATGCCAATCTCCTACAATGAAGAGGAGAAACAAATAGAAGGTTTAAAAATTCTCTTTCTTGGAAGTGTTGCTGTGCCCAGGCCCAGAGTTCAAGCCCCATGACGGACAAAAAAAAAAAAGCATACCTCATTTTATGGGCTGGGAAGGTGGCTCAGTGCATGCATGAGGCCCTGGGTTCGATTCCTCATACCGCATAAACAGAAAAATCAAGTGGTGGAGCACTTGCCTTGAGCTGAAGAGCTGAGGGACAGCGCTCAGGCCCAGAGTTCAAGCCCCCCAACTGACAAAAATAAAATCTCTCCCTCCTTCCCTCCCTCTCTCCCTCCCTCTCCCTCACTCTCAGGTGGGATTGAACTCAAGTCCTGGGTCCTGTCCCTTTGCATTTTTGCTCAAGGCTGGTGCACTACCATGTGAGCTACAGCTCCACACCTGACTTTTTGGTCATTAAGTAGATAAGAGTCTCATGCATTTCCCTCCTAGGCTGGATTCAAACCTCAGTCCTCAAATCTCAGCCTCCTGAGTAGCTAGGATGATAGGTGTGAGACACTGGCTCCCACCCACTTCTAGTTCAAAGGATCTTTTTCTGATTCCTCCCTTCTAATTACCAATATCCAACCATAGCCACAAAACAGGATTTACATAGCTCAGGTGAGAGATCTTCCAGGTGCTCAAACAGCGGTACAGCAAACCAAGAATAGAACTCCATGGTATATCCAGGCACAGAGCAGATTTTCCAGAACATTGATTAAATAATTTTAAAAGACAGAAGTTAAAAGAGACTGTCTTTGCCTTGGAGGAGGCTTTCAGTCTAGCTGAAGCATCACTGGAGTGACGTTTCTATCATTATATAGAAAGTATCTTGCACATAGCTGGTATTATCTTTGGAGAAACAAGATCACTCGACAGCAATGAAGCACTGGATGGTGGTTTGGAACGCCAAAATCTAGCCTCAACCTACATGATAACCACTTTCCCCCAAAATACCAGCTGACTGACACCATCTCAAACTAGCCACTTGAGTCACAGCCAGAGTCTGAAGCAGACATCATCATGTAGAAGAAGGAGCAGAATCAAAATGAACTCCAAGATATGGAAACAAGAGGTTTTTCTTTGTTGTTGTTTTTAATGTGCCATTTGAAATTATTTCTTTTTTCTTTCACTTCCCCCCCCTCTGATTTATCCCCTGTTGTCATTATATTTGATTTTGGTGCCCTGTGTCTTGTATATGCATTTACCTGATTTAGGGAAGGGAAGGGGAATAACAAAATGGTGAGACAAAAGCAAAGGGTGAACCAATGCAACAGTGAAACTCACAAGACACTACGGCTGGAAATGAACTTTACAATTATGGGGAGGGGAGTGGGGGGGAGGGAAAGAGGGAGAAAAATGAGGAAGGAGGTAACAATGTCTGACAAGAAATGTACTCATTACCATACATATGTAAATGTGATCCCCTCTGTACATCACTTTGACAATAAAATAAAATTTTAAAAAATCATAATAAACTAAAAAAAATAGAAAAACTTCCTGGGTACCGGGAGGGGTTTTTGAGCACCTCAGGTCTGTAATCCTAGATGCTCAGGAGGCTGAGATCTAGAGAACCAAGGTTCCAGGCTAGCCCGGGCCAAAAGAAAAAATTGCCAGATAACCAGCAAAAAATAGAGTGGGGATCATGACTGAAGCAGTAGAGCACCAGCCCAGCAATTGTAAGGCTCTGAAGTCACACCAGCACCACAAAAAAAGTACTTTTCTGTATATTCAAATAATAGTTAAAAGAAGGTATTTTCTTTGCTTATCAGACAGGTCTATACCATACCTTTAATTTCAACCTTGATATTCTTTTATTCAAAATTGAATTCATTGCAAGAGATGGGGGAAGAATAGTGGAAGAGGTGATAGTGATCAAGACGCATTATACTCAGAAGCTGACGTGTTGAACTAAGATTCCTTTGCTCCACTACTTGAAGACAATTTTTAAAATGTCACCACTCACCAGAGAATCAATCATCTCATAGTTCTGATGGGGATGGTGATCCTGGGGATTGAACTCAGGGCCTCATGCTTGCGAGGCAGACTCTTTCACTGGAGTCACTGATCTAGCCCTCTGCTATTTTTGAGGTAAGGTCTCTCCTGTTCCTGGGCTGGCCTCCTCCTGCTTCTCCCATCCCTGGGGAGGAAGGCATTGGCCACTGCACCCCACTGTGCTTGCCCGGGAACTGAGGACAAGCACCATACCCAGAAACTGATTAAGACAGAGTCTAGCCAACATCTTGCTGCCCAGGCTGGCCTGAATGCAATCCCTTCATCATCCCTGCCTCCCCATCGCTAGAATTACAGACATCAGCCACTGCACCCAGCTCACTTTTCTCTTTTGCGGACATCCCTCCATGATGTGTATGTCTCCAGTGCACAAGACTAACCTCTGAGTGACTTTGCCAGCATGGAACTGATGTCACCCACCATCACCCATACACCATGCCATCCTTCTTTTCAGAGAGAGAAACACCTGAACTGCGACCAAGTGCCCATGCTGCTACTTCCACATTTCCAGCTGAAATTCATGCCACCTCTATCGTAAGAGCCTTGACAAGGGTCCTGTGTTCTGGCCTTCTTAGCCTTGCTTTTATTTAGAAATAGGTTGTTCTTACTCTTTTTCCATAGGGACATTCATGGTTCAATCTCTCGAAAGTGAGAATGAATGAACTTGGAAATAGTTGCATAAACTCTGAAATTGCAACACACATTACCATAGGAACATCACCTTCTCCATGAGAGCTTTGTAGCTTTTTTTTTTTTTTTTTTGGTCAGTCATGGGTCTTGAACTCTGGGCCTGGGCGCTGTCCCTCAGCTCTTCAGCTCAAAGCTAACGCTCTATCACTCGAGCCACTGTGCCACTTCCGACTTTTTCTGCATATGTGGTGCTGAGGAATCGAACCCAGGACCTCAGGCATGCAAGGCAAGCACTCTACCACGGAGCCACCTTCCAGCCCCGCTTTTTGGTTTTCTGCTCTATGAAGCTCCTAGAAGAATCTAGAAAATCTAAGATGTCTAGAAATCTAGAAGAATCCTAGTAGAATCACAGGATAAATTTCCAGTATTTTCACTACTCAGGGCGGGAAGAGGGGAAAGACACTATACCTCAAGAAATACATCAAAAAGTTAACTAAAGTTTAATTGAAATCAGTTTGAAAGATATTTAATTAGAGTCATGAGGAAAAAGAATTGAACAGTAATCTCAGCACAAAAATCTTCATTTATAAATTATAGTGTACTGACTTCCACTCTGTCTCTGATTCAGAGGAGACTAGACGCTCTCTTGGGGACTTTATGAATTGGGTGATGAGTGCTTTCAATTATCACTCAGACTCTCACTCTGAATCTTGATAATGAATCATTTATATTATCCTTCAGAAGAATTCCTCACCAAAGGATACTGAAGAATGATTAGTGTTTTCCTACAACAAGAATTATAGTTTAAACCTATCGTTGTGTGTGTGAGTGTGTGTATGTGTGTGTGTGTGTGTGTGTGTGCGCGCCATCATGCACACGCACATGTGAGTGCATGTAGCAATACTGGAGCTTGAAATCAAGGCCTAGACGCTGTCCTTTAGCTTTTCCACTCATGGTTAGCATTTTACCAATTGAGCCACAGCTCCACTTTGAATTTTGGGTGGTTAACTGGAGTTGAGAGTCTCACAGACTTTTCTGCCTTGGCTGGCTTTGAATCATAACATCTTTAAACATAACATCTTTCTTCTTATTCAAAGATTATGCTGCAGCCAGGCACCTGTGGCTCATGCCTGTAATCCTAGCTACTCAGGAGGCTGAGATTTGAGGACTGCAGTTCAAAGCCAGCCTGGACAGAAAAGTCCATGAGACTCTTATCTCCAATAAACCACCAGAAAATCAGAAGTGGTGCTGTGGCTCAAGTGGTAGACCGCTAGCCTCAAGCTAAAGAGCTGAGGGACAGTGCCCAGGCCCGGAGTTCAAGCCCCATGACTGACCCCCTAAAAAAGGTCACACTGCACCTGAAACTTGTTAGGATGCCTTAAATCTTTACTTAGCTTCCTTCTGCCAAAATTTCTGTTTGACTAGAGACTTAACATCCCTCATTTTCTCTTTCTCAAAACAGTAAATTTGGGGCTGGGTTTGGAAACACATACATAATCCTCAGTACCCAGGAGGCAGGAGGGTCTCAAATTCAAGGTTAGCCTGGACTGCATAGTGAGACCCTGTCTCCAAAAAAGTGCACAAATGTGTGGAGTGTAGAATTATGTCACCAGCATGACATAGCTTTGACCTTCACAGATAAGGACGAAGAAGCATTTCCTGTTCTCATGTAGAAGCGTCTTCCTTTGTACACCACTTGTATTCGATAAAAACAAAGTTTCAGCCAGGCACCAGTAGCTCGCACCTGTAATCCTAGCTACTCAAGAGGCTGAGATCTGAGGGTTGTGATTTGAAGTCAACCCAGGCAAGAAAGTTCATGAGACTCTTATGTCCAATTAACTACCAAAAAAAAACCAGAAGTGGAGCTGTAGCTCAAGTGGTAGAGTGTCAGCCTTGAGAGACAGACAGACAGACAGACAGACAGACAGACAGACAGACGAAAGAAAGAAAGAAAGAAAGAAAGGAAGGAAGGAAGGAAGGAAGGAAGGAAGGAAGGAAGGAAGGAAGGAAGGAAGGAAAGGGGGAGGGAGGAAAGCAGGGAGGGAGAGAGGGAGAGGAGGAAGAGAGGGAGAGGAGGGAGGAAGGGAGAGGAGGGAGGGAAATGAAAGGAAGGGAAAGGAAAGGAAAGGACAGAGGGAGGGAGAGAGAGAGGGAAGGGAAGGAGGGAGGATAGCAGAGAGGGAGGAAGGGCGGAAGACCAAGAGCTAAAGTAGAAGGAGAGAGGGAGGGAGGGAAGGACGGAAGGAAGGGAGGACGGAAGGAAGGGAGGAAGGAAGGAAGGAAGGAAGGAAGGTCTGTCGGTCAGGGACAGTGCCCATGCCCTGAGTTCAAGCCCCCCAAACAGCAAAAATAAAGAAGTTTCTCGTAATAAAGTCCTGGGAATACCCAACACTTAACAGCTATCTCCTAGCACATAATTTTGTTAAACAAGAGCAAGTGTAACACATAATCACCAGAATCAGCAGGCCTTGCACACTGAGCTAACTTAGAAGGCAATGGGAAGATGTCACTCATTGCACAGTTTGTGGGGTTTCAACCTCTCTCCACACCTCTCATCCAATTCTCTTCGTGGTCAGGTATTATTATCCCCAATTACAGATGAAGAAAATGAGGGACAGTCGGGTTAATGATTCATCCACAGTTATGCAGCTAATGGACCAAGCTCTTACCCTTGACCTGAACAAAACAGCACAAGCACCAAGCAGCAAGGGCTCATCAGTGGTCTGCAGGAATGCAAATGACTTTCCCCAAGCATCCGTGGCCTCAAAACCTTGGCCTTCTAAAGCTCAAGTCTCCACCTCATCAAATTCTAAATGAATAGAAGAGATTGCTGACACCCAGAAAGGCAGTAAATGCAACATCACCAGGATAAAAAAAAGTCAATGTTAAAGGTACTAGCTGAGATAGACATCATTAAATTCTGTATCAACAGCCATATTTAAATAGTAGACCAATTATTTATAGCTCACCAGAATCTCTGTATTTTTCCATCAAATTTTTTTTAAAAAGACCTACATCAACTTAAGATGGAAAATAGAAGGATATACCCCCTTTATATCTGAGAGTCAATGTAAAGAGAAGAGAGCCTCAACAACTCTGGAAAACACAACCAAAGCTTCCTGTTTCTAAACTTATTTAAAGCATATTTTAGGTAGAAGTAAATTTCCGGCTAATGTGATTCTAGATGATAATATTCTTGTCCAAATTCATCATCTGTCTTCTCTTCCTCACTCCATCCCCCCAAAAAAACTCGATGGAAGTAGGCAGAGCAGGCACAGCCCACTGCCAGGAAGAAAATGTAGAGTAAGCGGATCCAAGACCCCCAGAATCTGAAAGATGCCACAGCATTTTTCCTTGGAGAGCCGCCTTTCAGTTTGTAGAAGGCAAACCTTAGAGAGATGCCCAGGAGTCTTGGATAGAATTCCTTTTCTTATTCTCCTTTTCCTCATTTCACCTGCCTCCCATGTTCCAGTGCAATCCTACTTTTGCATCCACTGCTCTGAACCTTCCCTCCCACAAACAAGGCATGGCAGAATAAAGGATGTATAGAGAACATGAAAAAAATCTTGCCAGGTATCCCTAAAGACAAGTGAACCCCTTCCAAAGCAATGATATATATAGAGATAGATAGATAGATATGCCAAGTGCTGGAGGTTCATACCTGTAATCCTAGCTACTGAGGAGGCTGAGTTCTAAGGATCATGATTCAAAGCCAGCATGGGCAGGAAAGTCCATAAGACTCTTGTCTCCAATTAACCAGCAAAGAAGCCAGAAGTGGTGATGTGGGTCAAAGTGATAAGAGCACTAGCCATGAGCAAAACAAAAACCTCAGGGATAGCATCCAGGCCCTGAATTCAAGCCCCACAACTAAATAAATAAATTAAAGGCAGTGTCTACATGATATTTTCCACTCCTACTCTTCTTCCATAATGGTCTCTCCTTCTGGAAGAGATATTTGAAATAGGTATACCTTTTTTGTTTTCTCAGTCATAAACTACAGCTACATCATTTTTCTATTGATGATCCCCACCCATATCCATTGTCTGTTTATTTACTAAACTCCTGTACCTGCTATAAATAGCACACTGTGTTCAGGCCTCGCTGAGGTCTGTGGTTGGGTTGATTTGAGGTTGGGTTTGTTCTGAACGACCCTAAGCAATGAGAACTCAGAGGATTCTGCCTTCACAGGGTTCCATTGCACTGTAACAGTCATACTCATATTCATTGATATTCATTTTGACCAAATTAGAGTTCAAAAGGGTCTGAACACATCTCCAAATATGGTGCCCTTCTTTAAAACTGAAATGAATAGAAAACATAATCTGTGCGTGTGCAACCACCCAGGGTTCTGCGTTCACACGCATCTGCAAGAAAGGAAGTCAGCTGTTCACCTGGTCACCCAAACAAGAATCCCTTATACATGTGCGCTATTTGCTGGGCAGTGTGCAAAGAACTGGAGGCGGCCCGGGTTCCTGCTCTTAAAGTACTTCTGCTCTCGTGATGGATGAGTGTAGAGAGAATAGAACATACAGATTAGCTGATTGCTAAAAAGTGAGATGATCTCATCCATGCAGATGATTATGGGAGCATTTTCAGGAGAAGACAGCAGCGGAGTCCTGATGAAGGACCACACTGCGCATGTCTGTGGCTTCCAAGGGTGGCGCTGAGTACAAGGCCCACAAGAGCTAGTTATGTCAGGTGCAGAATTATTTTATTCTGAAAGGATTTAGAAGCTTCTGGCAGAAGAAGGGGGCATGATGAGGATGAGGGCAAGAGACTGATGGAGGATAATTCCAGATGCCTGGCTTGGTGGGTGATGGTTCCATTCATAGAGATGAAGACAACTTTCCCAGTTTCTTGCTCATTGTATGGTGACATGCTTGTCCCTGTGGGGCCCTAGGGTATTCTCTCATCTTTCTAGTAAACTTCCTGTGAAGGGAGTATATTCCCAACCCTTTGGCATTGTTAGAGCACCAAAGAAACACATGAGGTGGCCGTCCACCCTAGCACTGTGTTCCTAGCACTGTCATCCAGCCCTGGGAAGCATGAAGAAGGCCGGCATCCACAGCCCGGTGTTAATAGTAAGAATAAGAATAATAGCGACCACATAGTAACACGAAGCCACATTGTTCCAGGTGATTAGACCCTGGGCATGAGATGTATTACTTGGCACACTGGACTCGGTACCTGCACACACCTACATTGCCCTCTGGTATCAAGTTCTTCATAGAAAGCCCAAATCAAGGACAAGCATTGTCTACTGGATGGGCAAAATCGTCTCTCGTGGGAAAGGTCACTAAGAGATGGACGTAAGGTCTTCTGCTTGGGGGCAAACCAGCTTCTCCAATGCAACGTGTTATCAACCAGTTAACCTCCCAGTTGTTAGCTTGAAGGCTATGGTTCAGAGACACCACCATTCTGCAGAGTTCCATTTGATGACATCAGCTTAAGGGGAATGGAGAGTCTAAAACCCAATAAATGCAAGTCGCTCTGGGGCAGATAGCATCTCTGTGCTGTTCCACAAGATTCCACAAGATCTGTCTTCCTCTCCAAGGCAATCTCAGTGGGAGCTTCAATAATATGGAATTGTTAGCCATCTCTTCTTTCTCATCAACTTCCACTACTGGTAGTTTCGTGCCTATAAAAATCTGGCTATGAAAACCATTAAGGGAAACCCAGAACGGACAAGCATTGCAAAAGAAGAGCTCCATTCCTAAATGAGAAGTGAAAAGCAAAGCATTCATTACCTGTCTGGTATTGATGAAATGCTAGATCTCTCTTACTCGTTAGTTAACCAATCATTGTCAAGGCAAAACTTCTGGGAGAAATCCAACACATTTCAATAAGAGATAGCTAAAAAGGGGGCCATGGATTGCACCCTATCATGGAAGAAGTATATTTTAAGGTATTAAGTATAAGACAAGTTATTCAAATCAATCATGAATAAAGAAACAGATATCTTACAATTAAAACCTCAAACTCAAAGACTTAGAGGAGTGAACTTATTTTCTTATTAAACCCTGTGATCTGTAATATAAATTGTCAATTTCCTAAAGATTAACAAAATCAACATTAATCACAATCAAAACATTGATTCTGAATATGCTTAAGTATTTAATGTTGATTAGAAACTAGGAGAAAGTACATTATTCTACTTATGGATTAGCATCTTCCCACTTCTGTAAATATTGACATCCATAAGAGTATCAGGAAGGAATGTCAAACAGTTCGCTAATAATTTTTCAAAGTCTCAGAAAAGTAGCATTTTTGACTGGCCCCAGGAGAAGAAAACATCATGAAAATCGTTTCAAAACATACAATCAATTCTCTCTCCACAAGAAATTCCTTTGTTTCAACAATGGCAGTTTTTCTTAATTCCTTTTTCCTCGGGCTAGGAATTGTCCCAGTTCCTTTTCTTTCTCCTCTGCCTTTGCTAGGAATTGGGGGAGAAAAAAAGAAAGAAAGAAAGAAATCTAGATTCAACCACCAAGGCATCTTCAAGAAGGGTCGTGAATTAGACCAGGGGAACTTCTCCTCACCCCTGACCCTCCTTTCTCAGTCAGCACACTTCCTCCACCTGCATGCCCACAGGACTCTCTATCAGTGAGACCCAACAAGTCTGCAGAGAATGTCTTAGAGCATGAGGTAATCGGCACCAACATCTTCTAGAATGCAGAGTGCTCTTGCCAGCTACGTAATCAAGTCTTTATTTCATAATAGTGGCACTAGTATTTGTGAATGCCTTGCGGTTTTATTGGTGTTATTCTATTCACTGTAAACGCCAATTGCATACATGTTTGATGTAACTGTCCGTCAACCTGACTTGTCACCTGTCCTTTACTCGTGGTCAGTGTTTTTGTTGTGGTAAAATACATATTGCATAAAGTTTACCACCATGACCGTTTTTAAGTGTTACATTTCTGTGTACTAAACTCATCATAATCTTGTACAATCAACACCCTCCCATCCATTTCCATTATTCTTTTCATTTAAGGGAAGCTGAAAGTACATCCATTATATAGTCATTTCCCCTGTCTCGAGGATCAAGAAACCACCATTTCACTTGCTGACCTTATGATTTTGACTCTTTTCAGTAGAACCATTGAATATCTATCCTTTGGTACTGACTTAACTCAAAGGGTCATCCATAAAGTGTACGTCAGAATTACTTTCTTTTTTAAGGCTGAGTAGTATTCCGTGAAATGTCTGTTTTGTTTTATCTACTTATTCATCCTTGATGGGCAAGTTAGAGTTCTAAATTTTAGCTGTTGTAAATAATGCAACTGTAAATGGGTATGCAACTCTTTTCAAGGATCTGCTTTCAGTTCTTTTGGCTAGTATGCCCAGAGTTGGAATTGCTGAATCATATGACATTTCTATTTGTAATTTTTTAAGAACACTGAAAGAGCCAATGTGCGTGGCTGGCCTTCAGCTCTACCATGCTGTGCAGCCCTGTACCTGACAACTGAGTCAGCAAAGGCCACGCCCACTCCTCTACCCCTCCCCACACACACACACACACACAAACCCCCTCTTCTAGATGCCCAGAACTTAAAGGATCCTGGGAGAAAGTGAAGAGGTGTTACATGTACACTTAAAGAAGTCAGGTGTGCTGAATTCAGAGAAGACGTCTGGGGTCTGTATCCACCATCTGTCTTCTGCTCAAGTTCTCAGAACTGGCCAACTGTTAAGCATTGTGAAGTCTCAGGCCAGATCCAAGGAAAGACGGTGGCTTCCAATACTTTCTTCAGTGGACCTCTTGAGCTGGAAGCTCCTTGTGATTCCTTGCCTGTCAATTTGTTTCTAGATCACCACCAAGTCTCTCCAGCTGCTCCCGGGAAGACTTCCTTTGACTACCTAATAATGAAATCCAAAGGCTTTCCTTTCTCCCGCTCTTCTCCTTGGTCTCCTAAATTCTTGTTCACTGGCCTTTTTCAATCTTCTCCCAAATATAGCTTTTTCTTCCAAGGTTTTTTTTTTTTTTTTTGCCCTATCCTTTCTTTAAATTATCTCCCCAATCCATTCCATGGATTCTTAAGGCGTAAACTGTTTCAGCATCTCTAAATCTTTTTCCTTTCTCACCTCATCTTACCTGGAGTACATTCTCGAATACCCTATTTCCATATGGATCACATTAATAGGTGATGAGAGGTAGAACGCAACACTGTGAGGAAGAATTTGCTTGTGTTTCCAAACATCGGAAATGTTTGTGAAAGCCACACCAATATAGAACTTCTCAGAGCCTTTAGTGAGCCAGTTGGAATTGTTCTTATGAACTCCCAGTAGGTGTGAAGCTTTCTTCAAACTTACATGACCACAAAACACAACCTGCACAGGGCCCTTCACAGGACACCCAACAACTGATTTCATACTCACCAGTGTTTCTCTGATTTTTAGGCACAGATGAGTCACCTGGCATGGTATGAAAATGCAGGTTTCCTAGGTCTGAAATGAAGTGTTGCTTTTTTATTTATATTTAAATTAACTTCTTACACCAGCATGTAACAACATAAAAATTAGCCAGGTACTGGAGCTCCTTCCTTGTAATCAATCCTAGCTACGTGAGAGGCTGAGAACTGAAGATTGTGGTTCAAAGCCAGTTCAAGCAGAAAAGTCTCTGAGATACCATTTCCAAAATAACTAGCAAAAAGCCACGCTGGAGTGTGGCTCAAGTGGTAGAGTACCAGCAGAGCCAAGTAAGCTAAAGATCTTGAGTTCAGAGAACTCAAACCTCAGCTCCACCTCATTTTTGTTCAAACTAGCAAAAACAAAATAAAATATAAATATTGTACATTTTTCTGGGGCAACTGAATTTCCAGAGATTCTGCATTTTTTATAAGCTTCCTAGAGTTGCTGACACAGGTGGCCTTGGAACACACCAAGTATCACCTGCTAAGACAGTCTTTATTTCTACTAGTTGTTTCTTTCCATCTCCTACCTCGGTGAAATGGGGTTATCACCATCCATGCAATTGCTCAACTGCAAATCCCTTTTGTCTATTTTTTTCCTCTGCTCCCTCCTAGTCCAACTTGTGGCCAGGTTGTATCTGTGTCTTGAATCCAGTTTACCATCCTCATCTCCATTCCCATTCTCCTGGTTAAGAGACTTGGTGTTTTCGTGTGGACTGTCAGTAGCCTCCTAACATACCTTATTGCCTTTGAATTTCATCCTTGCCGCTCAGTCAACATCACCCATTAAAATTGACATGCACCTACTTCCTGCCCTCCAAACAAAAGCCCAACTGCTCTGCGTTGAGACCTGCCAATCTCAGAACTTTTTTTCCTTAGTTCTTAGTTTTGCTGCCCACAATGTAACATATGCTATGCTCACGTTGGGCTGCTCTCTCTATCCTGACCACACCAGGTATGTTCTCAGCTCCCAACATTGTCCACATTCCTCCCTGACCACCAGTGTGTTTCTCCTCCCTTCTTCCCAATGAGCAAACCCTGCTAGGAATGTCTCCCTCTTCAAGGTGTAGGTCAAATACCACCTCCAATTAGAACTGATGTCTAACCTACTTTCCCATAGCATTTTTGTCTGGAACTGTTTCCAGTACTATTCATACTGTGTACCAACACAGTATCCCCTGCAGAGCAGAAATTACTCATGACACAGCCTTGGTTTGTTTGTTTTAAAAACTGTCAGACATTTTTGATGAGTGAGTATTGGGTAGGAGAGACTCACCTGGCTATGTATTCTTCCCAAGTATAGAAAGCAGTGAAGAAGTACAGATTACTCAAAGACAATATCAGGAATGCTGAGCTCAAATTTTATAGGCGAGAGATCCCAGCATATAATTTTTTTTGGTCAGTCGTAGGGCCTGAACTTTGCCTGGGCACTGTCCCTCAGCTCTTCAGCTGAAGGCTAGTGCTCTACCACTTGAGCCACAGTGCCACTTCTGACATTTTTCTGCTTATGTGGTGCTGAGGAATCCAATCCTGGGCCTCATGCATGCAAGGCAAGCGCTCTACCACTGAGCCACCTTCCCAGCCCCACTGCATATAATTTTTAGCGAGAAACTTTTAGCAAATCTTGACAGGCTATGGTGTGAGATCCACTGCCTAAACTCCCTGTGGATGGTTCACTGGACCTGCCTGTGCTGGCCATGGTATTGACCTATTTGAGAGAGAAATTCTCCTGATCAAAGTTGAAAACCCTGTGAAGCCCTGAAAAAAGATTGCAATTTTAGCAGCCATAAAGAGCAAAACTAATATCATAAAAATAAAAGATTTGGAGACACCTTTGAGCAGAAAACTAACTGTTCAACCTGTAGTAATCATTCTTTTTCCACATTCCCTGGCCACCGACAACTTAAAGTAGACACCTGCTAACTTATTTCAGTAAAGACGCCACAGTTTTCTGTGGTAGAAGGGGTTTGAGAGGGGGTTTCTGGAAGGAGGTTGTTTTGTTTTGTTTTTTATTCTTCCTTTTAATTTCCACTCAGTATTTAAAACCAACTGACTCCAGAGTCAGAGTAGAAATTACCCACTCTTTGCCACCAATCTCCACACAAAAACGAAAGCCATCTTTGATGAATATGGGAGCCAAGGGAAAGTTAAATTTGTCACTTTCTTTACTTACGCTGCCCACTTTCAGAGTTTCATAAAATTAAAAAAAATCCACATAATTAGTTTAGCTTTACCTCCCCTCCAAAAAAAATTGAATGACAAGGTCAGTCTCCCAACCTTTCAGCAAATTAGAGAAGATTGCCATAAATTGCACAATATAATGAAACACCAATTTGCATATTTGCTGCTATATTAAAAGGGATCAGTTTTAGCTCACAAAGCAGAACAAACAAAAACATGCATTTTAATAACTCAAATTACTCCCAGGAAGTGACCCTCAGCAGAAAGCCTGATTATCACTACTTAATTAGAAGCCTTGGAAATCTAAATCCTCCTTTAAATCCTATTCTGGGTACAGTGAAAGATGAAGCCATGAGTTTTGTCTAAGATTCAATATTTACTCTTTACTAATATGTTTGCTGGAGAGACTTCCCAAGCATTATAAAGACATGCAAGGGGGGGGAATTTTTAATATTCCAAGAAAGAATGCACAAAAACCTGCGTTGGCTTGCAGGTGCAAGGCAATTAACAAGCTGGCATTTACAGTACTTTTAATTAATTAATTAAAAATGCAAAGCTGACTTTCATTTCTTTAAATGTTTGAACATTTTATCCATCAATAATAAAGGCACTACATTGCTGCTGGGTGCCAACATCTGGGAAATGGAAAAAGTTGATCCAGTGTGGAAGTCTGTGAAGAAAGGTTTGGAATTTGCTACTACTGCACCATCTCTTCCTGGCGCTCACCCCACCTCCACCAAGAGAGTACTGAACTTAGTATCAAATGAGAGGGAGAATGGTTGGCTCTCTTCACATGAAGAGATTCCAAATGACACACGAAATGTTTAATGGAATTGAGATGAAAAGAAAACTGAACTACAATTATCTTCACCATGAAGGACTTAAGGTTCTGTTTCCTTAGGGGAACAGAGTAGTTTGGAATGAAACCAGGTACCTCCATCTTGTTTATAAAAGTTAAAAACATTATTAGCAGAGGGAATTTGAGTAATTTGCCAAAAAGAACTGGGTAATGGCTTCTAACATAATGCTACTGTGACTAATTTTCCAGCTGGGCACCGCTGGCTCAAACAAGAACGTGGTTTGTCCCAATGAACACATTTTTGGTCAGTACCTAGTCAAGAAAAAAAAAATTTTTTTAAACCAACACCATTAATGTACTTAATTAAAACATAAATACTACCGTGCTACCTCAGTAGGCATTCACTCAGCTGGAACTAACTGTATTTGCTTAATCTACAATTTTAGATGTATTAGCAAAAATAAATGTTGGTGAATGTAAGAGCCTGATTACATATCTTGGGTAAATTGGTGATAATGAGTCAAGAGACTTTGTGTTCATTCACATATATTAGAATAAGAATCATTATGAAATTAAAGCTAAGATTAATCCTGCTAATGACACCACCGAGCATGTGGGAGTAAGCTAACCCAGATGTCAGATTCACTGAGCTACTGTGCCGCTATTTGATAGAGTAACCCTTGAAGTGTTCTTCGAAGGCAGATAGCTGCTACCCCCCTACCAGTCCCTGCACTTGAAATGCAAATGAGTGACAAGATAGTCTAATAATGAGAGCAGATTCTAGCAGTAAAGAAAATGAATAAATTAAAAAAAAAAAACCACTCTGCACCACTGACAAGAACAAGCAGCAGGCACCCTGATGTCCTCAATTAGGGTGGATGACATCTACTGAGCATTTCTTTCTAATAAAGCCCTCACTCGGTATTCCAAAGCACACGATTCTAACACTGTTAACATTTTAATGTCCTGGGCGTGCGTGGTAACATTAATTACAAGATGATTGGGAAGACTTCCGAATCTCTTTTATGTCTTCGGGAGAAGAGAACACAGCATCTCAGCTTTGATATCATAAATAAAATGGGAATGCCTGCCAAGCATGAAAGCTACCCGGAAGTCCCTGGCATCTGCGAGGTTAGCCTGAGCCTCTGTAGCCAGGCAGAGGGTCCTCTGGGCATTGATGGGGAAAGTGGGGGGGGGGGGGTGGTCAGGAGCTGCGTTTGTTGGCAGGAAGCTGTGGTGTCTCTCAAGGAGAATTTTTTCCCCCTGATGCTAAAGGTGAATTTTTTTGTTGCTGTTTTTAATTCCTAATGAGCTTCAAGTCCAATTAATAGTTTTCTAAGCACAGTTTGCCTTCTTAATAGTTATTTTTATGAGCTTTGGCAAATGTCACCAGGGCTGTCTTGTTTGTTGTCTGGAAGACACAGAGAGTTTCTCTCCTTAATCAACAGATTGATAAAGTGCTGGCACTTCAGGGGGACTTAAGTGGAGAGAGGGGTGGGTGACAGGGACAGGAGAAATGTGTTGTGCTCCCTGTTATGTAACATACAGAAAATGAAGCAGAGGCAGAGAGAGATTTATAAGTTATTTAACATCTGAGAAGAATCAGAAGCAGGATTTGAACTTCTGAGCCATACTTCCTCCCCCTTTCCAGCAATGTGCGAGACCTGAGGGCTGTTCACAGATGATTTGGATCTCCTCTCCCAATGCACGTGCTGAGGATCTGATTCCTTGCCTTTCCTGCGTGGGATAACAAGTATCATTCTCAGCCTGAATCCGAAGCTGATTTGATATAGAGCTCACAACCTTAAGAATGGACTGGGAGTGCAAAAGAAAAGGAAAGAAAAAAAAACAAAAAAACATTACCATTGATGTCTCCGAGACTCTGAGGAGGCCGGTTACTGTAACACAGCACCGCCTACCCTGACAAATAAAACACCACAGAATGCCAAAACTGCCAGCTTCGAACATGGAAACTCTTTGCTGGCCTCAGGGATGGGTGAAGGAAGGATGAGAAAAATAAGGGCCAGGGAAGGGATGACTCAAAATAGGGCCCAAGAACTCTCAGGCTGAGAGAAAGAGATGGCAGTTTGATAAGCCCTAGTAGTCATCCTTTGCATCATAATACGTGTGACTAGCTCCCCCTAGAGGTGCAAGTGCCCAGCCTGAGCTTCAGAACTGCTGGCCTTGATTTTGGGTTTTTTTGGTTTTTTGGTTTTTTGTTTTCCTAGCCCTAGACACTGGCTCCCACTTGTCTTTCAGATAAACCCCGATTTGCAGGGTATGCTGGGTAAGGAGCTCACTCCCGCAGTCAGTGAACACACAGGTTCGGACCCACAACGAGCTTGGTCACCCAAAGTATCAGGAGCCATTCACCAGAAAAATCTATTAGAGCACTTGGCTTTAAATCAAAATTAATTCACAATAGGACAGATTATTATTGCTAGACCCGTGTGAAATGATGTTACATGGTCATGAACAAAGATCTTTAAACAAATGTGAAAAAGAAGGGGGGGGGGGAGACAGAAGATGCTTCTGGCTTTTCCTAATTGAGTTGCTGTAATTTGCTGTACCCAAGAAAGGAATATTAGAAGAAAAGAGAAAAAAAGACATGTGGACCCGAGGAAATACACTCATCTGTGAAAGAGTCTAGCCCGCTTTCTTTCTTGCATCTTTTTTCCTAGCTCTTGCTGAACACAATGAAAATGTTTAATTCTCTGATGCCAGTTCTCCCTTTTCAAGGGGATATCTAGCCATACATAGATGGCTGGAGTCCCAGCCAAACAGGGGGATCGTGGTTACCATATCTGCAGAGTTAGTGCACAAGTCAGAACACCTGCAGGGCTCAAGTCATTAAGACCCTCCTTCACAGGACCAGAATGAGCATCACCTGCCGGTGCTGTGTCCCCCTCTCTCACTACCCCCGGGGCAACTACCCCATGGCTGGGTTTTCCCAGGGGGTGAGGGATGTTAAGAGAAGGTTCTGTGAGTCAATCGGCCCCTTTCCTTGGTAGCCCAAGGATGAGGAATAGGAAGGGTGGTGAGACTTGTAAAGCATGATCCTTGATTAGGAACACAAAGGGGAATGCAAAGCTGCTTAGCCTTGTCTGAAGCTGTCGAGGTAAGCTACGATTCAATACACGGCCCTGCTCCAGCCTTGTACCTCCCCCGTGAGAGGGATGGATGGCAAAAATCTGTGTGGGCTCTGGGGAAAATGTGGTGCGTGGTCCAATCGTGAGATTTCACTCTCCGATGTGCACGCCACTTCCTCCTCTGAGAGAGTACTTGACACAGGGGCTTGGTGGACAGCTACTCGGCCTTCAAGACACAACTCGACGGTCTGCCAGAGCCTCCTCAGACCACTAGGCTAGAGATGGGCAGCCCACCCTGGCCCTAGGCCTCTCTCAAATCCCTATTCGCTGCAAAGGCCCAGGGGATGAAAGGATGTTGGTTTCTCCAACTCCTGGTACCGAGGTTGGCCTACAGGAGGTACTGCACACCTCCTTGCTAGAAGACATGCTTGAATTGCGGTCGTGAGAAGGAGAAGCGAGATGCTGGGCGATCTTGAAAGATGAATGGTGCTCCCTGTTTTCTTATTAGGCACTTAAGGACTGGTTCAACTATTTCTTCTGACAAACAGGTAAATACTCTCTCCCTTTCCTGAGACTTCCCCATCATTTTCAGACCTTCCCAGACCCTTTTTTCAGTTTCTTAATAAGGCGTCCACATAAGCCTCATCCAATTAGCATGATTTTGTGCCCATCTGTGGCAGGATGACAGAGGAATCAATGAAGACAAAGCCTGGATGTCTCCATTCTCCTGACCAAGGGGACGCCTGGGTGCACTACACAAAATAACTCGCAGAAACATCCTTTAAAGACAGGCGTTGCCATTTGTTTCACCTTTGGTCTTGAGAGAAAAGGAAATAGAAAGATACTCTGTTTCTTCTCAACCTAATATTGACCACTTCTTCTTTGTAAATCTTCTTGGTCCCACGATGATATCTTTGAATTGATCTATTGTGGGGCCACTTGGTGCCAAGTACCATGATAGGCATTTTAAAGGCTCAAGAAACAGTCTGGTGAGAAGAAGTTGTTATAAAAGTTGCTTAAGAAATTAAGACTATGAGCCAGGCGCTGGTGGCTCACGCCTGTAATTCTAGCTACTCAGGAGGCTGAGATCTGAGGATGGCGGTTCAAAGCCAGCCCGGGCAGGAGAGACTGTGAGACTCCTATCTCCAATAAACCACCAGAAAACCGGAAGTGGCGCTGTAGCTCAAGTGGTAGAGCGCTCGCCTTGAGCTGAAGAGCTGAGGGACAGCGCCCAGGCCCAGAGTTCAAGCCCCACGACCGACAAAAAAAAGAAATTAATACTATGGAAACGGAGGTGTGGCTCAAGTGGTAGGGTGCCAGCCTCGAGTGAAAAAGGCTAGGCAGGAGCAGGAGGCCATGAGTTCAAGCCCTCCATACTGGAGGAGGAGGAGGAGGAGGAGGAGGAGGAGGAGGAGGAGGAGGAGGAGGAAGAGAGATGGAGGGGGAAGGAGGGGGAAGGGGAGAAGGAGGAGGAAGTGGGGAAGGAGCAGGGGAAAGGAGGAAGATGGCCACTAGGTGGATGAGGAAGAGAGGGAGGAGGTGGCAGAGGGGAAAGAGGGAGAGGGAGAGGAGGAGGAGAGAAGGAGGAAGGAAGGAAGGAAGGAAGGAAGGAAGGAAGGAAGGAAGGAAGGAAGGAAGGAAGGAAGGAAGGAAGGAAGGAAGGAAGGAAGGAGAGAACAAGAGAGACAACCCGCTGCCGTCCTATGGTAGCAGGATACAGAAGAGGGTCAAATTGATCCTTGAACTTAGCTGCAAGGAAAAGCACATGAGAAAGACCAGGCAGACAAGAAAGAATGAACCAATGTGAGAGCTCCAGAGGGCTTCCGAGAGCCCTGACACGCCTGGGAGCCTGCTGTGGGAGCGGCAGCCGTGGCGTGGACGCTTCAAGGGAGGCTGAGCTGGGCGTCCGTCATGAGTCATGCTGAACTCTGACTCCTGACCCTGGAGACCCCTTAATGTGTGCAGGAAGGGGTGACAATGCCAATCAGGTTTTGAAAGCATCTTTTTCAAGGTCATTGAGGAGAGAGGGACATCCTGAAAGATCATTTGGAGTTTTGTTTTGTTTTTTGTTTTGCTTTGTTTTTACAGAGGCCCTCAATAAATAAATCATTGAGGCTTGATTCTTTTTCTAATTGAAATGAGAACATCTAGGAAACAATCTTATTCCACAGAAAATGTCTACAATATATGGGATCAAAAGTGACTGGAAATATTTCAGTATTTGAAGGAATGTCAGTCATTTAGCTTTAAAAAAAAAAAGGCGCAAACACTGGGAAACCTCTCTGCCAGTGGCAGATGGAGTCCCACAGTCGAACAAAGTGAGAAGAAAAATAGTTTGATATTTAAAAACAAAAACAAAACTAAAGCTGTAGTCCTAACTACTTAGGAGGCTGAAATCTGAAGATCGTGGGTCAAAGCCAGCTCTGGCATGAAATTTCATGAGACTTTATTTCCACTGGTCTTGAATAAAAGAAGCTCAGGGACAGTGCTCAGTCCCTCAGTTCAAGCCCCTGGACCCGGGAAGGAGGAGAGGGAGGGTCTGTATCAATACAGACCAAGACCTAGTTCAGATAATGGAAGGCTCCTCACCATCAATTCCTGAGGTTTAATTTAGGCTTAATTTAAGAAGCGCTTGCACAAATACCTCAATTTCTTTTAATTCCCTTTCATGAACCTGCGATCTATTTATCTATTTTTTTTCTACCAGTCCCGGGGTTTGAACTCTGGGCCTGGGCACTGTCCCTCAGCTCTTCAGCTCAAGGCCAGCTCTCTACTACTTGAGCCACAGAGCCACTTCCAGAAAATTTTTTTTAGTAATTAATTTATTTTTTTTTTTTTTATTTCTATCTATTTTATTTCTTCTGAGACTATTATAAACATGATTGTTTTCTTCATTTCTTTCTCAGTGGACTCATTATTAGTATACCGAAAACTACTTCATTTCATATCTTGTTACATTACTGCATTTGATTACAAGGTCCAAAAAATGTCTTTTGATGGTCTTTATATTAAGTGTAAGATCATTAGTTTGTAGATAGAGATACGCTTTCATTTTATCCATTTTATTTCTTTCATTTGTCTTATGCCTCTGTTTAATATTTGAAGTATTGTATTGAATTCAGAATAACAAGAGTGGGCAGCCTTGTCTCATTCCTGATTGTAGAGGCGATGTGGTTTATTGTATATAGTATGTTGAGTCAGGTCCCTACTATTCCTATTTTCTTCATGAACCTGATCATAAAAGGATGTGGAATTTTGTCAAATACTTTACCTGTGACACATGCCCTTGACATTATATATTTTTAATATTATGTTATTGAACTATTTGTATATACCCTGGAAGAAACTAGCTTGATCATGATATATATATATATATATATATATATATATATATATATATATATATTTAAAAGATTATATATATATATATATATATATGTTACCGAATTTGGATTGCAAGTATTTTGTAGAGAATCTGGGTTTCTATGTTCATTAAGGGTATTGGCCTATGGTTTTATTTTTGGGGGTTATATATATTATGGTGTATATTATATAATATATGTTAGTAATGTCTTAATAGAGTGAGTTTAGAAGCCTTCTCTGTTTCGAGGAACATTGGTGTTAGTTCTTGAAAGGTCTGGTAAAATTCATCAATGAATTCATCCAGTCCTGGGCTTTTCTGTCCTGAAAGATGTTTTCTTATTACTGCTTCAATTCAATTACTTATTGTTGATCTCCTTAGGATTTTTTTTTTTTTTTTGGTTTTTGTTTTTTTTTTTTTTTTTTTATTTTTATTTTTTTTTATTTTATTTTAATTAATTTATTGTATTGTTATTATAGAGGTGATGTACAGAAGGATTGCAATGACATGAGTCAGGTAATGAGTACATTTCCTTTGGTACAGTGACTTCTGTTCCCTCATTCTCTCCCAGTCCCTCCCTCTCCCAGTCTCTCCCAGTCCCTCCAGTGAGCTCAACCTTTTTTCCTGGAATTCTGTGCCTACCCCTCACCCTCCCTAAGATAAACATGTGAATACAGCATACATAAAGAAAAGAAAACAGGATCATCAAAAATAATTTTTAATATATTAAAAAGAGAGATCTCTTGTTTCCATATCTTGGAGTTCATTTGGAGATATATATATAATTCTACATAAATATAAAGAGGCACATAGGCATGGAGTCTTAGTGTTTCTCTCCTAAGAGTATCCTTTTTTGGTCTCAGTGTGTGTGAGTATCTAGAATCCTGTATAATTTATCTAATTTCCACCCACCATAGAACATGCGCCGTTTGTCTCTCTGAGCCTGGCTTACCTCACTCAACATGGTTGTTAATGAAATGTGTGCACCTCTCTATCCTTTACCACACAATTCTGCAATGTTGGCCACGAGACACTACGGCTTGCTGGCTTGGCTGATGGCATCTCAGGACACCTTAATGCATGTGTTGGCTTATTTCTTGAAATGGCATGTCTGGCAGAGAATTCAAGCTAAGAGTTCCAGGGAAAAGTGGCCCCAGTAGACCCTATGAAGTATGGCACCACAAACCTAAGCTTTTGAATTATTTCACCTGCTCCCTTTATGCCCGGTGTTATGCCCGGATGTTCCTCTAACTCTCCTTGGCGAGCAGCCTGAGCAGCAACTCTTTTTTTTTTTTAACCTGAGCTGGTTGGTTCCTGTCTCTCTCTTCTTTCTTTCTCTGGGTAAGCAAGCTCCTTTAATAACAGTGCGAGTCTCAGAGGAAACTTCAATCCCACTGCCTCCCCGCGTGGCTGCACTTAATGCTGTGTGTTTAACACCACCTTGGGGATTACCCTTAAATCCTTGGAAAGCTTTAAGAGCAACACACTGGCAACAGGAAGCGCTGCTCCCCGGAGACCTCAAGGCCAGGAGAGGAGCTGGGCACTAGGCTGTCTGGACCCATGGACATGCCCAGCTTAGAGGATAGCATGGGTTCCAAGGGGCAGGACCTGAAGACTCAGCCTCACACACTCAGCACAAGGCCCAGCACTGATGGCTCTCTAACAGCCTTGGGAGTCTGAAGTGAACAGACCCAGGCTCCAGGACATACAGAGAGGTAGTGTTCACCATTCATTTTCTCCCAGCCTGCAGTCGACATCTGACGGATGCAGTAGGACATAGCATCATTCCCTGACTTCTTCATCTTCAAGCCTTTGAGCATGGAAGATTCATCAACACCACCCATGGCTCAATCCAGGAGTTAATCAATTTCCCTGGGATTTCTTTATTACCTCTAGTAGTCCATTTTTGTCTGGCTGAAACAAAAACTCATTGCAGTTTTTGCAGTTCCTCTCCCCTCAGTGTGGAAGCAAACGACTAGACGCTCTTTATGGAAGAATTTTGCACACACTATTTGCACACTCCATCGTCTTTATATGAAATATACATATATGTAAAGCTGATATGATCAAATCAAACATTATAATATGTTTGCTGGCACGTTGTAAAACCCCAAGTTCAGGAGTTCAGGCCACATTCAGGCAGTAGGGATTTGAGGCCTCTCAACTAGGATCTGTGATCCCATGGATAGAACCAGAAAACTGTTGCCACTATCACTTTGCTTGAACCTCTGAGAATCCAGGTGTTTCTTCTCCTGACAAAAATTTGCTTGGCACTGAGTGTGTCTGTGCCCAAACAGTGCTGGTAGTTCATCCAGTTCTTGTTGAGATGTTTTATTAAAAACACAAATATTATATTACAGATGGACACTGGCAACTGGCAAGAATTTATTAGACTACAAAGCAAATATGTACAAAGAAATAACAAGAAAAGCCTCTGTTTAGAATTACAATGTGTGTGTGCACACACGCACATGCATATCCCTGTGTTTCAGTATTGGGGTTTAGAACTCAGGGCCTGAGTGCTGTCTCTTCGCTTTCTTGCTCAAGGCTGGCCCTCTACCACTTAAGTCACAGCTCCTCTTCTGGCTTTTTGGTGGTATATTGGAAATGAGTCTTATGGACTTTTCTGTCTGGGCTGGCTTTGAACCCCAATCCTCAGGTCTCAGCCTCTTGTGTGGCTACTATTACAGATACAAGCCACTGGCACCCACAATTGGAATCACATTTTTCATAAAGGGTATAGTACATTGGATGCAAAGATTAATCTATGAAATAAGGAGGCTCTTCTCTGAAGCAATGAAATCAAGACATTATTTTCCACCATTGGGTGATTCATGTCTATTCCAACTCTGCACTTGCAAGAAAGTTCAAGGACATACACAAGTAATAAACCAAACAATTTTTTTCCTTCAAAAAACCATTTCACATGCTACCACCAGAAATACCAAGGTTTAAGAAAAGACGGTTTTTGATCTGCAAGAACAAAAGCAAAGTTGCACTGGGATGTAGGTGATGGATTTCATCTGCTTAACTACACGGGGAGCTGGTAAAAATGTGCTCACTCCTCCTCTGTGCAGAACACAAGCTGCCTCCCCCCCCCCACACCCATTCTGCTCTAGAACACCCACATGTCCTGTTCCAGGGTGTCCATGTCCTGCTTCCCACTTCCTTGGGAAGTTAGGTCTCTGGTGCTCCAGTCTGTTCCATTAGCGGTTCCTTCAAGGTATCCTAAGAACAGAAATCACCCAGGTGGGAAAAAAAAATAAAATGGTATTTTCACCCAGAAGAAGATGATCTAATCCAATTAGACATTATAAAAGGTTTCCTTGTGGTCTTGATAGTTCCACCTTGGCCTGCACTTGTGAAAGCCATAAATTCATTCAGGCTATGTGCATTCATTCAGGGCTTAAGGCTAGAACCTCAGTAGAATAAACTTAAAACAAGTTTATTATTTCTCTGATGCCTTTTTCATTATAAATGAAATGGTGGGATTTTTTAAGAACTTGCACATTTGTTTTGGGAGGGTAGTACTGGGGTTTGAACTCAGGGCCTCATGCTTGTTGGGCGGGTGTTTTAACCCTGGGATCCTGTTTTAGAGAAGGTCTCAAGCTTTTGCTCAAGCCAGCTTTGGACTCCAAGAATCCTCCTGACTCTGCCTCCCAAGGGGCTGAAATGGCAGGCTCACACTACCATACACAGCCCTGTCACATGAGTATTGCTCATCCCAGAGGTGATAGATCCCATCTGTTAAGTAGCAATTGCTTCTCCATTGGGTTGCCAAGCTGTGTTATCATAGTGTCAGGAGCCACGCACAGGCCTGGCTTTCCACCGTCCATTCTCCCAGCTTTGATAGACTAGCATCTCTGTACACAAAGATAAACAAGCTAAGTATCTGATCTCACAGTCTAAAACAAAAGGCCAAAGAGACTGGCCTCCTAGTTTATAAATGCATGACTGTCAGCCAAGTCCTGATGGTTCACACCTGTAATCCTAGCTACTCACAAGCCTGAAAGTCCTGGAGGATTTCCCTTTGAAGCCAGCCTGGATAGAAAACTCCACACAACATCTCTAGCTCCAATTAACTAGCCAAAAGCTGGACTGGATATGTGACTCAAGTGATAGAGCACCAGCCGTGAGCAAGAACATTGAGCAAGAGTGTGGCTTTCAAGCTCCAGTATTGGCACAATAAATAATTCCAGACAGACAGACAGACATGAGTATAGCAATACTTAAACTCTAAACACTGACTCTGTTTCCTAACAAAGAACATCCTGTGTTTCAGCTGACTTAGACAATGTCATTAAACCAAGAAAAAAGCCAAAGGCAGTGAGAAGGTACAACCGGGGCCAGGTGCTGATGGCTCATGCCCATACTCCTAACTACTCAGAAGGCTGAGATCTGAGGATCAAAGTTCAAAGCCATCCTAGACAAGAAAGTCCATGGGAGTCTTATCTCCAGTAGATTACCAAAAGAGCTGGAAATAGAAGCTGTAGCTCAAGTGGGAGAGCACTAACCTTAAGCAAAAGAAGCTTAGGGTCAGTGTCCAGGCCCTGAATTCAAAACCCAAGACTTGCGTGCATGCATGTGCGTGTGCATGCATACACACACACACACACACACACACACACACACACACACACACACACACACACACACTATTTTTTTAGTTGAAATCTTGACCTATCTGTAGATACTTGCTTAGCCCTTCCTAGACCATAGACAGCCCTCTCCCCTACAGGCTTCCTTGCTCACCTTCCCCACAGAATCTTCACCTTAATCCTAGCTTAATTGCCCATTAAGATAAAGATAACTGTTTTCATGGGACTATCTACCCTCCATGATGCCCATACTTTTCTAAAAGGACATCTCCAGTTCTCAGCTGAAAATCATAACATTGGAATGATTTCGGGGAGGAAAACATCAATGTCTTCTTCCTCATTCTCTCACTTCAGCTAGGAGGTTCAGCTAGGTTACAGAGAACGAAGGGCTTGGGCTGTATCTTTTCTCTTGACCCTGGCAAAATAATTTTTTTAATGTTTCTACTGGAAATGCATTTGAGCAAGAGGCAGCTGCTGTGGTTTCAGTGACTGAATTTAGGTAGTGGGTTCGTGTGGATGTCTTTGCAAAGAACAGCTGTTAGGCAGTGAGAACATTGAAACAGTGAGACCTCATGGCATTTGGTTGGGTGTAGGCAGGAAAAGAATGAGAGTTCTGATAGATGATCTGCTGGATGGTGATGCTCTCGGATTCATGATTTGGGACTCTGATGGGAGGGGAAAGAATTTGGGCTGCTGTGAGATAGCCAACTATTTATGATCAACACACACTTGAATGAGTGAGTCTGAAGTCAATATTAAAGCAATGGGTCATCATTGAGGTCAGAGGTGGTACCACATACCCATAATACTCAATAGATTGAGGCAGGAGGGTTGCGAGTTTGAGACCAGCCAGGGCAAAGGTAGTGAGACTGTCTTTAAAAAAAAAAAAAAAAAGGCAAAAAATAGACCAAGCACCATGACTAATGTTTATAATCCCAGCTACTCAAAGAGCAGAAAGCAGGAGGACTGCAGCCATCCCAGGCAAAACTTTGGTGTGACCCCCATCTCAACAAACAAACCTGACATGGTGGTACACAGCTGTAGTAATAGCTACTAGGGAGGCTGAAGGTAGAGGAATGGATGGACGAGACCATCCTTGAGCAACAGCACAAAACCCTACCTTACAAACTACTCAAGTATAGGAATCAAGATGGCAAAGCAGCGACGGATGAACCCCAGCCGCCTCCGATCAAACAGAAAGAACAGGGCCTCCGGTACGGGCCTCCACTTAGAGATAATCAGTTTGGCCCCAACCAAGAAGATGCAAACTTGAGCAACTACAAGAAACAGGCAGAGAAACAAGTGCACAAGTTTCTTTTCAACTCCACTCACTCCTTTGTTCCCCTCACTTCCCTCTTGTGCCTCAACCTCCCCAAGCAGACTGCCACATCCCCACAGGGCTCAAGAAGCTGGGTCCTGAGGATGGAAGACCTAGCCACAGCAGCTTCCCCCAGCGTTTCCAGACAAAGCGACTCCACCAGGGAACTACAGAAACCCATGCCGGGGGTCCCTGAGGCTGGAATGGACCCAGCAGCAGGGCCTCTGCAAGCCCACTGTGCTCTCCCGCATGGGAAACCCCGACCAGGCCTCGAGGGTGGCCACCAGACAGCCCACCAGAGATTGCGGGGGTCACTGAAAAATAAAGGAGGAAATCAGGAAGTTTTTATCATTCAATAGAAATGAAAACACCCCATACCCCAACCTCCGGGATACAGCACCAGCAGTGCTGAGAGGAAAATTCAAAGCTCTAAGCGTGCATGTGAGGAAACCACAATCAACACAAATAAGTAACCTCATGATGCAACTTAAAGCGGCTAGAAAAACAGGAACAAACCAGACCCAAAACTAAGACAGAGAAAACTAAGACAGAGAAAGGAAAAGGTAGGGCAGAAATCAATGAACTAGAGACTGAAAAGCTATACATAAAATCAACAAAATAAAAAGCTGGTTCTTTAAAAAAAAAAAAAAAATCCATGAAATTGACAGACCACTAGCTAAATGGATGAACAGAAGGAGAGAAGAGATTCAACAACAAACTTCTAAGAAATCCAAACGACTATGAAGGACTGCTTTCAAAACCTATGCTCAAATAAGATAGAAAAACTAGTAGAAATGGATACATTTCTGGAGATATACAAACTGCCTAAGTTAAACCAAGAAGATATAAATCACTTACAAAGGGGCTGGGAAGGTGGCTCAGTGGTAGAGCGCTTGCCTTGCATGCCGAGGCACTGGGTTCGATTCCTCAGCACCACATAAGCAAAAAGAAAAGAGCTGGAAGTGGCACTGTGGCTCAAGTGGTAGAGCGCTAGCCTTGAGCTGAAGAGCTGAGGGACAGTGCCCAGGCCCAGAGTTCAGGACCCATGACCGGACTCAAAAAAAAAAAAAAGATGAATCAGAAAATGGAAAAACCTTCCATGTTGTACATATTGTTTCTTGAGCTCCTTGTATATTTTGGATATTAGGTCTTTGTCTGATGTATTGCTGGTAAAGATCTTCTCCCTGTTTGTCGGCTGTCTTTCTAGTTTAGTAACTGTGTCCTTTTCTGTGCAGAACTTTTTATTTTGATATAGTCCCATTTGTCAAATGTTTTTCCTATCTGCTGTGCCCTGGGTAATCTTTTCAAAGTTTCTACCTATGCCTATAAGTTCTAGTGTTTCTACTTCATCTACAATAGATGAGTGGATCAAAAATGGGTGGAATCTATATACAATGGAATTTTACACAGCCATTAGAAAACATAACATTATGTTATATGCACGGAAATAATGGACTTAGAACAAATCATGTTTAGTGAAGTAAGCCAAGCTCAGAGACACAAATAGTACATGTTTTTGCTCATACACAGAAGCTAGATCTAAAATACAACAAGACATGACAAATTATACAGGACTTTATGAGACCAAAGAAGGATACTCTTAGGGAAGGAACACAAAGGCAAAATGCCTCTGTGCCTCTGATCATATAAAATAATATTTATCAAAATGAACTCTAGGAAACTGACACCAAAGGACTTTCCTTTGTTTATTCATTTATCGTCTTTGAGAGGGGCTTGGGGGACACAGAAATAGAGGTGAACTAAAGGCAAACAAACACAGCAGTGGTATTCACTAGACACTATGTTGAAAATGAACTAGATAACTTGTAGGTGGGGACAGGAGGGGAAAACTGGGAGAGAGCCAGGGAAGGAATGACATTATTCAAAAAGAAATGTACTCATTACCTGTCTTATGAAATGGTAAGCCCTCTGTACACCACCTTTATAATAACAATAAAAAATATTTAATTAAAAAAAAAACAAAGTAGAATGGACTGGGGACATAGCTCAAGTGGTAAAGTACCTATCTAGTAATGAACAAGGTCCTGAGTTCACACCCCAGTATGGCTAAGTAAATAAATAAGCGACTTGTAGTGCTCAAATTAAACAGCATTTGTCTAGGATGTGTAAGGCTCCAGATTCCACCTCACTGCCACCCCCAAAAAGGAGAGAAAAAGACAGGGAAGAGGGAGATGAGTAACATTAACAGGTAGGGAGACGAGTCAAAGTTGGGTACTGGTGGCTCATGTCTGTAATCCCTGGTACTCAAGAGACTGAGATCTGATGATCACTGTTTAAAAGCTCAGGCAGGAAAGTCTCTGAGACTCTTCAATAAGCCACAAAAAAGCCAGAAGTGGAGCAATGACTCAAGTGGTAGAGAACCAGCCTTGAGCACAAAAGTTAAAGTACTAGCACGTGCATGTGTTGTGAGAAAAAGAGAGAATAGTGAAGGAAGAGGATCCAAGGAGACCATTTATTGTATGATAAATCAGTCACAATATTGTATTGATATTTGTAAATAAGAAACCATTTTACACTGAATGGTATGAAATTGATTATGTGAGACAGTTAAAACTAGAAATAAGAGAGCTGAGCAATCTTACGAACTGAAAAGAAGATTCAAGCCTGGCGTGTTAGTTATCATCAAATATAAAGGTTTGGGTTTTTTAAAATCAATTTATAACTTCAATAAAAACATCTCAACGAAGAGAAGAATATTAGCTTGATCAAAAGAAAACTAAGATTCTAAAGAGAAAATGTTCAAGACAGATAAAACACAAATTCATAGTAAGCATCTTTCATGCATGTGTTAGAAAAGACATTCATTCTCTTGTGCATTTTGGAAAGGACTGAACTTTTTTTTTTTTGCTGGTCCTGGATCTTGAACTCAGGGCCTGGGCACTGTCCCTGGGTCCTTTTGCTCAAAGCTAGCACTCTACCACTGGAGCCGCAGTGCCATTTCTGGCTTTTCTGTGATTAATTGGAGATAAGAGTCTCACAGACTTTCCTGTCTAGACTGGCTTTGAACCCTGATCCTCAGATCTCAGCCTTCTGAGTAGCTAGGATTACAGGC
This sequence comes from Dipodomys spectabilis, assembly GCF_019054845.1. Taxonomy (NCBI): domain Eukaryota; kingdom Metazoa; phylum Chordata; class Mammalia; order Rodentia; family Heteromyidae; genus Dipodomys; species Dipodomys spectabilis. The sequence continues at coordinate 17,906,496 of NW_024870679.1, forward strand.
GTGAGCCACAGGCTCCCGGCTCCAACGTGTCTAAGCAGAACAAAAATGGAAGGTTGAAAGCACACCGAGTGGAGTTCTGTGTGTTGTTTCGATCAACTTTCCCCTTCCCTCTGAGCTGCCCTTTTGAGTCTTCACCGGCTAAGGAGGGCTGTCACCCGGCTGCGCCTGGGGGGCTGGTCGGTGTCTAGGGGCTCAGATGTAGCAGAGCCCTGCCCTCCCTTTGTCAGAACCCAGCGCACAGCTGGTCCCCTGGCACAGGCGCAGAGTCTCTGCAGGAGATTCCACCCCAGAAACGGAAAGCGGGCTCCTGCGGAAGCCACTCGCTGCCACCCCCAGTAGCCCTGGCCCTCTGAGCCTTCCAGCCAGGGAGAATGGAGGGCTTTTGTCCACTGTAGCTGCCCCATGCCCTCCTGCCCAGGATCTCCTGAGGCCACGCCCCCAGAGGCCACGCCCCCCAGAGGCCACTCCCTCATGCCCAGGCTCTCCTCAGACCACACTCTCCTGAGGCCACGCCCTCCTGACCAGGCTCTTCTGAGGCCACGCCCTCCTGAGGCCACGCCCTCCTGACCAGGCTCTCCTCAGACCACACCCTCCTGAGGCCACGCCTCCTGACCAGGCTCTCCTGAGGCCGCGCCCTCCTGCCCAGCTCTCAATTTGAAGCTCTGCAGAGGTGACATCTGGGCTGGAGAGGCCGGTGCCCCGGGCTGAGCGTGGATTCTGCGCCCCCCCCCCACTCACCCCCCCACCCATCCTGCAAGGCCTGAACGGTTCCCACTTGCAGATAGAAACTGGTCCGCCGTTGCGCACGCCGATGAGCCTAACGGTTTCCTGGCAGGCCCAGGTTCGCAGCCATCTGCCGCGTGGAAGGGGGCACGCCGTGATGAGACCGGGCGGGGGGCGGACCGGTCTCCAGCCCCGGCCCGTGAGGCGAGGCGGCCTTCCTTGAATGAGAACCCCGGCGGCCGGGCCGGCTTGTGCTCTGCACCCCTTTCTCTCGATGGCTCACCAGGGGTGGAACGGCGATCAAGACTGCCTGGCAGGACTTGGTCCGGGTGGCCAAGCGCGGGACAGAGACGGCACCCGGCACTAGGCGCACCTTCTCCGTGGAGGGTCGCTGCAGATGGTGCTTGTTGGCTGAAGCTGGATCGACTCGGCTGTGAACCGGGGATGGTAACTTCTAGAACGAGGAGGGGTTAGAAGAGGCGCCGTCTGAAGTTCCTCACCGTACTTCTAGCACGCACCCTCCGCACACCCAGCAAGCATTGATATTTATCTGCTCATATTACGTAGTTGCACAAAGGGGTGTTCCATTTCAGAAGTGGGGTGCCGAGCGCCCTGCACAGGGATCAGTGCCAGCCCTTCCACCACCCCCTCCCACCCCTTCCCTCGTTCCACAGGGACTTAGGTCTTCGTAGGAATGTTAGTGGTCATCCTCTCCTCCCAAGTCCATGGGAGGAGACATGGAGAGAGCCTCACCAAGCCCTTCATGCTGCCCGGCACCCCAGGATTCCACAAAAATCCCTTCACTTCCAAACCTAGAATCCATCTCCTGCCCCACCCCCAGCCCCGCCCCGAGCTCCCTGCGGATCTGAAACTTTCCTCTTCGGCTGCTTGACTGTGAGCTGCTGAGCCAGGACGGCCACCGGCAAGCTCAGCCTGTCCCAGGCCTGCCGCTGGACCTGTCCCGAAGAAGGTGTTCTGTCCCTCTGTGCTTGATTCCATGCACCCACGGAGGTTTGGATGCCCGGAAATCTCTTTCTGCCTTCCAACTCGGGGTCTCTCACTTTGTCCACAGACAAACACTACCCAGACAGAGAGGCGGAGGAAGCAATCGGAGTGTCCAAAACAGATCTCAATGCCAGGCTGCCAGAAGTTCATGCTTAGAATTGTAACTACTAAGGAGGCAGAGATCATGAGGATCGCAGTTCAAAGCCAGTCCCAGCAGGAAAACCCATGAGATTCTTATCTCTATTTAATCACCAAAAAAGCCAGAAGTAGAGCTGTACTTCACATAGTAAAACATTAGCCTTGAGGAAAAAAAAAAAAAAAAAAAGTTCAGGGACAGCATCTAAGCACTGAGTTCAAGCCCCAGGACCAGTACCAAAAAAATAGACCTCAAACACTTAAAGAAGAAATGGTGTGGAAATGAATCACTTTGGTTAACTAATTCCTCTAATTCTCTGAGATCACAAAAAAGTAATTATTAACATCCTGCCAATCTGAACTGAAAGTTAGCATTGGTCTGCTACTTATGTCTACAAATTATTATTCACCAGCTCTAATTGTCTACATTATTTCCATTTGATTTTACTAAAAGGAGACAATGCTCTTCACTAGTGTAAGGATTGAATTCTAATTCTGAAAAACACAAAATATTAACCTGCTGAATACATATATATATATATATATATTTACATACATGCAACTGAGTACAATACTTAGATCACATGTGGTTTTGTTTTTGCAAAAGAATACATGTTTTAAACCTCATAGAAACACATAAGATGGAATGGAGGTATTCAAAAGTCTCCCCAATTGAGCCCCTAAAGTGAGGGGAAATCAGGTGTTGACAGAGTCAGGAGCACTTAATCAGGAGCATTTCTCCAGCTCTTCCCCATTTTCCTGAGGAAAGTGCTACTCTGCAGGGCTCAAGAACTTTCGTTTTGTTCTTACGGTCACTAGAATCCCAGTATAACACCTCAAAAGAGCATTTTTTAAATTTCTTTATGCTACTTAACCTAAATATAAATGGCAATAGGAAAAAAAAACATTCCTTTTGATGCTATAAAGACCCAAAGAAAATGATCACTTTCACCTAGAAAATGTGTAGTCTAGAAGCCCTTGAAAACACAAATCAGAGTAGCTCAGGATAGGGATACAGTGACCTGCGCCTATGCGGGTAGGTTTTGGATGTAAATGGCTGCAAGACTATGTGAGCCGTTGCAGGAAGATCATAGTACCAAAAAGAAGAAGAAGACCATGTGAATATCGACTTAAGATGACACCATGTTCTCCAGCACTGGCTTTTATGCCAATGCTGCTATGAACAAACGGTAGGATGTGATTGGTAATTAGCTGTCATATCTAATTTCCATGAAAAACTGACATCTCAGATGCTATAGTTTGGATTGTAAGGGCCATTTGTAAAAAGCTTCATCTCCAGCGTGGTGCTACTGAAAGTGGATGAGACCCACAGGGCTGTCCTACTGGAGATCTACCCCATCACTTTCTTCCTCTTCTGTGGCTCCTCAGCCACAAAGCGAATGATTTTCCTCTGCCACACACTCTGGATGTGATGTGATGTGTTGCCTCCAACCGGAGTCCTATAAGCACCATATCGGCCCAATCATGGACTAGAAACTCCAAAATAGCGAGCCAAAAGAAACCTTTTCTCTTCATCACTGGATTCTCCCACGTCCGTGTTTCAGTCATGGAAAGCTGACTATCACACCAAATGTCCCCACGATCGCCTCTACTCCGTATTGGAAAATAAGAGAAGACATTTGCCCCAACACTAACAGAATGATGAAAAGCACTGTGAGGTCCTCTCTTACACAGTGGACCAACCCCTGGGTATGCATACAAGTGTAAGTGTTGTTATGCTCAAGGCGCAGGCCCAAGGAAGAGCATCTACCACCTACATGATGCTCCACTATCACCACAGCAGCCACATGGATACACAAAATTCCAGTGATTCAAACAAGATTAATTGGGGAAGAGATGTCATTAGAGAAGTTGGAGGTTGGGGGGGGGGGGGAGGGAGGAGGGGGGGAGGGAAAGAAGGCCAGTAAACCCTTAAGCCTCCCTGTGTTTTATTCAGTTACAATAATAAATAATTTAGTATAATAATTTATGTGCATTTAAAAGGCTAGGTAATAGACTTGCTAGGATAAGCAGGACTTTCAAAATCTGGTATAATACCTGTCTAAAAACAATTCATATTTATTAGTGGAATAAATCCCCAAAATTCCTTTCTAAAGGCTTATCAAACCAAATTGGGTCCCAATCCAACAAACAGTATGAGAAATCCATGTGAGGTAGCTAACTGAGTTATTAAAGTGTTCTTTCTGTCTGGTTATTCCCAGTTCACCAGGAAACCTTTTATTTGGACATTTGGTCAAATGCTGCCCTCTAGTGAGAAAACTGAAAACTACAGCAAGCAGTAGCTTACAAAGCATTCAGGGATTTCAAAGAGCCCTGAAGATAAATCAAATAGAACCTTCCACCAGAAACTAGTTCTTCTAGTCTAAAATATCCATTTTATTTTTATTTGGTGGCTGATTCCTACATTTTCTTACTAAAATGAAGTTAGAACAGGTACATATGTATTTAGGCCGTACATATTTAGGCTGTTAACATTTGACAAATCCAATAATACGAGTTGCTATTAAAGTCTGCAAACATTTGTTCGTTTGTTTTCATCTAGTGACTTAGCTGCAGAGTTTTCATTAACTTGAAAAGATGCTCTAGCAATTTAAAAATCGGGGAAGAAATAGTGGATTTACCAGCAACACGTTACTTCTACATGCTTTCTGGGCTGTACAAGTCAAGAATGACGATCGTAGTGACCCAGAACAAATACAGCGGAGGGCAACAGGAAGGTCTCTACTTTCAAACTTTCCATCACAAAACTTGAGCACGTTTTACTCAGGTAACAGTAGCAGACATGCAGGAATTTTGACATTGTATACCGAAATGTATCATTCCTGACAGGGCAAATTCCTTCCGCATGCATCATCTTCCTAATTAGGGCATTCAGTCATCCTTTCGTTCATTCATCTTTTGGAGAACGTCAGGATCGCCTACTCCAACGCCACACTCTTCTGGGTGGGAATGCCACACCCCTCAGAGCAGCAAGGTGTGAGCTCCAAGAACCCACTGAATGGCCTTTGGGGGGAGTCATGCTAGGGGACATGCCGTGCTGCTTTGTCAGGAACGATGTCACCAAGGCTGTGAGCCCAGGCACGGCTGTGACCAATCCTCAGTCTATCTTCTCAGTTCAGCACCAGCCACAGATGCGTGGATCCCCCTGGATACTTGCACCCACACACGTCGAGTGAAATGACTCTAGTTTAGCATATTCGCTTCACACAAACTTTTGTTCTCCTGTCTTCATGCTAAATGCATCTATAGGACGCTCAGTGTCGTCGTGCCTTTTTGGAGAGATATAAGCAAGCTCAGAGGCTGTGACTCCACCGCGTGCATCCTCCTGGGCGCTCGGTGCCACCTCAGGCATGCGCTGTGTCTCTGCTCTAAGATCCTTTCAACTCCAGAGTTCTGAACGACTCTGAGCAGGCCCACGAGGAAACCGCGCTGCGTTGGAAGGCGCTGAGTGCATTGCTGAGTGTGTTCACTCGGGCTTTTCCTCTTCTAGTCGTCATCGTCGTAGAGAGAAGAAAAAAAATCTTGCGTGAGAAAGATTCAGTCTTATCATTTCTAATAGAAAATGTAGCTATTAGAAAGGCAAATAGGAATTGGACTTGAGGGAGGGGGTCTACCAGTGGTTTCATTCACAGTGTATCAAAAACATATTTGTATAAGAAAGAAGCTGGGAGCCAGGCGCCGGTGGCTCATGCCTGGAATCCTAGCTACTCAGGAGGCTGAGATCTGAGGATCACAGTTCAAAGCCAGCCCAGGGAGGAAAGTCTATGAGACTCTTAGTTCCAATAAACCACCAGAAAGCCGGAAGTGGTGCTGTGGTTCAAGTGGTAGAGCACTAGCCTTGAGCTGAAGAGCTGAGGGACAGTGCCCAGGCCAGAGTTCAAGCCCCACCACCGACAAAAAAAGAAGGAAGCTGGGGTCAGGTGTCAGTGGCTCATGCTTGTAATCCTAGCTGATTGAGAAGCTTTTATCAGGAGGAAAGCAGTTAAAGGCCAATCTCAGACCACCTTTCAACCAACAGCTGAGTGTGGTGAGGCATGCCTGTCAACCTAGTTACAAAAAGAGAAGGCTGAGATTGGGAGAAGTATGGCTCCAATCTCACCCAGGCAGAAAAGTCTGTCAGACCCAGGTTCCAGTGACTCATGCCCATAATCCCAGCTACTTGGAAGGCTGAGATCTGAGGATTGCAGTTCAAAGCCAGCCCAGGCAGCAAAGTTTGTGAGGCTTTTATCTCCAGTTAGCCAACCAAAAAGCCCAAAGTGGAGCTGTGGCTCAAGTGGTAGAATGCTAGTCTTAAGCAAAGGAGTTCAGGAACAGAGTCCAGGTCCTGAGTTCAAGCCCCAAGACTGGCACATACATACATACATACATAAATGGAGTAAAATATGCAAGATACAGGAAGGAGCTAGGCTTGGGTCCAGTAGCAGTCTGTCTGCCTAGTAAGCAAAACCAAATGCCAAAAAAAAAAAAATCACTATTTACTTGTATTACACATATGTATGTGTTTGGTATAGATAAATATAGATGTGGTCCCTCAATAGAGGAAAAGGAAGGAAACTCAAAGTTAAAGGTTTTACCTAATTATGTAATTATCATAAGACACTAGAAGCAAATAGGTAACCATTATATCTGAGTGCCAGGAATCAGAGGGACACTCCCGTTATTCTTTGAGGATTTCTTTTTTAATTATGCCTTTTAGGCTTTCTTTTTTATAGTCACTTTTGGCTAACAAAATAAAAAATGACTGCCAAGGGTAAGGCACCACATGAACGAGGCTAATAAAGGGCTGAGGCCTGACCCAGTGCCCCCTTCCATCCTAGTTTATGGTCTTCATGTTCTGATCACATGTAAGGTCAGCTGACTGCGGGTCCATCTGTACTTAACAGGGAAGAGAGCAAGCACCTATGTGCACAGGTCCCAGAGTGCAAGCGCAGAGATGCAGTCTCCTAAAAGAAATTTTTCTGAAGTATATAATAAATTCAGCTCCAGCTCCCAGCCTCAAGCTTTTTGCTTGACACCAAAGATCTTTTTCCTTGTTTCCAGCTTAGAATCATCTAATAAATTAGAACTTTCACTCTTTCTCTATATGTGTGTGTACATATGTATATACATGTGTATTTATATATTTATCTATATATATTAAAGGAGAGAGTCAAACAAATCTCATCATGTACTTCATGTTCATTTGGACCCTAGATATTTTCCCAGGACCCCTGTCTAAACATTAAAAAAATAAGTCTGGAGCTGGGAAGGTGGCTCAGTGGTAGAGCGCGTGCCTTGCATGCATGAGGCCCTGGGTTCGATTCCTCAGCACCACATAAGCAAAAAGAAAAAAGCCAGAAGTGGCGCTGTGGCTCAAGTGGTAGAGCGCTAGCCTTGAGCTGAAGAGCTGAGGGACAGTGCCCAGGCCCAGAGTTCAGGCCCCACGACCGGACCCCAAAAAAAAAAAATCTGGAGCTGGGAAGGTGGCTCAGTGGTAGAGTGCTTGCTAAGCATGCATGAAGCTCTAGGTTCAATTTCTCAGTACCACATACACAGAAAAAGCTGGAAGTGGGACTGTGGCTCAAGTGGTAGAGTGCTAGCCTTGAACAAAAAGAAGCTCAGGGACAGTGCCCAGGCCCTGAGTTCAAGTCCGATGACTAGCCAAAAACAAACAAACAAAAAAGCCTAGAATCCCTAATTTCCAATGAGCCTGTTCAGTCAAGCAGGAAAATAGAAGTCATTACACATGTTTGTTTCCTTTTACCAGTAATTATATTTCTCAGAACTTGTCCTACAGATTTTTTTGCATATGTGTGGCAATGTCATAGGTACCAAGTAGCCCTTGTCATTGGATTTTTTTAATTGTGAAATATTAGAAATACATGAAATTTCCACAGTTTGACGGCTAGTGCAGAGTCATAAAACAATGCAGTGCTGCTCTTACCAAGAAAAAAAAAAAGTTGGGGAAATGCTCATGAGTTGATGTATAAAAATCATCAAAATCACTAAGAAAAATAAAACAAACCAAAAAAAAGTTGAAAGAGCAGAATAGTGTGTGAAGATGGCTTCTGCTGGGAAAGGAGAGGTAGGTAATCTGGAACAAAGCCTGGAAATGGATACTTCTGGTGATTCTGAGAAAAAGAGAACGAGGCATACAGTGAATAGCTCAGAATAGTAGATTTCCGACTGCAAACCATATTTTGATTTTTTGAATTGAGTTTAAAATTTTGAAGTGATGAAGAAAGTTCAGACATAACGTTGATAGATGTCCTACATTTTAACAAGTGGCTGTAGTCCACCTTAAAAGGTCACCCTTGGGGCTGGGAAGGTGGCTCAGTGGTAGAGTGCTTGTCTTGCATGCTTGAGGCCCTGGGTTCGATTCCTCAGCACCACATAAACAGAAAAAAAAAAGCCGGAAGTGGTGCTGTGGCTCAAGTGGTAGAGTGCTAGCCTTCCCAGGCCCAGAGTTCAGACCCGACAACTGGACCCAAAATAAACAAAAACAAAAAAAGGTCACCCTTCCTCTCGCCCCCCCCCCCCGAAAAAAAGAAAACCAAATAAAACATGAAAAGAGTTCTAAGAATATTACCTCATCTGAGGCCTCCACCTCAAGATCAAGCCAGGTTTTCTTAAAAGCCCAATTTACGATACTGAGCCAAACCTCTGCTAAGGGAAATCTAAAACCTAGCTTAAAACCTCAATGGTTTCTTTCCCGACCTGATGTTTAATTTGATTGTGAAACTCAGCATGTATAGCATAAAACATGGACACCATTTTCTCTTTTGACATAGCAAAAGAAAAGAAAACTCATCTTCTTAGCTCAAAAAACATATCGACCTTGGTAACAGCAGCAAACAACGCGAGCCCCACATCTCAAGTAGGTGAAGCCTGGCATATACAAAGCCGAAGCCTCACAGCTCATGATAGACCAGCAATAAGATGGCAAGGGTCTCTTACAAGCCAGTCCTGTGGGAAACTGCCCACCTGTGCAGGTACTTATGGCTAATTTGCATCTGAATATTGCTTCATGCTTTCTGTCCATCCATGAAAAAGAAAACTACTCTGAGATTAAAATTTTGTCACACACACACACATACACAGAGACTCAAGCTAGAAGCATGAATATTTCTGGCTTTGAGTATTCTATTTGATTCTCTTTTTATGAGAAATGAATCACTTCAAAACGTCTGTACCTGTCTGCCTTTCCTTATGGGTGCTGTTGTCATTTTTCAGCCGCTTCAGATTCACTACCATCTATTCATATGGCATAGTCCACGATGGGAAAGCCAACCATTCGGAGCACAGCACCTGCTGGAGTGGCCTCAGCCTCTCTGGGTAGGGGCAGCTCAGAGTGTCTCTTCCTACATCAGTGTAGTTGGGGTTTTCTTCTACTCTAAGGAGCAGCTTCTATTTCCTTTCTCGGGAAATTTCCTTCCTGAAATTCCAGGGCCTTGATGAGACTATGGGTAGAGAAAACAGAAGATGCTGGCGGGATTAGTCAGCATGACCCTGACAGAGTGGGCACTCAGGGGGACAGGGAGAAAGCCCGTCAGCTAATCTCATTGTCATCAAGTTCAAAAACAGATAGAAAAGGGAAAGAAAAGGCATTGCCTCTATTGCCAATCAGTGAAGATCTTTCCAGGGATAACCCAATAGGATATGCTATCAGTGCAAGGATCACGGCCCACAGATGGGGCTTTTTGTTGTTGTTGTTGTTGTTTTACAGATATGAAAAGACTTTTAACTATTTTATTTTGTCTATTCCTTCTTGTCTTTTTTGGTCCTGGGAATCGAACCCAGGGCATTGTACTTGCTAGGCAAGTTCTCTGCCACCCACTGAGATACATCTTAGCCCCTGCAAAGAACTGCTTAAAAAAAAACAAAAACAAAAACATGGCCAGACAATCCACCTTGTGTTGAAAGGGACCTGCAGAGCTGGCTTGTCATAAATGTTTCCTGCTTTTCGTGAAGATAAGCACATGGTTTTGTTAAAGGACCGTTTTACGTGAGTTTCACAAGTAGCCTTTGCCACACACCCCCACCCCACAGCTGTCCACACAGATCCACCTCACAGTTCCCCTGATGGACACAGCTAGCAGCCTGGAGAGCCTGCCACAGGAACTGTGACACTCACTTCTCGACTTCTGAAGTTGTGGATTCATAGAATGAATGAATGAATGAATGAGGGAGAAAGGGGAGGGGAAAAGACAGAAGAGAGGAGGATAGAAGGAAGCGGAGAGGGGAGGGGGGAACACATTGCATCTTGCTAGAGAACGTGCATGATTCCACATTGTTTCTATTCCTTGGTTACAAAGAACAAAAGTCTTATTTAACACACACACACACACACACAATCCCTCATTCTCTCTCTCTCTCTCTCTCTCTCTCTCTCTCTCTCTCTCTCTCTCTCTCTCCCCCCCCCCCCTTCTCTCTCTTTCCCTGCCCCCACTCCCCAGATCATCTACCCATGGCTGGCAACATAGACCCAATACCCACCTTTGGGCTGCTACTTTAAGGGCATGCTTCAAAGGTACAATCTGCACTTAAAGAAATCCCTTCGTTGTGTTTAGCGCTGCATTTGTCGCTTTTATTTTCCTTTTAGAACCATCTCCCCCACCCGTCATTCATGGTTTTCTTTTTCTGTGGGTTCGCTGTTTATAAACAAGCTAGCGCTCTATGTACTGAATTGTATGCCAAGCCGGTGCTCCTCTTTTTCGGCACACCTGAGCTCACAATGGCCAAAACGGACTTTTAGTTTAAATGAAATAAATAAACAAACAAACAAATAAATAAATAAAATGTCCCCAGGTTAAGACCCTACATTCCAAGTTTCAGCCCAGAGTGAATTTGTACGGCCAAGTTATAAACCCCTGAAAATAGGAAAGTAATGCCACGAGGATTTAAAATAATAGAAAATGTTTCACATAATATAAATCCATAAGCAGAGTATTATATTTAAGTCTTAATATCTACATACTTGGATTATCTTATATCTTGACAATCACACAAAGTAATCTCCCTCTCTCTCCCCTTTCCTTTGACTCTGGCTTTCATTCCTATGTATTAACAAGGCTCTGGGCCATAAAATACTGTATTAATATTAGTTTGTCACAGCAGACTAAATTTAGAACAACTCATTAATATGAGAGAGTTAAAGGCAAAGTCACAGGGCCTCTAAGCTCTTACGGCTATAAGTTATGCAGATATACCACTTGAACTGGAGAGCCAGACATTCTTTTTTGTTCCTAATAAGAGATTCTATTAGTTCTAAGCGGATTCTAATTCTAATTAAGAAATGTGGGAAAAGGCAATTTTGCCATTGTAGGTATCGTTGATGTGCATTTGGAATAAGACTTAGATCATCCTGCCTGGCTCCTTGGTCATATAAGATTAGTGGTCCATGCATGGAATAAATATTCCTTCTGCTGTCTACATTAAAAAACGACTTCACTGTGTATTTGCTCTGGTGGAATCACCTTTAAATGCATCCAAAATCGGTGCTTTTTTTTTTTCAAAGTGAACCTTTTGTGGCTCAGAAACCCTCCAGTTGTACAAAAAAGTTTTGCCTTCTTACAAAAATTTTTTTTTAAAAAGAAAGAAAAACCTTTCAAATGCGTACTTCTGGATCTGTTATGCCTTTCTTTGGGCTTGTCAAATATTAATTTTTTTTTAAATTTAGTCCCTTGCTAAGCTGCAAATATTCATGTTTAACACCGAGTAGCAGTTCGGGGGCTGACGACTTGGTATGTACCTTTTGAATGATGCATAGAAAGCAGCGGTTAGCACAAAGAAAAAGCCACCAGATTGGTCTCAGGGAAACCCAGAGTCTGAATTTTTCATGACTCCTCTAGCACTTAAAGAAGGGGGAAGAAAAAAAAAAAAAAAAGACTGGCTACTAGTATTGGGAGACCACATCAGGAAAGGGTCAGATCTTGAAAACATGCAAAAGAATCTGGTCTTGCCTGTGGAAACAGAAAGGGGATTTAAGCAGCTTAGGAGAATTAGAAGTCAGAGAGAGAGAGAGAGAGAGAAGGACAGAGAGAGAGAGAGAGAGAGAGAGAGAGAGAGAGAGAGAGGAAGAAGAAGAAAAAAGAAAGAAATATCTTTTGCTTTGTTTTGGCATTTTTCTAAGCACTAGAACAGCAAAAACAAAACCTCTAAAAAGGTACACAGCCATAATTCTCCAAGGCTTCTTATCCTTCTGTCTCTTGAGGCCACCCTTCCCTCCCCCTCAAATAAAACTTACCTACTCTTTAGAACTATGAGTTTATTGCTAAGCTTCCTGTAGCCCACCTTTCCTGACACACCCCTCACTTTTCAGGATTTTTTTCCCCTCCAAAGGAAACCAAAAAACTAAGGGGGAGAAAGTGGAAGCAATTCCATTATTTGTTTCTCCAGATGTGTTTGCTAACCTGTGGGGGTGGGGGGGGGGGGAGGGAGTCAGGATGGCATCTTAATTATAGGGACGCCCAGCAATTCGAGACTGCAAGAAACTTTGCTGTGTTTCATAATTATTTATAGAAATCCTAAATTGAATCCAGCAAACACAAGTGAGTAATGCCAAAGTGGGGGGGGGGGGGGGGGTTAACAGTGTTTAAGCAAGTGATGATTCACCTGTCATTGTCTCATTAAGCTCTTAATGAGTTCTTTTCTATTCTTGGTCACATCTGATTTTTTTTTTTTAATATAAGTCCCTTTGAACAGCTGGGAGTAAGAATTGCCTTTGATCACTGAATTCTTCTGAATTTTCCACTCAAAACGAGGCCATTTTCATTCTGACTTGGGGTCTTTTTTTTTTTTTTTATTAAACCAGTTTATTTCCCCCAAGTACATTTCCTGGGCATAGCTTTTCCGGGCAAAGAAGAGCCTGAACAATTAATGTATACATTTTTTACATAAATGTTTATAAATTTAACAAAGGGAAAGAGCTTTGCCACCAGAAGCCCCCTGCTCTTTTGAAGGCAGCTTTCTAATGATGACCCATGGCGTATTCTCCCTCCTGGGATTTCTCGGAGAAGAGTCGGATGAAAATGAGTCTATTCTCATTTCAAACAGAATTTTGCTGAAGTCCTGATCAAGCAGCAGCATGGAGTCCGGGGAGACAACACACAGCTACTTGATTCACTCGGCAACCTTCTCCCTCTCCTGGTAATTGTTGCTGGAGCCCGGTGACAAAGTCTCTGGGCTGGATGTACTCCGGCTGTTAGGCTCTGTTTAAAGATTTAAACCATCAGGGTCTGATACGGCTGTTTGATGTTCATTGAACATGGAGCTTGGGTACAGAAGAAGGCGAAAGGCCTGCACCACAAGGTAATCATCTTTCAGAGCCACAGTAAGACAGGGAAGGTGGGCAAATCTCAGCCCCAGCCCAGACTTGGAACAAAGGGAGATGAAAGGGGCCGGCTGGGCTGGGGGCTGCGCTAGCTATGCAGCGCTGACTGCAGGAGAGACTTCCAATGCCTGGCCACACTTTCAAATGCAGCCAAAACATTTAGTGCTCCTCTTTCATTAAAACACACTGGGGGTTGGGGGAGGAGGGGTCCGAAGAGGAGGAACAGGGGAAGGCCAGGTGGAAATTTGGGTGGCTTTGGTTGACCCTGGATTTCAAAGAACCACTCCCACCCACCCCACCCCACCCATGGGGGGAGCTGATTTTGAGGTCTTTTAATGAGTATTGACTCGGGCTGGGCTGGGCACCATTCCCAGCATTCACCCCCACAAACCGGAGGAGACTTCTCTGAAAGTGCATTACTAAGTACTTCCTTCCCCCCAAAGGTAAAACCTGAATATTTGTCAGGAAGAACATAATAATCGGGAATGAAAGGAAGGGGAAAATATCCCCTACAGAATCTGACTCTTTCTTCACAGCCTCTTCTTTGGCAAAATACTGCGTGGAGCCCTATCCTGGTCATGGGACCATGCCTGCACTTGGTACTGAGTAGATAAGCACCAAGACCAGGGTTTGTTGAATGAATAAATGAATGAGACTTCATTCTTGTCAATCACCCAGCTCAGGGCCAGCACCAACACCAAAGTCTTAATGCATATTTGTTGAATGAATGAATGACACCCAGGAAGTGACAAGGTGGGTATTGATTTTATTCTCTGTATCTCTATCCAAAGTTTCAGAGAAATCTTGCCTGAGGAAGCAAACTGCTATGGGGCTTTTTGCCTCCTGTATCCGCAAAAAGCAAGGAGAGGCAGGACAGCAGAGAGCCAAGAATTTAGAATCAGACACACCTGGAACTTAGGCACACCTGGAACTTAGGTACATCTGGAACTTCATCAGCCACACCTGGAGCTAAAGCCTGTTTGGCCCTTCTGATAGCAGTCTGAACAGCCTACATCACTTTCTTCAGCTTTATTTGAAGAATAGGAAATTTCTTTTGGTCCATTGTGGGGCTTGAACTCAGAGCCTAGGGCACTGTTCTGAGCTTTTATGTTCAAAGCTAGCATTCTACCACTTTGAGCCACAGCTCTACTTCTGGTTTTCTGGTGGTTGATTGGAGATGAGAATCTCACTGACTTCCCTGCTTAAGCTGGCTTTAAACTTCAATCCTCAGATCTCAGCCTCCTGAGTAGCTAGGATTACAGGCATGAATGAGCCACCATAGCCCTGCAAGAGTAGGAGTATTATTTTAAAAAAAAAAAAAGGGCTGGGAAGGTGGCTCAGTGGTAGAGTGCTTGCCTTGCATGCATGAGGCCCTGGGTTTGATTTCTCAGTACCACATAAGCAAAAAGAAAAAAGCTGGAAGTGGTACTGTGGCTCAAGTGGTAGAGCGCAAGCCTTGAGCTGAAGAGCTGAGGGACAGCGCCCAGACCCAGAGTTCAGGCCCCACAACTGGACCAAAACAAAAAAACAAAACAAAAAAAAAACAAAAAACCTCTTTTCTGGGATGAGAAAACCCATAAAAAACATCTAGCACAATGTTTGGCATATGTTTAAACTTTCCAATAAACACATAATAACAATAATAACTCTCATCTTCACATTAGTTTGCTGTTTTCATCTCCAAAACATTTTCAACACAATGGCTGAGTGCTACTTCAAAGTGAGTCTTAGGATCGGGGATTTAGCTCAGTAGAAGGGCATTTGCCTGACCATTACGAGGCTCTGAGTGCAGTCCTCATCTCTGAAAAAACAGTGAGTCTCACCAGGTGTCAGTGGCTCATGCCTGGAATCCTCCCTCCTCAAGAGGCTGAAACCTAAGGATGGTAGTTTGAAGCCAACCCAGGCAGGAAAGTTGGAGAAACTCATCTCCAATTAACCACTAACAATGCAAAATAGAGCTGTGGCTCAAGTGGTAGAGCACCAGCCTTGAGCGACAAACCAAGCAAGAGTGCAAAGTCTTACGTTCAAAACCCTGTACCAGCCCCCTAAATAGTCTCACAGTTGTCTGCAATCACAGGTTGGATTTCCTCCGGTAAGCCAGCAGTGAAGCCGGAAGTGGGTTTGGCAGCCAATGAGAGGCCTGCTTATTTTAACCTGGAAAATGATGCCTGACCTCCCACGTTGGACCCATTCCCTCCCCATGTCAGCTCCGCAGAGCCTAAACACCAGCCCAGGAAGAGATGAGGCCCATGCCCATGGGTGAAGGCCACAGGTTCCCTGTGCGTGGGCCTCATCTCCAGCGAGCTATGTGCCCGCAGAACTGGCCACACCCCCAGCTACTGACAACCAGGCCCTCTGGTGTCACCCTCCAACCACCCTGTGAGAAGTGCCTAGTTTACAGACGGAAAACTGAAGTCTAAAATGAAGAAAATCGGGCTGGGAAGGTGGCTTAGTGGTAGAGTGCTTGCCTAGCATGCATGAAGCCCTGGGTTCCATTCCTCAGTACCACATACACAGAAAAAGCCAGAAATGGCGCTGTGGTTCAAGTGGCAGAGTGCTAGCCTTGAGCAAAAGAAGCTCAGGGACTGTGCCCAGGCCCTGAGTTCAAGCCCCAGGACTGGCAAAATCAAATCAAATCAAATAAATAAAAAGAAAATGAAATGCACTGCCATTTTTATGTCTCTCATTGAGCAGCTGGCTTCTGGGTGTGAGAGCTCCTGCCCACATCGTTGGTTGGGGCAGTGGGGCTGGTACTGCACCCCAGAAAAGACTATCATTTCCTTAAAGAGGCCTGGCTCCTTCCCCAACCTGACCCCCACCCCAACCCCACAGCTAACCAAACTCCTTCCGCCATTATCTGCCTCCCCAATTTCTCCCAACCTTCCTCCTGCAGGACTGGAAATGAGAACGAGTCAGCCATTACCATTTACTGAAAGAGTTCATTTGAACACAGCTCGGATCCTGAGAACACCATGGCCAAATAACAGGCCCCAACTGAGACAGGGAGGTGGAATGACTGCTTCCTTTTCCCTACTCTTGCTAACCCAGAGAAAGCCCAACCTCTAAAACCAAACTGATTGATGATATAATTTAACATCTTCATACAATTTCTAGTGGCAGAATCAATCTGCTGCTAGCACCGCCATACAAGGCAGAGAGGAAAAGAGGAATTGTACCGGTTGCTTTTCTTTTATTGGACTTCCGGGTACTCTCAGGGAAAAAGGAAAAGAAAAAAAAAACCACTCTCTTCAGAAAATCAATAAGGCAGATTGTGCTCAGCAGTGCCCCATTACAGAATTAAATCCATATGCCAACACACAACAATGAAGAGACCCAACTAGCAAGGGCTCTATTTGCTTTGTTTGATTTTGGCTGCCAGGGAATGAGACCAAGAGCCTGGATGTAATTTAATGCAAACCTTGGCCTCTCCCAGTCATGCCTATGACTGACCCTCAGGGCACGACCGTCAATTTTCTATTAAAGATCAGAGATTTGACATATCAAAGTCAACATCGAGCTGAATAACTGCAGTAACTTGATAATAATTCTTTTGTGGATTTCACAGTGGCTTTTCAGTAAAGTATCAGAAAGGTAGCCGATTTCAATCCTGACCCGGCAAGATCTGAATATGAAATAAAGGATTTCAGCTTGATCTCCCCATGATGTAAAGATGGATGCTCTAGTAAATGTTAACTTAGTGCCCTGAATAGCTCAGTAATAGATGGGTTTAGGCAGTAATAGGTTTAAAATGTCAACTTATTGAATAATAATTTCATGTTGTACAAATACGATGTGTAAGAGGGATTTGTTTTGCAAATTTTAAAATCACTGAATGGATTTATAATGTCCTTGACTGTTTCATTGTTCTGGTCAGATTCTTCAAGAAGAATTGAAATTAGTTGTGCTTTACTCTGGCTTTATGTTTCTATGGAAATGTATGTTTTTCTATGAAAATATATGTAGAGTTTGTTTTTTTCTACAAATATAGAAAAACAACAACATATGTCGTTTCCATAATTACTGGACCTCCCTGAATTCTGGTTCTTAATTGAATTCTTCCCTATTTTGGTTCCCAAAGCCAGGCTGATAATGTTGTTTTCTAGTAAAAATTAAAACTCAATTATCCTTTCTTATAAAATGTTTCATGACACCAATAGCATAAAAACCTTCTACCAACCCAGCTGTAAAATGTTCAACTCTTCAAAACACAGGAACCACACACACACACACACACACACATACACACACACACAACACACACACACACACAATCTGTTTCCATGACTGAATGCAGCCCTTTGGTCCAATTATAAGTTGACAGCTCTATAAATCCTGGAGGAACACAAGTGTGGGTAAAACTGAATTGTGACTGAAAAACTGAGGGCTTGGAACAAAATCTCCCATCACAGGCTGTGGAAAAAGTCCCCAGATTTTGCAACCAAACTGTCTCCCCCATACAACATACTTCTAGCTATGCTGTACTGAAAATAGGAAGTGGGAAAAAATTCAGGTGAGCCAGGTAGCTTACATAGGTAATCCTAGCTACTCAGGAGGCTGAGATCTGGGGATTGCAGTCAGGAAAGTCCATAAGACTCTTGTTTCCAATGAACTACTCAGAAAAGGCCAAGCAGTGTGGTTCAAGTGGTAGAGCACCAGCCTTGAGCAAAAGCTCAAGGGCAGTGCCCAGGTCCCTGAGTTCAAGCCCCAAGACTCTTTCTCTCTGTCTCTGTCTCTGTCTGTCTGTCTGTCTGTCTGTCTCTCTGTCTCTCTCTCTCTCTCTCTCTCACACACACACACACACACACACACACATACACACACACACACACATATCCAGGTGAGCTCTCTTGACTATTTCAGGCCTGATTCTTTGGCCTCTCTGTTTCTCTAAGCTTCCCAGAAGAGTCTAGAAGGAACCTACTTTCTCCTGCTTGCTTGGCAGTCCACTGGATGATCTAATGGAGAAAGGATGTCTTGATTCCCACAAACGGGAATCGTTTGGTTTATAGACTCCCAGACGTGGGTGATATCCACAGGCACCAGCCCGACCTGTTCTGCCTGACCGCAGAGCTCCATCGCAGGCAGAGCTCCTCTGAAGGGCAGCTGCAGAGGGGTCCGGCCCTGGTGTGGGTTCCCACACGAATGGAGAGCATGGGGATGTGGGACTCCTGGCTTATTTGGAAGAAGAAAACATGAGTGAAAGAGTAAGGTAGAGAAACAAAGGCAGCCAATATAGGGGGCATTAGCAAGTGAGTTGCCCCCTTAGAACTTAAGGTTATCTTTAAGTTAACCTGAGTTATCTTTAAGAAGGTTTGTAGAACATAAACCTTAAAATTGTCACCACAGAGAGTCGAGGAGCCAGAGGCTGAACACAGTTCTCCTAGTCTGTCAGTGGTGAAGACTTCTTCAGAAGGATTGGTTCTTTGGCATCTGCAGCCCATTGCACAGATGGGCAGAGGGCTTCAGGAGCCAGGGAATGCCCTGAGCATGGCGGGTGAATGGGGTTCTGGAAGTTGGAAGGCAGGCTTGGGGTACTGAGGTTGAAAACAACAACTGGGCAGGAACCAATGGCCCCGCCCCCAGCCCTGGCCTTCAGTGAGTGAGACTTTGGAACCTTTCTAACTATAGTTGTGGGATTTTTTTTTTCATTGCTAAAAGTAATATGGCTCATGCAAACCAAGAACAAATTGAAACAGGATGGAGAGAAGCAGATATGTTCTTAAAAGCCTTCTTCTGTGAGCCACTCTTTCTCAGAAGTAACCACTTTCTATGGTCTCTTGTGACTACAAATACACCTATTGCACTACTTGGAACCTACCATAATTAATGTAACCTACTTACAAGCACTGAAGTATTTTTTTCCCAACTTTTTCTGACCATAGTCAAGGCTTTAACACGCCAACAAATTCACAGGACGTCCAGACAAAGCTGAACAACACATAGACACAGCTGTATGGATACTCATGTACATTTGTGATAAGTTTTCTACAGTTGGAATTACTCAAAGGATAAGCACATTTTGAAATTTGATCCATCATTCCCAAATGCTCTCTAAACCACATTTCACCTGTTCACACTTCTCCCAACAGGGTACAAGTGCCCCCATTTTCCTAAAACTATGGGAACATTGGAAACTGCCTCTCTTTTGACATTTTGGCAGATTCATGAGATGAAATTGCCTATCATTGCCTTCTGACACCTTCAGCAGTGAGGCCACTCGAAGGTATTTCTTTGTCTTCACATCTACCTTCCTAACATACCGTTTGCCTTTTTTCTTAATGTCTTGAAAGCACTCGATAAGCAAACGCTTTCCAAAACATGTACTATCTTTTGTGGGCCAAAGTAATAAGAGAAGAAAAGCTAGAAGGAGGAGTGGCTTCTTCGGGGTTTGTGGGCCAATGATCCTGAGTTTTCCAAGGAACCCAGGACATCTCTGATTGGTTACCACCTGGTAATTCCTCCAACCCAGGGAGGTGACACAGCACCATTCCATCCACCCCCAGAGCAGAAGCTATCTGTGGTAAGAGCTGGCCTAGAGAATGGGTCTCCAACACGGAACGCTTTGCTCATTGTCAAAAGATCCCCAGTAGGAGCTGGGGAGGTGGCTTGGTGCTTAGCATGCATGAAGCCCTGGGTTCCATTCCTCAGTATCACATATACAGAAAAAGCCAAAGTGGTGCTGTGGCTCAAGTGGTAGAGTGCTCACCTTGCAAAAGAAGCTCAGAGACAGCACCCAGGCCCTGAGTTCAAGCCCCAGGACTGGCAAAAAAAAAAAAAAAAGATCCCATGATGCCATGATCCCATCTAAGCCATCTTTTAGCTACAAGCTACGTGGTAGACACCAAAGCCAGCTTCTATCACTGCCTTGCAAGTGAGGCCCTCCGACCTCGTGTCACCATTGTTTTCCTAGCACAAGAGGAGCTCTGAGCACAAGGAGGCAAGAACAGAGGACAAAGGCAAACTGATTTTTTTTTTTTGGTCAGTCGCAATTCTTGAACTCTGGGCCTAGACACTGTCACTCAGCTCTTCAGCTAAAGGCTAGCGCTCTACCATCTGAGCCACAATGCCACTTCTGGGTTTTTCTGCTTATGTGGAGCTAAGGAATCAACCCAGGGCCTCATGCATGCAAGGCAAGCACTCTACTGCTGAGCTACCTTCCCAGCCCCAGCCTGATATTTAAGAGCACAAAATACTGCAGAGTCTTTTAATGGGGACTTAAGTTTTGTGGGAAATGGATGAGGGGAGATATTGGGATCTGGAGGAGAAAATGAATTTGTGATTTGCATTGGGAACTTTTACATTAAAAAAAAAAAAAACACCAAAACAGCTGCAAAACTAAAGATGACTGGAAAAGCTGTAACTATTACCAAGGCAGGCAAGAGAGCTATCAGGCCGTGTCTGAAGGCAGATGCAGGGCATAAGGACACAGCCAGAATGACCTGTGAGAACCTGTAGAAGGGTTCCATCGCATCTTCGTTATTTCCAACACAACCAATTCTCCCAGCACCACAACAGTTTGCAGCTCTTTCCCATAGGGCACAGATGAAGGAATTGGCTGAGATTAGCAACCATGTCATGGGAAGGGGAAAAAAAAGTGTACCTTTAAGCACAAGAATCATACCAGCACATCAATATGCTCGCACCAGAGGCTCAGAGAAACAGAGATTGCATGAGAGAATGGAAGACAGATCTGAAGGGCTCCCAGAAACTACAGATCCTGAACTGCTCATGAAAGCAATGTTGGATGGCACCACTCCCTTGCCCTAGTTAATTCTTTCTCCCCCCTATCTTACTCCCCCCTTTCCCTTCCCTCACTCTGGGAAGATCCAAGGATTCCTGTACCTCTCAGCAAGGTCCTAGATGAGTGGGGAACATATATATAAACATATCTAACATATATTTGCATAATATCTTATATATTATATAATTATTACAAATTTATTATATTATAAATGTTATTGATAGATTAAATATATTATATAAGTGCATGTGATATATTATATTATATATATTATATTATTATATATATATATTAGATCTTTTAGCAAAAAGTATGAGTAAGGTCTCATGGAGGCACAAAGGACATAGTGACATCGACCCTCAGAGTACACTGGAGGTGTCCCAAGAAAAGCAAAGTGGCATCACCCAGTCCTACCACCTAAACAGGCAAGCCACAATCTTTTCCTTCTTAGTTTATCTGGGAACCCCATTCTTAAAACTGATAGCACCAGCAAGGCACCAGACTCACACCTGTTAATCCTAGCGACTCAAGAGGCTGAGATTTGAGGATGGAGGTTGGAAGCAAAGTCTATGAAACTCTGGTCTCCAATACACTATGAAAAAAGCTGAAAGTGGAACCTGGCTGAAGCCATCCAATGCTAGCCTTGAGGGGGAAAAAAAATCTCAGAGACAGCAGCGCCCAGGCCCTGAGTTCAGCTCTAGGACCAACAAAAAATCATTTTTAATTAAAAAAAGATAACAGATCAGGCCTTTTATTCATAAAGATCTATAGTTTTTGAAGCCCTTTCAGGGCTTGGCAAAATAAAAATAAAAAAAATAGTCTTTACAAAGGTATTAAAGTTGGCAATTTTTAGAACCCAGACTCAATTCCAGATTGCCTGATTCCTCCTTATTTGACACCACACATACACCTCTTCTAATATAGTCATCAGTAAAACTTTTAAGAGTTATTACATGATTCCTAGAATGTCATCATATGGATGCTATACTCAGGTGTGACATTCTATAAATAGGTTTTTTTGTTCAGTTGCTTGGTTGATTTGTTTGTGGTTTGCTTGTTTGTTGGGACAGGGTTTGCTATGTTGCCCATATTGGCCTCAAACTCACAGTCCTCCTGTGTCAGCCTCCAAAGTGTTCAGTTTATAGGCATGGCTGAAAATTTGTTTTCCAAAGGAATTCGCCAAATATCTAGAAGTACAATCCTATAAAGGAATGCTGGGAGAAGCAAAGGCTGAGGTCAAAGATAACCACATGTATAGGAATTTCAGATTTTTATTTACAACTTGGTTCTGAGCTCCAAGCACCAGGTGACATTTACCTCTCCAATTCCTTTTCTCTCAGAGTTTTCCCTTCAACCCCCATGACCCCAGGACCAGCTTTGATTGACATTATGTCAGCCTTCTGGGACATTTTAGCACACACCAATTATTAGTCCCTTGGCCATAATACTGGTACAATATGGAGAGACTCTTGGCTTCCTAGCTAGTCACAGATAGAAAGTGCATTAGAAACATTCTTCTTTCTTGGGTTTTTGTCCATTGTTCTCCGGATTCTAACTCACTTCAAACCCATTGGCAGGGTATGTACGGGTCCACACTGATTACCTCAATGTTGTTGTCTTACTGCCCAAGGATAATAATTTTGTTGCATATAAATTTTCTGATAGGCTCCTCCTTGGGCTTTATAACTCAAATCAAATGGCTATTTTTTTTTATTTTTGTTCTTTTGTTTTTGTTTTTGTGTTTTTGTTGTTGGTCATGGGGCTTGAACTTTGGGCCTGGCCACTGCCCCTGAGCTCTTCAGCTCAAGGCAAGCACTCTACTACTTATTTGAGCCACAGCACCACTTCCTCAAATGATGATTCTTTAATGAACCCTTTCAAAATCGGTGGTAAGACAAGCTTTCTCCTTCCTACGACCCTCGGGCATCTTTTACTCTTCTTAAAGGGCCTCCCACATTTTTCTTTGCATTATAATTAAATGCCAACAGATTGCAAACCCCTCCAAGTCCTGATCTCCACCCCTGTGTTCAGCACAAAGCCTTTCTCCTGTGGTTTTGGTCTGAGAAACACATTGTAACATTTGGGGTAGATTAGGCTATGCCAAAAATTAAAAGAAAAAAAAACAATATTATGGTGATTTTATTCAACAAAGGTTTATCCAAGTCTGCCTGTTGTTCTGAATATTGTTTTCCGTTCTTAGGGGAAGTGAGATCTGGCATCCCAATCTCTTGAGAACCCTAATCTCTCAGGACCAAGGCAGATGGAGCCTGGATCTCAAGAAGAGCTGCTGTGAAGTCTGTGACAAGGGTCTTCCACTCAGAAATACCCATGTTGTTTCTTCTCACGTTTCATTGGCCAAGTCAAGTCAATTAGCCATGACAACTTTCATGAGAGGACAAAGAAGTATGAGTGTACAGTGGGCTTACAAGAAGGAGAACCAGGAGAAGGGTAAACATATTAGGGACAATCCCATGGTAGATTTCACCCTAGACTTGAATCAACTTTGTCCCCTCTGCCCAGTATCCTCTGCCTACCTCATTCCTTCATCTGCATAACTTCTGTTCAACTGGTCTCACTTAGAGTTCCTTTAAAGACTTTGCCCTAACCCACAAAGGCTATCACCACCAAATTTGAATAAAGGTCCCTACAATCTGTTTCCAACTCATCCTCTGTCTGTAGGGATCCTGATCATGAACACTGACTTTTTCCTTCATTCTTGCCCTACAAGGACAGGATTAGAAAACTAACCCACTGGGCTAGGAATGTGGCTCAGTGGTAGAGTGCTTGCCTAGCATGCATGAAGCCCTGGGTTCAATTCCTCAGTACCACATAAAGAGAAAAAGCCAAAGTGGCACTGTGGCTGAAGTGGTAGAGTGCTAGTCTTGAGCAAAAGAAGCTCAGGGACAGTGCCCAGGCCCTGAATTCAAGCCCCAGGACTGGCAAAAAAGAAAAAAGAAAGAAAGGAAGGAAGGAAGGAAAAGAAAAGAAAACTAACCTACTGCTAAATCCATCCCAACACTAAGTTGCTGCAAACAATGTTACAGAAAAACATAATTATGTCTATTCATTTACATATTGGAGGTGACAACTCTTAAGCTATGACAGAGTTCAGTAGTTGTCACCGAGGCTCTTTCAACCCCAAAGGGTTAAATATTTACCATATGCCAGGCACCTGCAGTTCATGCTTATAATCCTAGCTACACAGGAGGCTGAGATCTGAGTATAGCAGTTCAAAGCCAGCTCAGGCAGGAAAGTCTATGAGATTCTTATCTCCAATTAATGACTAGAACACCAGAAGTAGAGCTGTGGTTCAAAATGGTAAAGCACCAGCCTTGAGCCAAAAAGCTCAGGGACAGTGCACAGGCCCTGAGTTCAAGCCCCACAACCAAAAAAAAATTGATATAGATAGTCAAGAGCTCATGCCTGTAATTCTTGCTACTCAGGAGGACTAAGATCTGAGGATCACAGTTCAAAGCCAGCCCAAGCAGACAAATCTGTGAGACGCTTATCTCCAATTAATCATCAAAGAGTTGGAAGTGGAAGTGTGGCTCAAGTGATAGAGCACCAGCCTTGAGTGACACAAACGAGCAAGAATGTGAGGCCCAGAGTTCAAGTCCCAGTCACAGCACAAAAGAAAGAAAAATGGAACAAACAACATCAGTTTAACAATACAAACTCTTTCAGATTCTCTGTTCCAGCAACCTATCTTGTTATTTTATTTAAAAAAAAAAAAAAAAAAGTAGGCAGGCGCTGGTGGCTCATGCCTGTAATCCTAGCTACTCAGGAGGCTGAGATATGAGGATTGTGATACAAAGCCAGCCTGGGCAGAAAAGTCCGTGAGACTCTTATTTCCAATAAACCATTAGAAAACTGGAAGTGGCACTGTGGTTCAAGTGGTAGACCGCTAGCCTTGAGCTGAAGAGCTGAGGGACAGTGTCCAGGCCCAGAGTTCAAGCCCCACGACTGACCAAAAAAAAAAAAAAAAAGTAAATACTAGAAACCAACATTGTTCACAGGAACTAGAATTTTCCATAGCCTACTTAGAACAAATTAAGTAACTGTGACATTTACGAAATGTTTAAAAATTACAAAATGACTAAACCCACATCCATTTGTTCTGTGGAATATTTCATTCTCTTTGATTAACAAATCTGACTTAAATGAAGCGCAGACCCTCGTGCATAGTAGTCACAGCCTTTGCAACTGCTGCAGCCCTCCCAGAGCCAGGGATATAAGAGGTACCATCCACACTTGTTTTGAACATCCGGAAGTAAACACACAAAATCTGGGTCGTGGTGATTTGGCCACGTAGGAAAATGATACATCTTAAGATACAAACAAACCTGGGAATCACAGTATCCCAGCGTGTTTATAACCCCAGTTCCAGCTAGCACAGATCCACAACTTATTTGCAAACAGATTAATTAATGTTTCAGCAGCTGCTTGCAGCCAGTCTGTGATCTCATTGAGCACAGATGACACTCTTTGCCTCCTGCCTCCCACGGGGGCGGCTTCGGCAGTGCTCAGATTAGGCTTGTGCTGTACCAGCCCACATGATCAAGGAAGTTGAGTCTTAATGTGGCCAAGATGGTTTTGCAAGATCCCTAGACCCCCAAGTGTCTGCTGACTCCCCCATGTCATTTTCCATTTAATTATAGCCCCCCAAATACCAGTTTGCAAACACACATCTATAAGATGAAAACATGACTTTTTTTTTTTTCAATACATTGTTCTTTCCTTGTACTTCTCAGTCTCTCGGGGTTGAGATTCAGCAATGTGTACCACTGGGTGTAATAAAAGCAAATGCCTGAATCGTTTTCAGTAACCTGACAGAATAAATAAATGGGAGGATAAATGGCAGAACACCTACAAGAAGCGAGGTAGAATGTTCCCACAAAGCCACGCAGTCTTCCGATTGTATTTCTTCTTCTTGAAGGGAAAAAAAAAAAAAAAGAAAAAAGAAAGAAACAGAAGACAAGACAAAAATCCCCAAAGCCTCGCTAGCTAAATTTCCTCACTCTCCTTTGAACAGACTACACAGATTTTGTTGACTAATTGAGATCAATCCCAGTTGTAAATCGCCGAGCTATCCTACAGCTTTAATTAAGCTACCAGAGGGAGCTGTTTATCAATTAACACTTGTTACAAATTATTAGTAATTATATGGACTTTGTGTATATATACTATAGCCTGCAAGACCAAAACTGCATTTCCCAGTTGTTAGGGAAGCCAATTGGAATCGTTAATGGGCTATTTGGATAAAGGCTCCAGTCATCACCGTAATTATAGAATTTCTACTTTGGCAGAAAGATTTGAGGTGAGTGCCAGCACTAGGAACTGTAGGCGAACACCCATCATAAACATTAAGTGGCTCTTTTGCCTGATTGTGTGCACTGGTAGACTCCTATTATAGCATCAGGGCTGTATTTACTTTTGGAGTCACAAACTTAATAAGAATGGGAATACTAGGTAAAAGTTGATAATGTATTCATGCATTAAAGCTACCTCTTGCGGTCTGCACTTCGTTCTGTGATAATTTTAATTGGCTTAATTGAGATGCACAAACCTGATTAATGTTTAATTCCTTTATATTAAAAAAAAGAGTCAAGTAGTTCGACATTTCTTCAATTATGTTAGATCTTTCTAGACTTCAAAGGAATGTTACATTAGACAGCCAGATACGGGGCAAACTGATTAAAGAATAAAGACTGCTCATTATAATCTAAGAGTACAAAATTGGTTTGTGTAGCCTTTGAAAGTCAAAATTATGAGCTAAAACTTGAGCTACAGTAATTAACCCAATTTATAGTCATTTTTGCTTATCCATTTGCTTATGATTAGTAATTTAAAATGATCCACAGGATTGATTTACAGATCTAAAGCCCATTCTGGGCCCAAAATGTTTTGTCCATAATTTTTTTTAAAACATTGAAGGAATGAAGTGTTAAGTAACAATAGTAAATATCATGAGTATTAAAGATATTTGACAACCAATTTCATTATGCTAATACTAAAATATTTGGACAATGTAATCTACTTTCAGAAATTTAAGTTGCATTGATAGTAGCACTCTGGAAAAAATGAAAATAATATAAATATGTGATAACTTTCAATTATGCTTAATAAGAAAGATTTTTTTTCTTTTTGTCAGTCGTGGGGCTTGAACTCTGGGCTTGGGCACTATCCGAGTCAGTTCTTCAGCTCAAGGAGTGTTCTACCACTTGAGCCACGGTGCCACTTCCGGTTTTCTACTGGTTTATTGGAGATAAGAGTCTTACGGACTTTCCTGCCTAGGCTGGCTTTGAAGCATGACCCTCAGATCTCAGCCTCCTGAGTAGCTAGGATTACAGGCATGAGCCACCGGCACCCAGCTAAGAAAGATTTCTTAATGCAGACAAATAATAATATAATTACTATAATATAATATACAAGGATCATATGCCAGTGGTTCATGCATGTAATCATAGTTCATCAGGTGATTAAGATCTGAGGATCACAGTTCAAAGCCAGCCTAGATAGAAAAGTTCATGAGATTCTTATCTCCAATAAAACAGCAAAAAGCTGGAAGTGGAGCTATGCTTCAAGAAGTAGAGTACTAACCTTGAGTAAAAAGCTAAGGGAGAGCACCTTGGCCCTAAGTTTAAGTCCCAGTCCTAGCACAAAAAAATTAAAAATGTAAATATGTATGTGTACATACATATCTAAAGGTATATGTCCACATATATACATACATATAGGTGTATGTGTGTGTGTATATGCAAGGACATTTGTTCTGTTTGAGATTTACATGGGAGTCACCCAGAATGGCCTCCAAGAGAATTGAGGGAGCAGCCAATCAAGTTTCCTGGGAGCTTTACCCGAATGACAAACGACAGTATGTTACATATTATATGAGCAGGCATGTGTAAATCAGCATTTCTCAGAGCTGTTTTTCTTTTTCTTTTTTTTTCTTGGGTCCTGTCGTGGGGCCTGAACTCTGGGCCTGGGCGCTGTCCCTCAACTCTTCAGCTCAAGGCTAGCACTCTACCATTTGAGCCACAGCACCACTTCCGGCTTTTTTCTTTTTGCTTATCTGGTGCTGAGGAATCAAACCCAGGGCCTCATGCATGCAAGACAAGCGCTCTACCACTGAGCCACCTTCCCAGCCCTCAGAGCTGCTTTTCATGGAACCGAATTCCAGATGTTCCATCAAATGGGAATTCCACAGACAAATGTTGGGAAACATTGCACTAGATCCTCTTATTTTGAAGAGTCATAATACCTACTGGCATATTAAATGTTATCCACATTTTACTAAAGAATGATTGTTCCTTGAATATCAATTTCTATTACCCACCATTTTTAGACACCAGTAGTATTGCAATATGAATCCAAAGGCAACACATGCACCTGTTCTCCCTGAACTTCATTACTTCTGAACAATGGACTCTTCCTACCTCACCTTCCACGGTGAGGAAACAAGATCATATGCCCTATCGGGACAGGCTCTTACTTCCCTAACTTTCTTCAAACAAGGATTGCAGAGCACTAAGTCCTTCATTTGCCTATTGATTCTGGCCCTCTCACATTACTCTCTGCTTGGTTTTCTACCTAGCCCACATGTTAAAGTTTTCCATTTTAAGAGAGAAGAGGAGAACTCTGTCCCAGACTGAGAAGTAAAAGACAAGCAATTTTACACTCGATGGAAAACAGGTGTTCTAAGGTGGCACATGGTGGTACATGCCTGTAATCCCACCTCATTGGGAGGTAGAGACAAGGGACCAGTTTAGGAAAAAATTAGCACGAGACTCTATATGAAAACCAAACTAAAAGCAAAAGGATTAGCTTAAAGCTCAGGAGGTTGAGTACTTAATTCAGTTCTCAGTACTGCTAAAAAGAAGAAGAAAAAAGGAGGAGGAGGAAAGAAGAAAGAAAGAAAGAGGGAGAGAGAAAGAGAGAGAGAAAGAAAGAAAGAGGAAGTGGCGCTGTAGCTCAAGTGGTAGAGCACTCGACTTGAGCTGAAGAGCTGAGGGACAACGCCCAGGCCCAGAGTTCAAGCCCCACGACCGACAAAGAAAAAAAAAAAAAGAACTAGAAAGAAAGAAAGAAAAAGAGAGAAAGAGGGAGGAGGGAGGAGCAGGGAAAGAAGGAAGGAAGGAAGGGAGGGAGGGAGGGAGGGAAAAGGAAATCAGTGTATATATCTTAATGAGAAACAAGGCATTTGTAATGCCTCAAAGTTCTTCTCTACAAAAGGAGAGGAAGAGAGCAGGGAGCAGGGGAATGGGGAATGTTTAGAGATTGGGATCCCCAAAAGTTTAGCAACAAAGTCACAAAGCTAACAATCTCAGGTAGTTATGATGGCATGTGCTAAGAACCAATTCTGGTAGAAAGCACATTTTCTAGAATGGAAATTTCTTCATTCCCCTCCCCTTTCCACTTGTGTCTGTTGAGGCTGAGTCTGTTTGTTAAAAATGCTCATTGGGGATAGTTTTAAGTCATTAATCCTTGGTATATACTTTCTAAATTTAAGGTTTATTGCATGTTTTCATGCATATATAATCTTTCTCTATGAATGGTTACTAGGCAAAGAGCAGAACATTGCTTATGAAGAAAAGCAGGTATCCACGGAATCGTAAGCAGAAAATCATGGTGGGAGCTCTTGGCTTTCTGCAGTGACCTCAAGGAAAATTCGGCAGAAATTAGAATAGGATTGCTACATCCAGAGATTTAAGAGTGAATCAGAACCAAATTGAATGTATTCAGGCAGCAGGGCTGAGGGTAAAGGAGCTATAAAGCACATGGATTGTGTAAGAAGTTCCTTAAACCGTTTCTTATTCTGGTTTGTTACTGACCATCACTGTAGACCTGGGAGAAGTCTTGTAAACATTTTGAGTCTCAGTTTCCCTGGCTGTGAAGTAGAGAACTTGGTGTAGAAGGCCAAGAAGAAAGACAGGAAGGCCAAGAGCAATCTAATGCTGAAGCACAAACTAGAATGAATAGATTTGGGGGGTTAAAATGGTGAATTCAGATATCAAATATGGGGGCTGAACACATGAATCATCCAAGAGCCCAAGAATTCATCTTATGACCTTCCTACCAATGCAATATGAAGAAGGGAAACCAAAAATATCCTTTTGGCGTGCCAAGCCATTCCTATCAATCTGATATACCCAACATCCAACAATAATGTTGATCGCATACACAGTAGTTACCAAGACCTGAACCAGGTGCTAGGACCAGAATGTTGGTTAATAAGATAGCCGTATCACTGGTCAGTGGAATAAGAGCTAAGAGGGGGAGATTAGAACTAAAGGGTCACAAATGGGGCTGGCAATGGGGTTTAGTGGTAGAGTGCTTGCCTAGCATACATGAAGCCCTGGGTTCCATTCCTCAGTACCACATACATAGAAAAAGCTGGAGTGCTGTGGCTCAAGTGCTAGAATGCTGGCCTTGAGCAAAAGAAGCTCAGGGACAGCACCCAGGCTCTGAGTTCAAGCCCCAGGACTGGCAAAAAAAAAAAAAATCACAAGAAAGACATTCAAGCTATCTGATTGTGGAGATCAGAGAAGATTGGTTATAAGAGGTAGCTCAAGGGATGGAAGGGGAAACAAAGGAGGAGGCAGCAATGCTTGATAAGAAATGTGCTCATTACCTTGCTCATGTAACTGTAACCCTCTGTGTGGAATTTTCACTATACATATACATATATATATATATATATACATACATACATACATACATATATTTAAAAAGAGGTGACTCAGGGTGACAAACATAAGAGGGAAAATGAATTGCTCAGTTAAATACAAGCTGGCAGGGAGGGAGAAGGGATGGTTTGTGGATAGAGAGAACAACAGATGGGAAGGCTCAGCCATGGGAGAGACGGGAATTAAAGTGTCCACGTGCACTAGTGCAGCGCAGAGAAAGAAAGACATGAAGAATAGTGAATCTTCAACCTGCTTAAAGTTTGGCCACTTCCTGAAAGCAAGGGGAAGGCTGGGAAAGCTTTAGTAAGTGAGTAACA
This sequence comes from Dipodomys spectabilis, assembly GCF_019054845.1. Taxonomy (NCBI): domain Eukaryota; kingdom Metazoa; phylum Chordata; class Mammalia; order Rodentia; family Heteromyidae; genus Dipodomys; species Dipodomys spectabilis. Next base: position 17,937,435 of record NW_024870679.1, read on the forward strand.
GCCATTCATTTTTGTAAACAAAAGATTTTACTGAGCATGTACTAAGTGCCGGATGCCTGGGGAAATAACAACTAAACACAATTAGATATTTGCATCGGGACAATTAGTCTACCTACTAAGTAGAGAGCAGTATAGACAGGCAAGAATGAAGAGAGGGAGACCAAGCCAGGTGCTGGTGGCTCATGCCTGTAATCCTAGCTACTCAGGAAGATGAGATCTGAGGATCACAGTTCAAAGCTAGACCCAGTTTAAAAAAAAAAATCTATGACACTCTTATCTCCAATTAACCAGCAAAAAGCCTGAAATGAAGGTGTGGCTCAAGTGTTAGAGTGCTAACCTTGAGCAAAAAGTCAAGGGAGAGCACACTGGCTCTGAGTTCAAGCCTCAATGCCAGCAGAGAGAAGAGAAAGAGATATAGACAGACAGACAGAGACACACAAAGAGAAATAGAGAGAGTCAGAGAGAGAGAAAGAGAGAGAGAAACAGAGACATAGCTAAAATCCAGGTAAGAGCTGGGCACCAGTGGCTCACGCCTGTAATCCTAGCTCCTCAGGAGGCTGAGATCTGAGGATTATGGTTCAAAGCCAGCCCAAGCAGAAAAGTCCATAGGACCCTTATCTCCAATAAACTACTCAGAAAAAGAAGTGGTGCTGTGGCTCAAGTAGTAGAGCACTAGCCTTGAGCACAAAGAGGCTCAGGGACAATGGCCAGGTCCTAAGTTCAAGCAAAACTAAAAATTCAGCAAAAATAAAAATCCAGGTGAAAGCCAACAGTAGCTGGGGCAGGATGGTGAATTCGGAGGTGACAAGCTTTCCAGGCTGCGAAAGGCATCGGGTCCCCCAGCCAAGAGTTACTCTGGCTTGTGGACAACAGGGAAGAAGGCTTGGCAGAGAGCAGCAGCATTTAGTATGCTGTTCACTTCATCTCTGCGGAGAGCGGGCTCTTCAAAGCCGCCAAGCGAAGCATTCAATTATTGCTTTGACATCAAGCGTTTCATCAAGTACTTTATTAGACTTGTCCACATTCACCGACGCAAACCATGATTAAAAGTACAGGAAATCTGAGAGAATCACTCCGCCAGCCTCCTCCACCTCCGTCCACACACAAAAAGTGAACAGAACTCAGAACGTGGCTGCCATACACAACCTTTTTCTAAGTCACCAGGAATGAGGTCGGCAGCTGCTGGTCTCAACTTCAGAATGAGGTAACCTGCTCCCAGGCGGTGATCTAGCGGCCCTCCTCCTCCTCCTCCTCCTCCTCCTCCTCCTCCTCCTCCTCCTCCTCCTCCTCCTCCTCCTCCTCCTCCTCCTCCTCCTCCTCCTCCTCCTCCTCCTCCTCCTCCTCCTCCTCCTCCTCCTCCTCCTCCTCCTCCTCCTCCTCCTCCTCCTCCTCCTCCTCCTCCTCCTCCTCCTCCTCCTCCTCCTCCTCCTCCTCCTCCTCCTCCTCCTCCTCCTCCTCCTCCTCCTCCTCCTCCTCCTCCTCCTCCTCCTCCTCCTCCTCCTCCTCCTCCTCCCCCCCCCCCCCCCCCCCTCCTCCTCCTCCTCCTCCTCCTCCTCCTCCTCCTCCTCCTCCTCCTCCTCCTCCGTCATAGGTCTTGAACTCGGGGACTGGGCCCTGTCCCTGAGCTCTTTTGCTCAAGGCTAGCACTCTACCACTCAGGGCCACAGCACCACTTCTGGTTTTCTGGTGGTTAATTGGAGATAACTCTCTCAGACTTTCCTGCCAGGGCTGGCTTCAAACTGCGATCCTCAGAGCTCATCCTCCCGAGTAGCTAGTATTTCGGGCACGAGCCACCAGTGCCCAACTTTCTGTCAGCTTCTTGAAGGGGCTACCTGAGTGGAAGCCAGAACAGAAAGCTTATTGTGCAGACTTACAAACAAAAACACCTTGTTCCAACCATTCACCAAACGCCAGCCTTACACACTTCTATTATTGGAGAGTCTCATGGACATTCCTGCCCCGGCTGGCTTTGAAGCAGGATACTCAGATCTCAGCTATTCCAAGGCTGGCCCTGCCTCCCAACGTGGTCTCTAGAAGTTTCCATCTATGAGACCTTGGGCAAGTTAATTTTGTGAGCCTCAGTTTCTCAACTACAAAATAAGAATAATATCACAATTGACTAGATTATTATAAGACATGAGTACTTGATACATACCAATCAATCAAACTATTGATTATGGTTTATTCAAGTCTCACTTCTCCTGTCTGACTGGAAAACCCTACCTCTATCTTTCCCTTTTCCTCTCCCCAGAGTTTGCTTCACTGACTTTAGAACTAGAATTTTCGAGCTTGGCCTCCTTTGAACCACCACAATACCAGCTGAGGCCTGGACTCTGGATTCCTCCACAGGAGCCAGAGCTCAAGATGAGTCTGCACACAGCAGCCGACCTCCTAATCTTGGTTTGAAGCCAGCTGCGGTAGGAAACTCCGTGAGACTCTTATCCCCAGTTAACTACCAAATATCCAGAAAGGGAGCTGTGGCTCAAAAGGACAGAGCACCAGCCTTGAGCACCAAAGCTCAGGGACAGCAGCCAGCCCTGAATTCAAGCCCTATGACCAGCACGTGCACGCACACTCATGCGTGTGTGCACACACACACACACACACACACATTATGGATTTTGTCTACCTCATATCTCTCCTCTGGAGAGCTGAAAACATGTGAAAGGAGGAATCTTCAGTGGAGATCTCCACCTCCCATTTGCCTTCCACTGCAGACAGTTCTGTTTCTCCCTAACACATCCATGGAGCACATAGCCTTAGCTGTTGCTCTGACTTGACTTCTGTGAGGCTTTAGAGACTGGAAGCTTCAACTCTCCCTCCTTGCTTGAAATACATGGTTCCCAAGCTCCCATAACCAATCTCCACATGCTTGGCCTCCTTGCCCTCCAGTGCTTCTTCCAGACACCATGGCTTCTTCTTTCCCCAGTTCGAATACTTCCAGTCCTCCATATTCTTTCTTGAGGACTTTTCTCCTGTACAAATATATTATTTCAACTCTCTACAATCTGGTATTTAAATCCATGCTCCAGTTATTAACCTAGGAGTGACAGAAGGTTAACTCTTTCATTATAACCAGATACAAGGAGAACTAGATGGCTGTCACTGTAAGTAGCTTTTCTTGGCAAGAAGTCAAAGGAGTCCCAATCTGATGCTTTACATTTCCTCTAAAAATGAACAGTGATGAATCTGCTGATCATGTAGTAGAAGATGGAAGGATTTGAAAGTATCAGGAAAGAGGAAACATTCTGAAATAACCATCAAGTATTGAAAACAACACTAAGGGAAATATAAAAATATTACTAACTGGGCACTGGTTGCTCATGCCTGTAATCCTAGCTACTCAGGAGGCTGAGATCTGAGGATCGCGGTTCAAAGCCAGCCCGGGCAGGAAAGTCCATGAGATTCTTATCTCTAATAAACTACCCGAAAACCAGAAGTGGCACTGTGGCTCAAGTGGTAAAGCGCTAGCCTTGAGCTGAAGAGCTCAGGGACAGCACCCAGGCCCAGAGTTCAAGTCCCACAACTGACAAAAATACATACATATTACCAAAAAATATTGAGGTCTTGAAGTACAGAATAATGATTTTTGTCTGCATATGTACCCATCCTGGGGTTTGAACTCAGGGCCTGGATGCTATCCCTGAGCTTTATTGCTCAAAGCTAGTGTTCTACCTCTTGAACCACAGCTCTACTTCCAGCTTTGTGGTGGTTAATTGGAGATAAGAGTCTCACCTACTTTCTTTCCCAAGCTGGCTTCATATCACAGTCCTCAGATCTCAGACTCCTGCATAGCTAGGATTACAGGCATGAGCCACTAATTCCCAGCTAGAAGGATGATTTTTTAAGGTGTTATTTTCAACATATTTTCTCTACAGACTAAATAAAAACATAGAAAGGCTGCAAATTGCCAGCGTAGGGTTTTCCAGATGAACCCATACAATGACAATAAAAGAGTAAAGGAATGAAGGATAATAGCAAGAAAGCAGCCCAAGTGTTGGCTAAAGGAGGTCTGTCTAAGCCTGGACGAGAGAACAATTTAAATAGGAATGATCTGAGAGGGAAAGTCTCAGTGAGTTTGAAGAAACATCTGTAGCTTCCATAAAGAATAAACAGACGGGGCAGAGTATGGGATTTGGTCAGAGAATACAGGCACAGATATCATAATGTCAGAACTTACATGGTCTAGATAATGACAAAGCCTATAATATGGCTACAGTGGGGAACTCAACAGGGGTGAGAGGTTACACCAGGAGACGGTCCCGACCAAAAGTCACTTCTGTGAACTCATCATCTCCTGACCCGGAAGTAATACACCCTTCTTCTCTGATCTTCCCAAGCGCACTTCCGCTATGGCCCTGCATCACTGCAGTCCAGGTACCTTGGTCTTTGTACATCCCTAGCTGATGGTGAGCTCATCAAGGAGAGGGGTTCATCTTGGTCTCCCCCATCTACCTCCACACACACAGCCCAGTGAGCACACCCTCCATAGGGAATGAACTCCCCAGGCTACTCCATGTCATACACCTCTTTCTTTTATCCCTGGAATATTACACTGTTGTTACTGACACATAAATTAAGAGCAGTATCTATTTTATCTTGGCTATACATAATTGTCTTTGAAAAATAACTCTTTTCTTTTTATAATTGCCTTTTTCCTAAAGAAATTATTTTCTAAAGTTTTCTATATGGAACCACAATCATTGCCCCCCCCGCACCCCCCCAGATAATATTTATCACTTTCCCTCACATCTGAACCACACCAAGGATTTGACTATTCTATAAATTAAATCATCAGATTCTTCCCTGATACAGAATCATAATTTCATCCCAGGAATGATTCGTTAGCCACTGTCCGTGTGTCAGGTGGTCCTAGTAATGAGGCCCCAGTGATAGAAAAATGAACAGGCTGGGCACTGGTGGCTCATACCTGTAATCCTAGCTACTCAGGAGGCTGAGATCTGAGGGTGGCAGTTCAAAGCCAGCCCATTCAAGATAGTCCTGAGATTCTTTTTTCTTACTAACCTTCAGAAAACTGGAAGTGAAGCTGTTGCTCAAAGTGGTAGAATGTTAGACTTGAGCAAAAGAGCCTGGAGACAGCATCCAGACCCTGAGTTCAAACCCTTGACCAAAAAGAACAATTATTGAGACAATTCCTTCCTTCATTCCCCAGACCTGTAGACAGGTAAGGAAGGAAGACAATGAAAATCAGCCCCATCAGCCCACATGGCCACACCCACACATTCAGAGAGGCCAGAAGGTGCAACCCTCTCATGTTCCCAGAAATAAAGAAACACACCATATATGACACTTCGTAAGCCCATAGGAGGGGGTTCTCAGGTCTAGGAATACAAGGAAGGCTTGATCAAAGAGATAATTTTTGTTGTTGTTGTTGTTGTTGTTAGTCATGGGGCTGGAACTCAGGGCCTGTGTTGTCTGGTAGATCCCATCACAAGAACGGGGAAGCCACCACTTAAAAGGCCAAATTTGGAGTCTTTATTGGAGCACTAGCGGGAAGCAGGGGGACTCCCGTCACAAAACCCTACCACCTTGAAAACAAGTAATATATGGCTATGTAGTCCAAAAATCATACAAGGTGCATGCAATTAGTCTTAACAAAGGAGAAAACAAATCACATGTGAATACAATCAAAGTAAATAAAAAACCAGTGAGCACTCAAATCTAACAAAGAGGGCTGGGAAGGTGGCTCAGTGGTAGAGTGCTTGTTTTGCATGCATAAGGCCCTAGGTTCGATTCCTCAGCATCACATAAGCAGAAAAAGTCAGAAGTGGTGCTGTGGCTCAAGTGGTAGAGTGCTAGCCTTGAGCTGAAGAGCTGAGGGACAGCGTTCAGGCCTACAGTTCAGGCCCCACGACTGACAAATAATAATCTAACAAAGATGTTATAAGCCAAAACAAATCAAATGTGGACACAATCAAGGGAAATCAAGAACCAATCATCTAAGGAAAGAGAGACTTCTCTGGAACTTACCAACTCAAAACACATTTGTAAACTAAAGGATGTCCTCTATTATTAAGGCCTTTCACTAAGAGCCCGTATCCTTACTTCATCTGGGTGTTATCTCTGAGCTCTTTTGCTCAAGAATAGCACTCTACCACATTGAGCCACAGCTCCACTTCCAGTTTTTCTGGTGGTTAATTGGAGATGAGTCTCATAGACTTTCCTGCCTCGGCTGGCTTTGAACCATGAGTCTCAGATCTCAGCCTCCTAAGTTGATAGGATTACAAGCATGAGCCACCAGTGCTGAGACACAAACTATGAATAGAAAATGAAATAGAGTAAGAGTCCTGGTAGGAAGCGGGAACAATTCATATAAAGCCAGTATGAGGAGTTTACCCTGTCCTGGTCCTGCTAGCACTATAACAGAGGCTTCACCAACAGCTTGGGTGTTGGGTGGTACAGGAAATACCCCCTAAATATGGTCCATCATTGTTCATCAAACACATGATAAAATTACAGAAAGAAAATAAATGGTCAAATAATCCAAGCCATAGAGTATGGTGGCTCCTAACTGTAATCTTAGCTACTTGAGATGTGGAGATGTGGGAATCAGGGTTCAAGACCAACCCCAAGTATACAACTCAGCTCTCAGTACTCCATCTCAGCCCATGGCTGGGCACAGCAGTGTGTTGCCTGTCCACACACAAGGGAAGCACAAGGAGCAGGTTCACAGCCCAGCCTGGCCCAGACATAAAGCAAGATCCCACCACAAAAATAAGCAACATAAAAAGTGACTGGAGGCATGGGTGCCTAGCAAGGGAAACACTCTAAAGCACAGTTGTCAGAACCACTAAAGAAGGAGGAGGCTGAAGGGAGAAAGTGGTGGACAAGGGGAAAAAGGAGGAAGGAGGGAGGTGGGGAGAAGGAGGAGAATGAAAGTGAAGAGGAAGGGGAGGAGGAGAGGAGGAAGGAATCAGAGATTTAGTCATTCATAATAAGCTTATATATACAGTAACATATGGGTACGGGTACTATATGTCTGTGTGATTGTGTGTGTGTATGTAATTGTGTAATTAGAGAGCTGGTGATGTGGCTCATTGGTAGAAATTTTCCTGAAAAGCTCAATGTCCTGGGTCCAATCCCCAACACAACCCATACTTCATTTCAAACCTCGTCAATCAGTAAGAACTCTCCATCCCCCATTTAACCGATGAGAAAACTGGGAATGGTCGCATAATAGTCCCCAAGAATGCACAGTGAGTCATCGTGAGAAGAGCAGGACTATCTCCATTAAATTCCTCCTGCCACGTTCATTGAGAATGAGGATGCTATGACACTGGACTGGAATTTTCTTCATCAAGTACACACACATTAAGCAAGTTGAATCCATCAACTCCAGCAGCAGTGATGGCGGCCTTCTCGCATAGGCCTCAAAGAGGCCCAGCTTAAGTCTTCCATTGTCATTTTCAAGTTTTCTCTCTCATCTTTTTATGACCCCTTCCAAATTTTCTTTTAAGGTTGGCTGGAAGCAACCTGAGTCTCAGAATCTCCCATCTCTCTCATTCATCCTGAACACACTTGTTAGTGCAAATTAGAACTTGTTAAAGATTAATTCTTAAAGCATCCTCAAGCTACCCTCTTTCCAACAAAGGGAACATCAATTATAGACTCACATATAAACTTTGCCCCTCTCTGCCCTTTATAAACCTTAGATTTCTTCCCCTTGAGTATTTGTTCAAAGGAGAGATTTTATCGCCCCCAGGGGCTGGTAAACTGATTGCAATAGTGCCTATTTAGAGTACTTCAGTGGGAATTAAGCTGGTTCGATGCTGCCAGACCTAGAATATAGCTGTCAAACAGAATTACAAGTAAGACACTCTTGATAAGAAATAATGACCAAATGTCAATCTGGGTTTTTTTTTCTCTCTATCATTACTACGGAATTCTTCCACATATACAAAATGCAGTGTTTTTATATTTTAAAGCAATAGAACATTTCAGATATTTCTCTCAAAATTCTAAGTTCTTTTAGTGATGTCACACACACACACACACACACACACACACACACACATACACAGCTTTGTTGAATGGCAACTCCTTTGTACAACTACTTAAAGATAATAAGAATATTCAAATATATATAATTCTTATGAATTCTGAGCTAAAAAATTAATAGAGGCAATTTTTCCTTTTAATGAAGTGTTTGTCAAGCCATTTAAAACTAAGAGACCTTCTTAATACAAGTAAATTCAGGATTGTCTGAAAACCATATTAAGTTCTTATCACTCATTTGTTCAAGTAAACTTGGCTGAACTTTCTAGGAGTTTAGCATTGTGCTAGACATAAGGGGTCTACATTGAATGTTCTGGGCAATCAGGAATAAATGGAAAAGTTTAAGCATGATCAAATTTGATCCTTAGAAGGGTGCATGGGGAGTCAGGAATAGTAATAACTGCAACACTCAGGAGGCTGAGAAGGATCCCGAGTTCAATGCCAGGCTAGGCTACAGAGTAAGACCCCCTCTCAAATAATAATAATAGTAACTGGATACACATGTGGTCTCCTTTCCTCCTGTCATTCTTTCTATTCTTTTTCCTTATAGCAGGACTATAATCACAGTTATTTATAAATAGGTTCCTGACCGCAAGAATCCAGTTTACATCAGTTTTTTTGGGGGGGTCCAGTCGTGGGGCCTGAACTCTGGGCCTGGGCGCTGTCCCTCAGCTCCTCAGCTCAAGGTTAGTGTGCTACCCCTTGAGCCACAGTGCCACTTCCAGCTTTTTTCTTTTTGCTTACATGGTGCTGAGGAATCAAACCCAGGGCCTCAGGCAAGCAAGGCAAGCGCTCTACCACTGAGCCATCTTCCCAGCCCTACATCATTCTTTAATGTCTTCCCAGAAGCAGTTCAATGCAGTGCATAATATGAAGCCATTGGTTAATTATTTGCATAGTTAAGTGAATAACTCTTAGAAGCGGTTGAGATCCAGGAGGAGTTTATAGAGTGTTCATGGTGACCTAAAAGTAGTTAGTTACATTGTGACAAACTAAGACTTGACTATTGGTGGCATACATCCCAGCTCAGGAGGCTAAGGTAGGAGGGTCAGGAGTTCTAGGCCAGCCTGCTGCATTGTGAGACCCTGTGGTATAGAAGTTGGAAGGCCAGAGTTATACCAGCCAGCATTTGTAGATTGCATAATTAACAACAGAAAAATCTAGCCAAGTTTCAGCAGTCTATTAGAGCTAGTTCAAGGGTTAAATAAGATGAAACAAGATCAACTTACAAAAGTTAATATTATCTAGGTATCAAATGATAGAAACAATATTATCCAGATCCATAGAAAAAGCTACAATGTATCTAGAAGCAAAACAGTTTTTAATTGTCTTTCAAAACTGTATTTTTTTGATTTATTATTCCTTTTACCAGTATGCAATGACCCTTTTTTACTCTAATGATATTTTTCACCTTAAATCTATCTTTCCTGGTAGCAAACTCAGAATTTTGCACATTCTAGGTAAGCAGTCTACCACTTGAACCACATCTTCATCCCTTTTTTGCTTTTTTAGTTGTTGTTTTTCTTGTTCTTGTTGTCATTGATTTTGTCTCAGGTTTGTACCCAGGCTGGCCTAGACCACAGTCTTCCTATATATACTTCTCTTATAGCTTGGATGATAGACTTACACCACCACAGCCAGCTTTTAATGGTTAAGATGGAGGCGGGGGGATGGGGAGAGGGGAATCAAGCATCAATGGCTCAGGCCTATAATCCTAGCTACTCAGGAGGCTGAGATCTGAGGATCGAGGTTCAAAGCCAGTCCAGGCAGAAAATTCTGTGAGACTCTTTTTTTTTTGGAGTCTTTTTTTAAATTTTTTATTTATTTTTTATTGTGAAAATACTGTACAGAGGGGTTACAATTACATGGGCAAGATAATGAGTACATTTCTTATCAAGCATTGTAGCCTCCTCCTTTGTTTCCCCTTCCCATCCCTTCCCATCCTCCTCCACCTCCATCTGTGAGACTCTTATCTTCAATAAACCACTCAGAAAACTGGAAGTAGCACTGTGACTCAAGTGGTAAAGCACTCACTTTGAGCTGAAGAGCTGAGGGATAGCACTCAGGTCCAGATAACCGACAAAAAAAAAAGGGGGGGGGGAGGTTCACAAACTTTTTGCTTGCACTTTCTTCAAACTTTGATCCTCCTGATCTCTACCTCTTAAGCTAAGATCTTAGAAGTAGCTGGATGCTGGTGGCTCACATCTGTAATCCTACTCAGGAGGCTGAGATCTGAGGATAACAGTTCAAAGCCAGCCTGGAGCAACGAAGTCCATGAAACTCTTAGTTCTAAATAACCACCAGAAAACCAGAAGAAGTGGTGTGGCTCAAAGTGATAGAGTGCTATCCTTGAGCAAAAAAGCTCAGGATAGCGCCCAGGCCCTGAGTTCAAGCCCCACAACTGAAAAAAAGATTACAGGTATGAATCACCATGCCTGGACCAATTATTTAAAGAAAGTGCTTTTATAAAGGTCTCTTTGATACTCCAGTTTAGTGTATCCTGTCTCCTGCTAAGACACAGATACAAAAAATTCTATTACCATTCTCTTTATCTCCTAACATTTGTTCTACACTCCTCTTAATCCTTCTTAATGGTGTCCAAGAGTTCCAGGTCTTAATCTTAAACTTCACTCACTTGTCCTTTCTTCTGTTTATTATGTTCTTGTTTTGACAATTATAATTTTATATCCAGTATTTACACCATGCTCCTCTTCCTGCTACTGCCTCATGGCTCTGATATACTACCATCTATTTGAGGTTAGTTATTCTTATTTCTGTTGACTTCATTCTTCTGCTTTGTCTAATATACACTGTTCATTTTGTTTTCCTCTTACAATATAATCTTTCTGTTCCATTATTTTCTTCTGGGAGCTCATGTTCCCCTAGGTTGGTGGAACCAACACTCTGGAGAACACTGGTCAGTATTATGTATCTGAAAGAAAAGAACAATAAAGGGGCTGGGAAGGTGGCTCAGGGTAGAGCGCTTGCCTTGCATGCATGAGGCCCTGGGTTCGATTCCTTAGCACCACATAAGCAAAAAGAAAAAAAGCCAAAACCCAGAAATGAACCTACAGACCTATAGCCATCTAATCTTCGATAAGGGAGCTAAAACAATAGAATGGAAGAAAGACAGCCTCTTCAGGAAATGGTGCTGGCAAAATTGGTTAACTACATGTAGAAAACTAAAGCTAGATCCTTATATATCACCCTGCACCAGAATCAACTCAAATGGATCAAAGACCTTGAACTCAAAGCAGACACTCTGAAAACATTACAGGATGGAATAGGAGAAACCCTAGGTCTTCTTGGCTCAGGCCGAAATTTTCTGAATAGAGACCCGGAAACACAACAAATCAAAGAAAGGTTGGACAAATGGGATTGCATAAGGTTGCAGAGCTTCTGCAGGGCAAATGACATAGCTAGCAAGATCAATAGAAAGCCCACGGATTGGGAGAGGATCTTTACTAGCCATACAACAGACAAGGGTCTCATATCTAAAATATATTTGGAACTCAAAAAATTAAACCCCCCAACAACAAATCCTCAAAGAAACAACTGCCCAATAAATAACTGGGCGAAAGACTTAAAGAGAAACTTCTCTGAAGAAGAAAGAAGGATGGCCAATAGACACATAAAGAAATGTTCAACATCCCTAGCCATAAAAGAAATGCAAATCAAAACAACATTGAGATATCACCTCACTCCAGTTAGAACAGCACAAATCAAGAACTCTAACAACAACAGATGCTGGAGGGGATGTGGACAAAAAGGAACCTTACTTCATTGTTGGTGGGAATGTAAACTTGTTCAACCACTTTGGAAAGCAGTATGGAGGTTCCTCAAAAGACTTCACATAGAACTCCCCTATGACCCAGCAATCCCACTTTTGGGCATTTACCCAAATGTTTACAAAAAAGACCACACTAAAGCTACCAGCACAACTATGTTTATTGCAGCATTATTTACCATAGCTAAGATATGGAACCAACCCTGATGCCCCTCAGTAGATGAATGGATCAAGAAAATGTGGTATATATACACAATGGAATTCTATGCCTCCATCAGAAAGAATGACATTTCCCCATTTGTTAGGAAATGGAAAGGCTTGGAAAAAATTATATTAAGTGAAGTAAGCCAGGCCCAAAGAAACATAGGTCCCATGGTTTCCCTTATTTACAATATCTAGTATATGTATGAGTCAAGCGGAAAAGGTCAGATAGTGTGATGTTAGGAAAACAAACCCTTAAATATGTATTGTAATGTTTTTTTTCTTTCATGCATGTGTTTCTAACGCATTTATAAGATTATTTCTTTGTTGCTTTGTATGTCCCTCCCCCACAGTGTAACCCCCGCTTTCACTATATTTGATGTCAGTATAACTTGTGGAGGAGATGGGGACAAACAAGTCGTTTAAGGATTCAGATGGACCTGTTGCAACAATGAGAAGTATAAAATGTCATGTCAAAAACGAGCTTTACAATGTCGGTCTGTGGGGGGGAGGGGGGAAATGATTGGGTGGGGGGGCAGGGGGAGGCTGGGAAGGGAGGTGAAGGGTAAACAAAGGAGGAGGCTGCAATGCTTGATAAGAAATGTATGTATTATCCTGCCCATGTAATTGTAACCCCTCTGTACAGTATGTTCTCAAATAAAATAAAATTAAATTAAAAAAAAAAGAAAAAGAAAAAAGCCAGAAGTGGCGCTGTGGCTCAAATGGTAGAGCACTAGCCTTGAGCTGAAGAGCTGAGGGACAGCACCCCGGCCCAGTTCAGGCCCCACGACCGGACCCAAAAAGAAAAAAGAAAAGAACAAAAAACCCAGGCAGTCCCTAACTTACTCCCCTTCTTAAAAGAGTTTAGAGGCTACAAGAGGGAGCTCTCACCCTCTAGTGGAAAGGGCCTAGAATTAAAACTGGGTTTGGGGGGCTGGGAAGATGGCTCAGTGGTAGAGTGCTTGCCTTGCATGCATGAGGCCCTGGGTTCAATTCCCCAGCACCACATAAGCAAAAAGGAAAAAAAGCCAGAAGTGGTGCTGTGGCTCAAGAGGTAGAGCACTAGCCTTAAGCTGAAGAGCTGAGGGACAGCACCCAGGCCCAGAGTTCAGGTCCCATGACTGGACCCCAAAAAAAAAAAAAAAAAAAGAAACTGGGTTTGGCCAATTCCTATTGCATTTCATGTGCAGAGGGAATCCCGACCCTGGCTTTACTTATTCCTTAGCCCTTATGGTATGGATAGCTGTGGACACTAAGAAGCCTTCTGACTTTTAACTGCCCTCACCCCCCTCCCTGCTTTTCTTAAATACATCATGGGCTGGTACTACCCTTGTTCTTTTTTTTTTTTATGTGACAGTACTGAGGCTCAAAGTCAGGGCCTTAAGCTCTCTCTCTCCCCCCCCTCCCTCTCTCTCTGTCTTTTAACTCAAGGCTGACTCTCCTCTTTCATCATTTTGCTGGTTAATTGGAGAGAAGTTTCTCAGGTTTATCTTCCTAGGCTGACCTTGAACTGTGATCCTCAGATCTGAGCCTCCTGGGGCACTAGGATTACAGGCATAAGCCATGAGCACCTGGACTACAGCATTTGTTTTTGTTTGGGGGTTTGTTGGGGGTTTTTTGGTGGCACAGACAGTGCCTGTCAAGACTTATTTAGGACAATGGGGAGAAGGCAAAAATGGCACAACTAAAGCTTCTGGCTTCCAATTCAGGGTTCTTTTCACACCACCATGCCAGTGGTGGTGAAGAGGCCTCAGGACAGCATAAAAGAGATTCATGACAGGAAGTGGCACTGTGGCTCAAGCGGTAGAGTGCTTGCCTTGAGCTGAAAAGCACAGGGACAGTGCCCAGGCCCAAAATTCAAGCCCCGTGACTGACCAAAAAAAAAAAAAGAGAGAGATTCATGACAATTCACAGCATATGACGTTTCTGAAGAGCTCAGGGAAGAGTCGCCATTGTATCAGTACATGTACAGACAGCATCTGTCACAAAGAAGCCTGGCCATAGCTAACCTAATAGGGTTTTCTGATACAGAAGGCTAAGAGTAATGGCCAGTAGTACCTAAGCTCTTGCTCCATTTGATAGCATTGTTTGCTGCTTTGTGTGGATGATCTGTTACTCCTCCAATATCCCCAGTGATTCATCAAAGCTCAGATGGAGACAGAACAGAACAAGGCAGTTCTGTCCTTGGAATGGAGCAGGGACCTCAAAGTTGGTCTTTGAGCCTGGTGACCCTGGGACTGTTATTATCAGTCCCAGAGGGGGAAATGAACTGGGGCATTGGAAAGATGGAAGAAAGCTGAGATGGTGGAAATTTAGGAAGAAAGTGCAGGATAAAGTCGATGTCAGAGACATCAGTCAGCACCATCTTTTTCAATGGTCTTATAGCCATAGTAAGAACTTGAAGTTTATCCTAAGTACAACCAGAATCCAATAAAGGGTTTTTAGCAGGAGAGTGAGAGTATGATTCATGTTTTTAAAAAATATCACTCTGAGCGGAGCACCAGTAATCCTAGTCAGGAGGCTGAGATCTGAGGATCACAGTTCAAAGCCAGCCTAGGGAAGGAAAGTTCATGAGACGCATATCTCCAATAAATGACTCAGAAAAAGTTGGAAGTGGTGCTGTGGCTCAGGTGGTAGAGTATTAGCCTTGAGCAAAAAGAAGCTCAGGGACAGAGCCCAGGGCCTGAGTTCAAACCTCAGGACCAGTGAAGATAGAAAGTGGGATAGAGGAGAGATAAAGGGGTTCAGAAAGTTCCTATTTTGATTGATTGCTAGCTTTTGCTTGATGAGTATTTAAAGGTGACTAATACTTTTAAAGCATTCTTCAGAGTCATCCCCATTGTTCCCCCTCCCCTGACGCGCGTGCGCGAGCACGCACACACACACACACACACACACACACACACATACACACACACACACACACACACACACACACACACACACACACAATTGGGAATATCTTCATCTGCTCTGGCTAGCCACATCCTGCCTCTGCGATCTCCTGACAGCAATGTTGGGAAAGATTTTAAATGACTTTAGACGGTCTCATTCTCCCAAATGACCCACATCTGCTCCAAGAAAACAGTCCCCAGTAATCTGGGAATGTCTCCTTGGCTTCTGCCATTAGAGCCCTAACTAGCCTGCCTGTCTCTTGGCCTTTTGCAATTGCCAAGCAAGATTAAGAGCAGAGGTGTCTCTCCTCCCACTCTCCCCCAGCCCCTCCGCCCTGCCCCTCTAGCTGCCAAGATCCCTGGCTTGACTACAGTCTCCATGCGCCCTCTAGTGGGCACAGCCCACATGGGCCACACACCCCAGCATTCTAAATTCTCATGCAACCTCTACTCATCTCCACTCTTCTGTAAACAACCACAGAATATGGACTCTTAAAATCCACAGTGTGACTGATTTTTGTTTTGTCTTTAAAAGTCAAGAAATTCGTGAGAACTGGTGCCTTCAGATGGCATCTCATTTTAGAATTTAATACTTATTGTACCATAGTGCCTCAGGCAAAACTTTTAGTTCACTTGTACTCTATTATAATTATTATCACTTGAGTTAAAATGTGAAGCCATTCTCATAAAAGGAACTAAGTACTACAACGCATGTAGAAATGAAGTGATACACTAATATGGAAAAAATGAATTGTATGTAGGACTAAATGGTCAGACCTAGAAGATTTCACCGAGATGTCCTTTAAGTTGAGCCTGCACAGAATCATTTGTTCACCTAAATATTTATGAAGCATTATTGAAAGATTGATCCTTGCCAGATTTCCCCAGGTCAAGCAAAATATAGCAGGCACACATGAATATGCTTGACTGCAGGCAGGTCACTCCAACTTAGGCCTGGCTGAGGAAGTCCCTGTCACCCCATGTGGAATATTCCATTCTGGACCTACCTGAAAGTAGTCCCTGAGTAACTACAGCCTGATTTTAACTCTTTGACCCATACAAGCTAGACCCTAAATCCACCTCCTCGCACAACCTCCATCCCATGAGAAGGTTATGCCCTTTGCTGTTCTTCAATAAACAGTCCTTGCCTGTGGAAGATCAAGTCTGGCCTGTTTCCTTTTTCCCTCCTCCTCCATTCTCCTAACACCTCTTATGGTGGAAGCAGTATGCTAAGGGCTTGAGAGAGATCAGTGAACAAAACAAATGTCCCTTCGCCCATGGGGTTTCATTCCGGGAGGGAGATGAAAGAAGAGACAACAAGCACAATGAAGTATAACTTCTTAGAAAAATATAAATGCCACAGGAAGGAAAGAAAGGACAGGAAGAATTGTGCAGGTAACAGAAAATAAGGCTATTTCAAGGGGGTGGGGGAATAGTATGAACTTGAATGCTTGAGACCCCAGATTCCACCTGAAGCAGAGCAAATAAAAAGAAAGGCACAGCTGGAGGTGTGGTTCAAATGGTAGAGCACTGCTTAACCATTGCAAGACCCTCGGTTCAAATTCCAGTATTGATAAAACAGTCTATAATGACAGAAACAGAGGCATGAGACAGACACACAGACAGATAGGTGGAAGGATGGATGGATGGGCAGACAAGACAGATAGCTCTCCAGACAGGCAAAGTGGCTCACATTTATATCCTAGGTCCTTGGGAGTTAAAGATTGGGGTTTGAGGCTAGCCTACCAAAAAGTTAGGGAGACTCCATCTCTTCAACAATCTGAGTATAATGGTATGAATCTGCCAGCTAGGCAGAGGCTAGAAGAGTACAGTCCAGGCCAGCCCAGGCAAGAGACAAAAGACCTACCTGAAAATAACTAAGAAAAGGACTGAAAACATGGCTCAAGTGATATAGTCCCTGCCCAGCAAAGGCAAGGCTTCAAATTTCAAACCCCACTACTGCCAAAACAAACCAAAAACATGAACAAAGTCGAGCAAATTTAAGAGAAATAACAAAAATCAAAGAACGGACAGTAAGTAGTGTGGTACTGACCAGAGTAAAGAGCAGCAGTTAAGGGTGAGTAGGGTGCTTGCCTAGCCTTTTCAAGGCCTTGGCTTAGCAAAGGAAGGAAGGAAGGAAGGAAGGAAGGAAGGAAGGAAGGAAGGAAGGAAGGGAGGGAGGGAGGGAGGGAGGGAGGGAGGGAGGGAGGGAGGGAAAAATTAGTTGGTTTAAGCTTTAAAGCCATATGTTATGATCTAAGTTGGCCACTTATGAAATTATTTTCTACAACTTTAAAAATAGATAACAAAAAAAGTGTGTCTGGGATTACTTCTATTTTCTTTCTGTTTTTTGTTTTGTTTTGTTTTGTTTTTGTTTTTTTGTCGGTCGTGGGGCCTGAACTCTGGGCCTGGGCACTGTCCCTGAGCTTCTTTTGTTCAAGGCTAGCACTCTACCACTCGAGCCTCAGCCCCACTTCGGGCTTTTACTGCTTATGTGGTGCTAAGGAATCAAATCCAGGGTCTTATGCATGCAAGGCAAGACTCTACCACTGAGCCACCTTCCCAGACCCTGGGATTATTTCTTCTAAAGTCATAGTTGGGAGATGATAGAACAGGGGATTCTGCCTGAGATGCATGTCCGCATTCCTGGACATGTTAAATTGAAAGTCCCTTGTACAAGTAGCTAAGGTTAAAAATAAAAACAAAATTAAAATGGTCCCTGGGCACCAGTGGCTCACATCTGTAGTCGTAGCTACATAGGAGGCTGAGATCTGAGGACTGAAGTTCAAACCCACTCCAGGCAGAAAAATCCATGAGACTCTTCAATTAACCCCCAACTCTCTCCAAAAAGACAGAAGTAGAGCTATGGCTCAAGTGGTAGAGCCCTACCCTTGGGTGGGGGAAAAAAAAAAAAGATCAGGAACAGAATCCTGGCCCTGAGTTCAAGGCCCAGGACCAGCAATAAATAAATAAATAAATTGTGGGCAGGAGTCTCATGTCCTTGGAAAATGGAATTCTTCTGCCCCCTGCTGACCACTTTTAAAACTGCATGGAGAAAAACTGGAAATCACATATTTGCAAAAACAAATATCTCCCTCCGCTCTCTTTTATTCACATACATAAACATACACATACAACTCTAAACAAAAGCTACTGATGTTACTCCAGCTTAAGGGCTTCAAAAATATCTACCATCTGAACCCTTTATTGCCTGTGTCACCTAGATGCAATGCTAAACACCACAGACCAGGAGGACTGCAGGGTAGCATAGATCTGTCTTCTTAGACAGCTCAAAGTGTACATTCCCTTCTAAACAGAAAATCCCACAAATGCAGAGTGGAACTTGGCGTTTACATTTCATTCTCTGTCTTCCCCTTAACACATCCTCTCTACCACAGGTTACTAATGAGTAATTAATGTACTCAGTATAACTTTCTAGCAGAATTTCTATTATAATTACTTCCCACGCTGATATCACTGCTAAGTGTTTGAGGCACTAACAAGTTCTATGCACTCGTTGTAGAGCAATCTTGATGAATGGTCCTAGAGTCCAGAAGTCTGTTTTGGAATTAGAACTGTGTCCCAGTATCCAGGGCTGGACACAGTATGAGTCTGGGGGAGTGGCTTAGCCTGGCCAGGCCTGGCCTTACTGAACCTAGGATGCCATACCAAATACTAACACAATCCCACCCCATTGTTACTTATCACTGGCCTTGCGTATCTAATCTACTGTCTCTGGGCTTTCTGCTATGCAGCGCAAGGACTACTTCCTCAGACTCCGTGGTGTTACTAGGAATCCAGTATAAGTCACTCAGCACCCTTCTCACCCATCTCTCGTGTCAGTGTCAGACAGCTAGAGATGGCCGTGTGGTGGTTTGCTGCTACTGGGGTGTGAACACAAGGTTTCCCACTTGCTAGGCAGGGACTCTACTGTTTGAGTCATGCCTCTGGTCCCTTTTGCCATGTCATTTTCTTCAGTCACGGGGCTTGAACCAGGGCCCTGGGTGCTGTCCCTGAGCCTTTGTGCTCAAGGCTAGTACTCTAGCAATTGCCGCCACAGCTCCACTTCCAGCTTTCTGGTGGTTAATTGGAGATAAAAGTCTCATAGAAACAAAATGCTGAAACAAGGGCACAGGATGACCCATTGCAACAATGATACTCACAAGACACCATGTTGGAAATGAACCTTATCACTTTGGGGAAGGGGAGAGTGGAAGGGTGGAGTAGGGAAGGGAGAAAAGTAGGAGAAAAACAAAGGAGGGGTAACAATGCTTGACAAGAAATGTACTCATTACCTTACTGATGTCTGTAACCTCTCTGTACATCATCTTTACAAGAAAAAAAAATTTAAGTTTCATAGACTCCAATTTTCTGCACCAGCTGGCTTCAAACCACAATCCTCAGATCTCAAGTCTCCTGAGTAGCTAGGATTACAGGTGTGAGCCACCGACACTCAGCTGGCCCTGGTTATTTGTGAGGAAGTCTCCCTTTAGGCCAAGGCCAGCCTGAGCCATGCTCCTCACACTTGTACTTCCCTGTGTCGCCTACCCAGTGAGTGAGATGGAGTCTTACTATCTTTCATGCCTGGGCCGGCCTCAAACCACAATCCCCTGATCTCCATTTCCCAAATAGCTAGGATTACAGGCTGGAGCCTTTGTGTCCAGCAAGATGCAGTTCTGAACAATGAAATATAAGCAGACATCTGCTAAAAACAATTCCCAGGAAAAACTTGTTTTTCCAATAACAGAGGCAAAAAAACATCTTACTTGTCCCTCCCCCCCAACTTTACTGTAGATAGATCAATGGGCTCTGCAATGGCATTTTGAGATAGATGAGTGGAAAGGTCAGAGAACTGCAGAGCTCATTCAGAACATCTACTTCTGACTAACATTAGTAGCCACCTACCTCCAAGACTTATCAGTGCTTATAACAAGTTCTATGCACTTGTTGTAGAGCAATCTTGATGAATGGTCCTATAATCAATATCCTATCAAAACCATACAAAGAACTACAAGCCTAAGGGGTTCAGACTACATTAAGAACTAAACTGTGGAGACACTAGAAAGGGCCACTAAAAGTCTGGCCATCTACCTGTCATCCCAGATACAATGAGGAGCATAAACAGGAGTATCACAGTTGACATCTTTGTACGAGCTCTGATAAAGCAATCAAGGATGAAGGGTCACGGAATTGATGAATAGAGGATGATGGAAACACTACACATCCCACAGCAGCTAAAACTGAGATTTGGTTTGCTTGCTTGCTTGTTTGAATGGTAGGGTAAACCCTAATATTAGGAGAGCATTTAAAATTCAAATTCTACACCTAATTTATCGTATCTCCTAGGGAACATCTCCAAAGTCTGGAAATATTCCTGGTGTTCCTAATTAGCTGCTAGTGGACTTCATTACACAGAAGTCCAATACGTGGCCAAACATCCTACAATGAACAAAAGACCCCAACAAAAAAATACTCATCTAAAGTGGCAATAGTGCCAAGACTGAGAATCTCTGGTGAAGATTTGGAAAAACCACACAACTAAAAACACAAATACATAATTTCATCTAGTGCAATTGATATAAGCCCAGAAACCATTAATCAAGCTGCTTCAACAATAATGAATCCCTATGTAACTGTAACCCCTCTGTACATCACCTTTACAATAAAGGAAAAAATAATCATATACAAAGAAAATCAAAATCTTGTGACAATTATCAAGTTTCATGGTATTTACTATAATAATATTCAAATATATTAATCAGTCATATTCCTAACATTACATAGCAAATCCAAGGTCTCAGTAAAACACTGCTTGGTTAAAATTCCAAACTAAAGAATATAATATTAAATCTAACTTTTTTTTTTAAATACCTTTCAGCTTAATCCATTCCTTTTGAGCTTAATATGACATTACATAGTCCTATGTTCAGCAGCCCTTAGCTAGATACAGTTGTTCCCTATAGGAAGTTTATAACTTGTAAAAGGGGTTTTATGCAGAATACAAATTGGGAGTATTACATGACTGCCTCTTGAGCACACTGAGTTGTGCAAATAACATGGCTTTATCTGACGTAGTGGCTTTTGGTTGGTCTCTTTGGTCACTCTGGGGCTGTATGGAATTATAGATGAGGGACATCACTGCCATACCCCAGCTGCTACAGAAAGCTTCTGAAAGAAAAGTAGATTTATGAGTATTGGGGTTATACTGAACCAAGGATTCAGGAGCTATTCAGCAAGGAGCCTGGTGGCTCTAAATTATAGGCATTATGCAAAAAGAAAATGCAGAGTTGGGTGCCAAGGGAGTCCTCTACAAGCAATAGGACATCTTTGTAAATCTCTAAAGAATAAATTTAACAAGTTATTAAAGAACATCACCCTGTTGTTGCAGACGCCAAACTTTATATCATCAGAAGGGATACAAGGGACTTTCTGGAAAACATCTGTCATTTAACAGTGACAGAGACCTCGGCTCTGACAAGCAAATAAAATCCCAGGTGAGCAGAGTGATTTAACCCTGTGGGCATAGTTGAGGTTTAACATTAGTGAGTTATTGATATTTTGTCAGTTGAAAGCCTTTGATGCCAAAGGAAAAAAATATATATCCTTAACAACTGTGATGAGCTCTGTTGTATGAGACATGGGTGGATAATTTTTTTCAATTGTATCAAATCATCAAGTCTTGATTTCATTCATTTTGATCAAGACCAATGCAAAACTTTAAAAAGAAATGAAGCCAGGTGCTGGTGGCTCACACCTGTAATCCTAGCTACTCAGAAGACTGAGATTTGAGGATGGTGGTTCAAAGCCAGCCTGGCAGCAAAGTCCATGAGACTCATCTCCAATAAAGCACTCAGAAAACCGGAAGTGGCACTGTGGCTCAAGTGGTAGAGTGCTAGCCTTGAGCTGAAGAGCTGAGGGACAATACCCAGGCCCAGAGTTCAAGCCCTGCAACCAACAAAAAAGAAAAGAAAGACAGACAGACAGACAGAAAGAAAGAAAGAGAGAAAGAGAGAAAGAAAGAGAGAAAGAAAGAAAGAAGAAAAAGAGAAAAAGAAGATCTTCCTGTGAGTACAAAAAAAAAATCAGTCTTTACACAGTGTCTACACAAAGTCTCTACACTTCACATTAAAGAAGTCACCTTTCACTCCTTAGCGCTTCAGAAAATTGATTTCAGTCATATAGCAATGTACCTAAAAGGACTGCTATATTCAAGTTACTGTATCTAAACTGCCCTCCAAATAAGGAAATAACTATACAGTAACCATCTTAAAAGGGCTTTTCACCAAGACTGATTGTTACAAAGTCCCAAATACTGTCAGTATGGAGGTTAATAAAGTAGAACTACTGACTTTTGTTTCCTTTTTTTTTTTCTGGGTCCCGTCGTGGGGCCTGAACTCTGGGCCTGTGCGCTGTCCTTTAGCTCTTCAGCTCAAGGCTAGCGCTCTACCACTTGAGCCACAGTGCCACTTCTGGCTTTTTTTTTTCTGCTTATGTGGTGCTGAGGAATTGAACCAAGGGCCTCATGCATGCAAGGCAAGCACTCTACCACTGAGCCACCTTCCCAGTCCTGACTTTTGTTTCCTATACAAATTCCCCCCCCCCCCCCCCCCCCCCCCGTGCTGGGCTGGGAAGATGGTTTAGCTGTAGAGTGTTTGCCTAGCATGCATGAAGCCTTGGGTTTTATTCCTCAGTACTACACAGAAAAAGTGCTATAAACAGAAAAGTGGCACTGTGGCTCAAGTGGTAGAGTGCTAGCCTTGAGCAAAGGAAGCTCAGAGACAGTACCTAGGCCCTGAGCTCAAGCCCCAGGACTAGCAAAAAAAAAAAAATCCCCTTTCTCTCTGTCTCTGTCTGTCTGCTTGACTGCCGGTCTCTGTCTGTCTGTCTGTCTGTCTGTCTCTCTCTCTCTCACACACACACACACACACACACACACACACACACCACACACACACACACACACACACAAGACAGGATGTGGAATGTAGCCTGGCTGGCCTTGAACATACCTACCTCCCCCTCCAGAGTGGTGGGATTCCAAGTATGCACCACCATGCCTACCTTGTTTCTCCCACCACCTCCACCACACTTTTTGTTTCACTAAAAAGGTTTGGCTAAATGTACAAAAAGCATTCAAATTGAAACGCTTTAGAAGGGAACCAAGAAGTCAACACTTCTTAGTGAATAGGGGAAGAAAGATCTCTTCAATGAAAAGAAAGATCCAGCCGGCACCGGCGCTGGCGCACACCAGTCATCCCAGCTACTCAGAAGGCTGAGATCTGAGGCTCACGGTTCAAAGTCAGCGTGAGCAGGAAAAGCAGTGAGACTCTTATCTCCAACAAACCACTCAGAAAACCAGAAGTGTGGCACTGTGACTCAAGAGTGCTAGCCTTCAGCTGAAGAGCACAAGGACAGAGCCCAGGCCCAGAGTTCAGACCCCACAACCAACAAAAAAAAAAAAAAAAGAAAAAGAAAAGATCCAAAAAGATCAACTGTTAAGTGTTTTAAGACAATGTTTTTCTCTTAGACAAGAATATTTCAACTATCACTCAAAGTTCGTGGCACATTCTTTAGTAGGTCCATAAGACAATATGCAATTCCAATTAATGTACAATTTGATTTAATGTTAACTTTTTAAAACAACTCCTCAAAATACATTCTCAAAATAGTGTCTTCACAATGGCCTTCTTAAAATGTAGTCTTTTCTTTTTTTTCTTAAGGTACTAAAGTTTTAACCTCTTAAGAATTTTTATTTGGGGGCTGGGAAGGTTGCTCAGTGGTAGAGTGCTTGCCTTGCATGCCTGAGGCCCTGGGTTTGATTCCTCAACAACACATAAACAGAAGTGGTGTTGTGCCTCAAGCCTTGAGCTGAAGAGCTGAGGGACAGCACCCAGGCCCAGAGTTCAAGCCCCACGACTGACAATTTTTTTTTAATAAATAAAATTTACAGTTTGTATATTGTTTATAAAGACAACTCAAAACTTATAAGTGATTTTCCTGTCTTTTGACTTTGTAGTAAATAGTATTTTGGTTCTTGTAGAAATTTCCTTTAGTCCACTTAAAACTTTTTTGTGCCGTTAGATATAAACATCTTTATCTAATGTGACTATAGTCTCTTCAAATCAGTGTAAAATTACGTAACATGTGTATCCACAATACATGAATCTGTATGTTTCATTGGTCTATGTCTCATACTCTTTATCTTTACAACTTATTACTGTAGTTTTATTGTATTTCTTGTAAGAAATAAGCCAAATTGTCCTGTTATCTTTTTTCTTGGCTATTTACTTTTGTGCATGAATTCTGCAGTTTAAGAGGCGTAATACTGCTACTACTACATAATACACAATCTCTCCTTTTCCCACAGCAGAACCCTTGCTCTGCTAGCTGGGAACAAGACCAAAGAACACAGGATTCCTGGGCTTCCTGGGATCTAGATGTGTGTTCATAAGGCTGAGAAACGGGATGAACGCAGAAAAACATCCATTTCTGGGAACAAGTTGTTTTTGTTTTTTTCTTACGCCAGTCCTGGGACTTGAACTCAGGGCCTGGGCACTGTCCCTGAGCTTCTTTTGCTCAAGGCTAGCACTCTACCACTTGAGCCACATTGCCATTTCTGGCTCTATTTATCTGGTACTGAGGAACTGAACCCAGGGCTTCATGACTGGTAGGCAAACACTACCACTAAGCCACATTCCCAGCCCCCTAGAAATAGTACTTGATATGAAGGTGTGTACTGGTCTTTTTTCCCCCTTACCAGATAGAATACAGACAGGGTTCTTGAAGAGAAGGTTTTGAAGATGGCAGAGCAAGACACAAGGAACACATCAGACTTCCACACACTGTCCACTCCAACTTTAGGAAACACGCTTTAAGATTCCTTAAGTTATCATCAATATTAATCCAAAATAACTGAAGTTATCATTTATTATCTGACGATAACTTGACATGTAGACAGTATTTTCTTTACAGACAGGAATACAGAATGTTTCTTTATTGAGGTATTATATTCTTCATTAAAATGTATATTTTTCTCTCATACAAATCTTGGATTTTTCCCAGTTTATTCCCACACTGTATATAGTGCAGATTTCTTTTTGCAAATGGGATTTTTATATTTTCAATATTGGCCAATACTGGACTATAGAGAGCGATAGATCTTCATTAGGAAAAATTACACAAAACTACCTACTATTATTTCTAGTAACTTTTCAACTGATTCTCTTGGATATTGTATCCAAAATCTTTTCCCCTGAAGTTAGGACTGTTACATTTCCCCTTAACCCTTTTTAGGGTTAAATGATATTCCTTAGGCAAAAGGCCTAGTCATATTGACCCTGACTTAAGTGTGAGTGTTCACTGACGTTCTCTAGACATTAACATTAACTTGTTTTGTTTTTAAGTTTTCTTCTATTCCTAGCCTGAAAAAAATAAAATCAAAGTTACTTTCTAGGAAATGTTTTTCATGTATTAAAATCACATTGTGCATTTCCTTTCTTTTTTACCCCGTAAGTTACAGCAGCAGGTTTTCTAATGGATAGTTACATTGTTTATGTTGTAACCCTTAGGTTATACTCTATCACAAAGTATTCATAGTATTTAATGTAATAGATTTTCAATGATAAGTATCTGACAGTAACCACCTATAAAAGAGTAATAAAGATGGCTAAAAATAAAAGAACTAAAATACTAAGACTAAAAATACAAAGAACCATTGAAATGAAGAATTAGTTCTGTGAAAAGCTAAGACAAGCGTAACAAATCCTTAGCCAAATTAACCACAAAAAAAAAAGAGAAAGAACCAAACTAATATAATCAGAGATGGCAAAGGCAATAATCACTACAAATTCCAATGAAATTCATTAGTATCATTAAGGAGCACTTCACAAACTTATGTTTTAATACACACATACTTTAATTACTAAGTAGCATAGTTCCCATCCACAGGCCATGCTGTTTCCTAGCCATGTCATCAGAGAGACCATCTAATACCACCAAGACCATCTTACCCTGTCCTACTCCTATTATATTTAATAAAAACACAGAAAACAAGCTAATGGCTTACACCTATAATCCTAGCTACTTAGGAGGCTGAGATCTGGGAATCACAATTCAAAGCCAACTGTGGCAGGTAAAGTCCATGAGACTTAATCTCCAATTACCTACTGAAAAAGCAGAAAGTGGAGCTATGGCTCAAGTGGTAGGGCACCAGCTGATAGCACCCAGGTCCTATGATCCAGCCCCAGTGCCAGCACACACAAGAAAATATTCTATTCATTTAATCATTACATAAGAAACACTTAGCCAGGTGCTGGGTAGCTTATGCCTGTAATCCTAGCTACTCAGAGGATCACAGTTTGAATCCAGCCCAGGCAGGAAAGTCTGTGAGACTCATCTCCAAGTAACCACCAGAAAACCGAAGTGGTGCTGTGGTGGTTCAAAGTGGTAGAGCACTAGCTTTGAGCAAAAGAGCTCAGGGGCACCCATTCCTGGAGTTCAAGCCCCAGACCAGGGAAAGGGTAGGGGGGAGTTTATTTTAAAGGATGGATTTCACTAATTTGATTTCTCTTTTAAGTAAAATAGTAATGAGGTTTTCTGGTCTTGTTCATAGTACATCATCTAGTCAACTGAATTTCCTGTTATTTCTTAAGGAAACAGATTTTTGGTTCCCTTTCTAGGTAGGGTCAGCAATGCACTTTCAGCTCAGAAGCAGCTACCAAAGATGGATTGTCAAACATCCACAGAATACAAAAGACCAAAGTCCTTCGCAGAAAAAATTAGTTGGTCAGATAGATAAAGAAACAGGGCAATTAAATAAAATTAATAAATACTAAAAAGGCCAGACTCAGAATTAAAACAAGGAAAACTAAAAAAATTCCAAAAACTAAATGGAGAATGGTAAAAGGGATGACACTGATTAAGAAATATTGTACTCATAAACTGACATGTTGAATTGAAACACTTTGTACAACTGCTTAAAGATAATAAAATTATTATTTTTTAAGTCTAAAACCAGACAACCTCCCACACCTTTTCCATGTTAAGTTACAGAAATAGGAAATATCAAGGGACTATCTCAATCTGTCTTCTCCTTTTGAGATGTCCACCAAAAAAAAAAAAAAAAAAAAAAGCTCTCAAGGAAGGTATGGCTAGGGAAGAGAAGTCCTAAAGTCACCTAACTGTCCTTGTGTCTAGAGGGGACATTTCCATGTTTTACAATGGTAAACAGTACCCATCTTACTCACCCAGAACCAGTATCTATGGATTAGAAGTTGCTACATAGAAAGCATCATTTTGAGTCTCTCTCATTCCCTGCTTAGGTACTAGGGAATCTAAATTTAAAAGCTTTGTTTTATATAAAAAGAAATTATCTGTGGAACATACATTTATACACATCCCACTTACTGTTTTATTACCTCATCCATCTATTTAATGTCCCAAAATGTTGAGAAGATAAACCATCTGAATTCTTATAAAAGACAAGAATCTCAAGCGCTGCTTGTCACTGACATAGATGGGTGGTCATTTGAAGATAAGTGGCTTAGAACAGATAGATCAGTGCCAGTCTCAGGTTCTCGCTGAATATAATAAGCTACCTCCCCAAAAAAAATTTCAAAAAAAATTTTGAAAGAGAAATATTTCACTTTCTCCTTTGTTTTTCAGGCAAAATACTCAACAAATGAATTAACACGGTTGGGAACTTATTTGTATTCAAATGTATTTTCAGGAAGATTTCAAGATTTGACACAGGCACAGAGAAAAGGAACAAATGAAACAAGTATAAACAAGGTCAGTTACAGACTGGCCTTTGGTATGTGTTTAAAATATATTTTAGTCACACTTCTTAAAAATATGATTCAGGGAAAAAAATTAATTCAAGTCTTCTCAATCAGCTTGAAGTACTTGTGAGCTAAACTCATACATTAAGGCAAATATTGATTTTATATACTCATTTAATTGATTAACTGTTTCATTTAAACTGCTAATCCCAGAATAGTTTAAAAAAAATAAAATAAAATAAACATTTTATTGCTACAAAGGGAACTGGGTACACAAAATGCCTGTAAGCTATCTTAATGCAAAGTACTACGCACCATCCAATGCAGTAAAAAAAAAATACACAGAGCACAAAATACTTGCCCAATTTAATCTCTTCTAGGGTAAGTATTCTTTTTTAAATGTAGTATATACTTAAAAACTCCCAAGAGCAGCATTTAAATTCAAATGATTAGAACAGATATACTAACAATACCTATCTATTATCCATAACACCTATAAGGTAATAAAAATTAAGCATAAAAATTATACAAACAATTTACGGGATCTAAGTTTGGTAGCTATAAAAACTAAACTAAATAATCTAACCTTCATTTTATTAGACAAGTGCCAAACATTTAGAAAGAATATAAAACAAATTTTAATATGTGGAATGCATGCAACTTGAGTGTTAATTCATACTTGAAGCTATTAAAATTCTTACCCTTTCCACATTAGGACAGAAATTTAAAGCTCTGTTTAAATCTAATTCCTTATATTTAATTTTCTTCTGGTTGCTCAACCGGAAAATCAACAGGCTCCTTTGCTGCTGCTTCGTCCAGTTCTGCTTCCCCTGCTCCTTCTACTTCCCCCTCTGGACCCTCTCCCCCCTCAGCCCCACCCTCCTCCCTTCCCTCTGCATCCCCCTCTCCTTCTGCTCCTTCAGCTTCTCCTGCTTCCTCCGCTTCTTCCACACCTTCTGCTTCCCCAGCTTCCTCCTCATCTTCCTCTTCTTCAATAGGTTCATCAATCTTTTCTTCATCCTCTTCATCACCTTCTATTTGCTGATCCTGAGACTGATCTTGAATTTCAAAAGGATTTTCACCCTAAAACATGAGAAATAACTTTCATGCATTTGTCTTAGCATTAGGAGAAATTTTATTTGCTACATCAAAAAGAATTTTTGTTGTTTTTCTTGGGGTTTTTTTGTTTGTTGGGGTTTTTTTTGCCAGTCCTGGGGCTTGAACTCAGGGCCTGGGCAATGTCCCTGAGTTGCTTTTGCTTAAGGCTAGTATTCTACCACTGAGTCACAGTGCCACTTCTGGCTTTTTCTATTTATGTGGCACTGAGGAATCAAACCCAGAACTTCATGTATGCTAGGCAAACACTCTACCACTTAGCCACAATCCCAGCCCTCAAGTTTTTTAAAAAAGCATTTCTAGATGCCAGGTGCCGGTGGCTCACGCCTGTAATCCCAGCTATACAGAAGGCTGAGAGCTGAGGATCACTGTTCAAAGCCAGCCTGGGCAGAAAAGTCCGTGAGACCCTTATCTCCAATTAACCACTAGAAAACTGGAAGTGGTGCTGTGGCTCAAGCAGTAGAGCGCTCGCCTTGAGCTGAAGAGCGCAGGGATAGCACCCAAGCCCAGAGTTGAAGCCCTATGACCGAACCCCCACCCCCCAAAAAAAGCATTTCTGGATATACTAATCTGAAAAGTTTGAGAAACCACAATTCACAAGATCTAAAAGAGGATCCTGACAACTTTTTATTTTATAATAGCCTCATGGGTAATTCCTTATATTTTTCCAGGTAAGAACAATACAGTTAGGAGTGAAAATAAAGACAGGTATGATGATGGTGTATGATCAAACTGATCAACATACACTGTGTGCATTTATGGACCTATCAAAATGAAACTCCTTGTACAACAAATTGATACTAACAAAAAATGTGGAGAAAAGTAGATTGTGTGGCAGTACTGGAATGTGAACTAGGGCTTCAAGCTTACTAGGCAGGTACTATACCATTAAGCTTTATACTCAGAAGCTCTACCACTCAGTGTGCAATCATATTCACTTTTTTTAAAGTATTGTCAAGAACTTAGTGAACAACAACCAATGTGATTAACAAATTAGAATACAGGCCCTAAAGAATAAGTCAAAAGACTAAGCTTATTCACTAAGCTTACATCACTTGAGGGGATTAATTTGATGAACATTAACATATGTATGTGTGTATATACATAAGTATCATGTCAGCCTTCTTCACAGAATATATGTTAATCACCACAAAAGCCAAAATACATCTCTTTTTTGAGATAAGGTCCCACTAAACTGCAGTTTAGTGGGCTCAAGTTGTCCTCAGCTTTCTGAATAGCTGGAACAACTAGCACAAGCCACAAGTTTTAGTTCAAACTAAACTTCTTTACTATGTAAGATGTAATTAACTAATCTGAACTATCAATCTTCAATGCAATGGTGCCCTTCCATGTAAAATTATTTTAAATTTATATTATTTTATAGTCTCTAAAACTAATTTCTAAAATTTATATTAATCTTTGAAAGCTAGTAAGTTCTTGTTTGTAGAGTAAATATTTACAATAAGTTATGTAAAGAAGCTTTTATGGCTGGGCAACAATAGCTCACTCCTGTAATCCTAACTACTCAGGAGGCTGAGATCTGAGGATCATGGTCCAAAGTCAGCCCAGCAGGAAAATTCCAATTAACCACCAGAAAACCAGAAGTGGTGCTGTGGCTCAAAATAGTAGAGTGTAGCCTTGAGCAAAAGAAGTCAGGAACAGAGCGCAGGCCCTGAGTTCAAGCCCCATGACCTACGGAGAGGAGGGAGGGGAGGAAAAGAGAGGGGGAAAGGAAAAAGAAAAGGAAAATAAAAGAATAAAAGTAACATTCTGTTGCTCTTCTCTCCAACTGCTGTCAATTTCTCAAATAACTGAGAGCTGGACAGTCCATGAAAGTAAAATCATTTTCTGCTTCTCCTCACCTCAACCTCAATCATTAGGAAGTATACAAGATTTTAACTAAAATCTTTCCAATGTGTTACACAATATTTAAATATCACAAAAATCTACTAATAGCCAGGCACCAGTGGCTCATGTCTGTAATCCTAGCTCCTCAGGAGGCTGAGATCTGAGGACTGCAGTTCAAAGCCAGTCCAGGTAGGAAAGTCTATGGGACTCTTATCTCCAATAAGCCACCAGAAAACCAGAAGTGGCACTGTGGCTCAAGTGGTAGAGCATTAGCCTTGACCTGAAGAGCTGAGGAACAGTGTTCAGGCCCACACTTCAAGCCCCATGACTGACAAAAAAAAAAAAAAACCTAGTATGTCGTTATTTAATTATTATAGTACTATGTATTTCCTTAAAAAAAAAAAAATTGCCCTAAAATCTTACCTTAACGAAACGTTCATATCGTGACTTCAATATTGGATTATTTAAAATGCTTGTTGCAGTTAAGACACTCTCTCTTTTTATCTGCTCCTTATAAGCCTATGAAAAACAAAACATACTGAAGGTACTAGGAAATCCATTCAATGAAAAGTGTTTAATTAAAACAAAATTTAAGATTCAAATCCTTAGGTTTAAGTGACATTAATAGCGAATTAGCTACAGATCTATTGCAACAATAACCTAAGTTACCCATGGTTTAAAACATTGAATATTCATAAAACATTCAGTGAAACACAGCCACCAAAAACTGTAACTCTGTCCACCATAGTTGTTTCCTTCCTTTTTAATCTATACATACCTCCCCCAAACCACACACTAAAAATTTCATGCTATCAAAAAAGGAATAATTTTTCATACTGCAAAAGTAATCAGTGTTTCTCTAGGTTATAGTTATTGAAAGACTAATTATACAGAGGAGGAAAGAAGTGTCTATTGCCACAAAGATGTTAAAACAATACATGCTTCAAGAGTTAAAGAAGTTGGAATTAAATGAGATTCACTTCAATATAAAATATGAACTTAAAATCAGATATTCTTTAATATAAATTTTTATTGTAAAGATACAGCGGGGTTACACTTCACATGAGCAAGGTAATGAGTCCATTTTCTATCAAGCATTGTTACCCCCTCTTTGAAAAATCAGGTATTCTTAAAACTTTAATATGTGAATCATTAAATCTGCTTTTCAGATGAAGTAATTTTCCACAATATAAACAGTGTTATATGAAGTAAATCTGATATAAAACTTGTCAATATATGAACAGAAATATGGCCGGGCGCTGGTGGCTCACGCCTATAATCCTAGCTACTCAGGAGGCTGAGATCTGAGGATCAAGGTTCAAAGCCAGCCTGGGCAGGAAAGACTGTGAGACTCCTATCTCCAATAAACCACCAGAAAACCGGAAGTGGTGCTGTAGCTCAAGTGGTAGTGCTGCCCTTGAGCTGAAGAGAGATAGCGCCCAGACCCAGAGTTCAAGCCCCACGACTGACAAAAAAAAAAAAAGAGCAGAAATATGCTAACCAGTATATATTGCAGGGAGCTCCTACACGAACATGTAACAATAGACAGTCACTGGTTTTAATTTTTTTCCCAATCATACAGAAAATGAATCAAATATAACCAAATCCTTGTTTTTATTCTAAAAGACATACTTCTAAAACTGATTTATGTAACAATTTTAAAAGCAGACAGTAGTAACAAAAGCAGTTTAACAACAGCTGTGATTTCCTAAATGCTTACTGCTACTAGGCACTATTTTAAGTGGCCTTTTGTGTTAATCTAACACATCTAAAAACGTAAGAATGACTATTCATCTTCATCTTACAAATAAGGAAACTTAGAAACTTAGACAAAGAAAAAATAACTTACTTATTCAGCATGTCTATATACTGAACAAAAATTCAAACCCCGAAAGGCCTGCTCAAGGGCCCATGGTCTTAATACTATTTAAATGACTGCATATGAGTAAATACATCTCTGATTAAGAGGGCTAGATGCAGGTAGATATGAAATAGCCAAAGGATGATAAAGGATTAAGGGGGAATTCTAGAATTTTATGAACACTTACCTGCTTCCCCTTGATGTGATCAGGAGATTTGAGGTGCTGCTGAACTGAACTATGTAATGCAGGGATATACACGCTGCAGGCACTGCAGTGAACAGTCTCTACTTTCATCATGTGATCATCTGCTGTAACACCTACAAGAAAAACTCAATTACTAAACAAATGATCCACATAGGCTTTTTGTTGCTTTGCTTTGCAGTAATGCTGACTCTACGACCTAAGCCACATTCTAGTTTTTTCCTTTTTTGGTTGTTTGGTGGTTCTGGGGTTTGAACTCAGAGCCTTTTGCTTGCTAATCAGGTGCTCTCTTGTATAAGTCACATACCCCCAGCCTTTCTTTGCTTTAGTGGGTTTTGTTTTTCGTCCTTTCAAATAGGGTCCCACTTTTTGCCAGCCTAGCTTGAACAGCAATCCTATAAATTCCCAGATCATTAAGATGACAGAGGCATGCCACCAATCCTCAACCAGGGTTTTACTAGTTGAGATGGGGTTTCAGAAACCTTATCTTTTTGTTCAGACTAGACTCAATCTGTAGTCCTCTTGATTTACCTCCTGAGTTGCTAGGATTACATTGTGAGCCACTGTACCCATCTTAGTTTGTTTCTTTATAGAGTGTCTTAATCTAACTTTGCTCAGGCTGACTTTGAACCATAATCCTCCTATCTCTACTTCAAAGTAGTTGGCATTACAGGCATGAGCCACCGTGCCCAGGTAAGAACCATATATTCTTATTTCCATAAACCAAATTCTACTGCTAGTTTTCATGATCATACATAGTGCTTCTTTAAAAAGCATAGCATAGGTATATGTTGAGTTCTTCTATCACATCTCATAAATCTGCATACACAGATCTTTCAAATTGAAAGTGAAACTACACTGTTTTTCCTAGTCATGTTATAGACTCAAACTCTAAGGCCTATAAGGCTAGCTACCAAAAAATATAATATGAAGAAAAACATGTTGATTGTATAGTAAAAATAAGAATTTTTATGATTATGAATTTGTTAGGCAAAGGAGAAAAGATGCCAAAATTAAATTTACAAGGAGTAACATTTATGCTGGAACTAATAAATGATGATCAAGGTTTACTACAAATAGAAATATAAAGGATATAAAATAGCATGCAAGGGAAGGGTATAAAATACAGCATTTTCTGGAAAGTAATTAATTCAGTATGGCTAGGGTGCTAACTATAAAGGAGAAACAAAAGATGAGAACAGAAAATAATGGGCCTAAGCTATTTAAAAAAAAAAAAAAAGCTTTGCATGTCACGCCAAGGAATTTGAACTCTATCCTATAGAGGACGAAGAGCATCTGAAAAATTCCTAACGTAATAGCATCATAGAGTAGAATTAGAAATAAGAAAACCTAAAAGAAGACCAGTTAGAAAATACCATAATTGTCAAAGAACAGATAAAGACTTAAACAAATGCAATATAGAGAGGAAAAGAAACAGTTTCTGTTTCAGTATTTAAAGCAGGCAGTAGGCAGCTGAATGAGATTAGAGTTCAGAATACAGATGTGTGCCAGAGATACAGATCTATATATAATTCACACAAAGATGTTACTTTAAACTCTATAAATACATGAATTCATCAAGAAGAAATGTAAGGAAAAATAATCATGAGGCTAATGACAAGAGTCCTGGGAAATACTAAATTCTTTTTTTTTGGGGGGGGGGAGGGGGGTCTGGTCGTGGGGCCTGAACTCTGGGCCTGGGTGCTGTCCCTCAGCTTTTCAGCTCAAGGCTAGCACTCTACCACTTGAGCCACAGCACCACTTCCGGCTTTTATCTTCTTGCTTATATGGTGCTGAGGAATCGAACCCAGGGCCTCAGGCATGCAAGGCAAGCACTCTACCACTGAGCCACCTTCCCAGCCTGGAAATACTAAATTCTAAAGGACTAGTAAGTTCAAGGGTAAAGAGCTTGCCTAGCAATTGTGAGACCCTAAATCTAATTAATCCCTAACACCATAAAAAAAATTGATTAATTAAAAAATACAGGGCTGGGAACTTGGCTTAGTGATCTAGCATACATGAAGCCCTGGGTTCGATTCCTCAGTATCACATAAACAGAATAAAGCCAGAAGTGGCACTGTGGCTCAAGTAGTAGAGTGATAGCCTTGAGCAAAAGAAACTCAGGGACAGTGCCTAGGCCCTGAGTTCAAGCCCTAAGACTAGCAAAAATAAATACAAATAAAAGACTACTAATAAAGAAAAGCACACTGCTGGCCACTGGTGGCTCATGGCTATAATCCTAACTACTCAGGAGGCTGAGATCTGTTCAAAGCTAGCCTGCGCAGGAAAAGTCTGTAAGACTCTTATCTCCAATTAACCACAAAAAACCAGAAGTGGAGTTGTAGCTCAAGTGCCAGAATGCTAGCAATAAGCGCTCAGGGACAACATCCAAGTCCCAACTTTGAGCCCCAGTACCAGCACAAAAAACAAATACCAAAAAACAAAACAAAACAAAAAAAAAGCACAAAATGTTACACAAGTACAAAGGGGATTAAGACAACTAGGTTAATGATATACCTAAGGTTATAATATATACAGATATACATACATATGTGTATATACATATATATATTTGTAAAACAATGTGTTTAAATACTCACCTTCCATGACATCTTTTTCTATTATCTTAACAACTTCTGTTTGATTATTTGTCTGTTGCTTACGAATAGATGTTTTCTTGAATTTATTCACCATACACTCCTGGAATACAAAATATAAAGAATGAAATTGTTTTCAATGAGCACTCAGATATATATTCACCACCATTCACCCTAAGGAAAATATCTTCCTCTGCTGTCTGTTCACAAGCCACTTATAATTTAATTGAAAAAATGTAAAAACATACTAGGAAACAAACAAACAAAAAAAAAGTACTGGACTTTCCAAAACATATTTTAGTCAGAGAAAAATCACAGAACTGAATAGTCACGTAGACTGGTATTTAAGTCACAACTGACAACCGCAATTTTCATCAAAACATAATTCTGCAAGTATCTAAGATCTGAAAGATGATTGTAATTCTAACCTAGTAGTTTTCTCTCCTTTGCCCAAATTAGTTTTATGTACAATTAGCAGACCAGTTCAAGCCTCTTCCATTAGCATTCCCAGTCCCAGATATCCTTCCCTTGTCCAAGATTCTGGAGTACTTATTTCTGTATTCTTGGCATCTCCATCTAAATGTACCATCTGTTTATCTGTGCATATGCTCTATTTCCCATTACTGTGGGGTCATTAAAAGTAGTGTTGGTTGTCTTCAAGAAAATCTACTAAATTGATAATCACATACTGATAATATGAAAGACACTAAACAAACCCAAGTCTCTCTGGCTGCCACTTACTGACAGGTCCTTTGGGGTGCTCTGAGAATGATCCTTTAATAACAATAAAAATGAGTTGCTACAGACTGAAGTTCTAAGTACAATCTAAGACACAGTGGGTTCTCAATGGATGCTAGCTGAATCTACAAGCTGTTACAGGAATTCTTTTAGACACTTCTCAGAAACTGTTTATTTTTCAAATAACAAATCCAAATTCCATAAGTGAAGAATTCAGATGTAATTCTGTGCTAATTTTTAACTTTTCTTTAAATAAGAAGCTAATTATTAATTTTTTGAAACAGTACAAAAGAACTTGTAAAAAATGAAATAAGAAATTCAGATGTTTCTTACTTGAAAAACAGCTACTTACATGCAAAAAGTCCATAACTATTTTATCAAATTTGGTTTGTTTCTGAATATGATCTAATGTCTCCTTGTGTGATGAACTTTCCAGATGCAGCTCAATATCTTTTTCTTCAAAGGTTCGAAATTTACAAAATGAACATGTAAATGCCATTCTACAACGAAAAAAGTTTTTCTTTAAGTATCACCTTATTTACTTAAGAGTTTGTAAGAATATACAACTGAGTCTAATTTTACCAGAATAATTATTTCTTCCTTCCTTTTTTGAATTAATTTAAGTTTAACTTAACTCAGAAAAAAAATTTAAGCACATATTTGCATGGTAGTCATTGTACCACCTTGTATTGCTGGTCTACCTTTAGCAGTCTGGATATGAAAAACACAATGCCAATTCAAGAGTGAGAGTAAATCTCAAGAAACACCTGGCCCCAAAGTTCTACAACTTATTTTATACTTTGCATCCTCAAGTTTACCATAGTATCATCAACAAACTCATGTAAGACACTAGAAACCACAGAAAACTACCATGTAATTTTGGGGTAATTAAAGGTGGCTGAGATCTGAGGATCACAGTTCAAAGGCAAGAAAGTCAGTGAGCCTTTTATCTCCAATAAACTACTCAGAAAAAGCCAAAAGTGGCACTGTGGCTTAAGTGATAGAGCACTAACCTTGATCTTAAAGATGCTCAGGAACAGTGTTCGGGCCATGAGTTCAAGCCCCAGGACTGACAAGAAAAAGGTCCACCCACCAGTAACTTCAGAGTAGCTAATAAATAAATAAGCCTAACTGAACAAATGTGCATATTTAGAAACTCAAAGCCAACCCAGAATGAATTCACCTACTGTTTTTAGTTTCTTTTTCCTTTAATTATGACAGTTTTCTAACTGGTTCCTGATTTCTGTCTTCTATTTTCCAAGTAACTTCTTGCAATGTTATTAGATATGTTTTTCTTGTTGAGAGTATGGGTTCTTGAATATATTACTGGGTTTATATCCTAACTTCCTTTTGTGACCTAGAGCAAGTCACTTTACTTCTCTGCCCTCAATTTTCTTATATATTACTTGAAATACTCAATTATTACTACTTCCTAAAGGAGGTATTAGTATTAGCACAGTACTGTTTCACTAACACTTAAAGGCTCAAAAAACAAAGCCAAAATGATTTCAGCATCACTCACAAGTAGCCTACACCTGTAATCATAGCTACTCAGGAGGCTAGGATCTGGAAGATGGTGTTTCAAAGCCAATTCAGGCAAAAATGCACAAAATACTCCATCTTTAATTAACTAGACCAGAGGTATGGCTCAAGTGGAAGAAAGCCAGCCTTGAGCAAGCAAGCCAAGCTATTGTGAAGGCATTTTCAAGCCTTGATACCAGAAAAACAAAACAAGATTTCAGCAACCATCTAGGAACTGCCCCAATCACAACTTTCTGTGTTGTTTTTACCTTTAGCAATGTTTTGCTCATGGTATGTCTTCCTAAACTGTTTAAATTATAGTATTTCAACCCACTACAGTCACTTTAATCTACAAAGCTTCTCATTTTCTGAATATCAGTAAAATATGCATCTCTCTCTGCTTTTATATCAAGCCATGCATTCTACCTAAGCTGCCACTCACAATTCCTCCCGCAATCCTTCAATTCCTAAACAGGCTAAATACCATCTCCACTAACAGACATCCCAGATTTACTCCCACTTATAAAGCTTCCACTCATAATTGATTGAAATATATTGTAAATATGTGTGGGAATGTGACAATGAAGGCTTTCCCATTCCCTACTCCCATATAACTGATGTGAGCTAAGTAAAAAAAAAAAAAAGGGATGTGCTTCTTTTGGCAGTGTTTCCCCATGTACTGTTGTTTGTGTACACCTCTCACACATCCATCCCTTCCGCGTCAGGCTCCTTTAAATTCCCATAGTCATGTTTTCATTCTCTTAATCACATTGAAAGCACTCAAATATTAGAGGACATATCACAATCGTTGTTTGCCACCTCCAATCCTCCTAACATAAAACTGCTCTGGTAAACTGAAATAATTACAGTAGAGCTAGAGATATAACTTAGTGGTAGAGCACTTGCCTAGTATACTCAAAGTTCTGAGTTCAAAACCCAGCACCAGAGAAGAAAGAAAATGTCTAAAATAATTTCCAAGAATTCTTATCCTAAAATGACAATGTTTAATTACATTGACATTCTGTCCAGTAGATAAGGTTTGTAACTAAAGTCATGAAGACAAAAGGTCACAGAATTTCAGTTTTCATTTTTTCCAAATTGCAACGTTTATTTTACCAACATGCTTAAATCATATTCAAATCCACAGTTTTAATGAGAAAAGTACTCACGACATAATACAAAAACTTAATCTTACAAAGCAAAATCATCTTCAGACTTCTCCACATTGAATAAAAAATGCTTAGTAACTATGCTCATTACCTCTGATAAAAGGAGAAGGAATTATGGGAAATTAGGGCAGTATAAATAGAAGAACCCAAAACAGGAGTCCTCCTAAAACCAGACCTTCTCCTTATGGATCAATTCCTAATGTGGTTAGTTCTATTGTCTCTTAAATCCCAGAAAATTAGGCATAACA
This sequence comes from Dipodomys spectabilis, assembly GCF_019054845.1. NCBI lineage: Eukaryota > Metazoa > Chordata > Mammalia > Rodentia > Heteromyidae > Dipodomys > Dipodomys spectabilis. The sequence continues at coordinate 17,976,412 of NW_024870679.1, forward strand.
AACCAGAAAACATAATAAAACAATTACACAAGTATACCAAGAGACTAAAATCAAAGACCAAATTTAATGTGAACAAATCTAATGTACATTTCAAGACTGAGTAACAAAAAGTTTCCTGTTTAAGCAAAGAACCAATACATTAAAAAGATCACCAGCAGCCGGGTGCCAGTGGCTCACACGTTGTAATCCTAGCTACTCAGGAGTCTGAGATCTGAGAATCGAGGTTCAAATTCAGTCTGGGCAGGAAAGTCTGTGAGACTCTTATCTCCAATAAATCACTAGAAAACCGGAAATGGCGCTGTGGCTCAAGTGGTAGAGCGCTCGCCTTGAGCTGAAGAGCGCAGGGACAGCACCCAAGCCCAGAGTTCAAGTCCCATGACCGACAAAAAAATAAAAAATAAAAAATAAATGAAAAGATCACCAGCAAGAATTTCAGTTCTACATTCTATCTTTCAAAGACAGAGTTTTGGCCACCTAGGAAATTCATTTTATGTGAAATGTTTCACTTTTTGTTACACAAACTGAATTTAAAAGAACAAAAATACATTCGCAGTTTATTTTTTTATGTATTGTTTTTCTTAGTTGTATGACCAAACCCTGTTTTGTATGTAGTATCTTCATTATTACTATTTTTAACATATCTGTGCTCATAGGCAAAAAAAGTCAGATTTTTATCTATTACTCTTTTTTGTTTTCTTATTGTGATCTGCTCTACCACTGAACCTCATTACAATCTTTTAGTGATTTTTAATGTCTGGAAAAGCCAGTTTCTGCTCATTTACTCATCTTATTTAGAATTCTTTTTGGGACCTGGGTTGGAAAAAAACTTATGCATAATACCCAAGACTATCATTATATTGTCATATAGTCAGATCTCAAGATTATAGTTTTCCTCAAGTTTTTTTTAACAAGAATTTATTATTTCTGTGCATTTTGTATTTTTAGAGTACTGGTAGTAATAGAATTTTTTTTCCAAGTTGTGGTCACATATAAATACTAAAAATCAGAAACATTTCTTACACATCTTTATTCAACCCTTTTAAACTTAACTTATAAGATATTCTAATTCTAAGCCAGGCGCCAATGGCTCACATCTGTAATCCTAGCTACACAGGAGGCTGAGATCTGAGGATCGCGGTTCAAAGCCAGCCTAGGCAGTAAAGTCTGTGAGACTCTTATCTCCAATAAACCACTAGTAAAGTGGAAGTGGCACTGTGGCTCAAGGGGAAGGGCGCTTGCCTTGAGCTGAAGAGCACAGGGACAACACCCAAGGCCAGAGTCCAAGCCCTACGACCGACAAAAAAAAAAAAGATATTCTAATTCATGTATTGACCTTTTCTAGGAAACTTTTATTTTACAATAGGGTCTCACTATGTATGTAGCCCAGTCTGGCCTTGAAATATCAATCCTCTGATATTAAATTCAAAATGCAACAAGATGTGACAAAGGAAATAGGACTCAAGAAACAAAGGACCTCTTCTTAATCTGTCACCTCATTTTTAGATGATCTCCCACATATGGTATATATGTACACACAGGAAGGAAGCTAGGAGGAGGAAATGGAATCAGAGGAAATAGGTGAAAAAAATATAGCAGAGGGGCCCATCAGCTGTACTGGACATGGATGAAAGTGAACTACGCAACTCAAGGGCAATGATGGGAGGGAGGGACTGAGAGATAAAGAGGGAACAGCTGACACTAAGCAAAAGAAAAGAAATGTCTACATCACCTGTTTGGAAGATAGTTGTACTGTCATAGAGTTCATAAGCTTTATAGAGCATAATAATGACAATTTTCCTTGTGAAAGTTAAAATGTGTTTGTGACTTTAGCTAAGTATCACTATCTCACAAGACTGTGAAATTTATCTAATCACTTAATCTCAATAACGAAGAAAAAAAAAAAAGAAATACCAGTTCTCTAGCTGAACCTCTGAGTGCTGGAATTACAGGCACATGTCATGGTACCTGGCTTAGAAAACCTTTTTTTCCTAAGAGAGCCCATTTTTTGACTCTATTAACACAAACCTGTATCCATCACCATATTTCTCACTGTTTTTTTCTCTTCTACGCCTTTGTTTCTCTCGTCGGGCCTCAATTCGTCGCTTTTCTTCTTCTTCATTTTTAGGGTCAGCTTTTGCTAAGATATTAGAAGAAAAAAGTTGGAACTAAAAAGCATTTTTCCAGTCTCCCTTTCCAATTACCAGTTTCTAAAGCACAGGCATACAGGGTTTGAGTGATGATAATCTAACCTGAACTCACCAGAAAATTCAGCCTGAGGCTACCCAATGTTTCTAGAACTACACAGTATTTGTGAAACTTCGCAAATTTCCTAATTGTGAATCTTGCCATATTTGCTTCTCAAGCTACATATTTTTTCTCTAAATCTTCTTATTTTATGTTATCCTTACCTTAATAATATCTTTTAACTCCCTAAAATCATGCATACCACACATACTTTAGCAAACACTGAAATAATTTTACTCACTGTGAAAATGGAAAAGTACAATAAATTCTAAGTGGCCCTCAAGCTAAGAATTCACATATTGTAGAAACGCTAAATGTTTTTAATTACATAAACTCCAAAGTAAATCAAGTTTCTTCTTTTTCTATTGTGATAAAATACCACTTTAACCATATTAAAGTATATAGTTCAGTGGCTTTAAATACATCTGAAAGTCATGCAAACATCACCACTATCTGGTTCCAGAACTTTCTCACTGCTGCAAGTACACGCCAGTAGACTTTACACAGTCCTTACCCTTTCCATCCCTACTCTAGAGTTCTGGAAACTACTAACCTGCTTTCTGTATTCTGAATATTTTGCTTAAATAGAATCTTATACTCCTAACCGGGCACCGGTGGCTCACGCCGGTAATCCTAGCTACTCAGGAGTCTGAGATCTGAGGATCGCAGTTCAAAGCCAGCCCAGGCAGGAAAGTCTGTAAGACTCTTATCTCCAATAAACCACTAGAAAACTGGAAGTGGGGCTCAAGCAGTAGAACACTCGCCTTGAGCTGAAGCAGATAGCTCCCAAGCCCAGAGTTCAAGCCCCAAGACCAACAAAAATAAATAAATAATAAACATTCCTTGTCAAACCTAAAATCATGAAAATTCGCTGATGTCTTCTTCCAAGAGTTTTATATATTTTGGTCTTGCAAAATCTTGCATTTTATTTGTATGTGGCTAGCCAACTCTTCTAGCACCATTTGTCAAAAAAGACTATTCTCTCTCCAGTTGAATACTATTTTTGAATACTGTTTTTCCCAGTTGAGCAGGAATATAATTTATTTCTGGGCTTTCAACTCTACTCCAATTATATATATGCACACACATGTATATGAATGTACAGCCACCCTATGTCAGAACCACCGTCTTGGTTAAATGTGAAATCATGAAATGAGTTTAGCTAGAAAATTCTTAACTGTTATTATAAAAGTGATATATAGAGGGGTTACAGTTTCCTAAGTCAGGTAATGAGTTTGTTTTTGTGTTTTTGTGTTTTTGGTTTCTTTGGCCATGGGGCCTGAACTCTGGGCCTGGACACTGTCCCTCAGCTCTTCAGTTCAAGGCTACCACTTGAGCCATAGCACCACTTCCAGCTTTTTCTGCTTATGTGGTACTGAGGAATCGAACCCAGGGCCTCATGCATGCAAGGCAAGCGCTCTACCATTGAGCCACCTTCCCAGCCATGAGTACATTTCTCTTTGGACAATGTCACCCCTTCCTTCATAGTGTCTAATGAGTGCCACTGCTGCCTTTGCTCATCCTTTGAATTGTAGTGCATCTCTAGATTAGATTAGGAAAAAATCTATCTTGACATGTTGCCTTCCAATCTAATTCAGTTTTTCTTATTTATTTAAAACTTTTTTTTGGGTGGGGGGGAGTCAGTCATGGCTCTTAAACTCAGGGTCTGGGCACTGTACCTAAGCTTTGCAGTCCAAGGCTAGTCCTCTACCACTTAGAGCCACAGCTCCACTTCCAGTTTTAGGGTGATTAGTTGTAGATAAATGTCTGGCAGACTTTCCTGCCTGGGCTGGTTTTGAACCATGTTCCTTAGATCTCAGCCTCCTGAATAGCTAGGATTATAGGCGTGAGCTACCAGTACCTGTCTAGAACTTTAATTTCATTCAATAATGAAACTTCAATTTTCTTTCTTTCTGTAGTTATAGAGTATATGTTTTTTTGTTTTTGCTTTGCCAGTCCTGGAGCTTTATTTCAGGGCCTGGGTGCTGTTCCTGAGTTTCTTTTGCTCAGCGCTAGCAGTCTATCAAATGAAACACAGCATCATCCAGCTTTTTCATTTTATGTGGTACTGAGGAATTGAATCCAGGGCTTCACGCACGCTAGACACATTCCCAGCCCTGGAGTATGTGTTTTATACTACTATTTTTTCTCAAATATTTTATTCTTCTTGATGCTGACATGGATGAAAATTTCTTAATTCCATGTTTAGACTGGCTGAAAACTTTGTCAATATAAAATATGTATGATCATCTATAAGGCAAATTAGTTTTCTAGAAAAAAAAACACAGTTTTGCCTAGTACCAAGATAAGGAATATTTTCTTTCCTTTGCTGTCATAAAGAAGATCCTATACAATATGATGGACAACCCTGTGACACTTACCCCAAGAAAGGGGCTTAAATAAAACTCACATGGAAAGTCCCACCACATATAACTCAGAGTAAAGGAATAGACAAGGGTATGTGAATTTTTTTTTTTTTGGTGGGGGGGTCCGGTCATGGGGCCTGAACTCTGGGCTTGGGCGCTGTCCCTCAGCTCTTCAGCTCAAAGCTAGCACTCTACCACTTGAGCCACAGCGCCACTTCCGGCTTTTTTCTTTCTGCTTATGTGGTGCTGCTGAGGAATCAAACCCAGGGCCTCATGCATGCAAGGCAAGCGCTCTAACACTGAGCCACCTTCCCAGCCCTGGCTATGTGAATTTTAAAGATCTATTTAAGTACATAAAATTGTTTTATAGCTGCTATAGAGGACTCACAGATCTAATTTCGATAATTGCAATTATTGGTTAATCTTCCATATAAACATTAAAAAATTATCTTAAAACCAATGAATATCAAAAATGAAAAATATCCTAAGCGACAGCCAACTGTGGTTTCTTACTCACTAGGTGATTTGCTGAGGCTCATCTTCTCCATAGGTTTTGCTAACTTAGGTTTCTTGATAAAGGCTCCACCAGGCTTATTAAATGGTTGTACCATTTTTCTCTTTATTCCTCTTGCAGTAGCAACTGTCACATTGGTGGGCTTGTTTTGATAGTCAACAACAATGCCAGGTCTATGAATGCTTCCAAAGTCACCCATATGCTGTAAATTTGGTGAAATCAAGAAATATTAGCATATTGTCCAAAAACAAAATATGAACTCATATAGTATTTTCTTATCACCTATGTACTAGTTTTCACCTGAAAATTCCCTGGAATGTAATCTAAATTTTACATGTCCACTCAGAAAAAGCACACTTTAAAACTTTGTAAATTATTACATGAACTCAAATCCGGTGAATTAATGTTTTTATCTGCAAAGCAAATGTAAATATTTCCTACTTATTTGATTTCTTTTACAATCAAAATTACTTGAGGTCATAAACACCATATGTGTCTGTCAGAAGGTTACCACTTGTACAACTCTTTGACAACTCCTCTTCAGAGTTCCTAAATGATGTTATGCCATGAAAACACCTTAAAAGAAATCTTTATTTTACTAAATACCTGGCTTAAAGCTAAAATACACAAAGAAGAACATATTCCAGAAATCATTTAGGATTTCTCCCTGTTGGAAAACGGAATGAGAAGGCGAGATGGAACATTAGTATGAAATAGGAGAGTTAAAGCATAACCATGCATCAACTTCCAAGATACACTTCAGATAAAGAACTGCATCTGACGTTCCATTCACATTCTTACCTAGAGAAACATACTCTGACCCAGGAGCCCAAGAACAATAGTTTACAGATGAAGAGTCATGCCATCAAATGACTCTTTGTATTCCTTCCTCTTATCTTGCCATTAACAAAACCCACTACATCAAGAGGCCCGTGTCCATACAAACTCATTCCGCTATTCTGACTTTTAGAAGGTAGACTGAGGAGTAATCTGAAGAGAAGGACCCAATGGGAATTGTACAAGTGAAGATTAAAATTAAAGACCCTATTGATATAGAAACAACATTCCATTCCAACTAGAATGGTAAGTAAATACAAAGTACAGGAATACTTGTATTATCATAAAAACAAAACTGATTATCTGAAGCCTAACAATCCTTTGCTAATATATAGCTTGGAAAATGTTAAGTGTTTTCTAAATTTTCAAACTGCAGTCGATTTTCAATTTTTAACCCCAACATCTAATAGTCCAGTGATTTTTAATTGACCTACAATCATCAAGTATGTATGGTGGAGCAGCAACATAGCTGCTTGTACTTGTATACTTTTCTTAGGAACACCTATCTAACCTAGATTTGGATAAATATTTCCAGGTAATTTATGTGGTCACATCAAAAAGAGATCTTCATTAATTAAAGGTGCAATGCATTTTACCTAAGATTAACTTAAAAATGAAAAATTTCTACACAAGCATGACAACCTATACTGACATATGGAAAGCTAAATGAACAGTCAAAACCAATGCCCTATGCCATTTTAATCAGAATTATTTCCTCTACAATAAGATTATTAAGCACAGCTGACTTTCAAAAAGAAATCTTATAGCAAAAAAACTATATAATCCCACAATCTATATACTAGGTAAAATTTCACAACTATCAAGTTATCTAAGAACATAAAGCATAATCTTTTATACCCTGAAATTAAAACATCAGGGAACTAGAGTTACTCATTAAAGCAATAATTTATAAAATACTACTTCCTAGGAAGGTGCTGCCATCATGGCTATACAGGTAGGATATTATTTCTGGACAGTAAAGCTAGTGACATGAGAAGAAATAAAACAATCACCAATATCCTAAGAGACTAAATTAACAAAATTATACAGACCACAAGTCGTTCTACAATCTACACACCAACTTCTTCACCACATAAAGATGGCTACACTATCCTGATCTAAAACACAGAGCTTTGAAGAAATTCTACTTGCTAGTGTTAAGTAGCAAACATTTTATCATACATTGCACCTTTAACCTACTCAAAAAGGGTTCAGTTAACCTTTTACAGTGATCCAAGAACTGTCCCACCAGCTAGCTGCTAGTGTTTACAAGGAAAATTGCAACTCCTTTTAACCCCTTTTAGACCAAACCTAACATCCTCACCTTTTCAATAAAGGGAGATTTGGCATAACTTCATGAGCAATCATCTCAAACTGCCACTATTTTCTGAGGTTCTAGAAAAACTTTTATAGTAAACCTAACACATATTTAGACTCAGCTTTTGCTTAAAATACACTGGGATGAACAGTGTTTATTCTAGTTGAAAACAATGGTCTTGAAAGGGTTTAAAAGAGTGACTAGTGAAAAGAATCTGAAAAGATTCTGTTGTACTTACTCCTCGGCCTCGGCCTCTGCCTGTTGATGGTCCTCCAAAAGCATCATAGTTTCTGCTTCCAAACGTACTTTCAGGATAAGCAGGGGTTCCTCTCCCCCGAGAGCCTACAGGTGCAGGCTTCATATGGGGTGAAGAAAAACTGCTGTAGGAAGAGTAATTCTCTCTTCCTCTGTCCTCCATAAACCCAGGCCTCAATTTTGAACGGGAGTAAGGTGCTTCCCAGCTAGACCCGCCCTGGTTTCTACCTCCGAAAGAGTCAAGGCTATTCCGGTAGGAGCTCTCAAATCGACCACCATAACTACCTCCGAAGCGGCTTTGTTCGGGTTCATTAAAACCATAGCCAGATCTGTACAGATCTCGCCCACCCAGAGAAGACCTGGAGTCGTAAGACTCATAAGGTCCAAACCTGGAAAAGTTGCACAGTGAGGGAAAAAACAAAAGTAAGCTTACTAATGTTAGACAATTCAAAAACAAATTATCAGATGACATTTAGCAACTAAAATTCATTTATACCATACTGGTTTGTACAGTTCTACTTTGTACACACTTGATTAGGGCTGGGCAGTTCAATATGAGAACAGATAGAAAGCTATCTGAGACAGTTTCTAATTAATTGACTTTAGTAAAACTTAGTTTAGAAATCTGCTTTTTAGCAGTTTTTCTGTTTTATTGAGAGATTTGTTGTCATTATTTAAGCCCAGCCCTAGTCTTAGAAAAGGTCATTTGCTAAAGTTCACAAACTATTCAAACTTTCTTTGATTCCATCCCTGTTATTGAGAATTACAAAGCATTTGAAATATTTTGGCTTTCCTCAGGGACTCAAATTGAAGACTAAATAGATGAATGCTAATGATGGTACAGAACACTCCTTCTGTACCCCAATAATCTACATACCTAACTCCCTCATTGAGTCTAGAATAATCAAAATCTGAGGAAATATCTCAGGTTATAAAATTTGACAATCTGCCAAACTTCAGCCAAGGACAATAATCAACCATAAATACTTTTTACTTATTGACTAGTAAACCTAACAAATGTAGAAGGATAAACAGAACATAGAGGTGACCAACATATATACCCTCTGTATATGAATTTTCAAGGCAGAAACAATACATTTTATATTACCCACAATTATCTTAAAAACTATTCCCTAGCAGGAAATTATCACATAAAACTACCCTAAAAAAAGGAGCACACAGTCTTAAGATTCAACAGAAAAACAAATCATCTCAGAAATCTAAACCATGGATTACAAAAGGTTGTTTGTTATCTTACAACAGTTTTATAAAAGCCCACAAATACACAAGAAATGAATGATAACATCTACAGAAATAGCTTATGTACATTACATTTACAATGTAATAAGGCATTAGCTGACATATTAAAACGTCTAAATGTTACATTCCTTCAATTATTTACAAATCACTAAATCAAAAGTACTATTTACTTCTGAATCCTAGCAGTCATACAAAAATCATTTCTCTTTTCAAAACTATCATATAAGTTACTGTTTCCTTGATTTTTCTTTACTGTAAATCATAGTGATATACTTGAAACAGAAAGAGGAAAAGTAATCATCATTTAAGTCCATCTAGGAATCCAGATCCTTCCATTTAAGAAGGACAATGGTTTCAAATTATCTCCTAACTAGTTTCAGTTATATTCATCAGGAAGTTTTGTGCCTCAAAAGAAAACCCCCTTTGAATGTTCTTGAGTATGTAGTCCTTTTTTTAACTAGGGTTCAGTCTCACACAGTATCATCAGTGAAATATAAATGTGTTCTAGATGATAGTGGAAGATATAGTATTCATGGCTTTAATACAATTCTCTTAACCAAAAGCACAAGTGTTTTTGGTCGAAGTTGTAGTTGTCAGTAAATAACCTTGCTATACCTCTTTTTAACCTTTTTTTTATTATTACAATATGCTTCACCACTTACTTTAAAATTAAATTTTCTTAATCTATCTTAGCCGGACACTGATGGCTTATGCTTGTAATCCTACTCAGAAGGCTGAGATCTGAGGCTCAAGGTTCAAAGCTAGCCCAGGCAGGAAAGTCTGTGAGATTCTCATGTCTAATTAACCACCAGAAAACCAGAAGTGGTGCTGTGGCTCAAGCGGCAGCCTTGAGCAAAAGAGCTCAGGGTCAGCACCCAGGTCCTGAGTTCATGCCCCACAACCAACCAAAAGAAGAAGAAAAAAACTATCCTAAGTATTTCTTAGAAATTAAATTTTGCTAAACTGGTTAGTCTGACCATTTTGCTGTTTTACTTACAAACACCTTAGAAAAATTTCTTCTTAATCAGTAAGAAAAAATTAGGGCTAGAGGCATGGCTCAAGTGGTAATAGCACCTGCCTAGCAAGCAAAAGGCCCTGAATTCAAACCTCAACAGAAAGTTTCACAATATTACCAACAACATTTTTTAAACATTTTTCAAGATACTCTAACTGATAAGGAGTTAAAAGGAAGAGAAGTAAAAAATGAAATTTGAAAGTTCACTAATAAAGACAATATTTATTTTATACTGAAGTTATGTTATCTGAGGTTTTCCTAAAATGTCTTTTGCTAGTGATCCTGAGATAATCTTTATACCCATTAACTAATACAACTAAACATATAAGGTGAAATTCAATACCAAACAGCAAAATTCAAACATAACAAACCTAAGCAATACTTAAAAAATAATATATCCAGATTCATAGTTGTGTAATTATTTGGCCAAGTGATTAAGTTATTTACCTGCTACCCCCACCACCACCACTGTGATTGTCCATGCCATATGACTGGTTTAGGTAGGAATCCATGGATCTCTGACCCCCATACGATCCATGGCCATAGTCACGGTCCATCCCTACAAGAGTTTAAAAAGAAAATAATTAAATTATGCTCACCTTTACTGGCACTCAAAAGAAGAATATTTAGATAAATATCCTTGAATGTCAGACCTCCATAAGATCCAGGACCATAATCACGATCCATTCCTAGAAGAATCAATAAGAAATTGTCAGTAAAACATATCCTCTTCAAAAAATTAAAAAACTGTAGTAAACACAAAGTTTTCACATCAATCATCTGAGTTAATAATTCATCATTAACATTTAATCAAAATTCATACTTGATACTGAAGGAACAAACATCAAAATGATACTAATGAGGAATCATATTTGCTAACAAAGCTTATTTCAAAGAAAAATATCAATTAAATTTTGTTTAGAATTATTCTCAATTTAACCAATACTTATTTGACTAGAAGACAACTACTACTACTACTAAGGCCTTGTATTTAGTAATTAATAGTATATAATTCATATTTAGTATATAATTCATATTCTTGTCTAATATCAAGAGATTCCTTTTGGGGCTGGGAAGGTGGCTCAATGGTAGAGCGCTTGCCTTGCATGCTCGAGGCCCTGGATTCAATTCCTCAGCACCACATAAGCAAAAAGAAAAAAGCCGGAAGTGGCGCTGTGGCTCAAGTGGTAGAGCACTAGCCTTGAGCTGAAGAGCTGAGGGATAGTGCCCAGGCCCAGAGTTCAGGCCCCGCGACTGGAAAAAAAAGAAATAAAATTAAAAAACAAAGAGATTCCTTTTGTCCTGAGTACACTGTGACATATGCTATTACTATTTGTGTACCTAATTACTCTCAAATGCTCTAAACACATAGAAGCAGCCACCTTTCCAATTTGATATGAATAGTAACTACCATTTTAAAAGTAAAATCACAAATTAGGGGTCAATCAATCTGAATAGTAAGAATTCTGAAAAAACAAGGACTCGCCGGGCACCGGTGGCTCACGCCTGTAATCCTAGCTACTCAGGAGGCTGAGATCTGAGGATCTCCGTTCAAAGCCAGCCCGGGCAAGAAACTCCATGAAATCCTTTTTTTTTTTTTTTCTTTTTTTTTTTTTTTGGGGTCCGGTCATGGGGCCTGAACTCTGGGCCTGGGCGCTGTCCCTCAGCTCTTCAGCTCAAGGCTAGCGCTCTACCACTTGAGCCACAATGCCACTTCCAGCTTTTTTCTTTTTGCTTATGTGGTGCTGAGGAATCGAACCCAGGGCCTCAGGAATGCAAGGCAAGCACTCTACCACTGAGCCACCTTCCCAGCCCCCTCCATGAAATTCTTATCTCCAATAAACCACCAGAAAACTGGAAGTGGGGCTATAGCTCAAGTGGTAGAGCACCAGCCTTGAGCTGAAGAGTTGAGGGACAGCGCTTAGGCCCAGAGTTCAAACCCCCTAACCAAAAAAAACAAAAAAACAAGGACTCAACAAATATTTAAATTCTTAATTCCTTTGAATAAAGGAAATGAATTCTAGCAACAGAAACACTGTAATAGAAAAAAAAAAGCAGTAAGGAAAACAGTAAGGAATACACTTATCTGCAAGTTGACCTATTTCTATTACAATGTAATAGAAAAAAATACAGTAAGTATACAATAAGGAATATATTTCTCTGCAAGTCTATTTCCTAGTCAAGAGGCTAGAAAAAGTAAATACGATGTTACAAAATTTACAGTGAAAAACTACAACCAGTTAGAATTTATTTCCCATGAAGTCTTATAAAATATTTTATTACTATTTACCCTATATTTTATAAGTAATAGTATGTACACTGAAATACTTTTGATATTACAATATAAATTTTTCATTTAATCCTAAAATCAAAGAAATACTTTGTTATTTCTACTGGTTTTTACTTTGAGTTTGCAGTGGCTGTTTTTGAATACTAAAAACTTTGTTTCTGGATGGTTGGTTTGTTTTAAATTCTGAGTGCTTCTGTTTCACTGTAGACTCATATAATGATTACGAAGTATTGAATACTTACCATATGTCAGGCACAATATAGTGCATACACTTATAAAAGAGTAATAAAAAATAAATAAATACAATAAAATAAAAACAATAATAAACATGCCTGTAATCATAGTTACTTAGAAGATTGAGATCTGAGGATCATAGTTCAAAGCCAGCCTGAGCAGAAAAGTCCATAAGATTCTTATCTCCAATAAACACTAAGTTGGAAGTGTAGTCGTGGCTCAAAATGCGAGAGCGCTAGCACTGATTACAAAGAGGCTCAGGGACAGTGGCGAGGACCTGAGTCTCAGGACTGGCCAAAAAATAAAAAAATAAAAATAACATTTAAGCCAGGTACCAGTGGTTCAATGCCTGTAATCCTAGCTACTCAGGAGGCTGAGATCTGAAGAACACCATTCAAAGCCAGACAGAGCAGAAAAGTCCCTATTAAGACTCTATCTCCAACTAACCACTAAAAAACTGGAAATGGAGCTGTGGCTCAAAGTGGCAGAGTGCTAGCCTTGCACAAAAGAGCACAGGGACAGCACTCAGGCCAAGTTCAAGCCCCACAACCAAAAAAAAAAAAAAAAGTAGTAATAATAATAAAGTTACTCTTACATAGCAGTGACTCTGGTTTACTGATCACACAACTGTATTCAGTTAATTAGGAGGAACAGTATATTATACATGATCAATTAAGGTATAAGAAAAAAACTAATTTTTCTCCTAGCTTACACAACAAATTGAAAAGTAATTTTTTCAAAAACTTTTTACAAGAACCTAACAGGGGGCTGGGAAGGTGGTTCAGTGGTAGAGTGCTTGCCTTGCATGCATGAGGCCCCTGGGTTCCATTCCTCGGCACCATATAAGCAGAAAAAGCCAGAAGTGGTGCTGTGGTTCAAGTGGTAGAATGCTAGCCTTGAGCTGAAGAGTTGAGAGACAGAGCCCAGGCCCAGAGTTCAGGCCCCATGACCGACCAAAAAAAAAAAAAAAGAACCTAACAGTCTCTCTATGGTTAATATTAAATGATAAAGTAATTTGCATAGAAAAATAACTCACCTAATAATTTGAATCAAATCAGTTGCTTGAATCACTATAATATATATGTATATATACATTTATATCTATACATATAGATAGTACTACATATAAATATGTATATAGATGTATATATAAAATTCAAAAGTTAAAACTTAAAATTAAAACAAAGGGGCTGGGAATGTGGCCTACTGGTAGAGTGCTTGCCTAGCATTCCTCAGTACCACATAAACAGAAAAGGCCAGAAGTGGTGCTGTGGCTGCAGTGTTACAATATTATTAGCCTTGAGCAAAAAGAAGCTCAGGGACAGTGTCCAGGCCCCAAGTTCAAGTTCCAAGACTGGCAAAATAAAAAATAAAACAGAGTGTGAAGTCATTTGGAAAAAACCTAACTTATGCTCAAAATAATAGCTGTGTAACAGGAGATCTTGAATAGAACTTTCTTTACACCATCTCTGAACTACTAGAACAGCAATACAGGATGCCAGTATCTACCACCTTTAAGCTCTTCAGCTCAAAGCTAGCACTCTACCACTTGAGCCACAGCGCCACTTCTGGCTTTTTTCTTTTTGCTTATGTGGTGCTGAGGAATCGAACCCAGGGCCTCAGGCATGCAAGGCAAGCACTCTACCACTGAGCCAATTTCCCAGCCCCCAAGTAAAATCTTATTCAAGTAAAATGTAAAGCCTTAACCTGTAGGACCTTATAGGTCTATAGTGATTCTAAACCATGGACAATTTTTGACCAAAGGACACTAGTCACATCAGTAAACATTTTGGGTTGTCACAACTTGCAGCAGATGCAACTGACATCTTAGTGCATAGGGGTTAAGAATGCTGCTTAAACCTTCTGGAATGCACAAGACACACACACACCCCAAAATTATCAAATCTGAGGTATCAACAATGCCAAAGTTGAGAGACCCTGCCCTCTATGATCTGTCCTACCATTCATAACTTCATTATCTACCTTATAACCCTCTTCATTCACCCTCTTCATTCATACTAGGCTCCTTTGCTGTACCTAGTATATGACAAACATGTATCCATTTTTGCACTTAATGCTCCTTCTGCCTGGAATGACATTTCTTGGCATCTGTACAGTTCACTACCTCACCTCAGGGCTTCATTTTCTATTGCTTCTTATATATATTCAAATTACCTTTGATTTTTTCAATACCTTACATCTCATCTCTAGCCTTTTCTTCACAGACTGCTCAGTAAAAATAATCTAGTCAAACCAGCCTTACTATCTTTGAAGTTCAGCTGACTCCACTTTATCTGTCTTTATGCTGTTCCCTCTATCTTTATGGAAGTACCTTTATGGTACTCCCTTTTTCTCTAATATTTACATAAGAAGAGATCCTATGAAATAAGAAAACATTGAAACACTGAAAATACAAATTCCTTTCAAAAGGAAAAGGAAAAGGAAGTTTGTATCCTGGTTTTACCTAATGTCTTCTACTTCATTTCAGTAAGATGAAAAATCTAACAATTCATGTATGTGGTTAGTTTCATTTGGTACCTTATACATCTTTCATTTACTAAAACCTGTTAATGTTCTTGGTCTAGATTACCTTTCAGAGGGCATCCTTCAACTTCCTTAAATCTATGCTTATATGTTACCTGTTTACTCAGTCCTTCCCCTGTGACTCTCCTTAAAATCACAATACACACACACACACACACACACACACACACACACACACACACACACACACACACACACACACACACACACACACACACACACACACACACACAGTCTCTCTTTCTTGCATTATTTTTCTTCTTAAAAGTATCTTCTGGAGCCGGGCACCGGTGGCTCACGCCTGTAATCCTAGCTACTCAGGAGGCTGAGATCTGAGGATCTTGGTTCAAAGCCAGCCTGGGCAGGAGAGACTGTGAGACGCCTATCTCCAATAAACCACCAGAAAACTGGAAGTGGCACTGTAGCTCAAGTGGTAGAAGCTCGCCTTGAGCTGAAGAGCTGAGGGACAGCGCCCAGGCCCAGAGTTCAAGCCCCACAGCCGACCAAAAAAAAAGAAAGTATCTTCTGGAGCTGGGAATGGCCTTAGTGGTAGAGTGCTCTGCTCGCCTAGCATGCATGAAGCTTTGGGTTTGATTCCTCAGTACCACATAAATAGAAAAAGCCAGAAGTGGTGCTGTGGCTCAAGTGGCAGAGTGCTATCCTTGGGCAAAACAAGTTCAGAGACAGTGTTCAAGCCCTGAGTAAAGCCCCAGGACTGGCAAAAAAAAAAAAAAAAAAAAAGTATTTTCTAATATGTAATATGTATGTTAACATTTTTTCTTTTCCTTTTTTTTTTTTTTTTTGGTACTTAATTGGAGATCAAGAATCTCAAGGATGAAGTACAAGTTGTCATGTCGAAAACGAACTTTACAACTTTGGTGGGGAGGGGAGAATTGGGTGGGGGGGCGGGGGGAGGCTGGGAAGGGATGGGAAGGGGAAACAAAGGAGGAGACTACAATGCTAGATAAGAAATGTACTCATTATCTTGCTCATGTAAGTGTAACCCCTCTGTACTGTATTTTCACAATAAAAAATAAATAAAAATTTTTAAAAAAAAAGAATCTCAAGGACTTTTCTGTATGGGCTAGCATCAAACTGCAATTCTCAGATCTCAGCCTCCTGAGTAACTAGGATAACAGATTGAGCCACCTATGCTGGGCTTATGTTAATTTTTTATCTTGTTTTCTGTCCACTTCATCCATAGAGGAAGTTGCATAAGGGTAGGAACATGTGAACTGAGTTCACTGCTACAGATTCAGCAGAGACCCAGCTCTCAATACCTAGTAACTAAACAATACCTGGTAACCAGACAACTAAAACTGTCAAGACACTTTCAAGTTGTGACCTTGTGTGTATGTGTGTCTGTGTGTGTGTGTGTGTGTGTGTGTGTGTGTAAGAGAGAGAGAGAGAGAGAGAGATGGTGATTGAACTCAGAGCCTGGGTGATGTCCAACACTCTAGCTAGGATTACAGGTGTGAACCACCAAGTAGTGATCTTTAAATAGAGGTGAAAACCAAAACCAGAGAGCTTTTACACTACATGCATATACTTCCAGCCCTAAAATTAAGAATTCAGAAGGCTGGGTGCTGGTGGCTCACACCTGTAAACCTACTTCAGGAGACTGAGATATGAGTATCACAGTTTGAAGCCAGCCCCTGCAGAAAAAGTCCCCATGAGACTTTTTTTGGGAGGTCGGTCATGGGGCTTGAACTCTGGGCCTGAGTGCTGTCCCTGAGCTCTTCAGCTCAAGGTGAGCATTCTACCACTAGAGCCACAGGGCCACTTCCGGTTTTCTGGTGGTTAATTGGAGATTAGAGTCTCACGGACTTTCCTGCCTGGACTGGTTTTGAACCATGATCCTGAGTTCTCAGCCTCCTGAGTAGTTAGGATTACAGGTTTGAGCCACTGGTGGCAGGCTCCATGAGACTCTTATCTTCAATTAGCCATCAAAAACCAGAAGTGGGGGGCTGGGAAGGTGGCTCAGTGGTAGAGCGCTTGCCTTGCATGCATGAGGCCCTGGGTTTGATTCCTCAGCACCACATAAGCAAAAAGAAAACAGCCGGAAATGGCACTGTGGCTCAAGTGGTAGAGCGCTAGCCTTGAGCTGAAGAGCTGAGGGACAGCACCCAGGCCCAGAGTTCAGGCCCCACAACTGGACCAAAAAAAAAAAAAACCAGAAGTGGTACTGTGCCTCAAAGTGGTAGAGTGTTGGCTTTGAGCAAAAGAGCTCAGGGACAGTGCCCACCCAGCCTTCTGAGTTCAAGCCTCACAACTGACTGACAAAAACAAAAAGAATTAAGAGATCTAGAAGACAAAAACTGTATATGAAAACTTTGATGATGCTCCCTAGAGGATTCATACAGTGACTCTTACATAAAGGCCATTACTAGAACTAAATTAAAAGAATAAATCATTAACCTCAGATCTTTTTGTAATACCATACATTAATAAAGAAATAAACTTCTAGCCACAGTACTTTACATTTCAAGTCCAATCTTAAAGCCTTCTATCATATCAACATACACATTCTCTCTCTGATAAAAACACCAATCCTGGGCTGGGAAGGTGGCTCAGTGGTAGAGCGCTTGCCATGTATCCATGAGGCCCTGGGTTTGATTCCTCAGCACCATATAAGCAAAAAGAAAAAAGCCGGAAGTGGCACTGTGGCTCAAGTGGTAGAGCACTAGCCTTGAGCTGAAGAGCTGAGGGACAGAGCCCAGGCCCAGAGTTCAGGCCACACGACTGGACCCAAAAAAAAAAAAAAAAAAAAGCACCAATACTAGAAAGTCTACTTTAAAATGCTGGATTTGTTTTTTTCAGTCAACCTTCTGAATATTCTATCCCCACTGTTTACTAGCCTGTTAAGTTCTGTGGAAAGCATATGATTTTTTTTTTTAATACTGGTACCAGGGCTTGAATACAGGAACTCACACTCACTTGGCTTGCTTACTCTGGTTGCTTAGTTCATGCTCTGCTACTTGGGCCACACCTTTAACCTGGCATTTTGCTGGATATTTTGGAGGAGTATTTGGACTTTTCTGCCTACTTTTCATGACTTCAAATAATGATTCTCAGTCTCCTGAGTAGCTAGGATTACAGATATGAGCCACCAGCACTCAGTGAATCTGAGTATTTTTTAGTATTTTTAAATAGTGAAGTAAGCCAGGCCCAAAGAAACATAGGTCCCATGGTTTCCCTTATTTGCAATAACTAGTATATGTCTGAGATAAGCAAAACAGGTCAGATAAGATGATGTTAGGCAAAATGAATCCCAAGATAAGGACACACGTGGTTTTTCTAACATATTTATAAGGTGATTTTTTTTTTGTTGCTTTGTATGTCCCTCCCCCAAGGTATAACCCCTGTTTTCACTGTATTTGATGTTGGTATAATTTGTGGAGGGGAAGGGAAAAAACAAATTGTTTAAATAGGATACAGGTGGACCCATTGCAACAATGAGATGTACAAGATGCTTTGTCGAAAAATTAACTTTGCAACTTTGGGAGAGGGGGGAGTATAGTCGTGGAGATGGGAGGGCAGGGATGGTAGAGGAAAAACAAAGGAGGAGGCAACAATGCTTGATAAGAAATGTACTCATTACCTTGCTCATGTTATTGTAACCCCTCTGTACAGTATTTTCACCATAAAAAACATTTTTTAAAAAAAGTGCTATTGGGGGCTGAGAAGGTGGCTCAGTGGTACAGCGCTTGCCTTGCATGCCTGAGGCCCTGGGTTCGATTCCTCAGCACCACATAAGCAAAAAGAAAAAAGCTGGAAGTGGCCCTGTGGCTCAAGTAGTACAGTGCTAGCCTTGAGCTGAAGAGCTGAGGGATAGCGCCCAGGCCCAGAGTTCAGGCCCCACGACCGGAAATAAATAAATAAATAAATAAAGTAGCATAAGCTTTAAAAAAAAAAAAAGTGCTATTGGTTAGCCAAGTCCACAAATCATAATAATATCCATATAACTAAGTTCAAGAAATGGCTTTCTAGCTAATTCTCCAGCTTTCAATCTCATCTATATAAACACTGTCTTCAAAATATACTCCCCAGTGCTCATTGTACACTGACCAGAGTTCCTACATGGTGAGCCCTAACAAGCTCTATAAAATCAAGCATCTCTCTCAATTCTTAGAGGTAAGTAAAATTCAATGCTATTGTAATTATTTCCAAAAAGATGACCATCTTCTTTTAGCAGTACATTTGCTTCAGTTTTATTTTGATTATACTCTGTACAACAGCTGGGTTTCACATCTCTCTGGCAATCAGGATAATTAATGCCACTCCTTCAAATCTTTCTTTTAATGCTTTCTTAACCTTCTGAAATTGTTCAGTGCTCTTTTTTTGTATTATTATCTTGTCTGGCAAGGATTTAACTCTAATAACTATTTAAATAACATGCAATTGTATTCTGCACATCTCTCATCATTTTATCTAGCTCAGCAGTCACAAGCCTAATATATATCATGCTTCTTTATGTGCTCCTCTAAGAAGCTCTTTGTATATCAACACACTTGAACATACTAAGAAAAACAACCTCTAAAACAAGGTCAAAATGCATTCTAATAGCCTAGCCACCTGTGTTGCCCACATGTAATCCTAACTAAGCCACCTGTTTTACAGCCCACATGTAATCCTAACTACTCAGGAGACTGAGATCTGAGGATCATGGTTCAAAATCAGCCTGGACAAGAAGTGAGACTCGTATCCCCAATTAACTACCAGAAAACCAGAAGTGGCTCTGTGGCTCAAAGTGGTAGAGTGCTAGCCTTTAGCAAAATAACTCAGGACCAGCACCCACATCCTGTATTCAAGCCCCAGAACTAACAAAAAAGAAGGGAGGGGAGGCGGGGGAAGGAGGGGAGGAAGCATACAGACCTTGAGTTTAAGACCTGTGCATGTATGTGAGCACAAGTGAATACACACACACACTCACAAGCATTGTAACAGAGTTTGTTTAGTACCAAGGCAATGGTCAACTTAATCCAAGATACTAAATACCAAAGTCTCTGATTAAAAAAAAAAAAAAAGAAAAAGAAAAAGAATTCAGCCACTGTTTTCTAATTAATCGCTCAATGATGTCAGGTCCTTTGGAATAAATTAAAAGAATCATTAGCAAAAATATGTCAAAATATCAAAGCAATCTGAATAATCCTAACTTTTCCTAATCCAAATGCCCAATTAAAATATCAGATATAGAGGCTAGGGATGTAGCTCAGGGGTGGCTAGGGATATAGCTCAAAGACTGAACGCTTATGTAACATCCCTGAAGTCCCCAGTAAGTCCCAGCACTACAAACAACAAAACACGGCGTAGAATATAACAATATTAACATTGAGAAGTGATAAATCAAGAGCCAAACCAATGTTTGAAATAAGATGGGGCTGGCTTTTTACACTGATATTTCAGGTGTATGTATATGAAGAGAAAAATTAGAATACATTCTTCCCCAAAATATGGGCAAATAAAAATAAAAATAAAAAAATACTCACCATTAAAGCCCTGATAAGTATTCCTGCAAGCAGAGTGTGTGTAATCTATGAAGACACATTTAACAGACAATTAGTACAATATTAGCAAAATTAGCAAACAACCAAAATTATATACCTATTTTAAAAAAACACAATTTAAAAATGTCATACTCCATTATCTGCAAAATTGAGGTACAAATAATAGTGGCTACTAATACCCATTGGCATCCAACTGGGAAAACATACATACCTCCTTCACTAACTCCCAAATGGAAAGTTCATTATCCAAATTACAGCAATATAAAAATAAGTTTGTAAGCCTGAGACTGGTGGCTCATGCCTATAATACCAGCTACTCAGAAGGCTGTGATCACAGTTCAAAGCCAGCCTAGGCAGAAAAGTCTGTGACTCCTATCTCCAATATTTTAAAAAAAAAAAGTCAGAAATGGTACTTTGGCTCAAGTGATAGAGCTCTAGCCTTTAGCAAAAAAGCTCAAGAA
Source organism: Dipodomys spectabilis (assembly GCF_019054845.1). NCBI lineage: Eukaryota > Metazoa > Chordata > Mammalia > Rodentia > Heteromyidae > Dipodomys > Dipodomys spectabilis. The sequence continues at coordinate 17,997,257 of NW_024870679.1, forward strand.
CAGTGCCCAGGCCCTGAGTTCAAACCCCAGGATTAGTACATACACACATAAACAAAAACAGCCTGGAGCTGAGGCTGAGATTTGAGGATCAAGATTCAAAGTTAGCCTGGGCATAAAAGTCCCCGTTTAACATTTATGTTCAATAAACTACTCAGAAAAAGCCAGAAGTGGTGCTATGGCTCAAGTGGTAGAGCACTAGCTTTGAGCAAAAGAGGCTTAGGCACAGCACACAGGCCCTGTGTTCAAGCTCCAGGACCCATAGATACACACATACATAAAAATAATTAGCCAGGAGTTGAGGATGAGATCTGAGGATCTCATTTAACTGTTATCTCCAATAAACTACTCAGAAAAAGCCAGAAGTGGTTCTGTAACTCAAGCATTGAGCAAGAAGCTCTGGGACAGCACCCAGGCCCTTGAGTTCAAGCCCCAGGACTGGCACCAAAGATAAATTAATTAATAATTTAGTTTATAACACCTCACATAACATCCAAAAAAGAGGACCTAGCACTAATTTCTACTGAATAACAAAGAGGAAGGCACATAAATTTTATTCCAATAATATAAATGCCAGATATACCTGAAAAGTGATTCTATGTAGTACTCTAACAATCTACTCCACAAAGATTTCAAGATCTTATCTGAAAACTACATATGCACCTATGTACAATGAGTATATGCCATGGTCCATCCAGGATTTGGCATCACTGAAAGCCATACAACCAATTTGCTGTTAAGACTAATTTAACAATGCTAAAGCCTTTATTTTATTCCACAAATATATCACCTTTATAATAACAATTTTTTTACAAACACTGGAAAATCACACTATAATTGTAACCATTTGGATACAAGAAAACACTGCAACATTAAACAGAATTAGCCTAGGATACACTGTTAGTCAAATTCCATTTCTCAAAGGCAGCAGTGTAAACTGAGCATGGAAAAGAGAATGTTTTATCAGTAACAATGTTTCTAATTGGAGGTGATAATAAAAGAAAATCTAATTTCACCATTATTTTCAATTCGCTACAAAACATTTAAAAAGTATATTGTCTTGTTCCCATTTCCACCCTGCCAGGGCCTCCCCTCTCATGGTAATGGTAGCTTCTGCTGTACCTTGTTTTGTTGGTACCCAATTCAAACCCAGCACATTTTTTTATTTTCCTTCTCTACTCTGGCCAGCTCATCCATTCATAGTTTTAAAGTATCAAAATGAAACAAAGTCCAACTAAACCAAAAACACCATTATATGTTACAAGAGCTGAACTTCCAGGACTGGGGTGGGGCTTATAGAATGCCTGCCTAGCAAGCAGGAAATCCAGAGTTCAATACTAAAAACTCCACCCTCCAGCCAGGAAATCTTAACTCCCTTGCCCCAAAAAAGAAATCTGAAGTTCTCATTTCAAAGCAACTGGAAAGCATATACAAAAGGTTATTCGTTCCTTTTTCTATACTTAATTTGGCAGATTTAGTTCCTTGAAACATGAAATTAAATCTTAAAAAAAAAAAAGACTTTCAGTATGGCTTAGAAACCAAGATTGCTCACTCAATACTAAAGAACTCAGGGCCTGGCACTGTCCATGAGTCACAGTACCACTTCTGGCTTTTTCTGTTTATGTAGTACCGAGGAATCAAACCCAGGGCTTCATGCATGCTAGGCAAACACTCTACCACCACTAAGCCACGTTCCCAGCCCGGTTTTGTTTTTTCGTGTTAGTTTGTTGTGTTTTTATTTTTTTAAGCAGGGTTAGAGGTTTACAAGTTCTTAGTAAACTGGTTTTATTTAGAAACGCCTGGTTACTCAAGAATAAATCCAGTTTAATCACACAAGCTCTCTCTTTCTCCTATCTACTTAGTGTTTTAACTAGATTGTGATCACTTTATCTTGACACATACCAAAAGCTGGACAAGATTCTGGGTTCTGCAAATTAACTCCTAGTGACCTGTGCAAAAGGAATTGTTTAGTTAAAAAAAGGGGGGGGGGGGGGGGGAGGGCCTGGGATTGTGGCTCAGTGGGTAGAGTGCATGCCTAGCAAGCATGAAGTGCTGGGTTCGATTCTTCAGTACCACATAAACAGAAAAATCCAGAAGTGTCGCCGGAGAGTGCTAGCTCTGAGCAAAAGAAGCTCAGGGACAGTGCCCAGGCCCTGAGTTCAAGCCCCAGGACTGGCAAAAAAAAAAAAAAAAAAAAAAAATGCCCGCTGGTTTACTAAGTAACCACAGGGTCTGAAAGGAAAAGGCATCTATCTGATGCTTTGCAGGGCTAGAATTCTAACAAGTTCCATCCACACACAAGCCAAAAAAGTGCTTCGGCTCACGTAGGCTGCCTCAAACTAGGTACTTGAAAATAGATCATTTAAAAGGTAAATCTCGATGCATAAAGATACCCCAGTTTGCCGACCACGATCTATAGTATTCTCCGGTCCTATCAACAGTGACCATATTATCGTGGGTGTCCCCGAAACTCATATTCAACGAAGGAGGCCCTGGGCATCGGCGGAAGCCTCTGGAATTTCTACTTAGCAAGCAGTCACGCGGGATGGAGGGTTAAGTCCTCGCGTGGTCCGCGGGCCGCCCAGCCCGAGGTGGGACGGGCGTGGGAGCCCCCTCCCCTTCCGCACCCTCCCCTCCCCTGCGCCCCCTGTCCCGCCCCCCCGCTCCCCTTCCCCTCTCCTCGGCCGGAACCCGGGGCCGGGCCCAGGCCCAGGCCCAGGCGGACGACCGAAGGCAGGCGCGGGACACCACAGAGGGCCGGGCGGGTCCGAGGCCCTCGCGGCCTCGGCGAGTTCGGTCCGGCGGCGAGGCCGGCCGCGACCCCCCCCCCCCAGGACCCCGCCAGCAGCGGACCTCGGGTAGCCCGGATGGCGGCGCGCCCGTCGGCTCGGAGGCCGCGTCGCCGCGCCGGGCCGGCGCCGGGCGGGAAGGCGGACGGCCTCCGGGCCCGACAGAACAAAAGCCCACACGGCCATCTTGTGACGGTAAACAGACCCCCGGCGCGGGCCACCCCGCCTCCCGTCCTCCGCGGAGACCGGCCAGAGGCGGCGCTTACCGTCCTCGAAGTCCATGGCTGAGGCTGAGGGGCGGACGGCGGCGGCGGCGGCGGCGGCGCGGGGCTGAACGATGGCCGGCGGCGAGAGCCCGCGACCCACCGTCCCACGCTCCAGTCTGCGCGACCGAGAGCGGCGCTACCGGCCCGAGGCCACAGCGAGGCTGGGGGCGGGGCCGGCGGCGCTGCCAGACCCCGCAGCGCGGCCTGCAATTGGCTGGTGTCAGGCAGCTGGGCGGGCCCTGGGGCGGGGGCGGGAAACAGGTCGGCTGTCAGGTTAGTGGGCGCTGACCGGCCGGCCGGGACGTGCAGGGGGAGCTCCGGGAAGCGGCAGGCGGCGGAGAGGCCGACCGCGGCACGCCATGTTTGAAAGGTTCTGGAATACCCTCCTTCTGCCTCAACTCATCAAACCGTAGGTCGACCTTTGGCTTTTCATTGGCTAGAGATGACTGATGAGACAAAGTTTGAGGAGTTCTGGAAGGACGTGCAAGGAGAAATGATGGCCGAATATGAAAAAACGATTATGAGAATGACTCACACTGACCATCGAGCTAGCTCTCGATTTTTCTTGCGTTTTTGCTTTTTCTTTTATTATTTATTAATTTATCGTTGTACGAAGGGGTTTTAATTCCACATGTTAGTCTATGAATACAGTGCATCTCCCCTTCCCATCCCTACTGTCAAGTTAACTTAGTTCGGTTTCTACATAATCTATATGATGCTAGTTCTGATGTTTAAGGTGCAAGTAAAAGAGCTGGAAAAGTTCCCAAATGATGAAGATTTGTGGCAGAAAGAGTCACCCCAAACATGAAGGAAGGCCACACACACACACACACACACACACACACACACACACACTGCTATTATTGTCATCTTGGAAATGGTTATTTAACACTGAAAAAAATCTGTTTGGGTCATTCTGGCTCTGGAGTACCTTGACCCCCAGGTTTTAAAAATCAAAACTCACTGCGCAAAAGTGGCAACAGTGGGCTGGGAAGGTGGCTCGGTGGTAGAGCGCTTGCCTTGCATGCCTGAGGCCCTTGGTTTGATTCCTCAGCACCACATAGTCAGAAAAATACGGAAGTGGCGCTGTAGCTCAAGTGGTAGAGTGCTAGCCTTGAGCTGAAGAGCTGAGGGACAGCGCCCAGGCCCAGAGTTCAGGCCTCATAACCCACAAAAAAAAAAAGTGGCAACAGTGAATTGATTACCAGACAGGAATCAAAAGTGTTCTCTTTTCTTCAGGGTCCAACCAGTTGCTGAAACCAAGTTCTCTGAACTGGAACAAAAATGGGTGCACTCCATGTGTATCTCTATAGTCCCAGATCTGAGCAAGGCCTATTTCCCCATTGCCACTCTCCTTCTCCACCCTGGTTGACTCACTCTTCCCCACCCTTTCCTTGTTTCCTTCTCTTTGTTTTTTTTTATTCACCTGAGAACCTGTTGAAAACTGGACTCTTAATTTCCCTCCTCAAACTTGCTCCTCCTCCTGTTTTCTTTCCTGTCAGTGGCACCATGATCACCCACCCACTAATCCCAGTCAGAATGCTGTGTGGTATGCCATCTGGTCAAGACTAAGACTTCTACCTGCCTCTCACCTCCAATCCATACTCAGGTCTTTCATGGGCTTAGTAAGTCCTCAGATTTCATAAATATGGCTCTTCCTTCCCATTCTCCTTGCCACTACCTGAGTTAAGACTCTCACATCCCAAGCCAGGTACTAGTGGCTCACATCTGTATTCCTAGCTAGGAAAGTCTGTGACACTATTATCTCCAATTAACAACCAAAAGAGCTGCAAATGGAGCTGTGGCTCAACTGATAAAGCATTAGCCTTAAGTGAAAAAGGTAAGGGACAGCACTCAGGCCCTTGATTCAAATGCCTCTCCGTGTTTTTAGTGCTAGACATATATGTTTACCAAGTAGAACTGAGTTCTCTTTCAAGGTTTTTATTTTTATTTATTACCTATTTTCTCTCAATTTACTTTCTAGTAAAGAAATTATTTTGTGGGGCTGGGAAGGTGGCTCAGTGGTAGAGTGCTTGCCTTGCATTCCTGAGGCCCTGGGTTCAATTCCTCAGCACCACATAAGCAAAAAGAAAAAAGCCAGAAGTGGTGCTGTGGCTCAAGTGGTAGAGCGCTAGCCTTGAGCTGAAGAACTGAGGGACAGCACCCAGGCCCAGAGTTCAGGCCCCATGACCGGACCCCCAAAAAAAATAAATTAAAAAAAGAAATTATTTTATGGGCTGGGAATGTGGCTTAGTGGTAGATTGTTTGCCTGGCATGCATTAAGCCCTGGCTTCAATTTCTCAATACAACATACACAAAAAAATCCAGAGATGGTGGTGCTGTGGCTCAAATGGTAGAGTGCTAGTCTTGAACAAAAGCTCAGGGACAGTGCCAAGGCCCTGAGTTGAAGCCGTAGGACCGGCAAAAAGAAAAAGAAAATAAAGAAGGAAAGAAATGATTTTGTAACCTACAGTCTGGCCATAACTGAAAGAGAACATTGGGACACTGTGTTTTCTCTCTCTCTCTCTCTCTCTCTCTCTCTCTCTCACACACACACACACACACACACACACATACACACACACACACACACACACACACACACACACACATACACACACATACACAGCTTTCTCCTCTAAAAGAGAAAAAGTGCCTGCCAGACAAGGAAATATTAACTCCAGAAGAAGTCTGGCCCCAGGACAAATGAATGGATTCTAGAATACACACATCCCTTCTCCCCTTTCATCCTCTTTCTCAAATAAGAAACTCTCTTACACAGGGAAGTGGCCATATTTGAGTGTCCCCTGCAGTGCATGAGGCCATCAAGTTATTTCTTAAATTTATTTCCTCGAGACATTGATTATGTACCAACTATGTGCTGAACGTCATTTTCTCCCTGAGTTGTCAGCTCCCACCCATTCTTACCTCCCACAGTTAAGTTCTAACTTTTACCCTAAGGACCCAATCATTTGTACAAAGGTGCCATTTCACCTTCTGTGTATTTTAGAGTAAGTACCAAGTTAATAAGTTCTAGACCAATAGAGTCTATTGGAATTTTTGTAAATACTTTGTGTGTTTGTGTGTGCGTGTGTGTTTTAATGTGCAGAACAACAAAGTAGGGGGTGGGCACTAAGATTAAGAGCAAGGAGAAGGACAAAATAGAAGGTTAGCCAGGCTCTGGTAGCTCCCAACTGTAATCCTAGCTTCTCAGGAGGCTGAGATCTGAGTACTGTGGTTCAAAGCCAGCCTCAGAAGGAAAGTCTGTGAAAGTAACCAGCAAAAGGTCAAAAGTAAAGGGTGACATTGTCCACGAAGAAATACTCTTGGGTCTGGGAAGGTGGCTCAGTGGTAGAGCGCTTGCCTTGCATGCTCAAGGCCCTGAGTTCGATTCCTCAGCACCACATAAGCAAAAAGAAAAAAGCCAGAAGTGGCGCTGTGGCTCAAGTGGTAGAGCGCTAGCCTTGAGCTGAAGAGCTGAGGGACAGCGCCCAGGCCCAGAGATCAGGCCCCACGACCGGACCCAAAAAAAAAAAAAAAAGAAATATACTCTTTAACCAAGTTATATAACTGTAACCCCTCTGTACATCACCTTTATAGAAGCCATTTTTTAAGTTAAAAAATTACATGTATGTATGAAAAATGACAATAAAATCTGCATATAATTAACATGAACTAATAAAAAAAGATAATTATTTTAAAGGGGGGGAGAAGCTAAGAATGTGGCTTAGTGGTAGAGTGCTTGCCTAGCATACATGAAGCCCTGGATTCCATTCCTCAGCACCACATAAACAGAAAAAGGTGGAAGTGGTGCTATGGCTCAAGTGGTGGAGTGTTAGCCTTGAACAAAGAAGCTCAGGGACAATGCCCAGGCCCTGAGTTCAAGTCCCAGGACTGGGGCATGTGGGGAAGTCAAAAGTGGAGCTCTATGGGGCTGGGAAGGTAGCTCAGCATGCATGAGGCCCTGAGTTCGATTCCTTAGCACCACATAAGCAGAAAAAGCTGGTAGAGAGCTAGCCTTGAGCTGAAGAGCTAAGGGACATCGCCTAGGCCCTGAGTTCAGGCCCCATGACCAACCAAAAAAAAAAAAAAAAGTGGAGCTATGGCTGAAGTGGTAGAGCACTACCAGTCTTGAACAAAGATGGCTAAAAGATAACTCCCCAGTTCTGAGTTCAAGTCCCATTTTACACACACACACACACACACACACACACACACACAAGCAAAGTTCTACCTAGGATCTATTCTTAAGGAAGTTATCTGAGAAGTCCCCCCCTTGAACATGAGAAGAGCTAGGACTCCCAGACCTTTGCTCCTCTGCTCCTACCCCCTCCTCCTACCTACCTTCTGCTACAAGAGCACAGGACCATCTGCTGGTCCCTGAATGAGCTGCATGTTTTCTCCACGCCTTTGCTGGTGTTTTATTCTGCTTCTGCTCTCTTTCCTCACTTCCTTCTCTGTTCTTCAGGTTCATATAAATGTTGCCTCTTTTTAAAACCTCTCCCTAAGCTTCAGGGTTTCACAGTTGGATTCTTTAGTTGATGGTAGTGTTAGGATACTAAGGTTTTTTGTTTTGTTTTGTTTTGGTTGGTCTGGGCCTGGGCGCTATCCCTTAACTCTTCAGCTCAAGACAAGCACTCTACCTCTTGAGCCACAGTTCCACTTCCAGTTTTCTGGTGGTTTATTGGAGATAAGAGTCTCATGGACTTTCCTGCCCAGACTGGATTTGAACTGTGATCCTCAGATCTCAGCCTCCTGAGTAGCTAGGACAGGCATGAGCCACCAGCTCTTGGCTGATACTAAGGTTTTGTTTGTTTGTTTGTTTGTTTGTTTTAATTTTATTTTATTTTATTTGAGAACATACTGTACAGAGAGGTTACAATTACATGGGCAGGATAATGCATACATTTCTTACCAAGCATTGCAGCCTCCTCCTTTGTTTACCCTTCACCTCCCTTCCCAGCCTCCCCCCTCCCCCCCACCCAATCATACCCCCCCTCCCCCCCCCCCCCACACCGACATTGTAAAGCTGGTTTTGACATGACATTTCGTACTTCTCATTGTTGCAACAGGTCCACCTGAATCCTTAAACGACTTGTTTGTCCCCATCTCCTCCACATGTTATACCGACATCAAATATAGTGAAAGCGGGGGTTACACTGTGGGGGAGGGATACTAAGGTTTTGAACCCAGAATGTTGTAGTTGCTAGACAAGTACTTCTACCACTGGAGCTAGACAAGTACTTCTACCACTTCTACCACCCCCTTTTTGCTTTTAGCTATTTTGTCAGATAATGCCTTGAGTGTTTTGTTGCTGGGGATGGGGGTGATGTTTTGTTGCCCAGACAAGCCTGACTTTGATCCTACTATTTCTGCCTCCCAAGTAGCTGGGATTACAGGCGTGAGTTATTTCCTTGTCTAGCTCCTTATTCGTAGGCTTTTGGGTAAAAACCCATCTTTGTGCCCTTTTGATGGCCCTAACAGAGCACATCATTCCTATACATGTTCAGAGGAAGAACTGTTAGCCAAAGCACAATTGAATAAAAAGACTTAAGCTGACATTACTTGCCAGCGATTGCCCCAAACCATTGTATCATATGATTATTTTGGAAAGTAAGTGACAGCAAGTCCTGATTTCACAGTGGGTTCCTAGTTTACCACCCAATCACCCTCCCTCCCCACAAGTTTAGGGAATCCATAAACACTTTGAAAGGGAAGTCAAGAACTAAGAGTAATCAGAAAAGCAGTTCTAACTAGCTCTGACGTTTTTATCAAAGGTCATGTTGCCAGAGGAATGCTGAAAACAGCTGGAAGGACAGCACTGAGTGGAATGTGTTTATGCGTGTAATATCAGGTCTCCCCTGGGGTGGTTTTGTTTTTGTTTTTGTTTTTGCTTTTTGCTAGTCCTGGGGCTTGAACTCAGGGCCTGGGCACTGTCCCTGGGCTACTTTTGCTCAAGGCTAGCACTCTACCACTTGAGCCACAGCACTACTTCTGGCTTTTTCTGTGTATGTGGTACTGAGGAATCAAACCCAGGGCTTCATGCATGCTAGGCAAGCACTCTACTACTAAGCCACCTTCCCAGCCCTGAACATTAGCCCTGCCCTGGTTTTAATAAAATACTTCAAATAGATGCAGGAATCTCTGGAAACCAAAAAGGAGAAGAACAACAATAATAATAACTAAGCTTTATTAAGCTTTCTATCAATGAGAAAACAGAAACCAGGAGAGGTAAAGTTCTTTTCCCAAGGAAAGCTACTAAAGAGTAGAATCAAGATTCAAATTCAGTCAGCCTGGCTCCAGAGCCTAAGCTTGTGTCTCTTATCATTCTTCAGCACCTGTGGTGCTGCATGAGTAGCTAGTGTGTTTCAGGAATTGTTTGGGTTTGGGGTTTTGTGTCAGTAGTGTGGCTTGAATTCAGGGCTTCAAGCTCTGACTTGGCTTTCTTACTCATGGCTGGTGCTCTACCACTTGAGCCATGCCTCCAGCCCAGTTTTTACTGGTTAGTTGGAAATAGAGTCTCACAGATTTTTTTTTTTTTTTTGCCTTGGGTGCCTTTGAATTGAGATGCTGTTCATATCAAGAACTTTAATGGACATTTTGCATGCCTTTTTCTGATATTTAGTATAAGGTAGTTTGTACCCTTTCCAAATGTAGAAAATCAAAGAGACATTGTTTTCAGCCAAGATCACACAACTAACTAGCTCCACATTTATGATAAGTATTATATAAGCATGCCTGGGTCTATTGATACTTAGAGGAGGGCCATCTTCCAATAGAAAATGAGCCCTTTGGAAGTGAAGATCTAATATCATTATCTGAGTGCTCAGATTCAAAAAACTTCACTAATCTATAGATGATTTCACATAAACTGTGCATGATGTGATCAAAGAGAATTGCATATCAATAGAAGTGCTCACAAATGCTTTATCCTGTGCTCCAGGATTGCTTCAGGTCAGAAAAATGGTTAAGCTTTATATGAATTCCATCCCAAGAGAGCAAGGTAAAGTCACAAATTCAAAGGGGCTTCAAAAGGTAATGGTGCCAGATGCCAGTGCTCATACTTGGAATCCTAGCTATGCTGAGATCTGAGGAACACAGTTTGAAGCCAGTCCAGGCAAGAAAGTCCATGAGATGCTTACCTCTAATTAACTCCAAAAAAAAGATTAAGGGGCTGGGAATGTGGCTTAGTAGTAGAGTGTTTGCCTAGCTTGCATGAAGCCCTGGGTTTAACTCCTCAGTACCACATACACAGATAAAACTGGAAGTGGCTCTGTGGCTAAAGTAGTAGAGTGCTAACTTTGAACAAAAGAAGCCCAGGGACAGTGCCCAGGTCCTGAGTTCAAGCCCCAGGACTGGGAAGAAGAAGAGGAAGAAGAAGGAGAAGAAGAAGAGGAGGAAGAGGTAGAAGGAGGAGAAGGCAGAAGGAGGAGGAGGAGGCAGAAATAGAGCTGTGGCTCGAGTGGTATAGTGCCAGCCTTAAGAGAAAAACTTCTAGCTCTAAATTCAAGCCCCAGTATTGGCGCGCATGCATGCGCACGCACACACACACACACACACACACACACACACACAAATGGTGAACATCCTTTTTTGGCTACATATTATATAAAGCGTACTTTTCTCTACATGAAGTTTATTTCATCATAGGAGTTCAGTTAAAAATACATTAAAACCAAGTGTCCTTGGCTCATGCCTGTAATCCTAGATACTCAGGAGGCTGAGATCTAAAGATTATAGTTCAAAAGCAGCCAGGGCAGGAAAGTCCATGAGATTTTTATCTCCAATTAACCACCAGAAAATTGGCAATGGCACTGTAATTCAAAGTGGTAGAGTGCTGACCTTGAGCAAAAAAAGTCAAGGACACCTAGGCTTTGAGTTCAAGCCCCACTACAGACGAAAACACAGAAACAAAACAAAACAAAGCAAAATGCTATATTTGCCATTCATGTTATCCTAATGTGTTATAGTCTACATAAATTTTTTCTTACTAGGTAAATTGAGAGCAACTTGGCAGCTTAGGCTAGCACTCTACCACTTGAGGCACAGTATCATTGCCAGTTCATTTGTTCTTTCTTTCTTTCTTTCTTTCTTTCTTTCTTTCTTTCTTCCTTTCTTTCTTTCTTCCTTTCTTTCTTTCTTTCTTCCTTTCTTTCTTTCTTTTCAGCAGTCCTAAGGCCGGGACTCAGGGACTGGGCACTGTCCCTAAGCTTCTTTTGCTCAAGGCTAACATTCTACCACTTGAGCCACAGCACCATTTCTGGCTTTTTCTGTTTATATGGTAGTGAGGAATCGAAACCAGGACTTCATGCATGCTAGGTGAGCACTCTACCACAAAGTCACATTCCCAGCCCAGACACATATTTTAAGGTGCACATGTCCAAACCCTTGTCTTTTTCCACAACCTAGTTTTAAAGGGGCACTTTGCTGGAATAGCCAGTAGAGGGCACCATAAACCAAAGTTAGCCAAGGTTAACAAATTTAAGCCCAAACTCTTAGGTCCTGAAGGTTCCACCTAGCTAGAGAATGGTCTATGGGTCTGTATTCTGCCAGGACCTGTACTTCTATTTTACTGTAATATTTTAGTGTAGTCATAGAGATGTTCTATCTGCCTCGGTTCATTGTTTTCATTTTTAGCAATGATTTTGAAAGAAACAAATGAATACTGCGCTTATTATTAGGATAGAAAAATTGAGAATATAGATGCAAAATTGCATAGATAAAGCATAGAATATAATAGAAAAATTCCAAAGCATGACTAATGATTCTTTTCATAATAACTTTTTATATACACATGTGTACTAAGTCTTCGAGCTGCTTCAAATCTCTTGAGTACTTTCATACTAGAAAATACATATTGGAAGCAGAATTGGATGTGCTATGCATTGAGGACTAGTGTTTAGAAACAGTTGTCTTTCATCAAATTCCACTTTTCACTATCTGGAGATGGTAGGGGAGGATCTGATGGCTATTTGAGTCATGACTCTTGGTCCTGATGCTATAATCATCCAGGATAATTTAAGTACCAACACTCAAGAGTTAATTCAGGGATTCTGATTTGAAGAGACATCCAGTGTGTCACGATGTTTTCACAATATGTACAAGAGATATTATTTTTTGTTTCGGAAACTTGCACTTGAAAGGGAGGGGCAGATGTGGTCGTAAACTAAGCACACATTAACTGATTGGCCTAGACTGGAAAATGGTGTAACAATACCAAGTCTGGACAGTACCAATGCATGTATATTTTGTAGCTCTAAAGGCTAGCATGATTCCAGTATTCCTTTAACTACCCATCAGCCCTTGGGAGATAATTAGCTAATGATAGTTAAGGGATCTTAGACTTAGGAGTTGTATAAGTGCTAAACACTGTAAACACACAGAGGATTTCCACTGGTTGTCAATATTCCTCAATCAGAGACACCTAGATGCATCTTTTGGCTAATTTATCTTCGCAAATAAAATCTAGCCTTTCATCTGATTATTTTTAATGACTTTCCTACAAATCAAAGACTAAGAAGGTTATCTCTTTTTTTCTTTGTCGGTTGTGGGGCTTGAATTTAGGGCCTGAGCACTGTCTCTGAGCTTTTTCACTCAAAGATAGGGCTCTAACACTTTGAGCCACAATACTACTTCAGATTTTCTGGTGGTTAATTGGAGATAAGAGTCTCACAGACTTTCCTACCCAGGCTGGCTCTGGACCTAAACCCTCAGATCTCAGCTTCCTGAGTAGCTAGGATTACAGGCATGAGCCACAGGAACCTGTCTAGATTACCTTTTTTTGATGTCTCAGAAGTAAGTTTCCTGTTTAACAAAATACCACCCTGTGTTGTGGTTGGTGTGGATAAAGTTTAGGCAGTTGCTGGCTGGTTTGGAAAACTGAAGGCAGATACTGTACAAAAGCAGGTCATACCAGGTCACCCAGCAGGAATGTTGATACATCCTCCCATCATTGCTTTTTCTGGTTTGGTATTGTTCTTCTGTGTTTTGTTGCCTTCCCTAGTTTTACCCGGCTGGTCTTGAACTCTTGGACTCACATAATCCTCCCACCTCAGCTTCCTGAGTAGCTGGGACTACCACACCTGCCTCATCTTTTGTTCTAAATCAAAATAGTTGTGCAAATGGTAATAAGTCACATTACAGCCAAGAGCCTATGGTAAAAAGCAGATTCTCCCTTTCATGGCTCTCAAAGTCTCCTCTTCATTTATTGATTTAACTATCATCAATTAATCAATTGACGTGGAAATGAGCCCATACCACATTATCTTCCTCTCTCAATGTTTAACATCAGCAGTAGTGATATGTGTGTGTGTGTGTGTGTGTGTGTGCACGCGCGCGCGTGTGTGCGCATGCTTGAGTGCATGCACACCAGTCCTGAGGCTTGAACTCAGGGTCTGAGCACTGTCCCTGAGCTTTTTCCACTCTACCAATTGAACCACAGCTCCAATTCCTTTTTTTTTTTTTTTCTGGTTCATTGGAGATGTGAATCTCACAGACTTTCCTGACCAGGCTGGCTTTGAATTATGATCCTCAGATCTCAGTCTCCTGAGCAGCTAAGATTATAGACATGAGCCCCCAATGCCTGGCTACCAGTAGAGTGTGTGTGTGTGTGTGTGTGTGTGTGTGTGTGTGTGTGTGTGTGTGTACAATAGTTTAGCAGTTACTTATGAAACTCATATACAAGAGAAATGAAACAAATCTACACAAAGATTTGTACACAAACATTCCCAGTAACTTTATTCATAAGAACCCAAAATTGGAAATAATGAACATATCCATAGCAAGTGAATGGATACATATGAATGTTTATATCCATAATCACCATACAATGAAATGCTACTAAGCAATAAAAAATATACTAGAATACTAGTACTAGTGATAAATGCAACTGCATGGATGAATCTTTAAAAATATACCAAGTAAAAGAAACCATACAAAGCTAGGTGCTGGTGGCTCATGCCTGTAAATCCTAGCTACTCAGGAGGCTGAGAATCAGGATCATGGTTCAAAGCCAGCCTGGGCAATAAAGTCCATGAGACTCTTATCTCCAATAAACCACCAGAAAACTAGAAGTGGCTCAGTGGCTCAAGTGGTAGAGTGCTAGCCTTGAGCTGAAGAGCTGAGGGACAGCACTCAGGCCCAGAGTTCAAACCCCAAGACCTACAAACACACACACACACACACACACTAAAAACAAAAGGTGTATAATACTATATGACACCCCCCCCCCTTGTGTCTAGAATTTGTGGAGTACCCTATACTTAATAGAAAAAGGCAGAGAGATAGTTACCTGGAATCAAGGGTGTGAATGGATGTAGACTGCAAAAAGGATAAGAGGATTTTTCTTTTAAAGACAGCCTCACTATGTAGTCCGGTCCTCTGCCTCAATGTCTCGAATGCTAAGATTATGGGCATATGCCACTCTGCACCGTCTGAGGCTGCTTTCTGAGGTGATGGTGACTTTCTGTAGCCTGAGTGTGGTAGAGGTTGCCTTTGTCAAAATCCTCATTTAAGACAGATGCCAGTGGTGCATGCCTATAATCCTAGCCACTCCAGAGGCTGAGATCTGAGGATTGCAGTTCAAAGCCAGCTCTGGGCAGGAAAGTTCATGAGACTCTTATCTCCAATTAGTCAAGAGAAAATGGGAAGTGGAGCTGTGGAGCAAAGTGATAGAGTGCTAGTCATGAGCAGAAAAGCTCAGGGACAATACCCAGGCCCAGAGTTTAAGCCCTGGGACCAGCCAGAGAGAAAGTGTTTGTGTGTGTGTGTGTGTGTGTGAGAGAGAGAGAGAGAGAGAGAGAGAGAGAGAGAGAGAGAGAGAGAGAGAAAGAGGAGAAAATTTTGATAAGACTAAACGCTCATACAGAATACCCCAAAGTACCAAAGACTCCCTTTGACATAACAGTACAGAGACAATCCTGAAGAACACAGTTCAGTATGGAATTATTCTAGGGCGAGACTTTAAAACCTGCTGCCTTCATTTGTCTCCTCAGGTCTGCAATTAAACATTCTCTAACAGCCTTCTGTAGTTTCCCAAGTCTAGACACTATAATTATCACGACAATTCTTCCAGCGCCCTAATTAACAAACCGTGCTTGTGGAATGCCTGGACCCCCAGCAGTCATATCTGCCAATGGCGTGAGGAATTTAGCCAAATATAGAGGAGAATGATTCATCTACTTCTTCCCTTCCCTATCGCCCCTGGCAATGGCCTTCCTGCATCCTTCTCAAAAGGACTTATCAAAGGTTTGCTTCTGCTTGTCTTTCCTCCTATTTAATCTCCTCAACCCACATAGCTCCACAGGGGCCCACCCTGACTTTCAGAATTTACTAGAACTTACGGAGCTAGACCGAGACATTCCTCTGAGTGAGCTTTTGAGAACTTGTTTGCAGATAAATTATGGACTTGTGCACTTCAATTGTTCGTTTTTTGTACTAATACTCAGGATTGACCTCAGGGCATGCGCACTGTCTCTTAGCTTTCCCACTCCAGGCTGGTGCTCTAAGCCCTTGAGCCACAGCTCCACTTCTGGGTTTTTTTTTTGGATGGTGAATTGGAGATTAAAAACTCTCAAGGACTTTTCTTCTGGCTTTGAACCTGGATCTTCAGATCTCAGTGGCTTGAGTAGCTAGGATTCCAGAGGTGAGCCAGTGGTACCAGCCGAGCTGGTTCAATTCAACAAGGAACAACTTGAGCCTATTTAAACAGGATCCTAGTTTCAGATTTTTGGAAAGGAGTGGGGGACAACTTTTACAGCACCCTTCCATTCTTCCCCTCCCCATGAACTGAATGGTAAAGCGTGGGTGCTCAGGCCAGGGCGCCACCCTCTCGGCCTATGTCTGCAGTGAGTTGAGGGTCCAAGGGAGCCCAAGATCACAGCTACTTTTCATACAAAGGCCTTGATATTTACGAGCAGCTGCAGGATGTTTAGTTAGAAGCCAAATTTCCCAGCAGTTCAGTTGTGTGTGCTGAGCTGCCCCACCTTTCTGGGAACTCACACCCAATATCTTCTTACTTAGGGCCTATTCTGTGTCACCTCTCCCTTTTCAACTCTCGATTCCTTACTTCCTCTGTGCTGTTTATCTTCATTTCAAATTTTTGGAGAGAGTTAAAGAGTGGAGACATGGTAGTTTAAACGGGGAGACATGGTAGGAGGGGAGGAAGAGCTAGGAAAAGAGAGAAGAGGCCACCTCAATTCCCTGTCACTAATCTCATGCTCAGGCACACACACATGCATGTACACACACACACACACACAAGTATGCAGAGCCTATGAGAGCCTCCATGTCAGGGCTCCTGGCTGGCTTCCTGAGGACATCCCTTAATACCGGGCAGATAATAGGAGATTCTGGACCCCAACACCCCACCATCCTTGTTCCCTTTCTGGATGAATGGATAGCCTTTCTGCAAAGCTAAGTGGGTTGAAATGACTCATTAGGTTACACCTCCTTTCTTTCTTTCTTTCTTTCTTTCTTTCTTTCTTTCTTTCTTTCTTTCTTTCTTTCTTTCTTTCTTTCTTTCTTTCTTTCTTTCTTTCTTTTTTGCCAGTCCTGGGGCTTGAACTCAGGGCCTGGGTGCTGTCCCTGAACTTCTTTTGCTCAAGGCTAGTACTCTCTATCACTTGAGCCACAGCACCACGTCTAGCTTTTTCTGTGTATGTAGTACTGAGGAATCAAACCCAGGGCTTCTTGCATGTTAGGCAAGCACTCTACCATTAAGCCACATTCCCAGCCCAGGTTAAACCTTCTTGATGGAATATCATTCATGTCATATTTAACAGTCTACAAAGCACTTCACATACACATGTGTCCTATAAAGCCTCACAGCAAGCCTATAAAATAAGTTTTGTGACAGTCCTGTGTTATTGGATAAGAAAATCTGAGGGCTGGCTGGTCAGACAAATTCGGTATGAACTGATGAAACCAGAGTGCTCAAACTATAGGTGTTCCACATAACAGGTCTGCCCACTTGCCTGAATACATCAATTAAAGACATATGATAAGGGGCAGGAGGAGAAAAGAGATTATTATAAGAAAGAGAGCATTTCAATCTATCGTCAGCCATCTTGGGGTTACAGACATGAGACTAAAGAATGAGGAGTAGGAAGACAGAGGTATTCATATGTATTAAATAATCCTGATCCAAGTTCAGCCTGGTTGATTATTATTTTAGCCCTTATTTTGAAAAGGTTTCCAGAGATGTTGCAATTGTTGCCATCTCTGGTCAGATGAAAGAGCTGATATTTGTGTGTGTGTGCGCACATATAGTACATATGCCAGTCCTAGGTCTTGAACTCTGAGCCTGGGCTCTGTCCTTGTGCTTTTGTGCTCTACCACTTGAGACAGCTCCACTTCCAGTTTTTTGTGGTTAATTGGAAACACAAATCTCAGGGACTTTTCTGCCCCGGCTGACTTCAAACCATGATCCTCAGATCTCAGCCTCCTGAGTAGCTTCAGGCATGAGCCACTGGGTCTGGCTTTGGGTTGGCATCTTCAATAAGAGAATTTCTTCTGAAATTATACTGTGGAGCAAAAGCTGCTTCAGAACCTTTCCCTTGGACTAAAGCTCTATCAGGAAGGAGAGGGACATATGGAAGAATTTTCCATTTCAAGGAAAGGGTTTTCTTTTTTTATTGTTTCCTCCCCTCTCCCAGGAGGATATATTTTCCACTACCTAGATTTAACACAACAAAATCTAATCTGACACATCATCTGAAACCAGCTTCTGTAGGCTTTTTTCCCTCTTCACCTTGGCCCTTTCCATTTTCCCTTTAGCTATAATTTTGTAAAGTTAATCCATCATTTTTTTTATTGTGCACAGACCTAGGGAGGAGTCATTTTCCTGAATTCTTGTTACCTGTTTTAACAAGAAGCATCTTGAGGGAGGCCCAGGTGTTTAAATCAAAGCCCGTCAAAGGGCAGCTGGCTTTTCCATCCTGAGACAATTGTAAGCAAATACGATTCAACTACAACTTGTGCACATGCCTAGAGCTTTCCAAACAGGACGATCCTGGCACAGAACAGAATTTAGAAAGTATCTGCATTCGGTTTCAAAGCTAAGATACAATGGTTTAATCCCCTGGTGTTTGTTACTAAGGAGGCGGGGCCATAAACAGTTTGAAGCATTTAGTGAGGAGTTTGGTTGCAGATTTTAACAACAGGGGCGGAATTCACCTAAAGGGTGAGAGATTTAGTAACTTCTCACAACATGTAAGTAGGGATAGATATTTCGGTGGATGGCATCTTGGCAGAGGGCAAAGTGCTTTGCTAAGCTAACTCCCAGTGTGTGCCAGACAGAAGCATCTCCCAGTTGAGGTGCAAAGCTCTCAGGCCTGTCCTCAGGGGCAAAAGCAAAGTCTCCTTCTAGAGACAGTGCTGAAACATCTTTGCTTAAGCAAGCTGTGTGCCATTGTCAGTAGTAACATGTGGATGGTCAGACAGAGAAAAGGTACCTTCAAGAAAGGAAGGCCCGGGCTGGGAATGTGGTTTAGTGGTAGAGTACTTGCCTAGCATGCATGAAGCCCTGGGTTCAATTCCTTAGTACCATATAAACAGAAAAAAGCCGGAATTGGCACTGAGGTTCAAGTGATAGAGTGCTAGCCCTGAGCAAAAGAAGTTCAGGGACAGTGCCTAGGCCCTGAGTTCAAGCCCCAGGACTGGCAAAAAGAAAAAGAAAAAAGAAAACCAGAAAGGAAGGCCCAGGGAGGAAGCCAGTATTTGAACTGGAGGTGACCTGCTTGGCTTTTTGCCACCTGATTCTTCAGGGCTCAGTCTACTGAGAGATCCTTCCAGAGCTCTACCTCAATCTCTGATGCTAAATGATATGCTTTTCCTTAGTGCTTGGACAAAATCTTGATGTTTCTTCTCATCACATCTCTTTCTCATGTGTAAGTTTGTTTGATGTCTGCTTTTCCTATTAGATATGGTTTCCATATTTGTCATGTTCATTTCTCACGCACTTTGCACAATTATCTGGCATGTAACATGTTCTCAGTAAATTGTTCTTAAATGGCACTAAACTGATTTTGCTCTCCTTCTAAATATATTCATCAATGATTACATGTATTTATTATGTGCACAATTATTTGTTTAACATGCTGACCTATTGCCTCCATGAATGGACTAAGTCAGTCTGACTCACTTTTCAGCTATACAAGTATAGATATGGCTTTTTTCCCCATTTGTTTTGTGCCAGTACTGAGACTTGAACTAGGGGCCTCCAGCTCTTGCTGCCCAAGCCACATCATTTTTGGCTTCTCTGTGGTTAATTGGATATAAGAGTTTCTTGGATTTGTCTGCCCAGGCTGACTTAAAACCTTGATCCTTAGCTCTCAGCCTTTTGAGTAGCTAGGATTACAGTCCTGGGCCACCAGCTCATGAGTACAGATGTTTAATGAACACGTGTTGAGTGACTGGTTACTTTAGTTAAGACAAGACTCTGAGTTTCCTAATCCGGTAATGATAACCATTCATGAGTAAATGTCTTACATATGTAAAAGCTCAATAAATATTCATCCATTTCCTCCCCATTATGAATCCATAGTCTGAAGTTCTGGGATTTGCCATAAAGATAAAAGATCACATAAAACTCAACTTAGCTGGAATTCTATCCCACAAACTTACATCTACAAAAAGCCCATGATAAGAGCAAGGGGTTTGTATTCGTTTCTAGAGCTGCCTCAACAAAATACAATAGGTTGAGTGGCTTAAACAACTCTCGGAATCCTAGATCAAGTTGTTACCAGTATTGGTTTTGTTTTGTTTTTCTGCAGCCTCTCTAGTTAGCTTGTGGATGTCCATCTTTTCTGTGTCCTCGTGTGATCTTCCACATTTTCTTTCCTTCTTTTTTTTCCTTTTTTTTTTTTTTTGTCAGTCATAGGGCTTGAACTCAGGCCTGGACACTGTCCCTTAGCACCTTTGCACAAGGCGAGTGTTCTACCCCTTTGAACCTCAGTGTCACTTCCAGTGTTGGTGGTTAATTGGAGATAAGAGTCTCATGGACTTTCTTGCCTGAGCTGGCTTTGAATCTTGATCCTCAGCTCTCAGCTTCCTGAGTAGCTAGGATTACAAGCATGAACCACCAATACCTGGCCTGTTCTACATCTTCATCTCCTCCTCCTCCTCCTCCTCCTGCTGCTGCTCCTCTTCCAGCTCCTCCTGCTCCTCCTCCTCCAGCTGCTCCTCCTCCTTTTCCTCCTGCTGCTCCTTCTCCTGCTCCTTTTCCTTTTCCTTCTCCTTCTCCTTCTTTTTGCCAGTACAAGCACTTGGACTCAGGGCCTGGGCACTGTCTCTGACCTTGTTTTGCTCAAGGTTTGCACTCTACCACTTGAGCCACAGCACTACTTCTGGTTTTTTTCTGTGTATGTGGCACTGAGGAATCGAACCCAGGGTTTCATGAATGCTAGGCAAGCACTCTACCACTAAGCTACATTCCTAGCCCCCTAATCTCTTCTTATAAGCATACTAGATATTATTGGTTTATGGGCCTCTGGATGACCACTTTTTAGCTTTCATGGTTATTTTAGATGCCCTATCTTCAAACACATTCTGAAGCACTAGGAGTTGGAGCTTCATCATATAAATTTTAGTGGATACTGAAAAATTGAAAATTATGCTGGCACTCTCCCTTTAATAAAAAAAAAAAAGAACATCTCCTGCATAATCTGGTAGAGGTTAACAAATGTCAAAAAGCAGACAGACTGCTAAGAAGCTAGTCTATCAGCCATTCTACTCCTTACTACAAAACTGCTTCTTAGAGTAGAACACTTTCCTACCAACCATGGGGAAACAGTGGCTCAGGTGAAAGAGAAGGTCAAGAAATCCAAAATAAGTAATTTACACTTATAAATTAGGTAGGCCTTTGAATAATGGCAGATAGAATTTACTAGATAGCACCTATGTGTTATGCTAAGATTGAATGACGTTAGTCAATTTCTCTGACTTGTTCCTCACATTAACTTGAGGAGTCAGGTATATTATTTTCATCCTAATTTCCCAGTGCAAGAAGCTTTGACATAACAATTAGGTCAGGGAAAGAGACAAAATTAAAGTCTCTAAGGCGAGAACACATATTTCTGCTTTCTAGCCTGGGGACAGGCTTAAATATAAAGTACACAAGAACCATGAAGGTCAGAATCTCAAAAAAGAAAAATAATAATAAAAGGAAGAATAGGGCTGGGAAGTGGCTCAATGGTAGCATGCTTGCCTTGTATGGGTGAGGCCCTGGGTTCAATTCCTCAGCACCACATAAGCAGAAAAAGCTGGAAGTGGCACTGTGGCTCAAGTGGTAGAGCACTAGCCTTGAGCTGAGGAGCTCAGGGACAGTGTCCAGGCCAAGTGTTCAGGCCCCATCAATGACCAAAAAAAAAGGAAGAATAGCAAAAACAAACTTCTACTCCAGACTTTTTGGGAGAAGAAAAAAACTCAAGTATCCATTTGGACACCTCTACTAGAAGCTATCAGTACTAGGAATATAGATGTCAAAAGCTCACCCCCAAAATATTAGTCCAACTTCACAGGCATAAATCTCATCTCTGTAGGAAGGGCCATGGCTTAGCCCTGGGTGTTCCCCATTTTGGAAAGCCTGTGGAAACAGATTCTGTCCTTAAATTACTCCATGAGTCAGGTCTTTTTCTATGTCAATGGGTCTCCACCCCATTAGACTCATTCCCCTTTTTTCTTTACAACATATATTTTGTAACTTTCCCTTTGGCATCAAGAAATTAAATACTTAGGTATTATAACCTATCTACACAAGTAATTTCAGAGGGAAAAGAAACAACAACATCATCTAGGATGAACAACACTCCTGGTTTGCCTGTAACTGAGAGATTTACCGGAACATAAAGCTTTCATTGCTAAGGCTTAACTACACTATAAAGGAAAAATAAAAGAGGGGTAATTAAAATAAATCAGCATGTAGTAGAGGCCATTGCTAGGGCTAGGTAACATTAGAAGATATACTGAGGTAGTTAGTTGCTTCCACCTATTTACAATGAATATTAGGAATGACAGGATATAAAGAAATAAGAACATCTGTACAGGGCTGGGAAGTTGGCTCAGTGGTAGAGCACTTGCCTTGCATGCATGAGGCATTTCTCAGCACCACATAAGCAGACAAAAAAAAAGCCAGAAGTGGCGCTGTGGCTCAAGTGGTAGAGTGCTAGCCTTGAGCTGAAGAGCTGAGGGACAGTGCACAAGCCCAGAGTTCAGGCCCCACGACTGGACCAAAAAAAAAAGAACATCTGTACAAGAAATACAAATATAGTGGAAGAACAAGAGTGTGTAGAATACACTAGGATAAAATCTAGGGTTTAGAAAAGTAATGACAGACCAAATTTATTCATGTAAAGGAAGAGAAATGATCCATTTAATTGGAGTGGTGATAACATGCAAATACAAATGACACAATGTCAAAATTGAAAAGATGAAGAATCCAACCTCCATGGTGATGAATAGTGTCTTGTCATAAACATAAAAAGTGTTTCCTTGCAAATGTCTGTGAATCTACGGACAGGATCATGACTCTGGAAATGGCCCATGCTATAAGACATTTACATACTACTTAAAAAGACTCTGGGGGACCATTTACTTGAACAAACAACAGGAACAATAGTAGAAACAAGGAAAGATTCTCAGGAGTTACATAGATATTACTGGGGATAGCCTCAAAATGACCCTAAAATAAATTTTAAACAGTCCCTTTGTTTTGTAATTTTCACCTTGTGAGTTTGCTTCATCAACGTCTTAAAGTTGTTGAAATTTAGGGTGATAATGTTAAATGATTTTAAAATTACCTTTACTCAGACAATTCAATTATATTGATTCTAAATGAACGTGTTTCCACAGGACAGCCACAGGTGCAGATGCATGCAGGTGCAAACTCCTCAAGACTCAAATACCAGGAGTAATATTGTAGGGGATGATATGTTTTCTGAAATGGTGATTTCTTGAAAGAGTTCCAAATGGAGTCCAATTTTTTTCTCCACTTTGATTGGTGATTGGGTATATTCCTCAATGGATCATGCTTATATGTGAAATGGAATTTGATCTTAGGTTTGGAGAGTAAGAACAAGTTTTTCCTCTAAGTAACCTCCATCTGATAGGACATGACAATCTGACATAATGAGGGACAATCCAGTACAGACCATCTCACTTATTGGTAGTGGGTCTCTCCTTCTTGGTCTCTGCTCACCCATTCACAAATGGCCCCAGTAGAGATCCACTTCCCTGAATGCCAACTTAGAAGTAAGGAAATCAATCCCAAGTGCTGATAGAACTGAAGGCCAGCCTGCAAAGTAGAGATGTGAATATCTGCCTTAGAAGGAAGAGTGAGACTCAAAATGAGTTAATGAGTCAAAAAGTGAACATTCCTGACTCAGACCAACCACTCAGTGAATGCTAACCAACCTCACTTTTTTCTATTCCTTGACTATCTCAAACTTACTCCAGTCTGAAAGCCCTAGAACTTTTCACTCCCCCTTGCCTGGAATGTTCTTTCTCAGTTGGTTCTTTATCATTCAAGTCAAATTCATCAGCGATGCCTTCAATAACCACCGAGCTGAAGAATTAGACTCCATCCTTCCTTACAGTCACACAATCTTTCTTGATTTCATTCACAGCAGTGTTAATAAGCTGTGTTTGTTTTCTCCTCCCAGTAGATTTGGTTGAAGCAGCAACCCTGGGCCCTTGTACCTTCATCTAGACTAGGGCTTGCACAGAGGCCTCAGGAGGGATCAGAGTGACCATTGGACCACCATGGACATGGTTCTACCATGACTAATCTAGTTGAATAAATCTAGTTAGAGCTGAGAGATTCTTCATGAGATCTCCCAAACTAGCTTCAGGAGTTTCTCTTTGTGGCAAGACAGGAGGATTCCTCACAGTCTGAACAAGCTGAGATTTGACCCCATCAAACCCACCCTCTGGCACCTGAGCATGGAAGACAAGGCCAAGGACCTCACGTAGTCAGCCCCAAATACCCAGGGACATCAAGGAACCTCTTCTCTTCTTCCGGGAAGGTAAGCAATTAATTTCCACAGAGGTGAAATAAGAGCAGAGCTGGAAACAAGACCTAAGCAGTTGGTGCCTATTCCATAGCAGCACTCACACACACACACACACACACACACACACACACACAAAGGTGGGGAGGATATCAACAGGTTACTACTGGAGACTTTGACAAACACTATGAAAGGAATGCTCTTGGCACTATCTATAAGCAAAGCAAAGGATTGGAAATCAAATCGCCATTTTCCAGACCTAAAGGCATCTTTACTCTGAGGAGCTTGGAGGGTGGCATCTTTTTGTCATGACTTTTTTTTGGGGGGGGGGGAGGGATCCGGTCATGGGGCCTGAACTCTGGGCCTGGGCGCTGTCCCTCAGTTCTTCAGCTCAAGGCTAGCACTCTACCACTTGAGCCACAGCACCACTTCTGGCTTTTTTCTTTTTGCTTATGTGGTGCTGAGGAATCGAACCCAGGGCCTCATGCATGCAAGGCAAGCGCTCTACCACTGAGCCACCTTCCCAGCCCCATCCTTTTGTCATGATTGAACATCTGGGTCTTTGGAGACTCTGTCAGCTCATATCAAGAAAAGCCCAACCAAGGGCTGAGAAGGTGGCTCAGTGGTAGAGCGCTTGCCTTGCATGCCTGAGGCCCTGGGTTCAATTCCTCAGCACCACATAAGCAAAAAGAAAAAAGCCGGAAGTGGCGCTGTGGCTCAAATGGTAGAACGCTAGCCTTGAGCTGAAGAGCTGAGAGACAGCGCCCAGGCCCAGAGTTCAGGCCCCACAACTGGACCCCAAAAAAAAAAGAAAAGCCCAACCAAGCAGGCTCAAGGTACCTTCATCTTCTCCAGGTCTATGGAGATTTTTCACTCTTAAGGATTTGAGGCACAATTTGTAGGGCAAATACTAGAAAGAATTAGTGGTTTGAAGCTATATGAACATGGGTTTAAACTTTACCACCTAATGACTATTAAGACAGACATTTGATGTATTTTGTGCATTCTTCGGCTTTCCACTTTGAAAATGGGCCTCTAGCATTTCTGTTGCACAGTTTCTATAAGGATTAAACAAGAGGGAAATGTATATAAAAGGCTTAATATACCTTTCCAAGATTTTACAAGCATTCATTTTCTTACCATTAAACAGAAGAGTGGTAATTGCCTCCAACTAGGAGAAATGGTAAGGGAGCACTTCCCACAGTCTTGTTCTTGGAGAAAATAGAAGAGACCAGACGAGGATGCACAAGTGACTAATCCAGGAAGAAGCGACATCTGAGTTCCTAAATAAGACAAATTACTTGGATCATAATCAATAATAGGATGCCTTGGTACAGCATGAACAATTCTGCTTGTTTTCTAGTCACAAAACCTGGTTTTCTGCTACTTGCCAGAGAGCTGGAGAAGGTTATTTTACATCTCAGATTCTCCATAGGTAAAATTGGTTTAATATCACCTGGCTTCCAGGCTTATTGTGAATGTGACATACAGGAGGGAAGGCACCTGGCTTTCAGCCAGACTCATACATAGTAGTTTTTAACCAGTTGAGTGCTGCTAAGCCAGTCTGAAGAAACATGACTAATAATCAATTCTTTTGGGAGGATGAGATGTATTTAGGAATTAGACCTCAAGGCCTCACACTTACCAAGCAAGTGTTCTACCAGTTGAGCCAAACCCTCAACCCCAATTCTTAAATCTTCAACCCCAATTCTTTATTAGTATTTCATTGTTTTCCACTGTGTTATATAAGTAACATCCAAATTTCAATGGATTAAACTTGAAGATGTATTCACTTTTGTTGTTGGTGGTGGTGGTGGTGGTCATGGGGCTTGAACTCTAGATCTAGGTGCTGTCCCTTAGCTCAAGGCTGAAGGCTAGTGCTCTACCACTTGAGCCATATCACCACTTCTAGTTTTCTGGTGGTTTATTGGAGATAAGAGACTCATGGACTTTCCTGCCTGGGCTCGCTTTGAACCATGATCCTCAGATCTCAGCCTCCTGAGTAGCTAGGGTTACAGGTGTAGCCTGGCAATGTATTCACTTTCCGTGTGTGTCAGTACTGGGTCTTGGACTCAGGGCTTGGGTGCTCTCCCTCAGCTTTTTCACTCAAGGCTGGTGCTCTACCACTTAAGCTATGCCTCTGCTTCTGGCTTTTTGGTGATTAATTGGGGATAAGAGTCTCATGAACATCCTTATCTGGACTGGCTTTGAACCATGATCCTCAGATCTCCGTCTCCCAACTAACTAGGATTACAGGTATGAGCCACCAGCACCAGTTTGAGGAGGTATTTCTATTTGTGGTAGAGGATCATGGTAACAAGAAACTTTATCTCACACCATTGTCATCCTCATTCAGAGCCCCAGACTGACAGGGAAACCCTTTTCAGGAACACTAATGGTTGCCATGGAAAAGGATACAATGGTGAAGCCATTGAGCTTCTCTCAATTCATTGGCCAAAGCATGTCACGTCGTACTGCCTTCAAGTGGGCAGGAATTACAATGCACTCTATAGGTCAGGAAGAGAAGCAATCAGTATTTGTGAACAACCCTAATGACTATGGTAGTTGGGAGCAAAGATTTCAGAAAGAATTAATTATCTCTTTTCCCAGAGAAAGACTTGCCATGAATTAGCTTGCTGAGAATTGGCACGTTACCAAGGATATGTTGTTTCTATTCTTGATGAAAATAAATTATTATCAAAAACTCTTGCTGTGTCGGTTGCACTTTTTGCAATGTTTTCTGTTGCCATACCAACTGCTGAGTTTAGCTAGCCGAACTTAATGGCTGTTGCTTTCTTTAGTATGAACACTGCCTTCTCTTCGTTTGTTTTTTTTTTTTGGGGGGGGGGGGGGTCTGGTCGTGTGGCCTGAACTCTGAGCCTGGGCGCTATCTCTCAGCTCTTCAGCTCAAGGCTAGCACTCTACCACTTGAGCCACAGCACCACTTCTGGCTTTTTTCTTTTTTGCTTATGTGGTGCTGAGGAATTGAACCCAGGGCCTCAGGCATGCAAGGCAAGCGCTCTACCACTGAGCCACCTTCCCAGCCCTCTGCCTTCTCTTCTGCAAAGCTCTTCGTCTCCCTACTCCAAGGTCAGAAAGCTGTGCTTTGAAACCCCAACTCTATAACACCACCCAAAACATGAGATGCTTCATCAGAAACAATGGATTTGGAGCTGGATGTCGGTGGCTCACGCCTGCAATCCTAGCTACTGAGGAGGCTGAGATCTGAGGATCACTCTTCAAAGCCAGCCCAGGCAGGAAAGTCCATGAAACTCTTATCTCCAATTAACCACCAGAAAACCGGAAGTGGTACTGTGGCTCAAGTGGTAGAGCGCTAACCCTAAGCTGAAAAGCTCAGGGACAGCAGGCAGGCCCAGACCCCACAGCCGCCAAAAACAAACAAACTATGGATTTGAAATGGTCTCTGTTTTCATGTACTTTTCCCACAGTGTTGTCCCTTGTAACCCAGAAGAATAGGATAATGTCACCTGCTTACTAATCTTTAACATGCAGTTACTTCTCAGATTGTTCTTCTGTGAGGAAGGAGGAGGTCATGTCAATTATCTACCATAACACTTAGTGCTATAAAATACCAGTAGCAATAGGCAGGCTAGGAGTGTAGCTCAGTGGTAGAGTGCTTTGCCTGGTATGCTCAAGGCCCTAGGTTCAATCCCAGGGAATATAAAACAACAATAGAGTATACTGTTTCTATGAGTCAGGAATGCTGGTGCAGCTCACCTGGTGAGTGATTTTGGCTTGGGGTCTCCCACCAGTCTGCAGATAAAGCTAGGAGGTGAACTTGCATAGATGACAAACTAGAAAGTTTGGGCTGACTGCTGACCAGCCTTCTCCGTTCCTCCTGCAGTGTTGGTGCCTCTCTGCAGGGCTGTTTGAGGGGGCTTCCTGCTGTGGAAGTAATCTAGGACAGGCAAAGACAGATCTGCAATGTTGTTTTTGTTGTTTGGGTTATTTTTAGGACTGAAACTCAAAAGTACACATTGTTATTGTTACTTCCTTGGTGGGTTATTGCTCAGACAGGACAGTGTGGGAAGGCATTCATCAGAAAAGTGAACACCAGGGACTGGGAAGGTGGCTCAGAGGTAAAGTACTTGCCTAGCATGCATGAGGCTCTGGGTTCGATTCCTCCACACCATGTAAACAGAAAAGACCAGAAGTGGCACTGTGATTCAAGTGGTAGAGTGCTAGCCTTGAGGAAAAGAAGGTCAGGGACAGTGCCCAGGCCCTGAGTTCAAGCCCCAGGACTGTCAAAGAAAAACAAAAGTGAACACTAGGCCCCAAGGGTCTCTGGAGATTCTGGTTACCCAGGAGTGAGGCAGAAATTCTCTCAATTCAATTCACTTGAAGTCCACCTAAGCTATAAAAGTAAGAACAAGCCAGGCACCAGTGGCTCACACCTGTCATCCTAGCTATTCAGGAGGCTGAGATGTAAGGATCGTGGTTCAAAGCCACCTTGACTCTGATCTCCAGGAAACCAGAAGTGGGGGTGGGGGGCGGAGATGGGAAGGGATGAAAAGGAGAAACAAAGGAGGAGGCAACAATGCTTGATAAGAAATGTACTTCTAACTGTTGCAACAATGAGAAGTACAAAATGTCATGTCAAAAAGGAGCTTTACAATGTCGGTGGGGGGGGGGAGGATTGGGTGGGGGGGAGGGGGGAGGCTGGGAAGGGAGGTGAAGGGTAAACAAAGGAGGAGGCTGCAATGCTTGGTAAGAAATGTATGCATTATCCTGCCCATGTAATTGTAACCCCTCTGTACAGTATGTTCTCAAATAAAATAAAATTAAATTAAAAAAAAAAAAAAGAAATGTACTTCTTACCTTGCCCATGTAATTGTAACCCCTCTGTACAGTATTTTCACAATAAAAAAAGAAATTAAAAATAATAATTAAAAAAACAGAAGTAGAGCTGTGGCTCAAAGTGATAGGGCTCTCGCCTTGAGCAAAAGGTTCAGGGATCAACCCCCCAAAAAAGGAGAACAGCAAGGTAAGGTCTATAAAGGCAAGGGTTTTATGTGTTTTTATATGTGTCCATTCATGGCTTTATAGTTTAGACATTACCTAGTACATAATATAGAGCCCCAATAAATGTCCTCACCACAAAAATAAGAAAAAATAGAACAATTGTTCTAAAAATTCTCTAAAACATTAGACATACTGTTTTGTTCAATATCAAATTATGCAAACAAATGCCTTGGGAACACGATGTCCAATGATTTATCATCTCATAAGTGCCCAACATCCATTGAGAAAATAAGACCCATTAAAGCCAGGTGCTCATGGCTCACACCTGTAATCCTAGCTACTCTAGAGGTTGAGACCTGAAGATTGAGTCTAGCCCAGGCAGAAAAGTCCATGTGACTCCTATCTCCAATTAACCAGAAAACTGGAAGTAGAGGTGTAGCACAAGTGGTAGAACACCAGTCTTGAGCAGAAAAAGCCAAGCAAGGGTACAAGGCCCTGAGTTCAAGTCCCAGTAGTAGCACCAAAATAATGATAATATAATCAGCCTTATCAAGTCCCTTCAAGACTAGCTCAAACACACATCAGCTTTTGGAATTTGATTGTATTAGGTAGGCAATGTAATACAGTAAATACACATAGAAGAAGTGAAATTGTTGTCCAGGATTCACTATTAATTAGAATGGTGAATGTGGGCAAATTATAACTCATCTGGACCTCAGTCTACAGAGATAAAAGATACCAAATGAGCCACTTGTATTTTTTTTTTACTTAACTGCAACTTGAACTTCACCATACACTTTAAACTAGACTTATAAGACACTATTTCTATTCTGATTTGTTTATTAGGCAATTCTTTCTAATCACCAGGCTTGAAGCTAAAGTATATGCATAGGGCTGGGTTTATTTCAGTCTGTCACTGAGTTTATAGATATTAAGAGTCCAGAATCACCCTAGGAAAGAATTTAGTGGAAGATTGGTTCAAAAATTGTATCTCAAAAATTGGAAGAGAAAGGTAATTTTAAAAAATAGCCTGTATCTTTCTATCAAATTATCTTATTTTATAGGTGCCATTTTCTCATGTCTGAGAACTCATGAAATGGGACTGGACATAAAATAGATGTGGTGAAATTTACAATAATGATCCAGAGAGCTTTTCCATATGTCACCTAGAGCTGAACATTGTCCTCAAAAAGGGGTGTAGCCAGAGGAAGAGAATGTAAATACTTTTTTATTTCAAAACTGGGGAGTTAAGATTCTGTTTTGGAGCTGAGCACCAGTGACTCTTGTCTACAATCCTAAATTACTCAGGAAGCTGAGATCTGAGGATCAATGTTTGAAGCCAACCCAGATAAGAAAGTCCTGAGGGCTGGGAATGTGGCTTAGTGATAAAGTGCTTGCCTAGCATGCATGAAGCCCTGGGTTCCATTCCTCAATACCACATAAACAGAATAAAGCTGGAAGTGGTGCTGTGGCTCAAGTGGTAGAGTCCTAGCCTTCAGCAAAAGAAGCTCAGGGACAGTGCCCAGGCTCTGAGTTCAAGCCCTAGGACTGGCAAAAAGAAAAAAGAAAAAATGGAAGTCCTTGAGACTCTCATCTCCAATAAACCACCAAAAAGCCAGAAGTAAAACAACAGTTCAAGTAGTGCAGCTCTAGCCTTGGGCAAAAAATGCAGGGACAGCACCCAGGCACTCAGTTCAACTCCCAATACCAGCATGCGTGTGTGTGCGCACGCACACGCACGCACACACACACACACACACACACACACACACAATTCTGGGGACGCTAAGGATATAGCTCACTGATAGACTGTATGTCAAGCACACACAAAGACTCTGAGTTTGATGCCCAGCACTGGGGGGGGAGGGGGGAAAAACAGCTAAAAAAATTTTAAGGGGATTACACCATGTTGATGATAATCGAGGCTTTGTGGAGTAGCAGCTATATTTTCATGTGTGATCTCCACTCAATATCATCTTGTTAGATTCATCTCATGGTTCTTCTCAACATCCCAACAGGAAACTGGCCAGAGTTCAGCAAAGCCCCCAGGGATAGGGCTAGACTAGTCACTTTGGAAGAGCTGTGCTGGAAGAATGATGAGCAAAGAGACTAGCTTTCTTGTCTCCCAGGATAAGAATCACTGACCCACAGGAGGGGCTGTTCCCCCTCCCTCTCTCCATTAGATCTCCCCCTGGAGTCCTACAACCAATCCCCACTGTGAGCTGAGGGGCCGTGGCACAATTCACATAAGTCAGGCTCCTTCCCCAAGAATGCTAGATGTGGATCTGGGGAAGGAAGTGGACTTCATGGCCACTAATTAAGATGTAGAACATCCAAGACCAAGAAACAAAATCATTAGCATAGCACTGATGATATTGACCCATTTGATATTGACCCATTAATCTGAAACACACCATCCATATGATACATCGTAGCCAGAAAAAAGTATTCTGCATTCTCTACAAAGGATGACTTCTTTTTTCCTGTAGTGAAATGTAATTCACTCATTACAATATATGAATCCCTATATTTGACCGCTGTACACTGTAATTGTATTGTGAAACAATTCTCCCCTTTATATTGTACAAATCAGTGGATTTTGATGTATTCACAGACTGATGCAGCCAGCCCAGCAATCGATTTTAGAAGGTTTTCATTATCCAAAAGAAACACCACACTCATTATCATTCACTCCTGGTCCCCATTCAACGCCTCCAATCCCTGGCAACCAGTAATCTGTTTTCTGTCTCTATAGATGTGTCTGTTCTAAATATTTCCTATAAATAGAATTGCACAAAATACGGTCTTTTGTGTTTGGCTTCTGTGATATCAAAATAGAATTGTGTGTGTGTGTGTGTGTGTGTGTGTGTGTGTGTGTGTGTGTGGTTTCTGCCCCTAGTTCCTGAATCCCTTGGGAACTCTGAAGTGATACATGTTCTCTTATATGCTAATAGATGACCAGTGGCTGGGCTCCTGCATAATCAGGCAAGAGGGCAGTGGGATCTGGCCTATTAAAAGAAGCTGGAAGCCAGGTGCTGGTGGCTCATGCCTGTAATCCTAGCTACTCAGGAGACTGAGATCTGAGGATCACAGTTCAAAGCCAGCCCAGGCAGAAAAGTCTGTAAGACTCTTATCTCCAATTAACCACCAGCAAAACAGAAGTGGCACTGTGGCTCAAGCAGTAGAGCGCTCACCTTGAGCTGAAGAGCTCAGGGACAGTAGTACTCAGGCTGTGTTGCTGAGATAGCTTCTTGCTTTGTTCTTTGCAGTCCTTGTATTTGTTCTTCCCTAAATTGATGGAATCAGGCTCTGGATCCCTAAGTTGATGGGATGACAGGTGCTAGAAGAAATAGAGTCAAACAAGCTTTTTTTTTTCCTTTTGGATCAAACAGGAATCCACCCCATCTGCAGTGGAGTAGGTAGGATTATAGGATTAAGTCACCTTTGCCAGACTCTTTGCACTTTCTTCATGAGGTTCTTTAAATTACCAAGTTTTTAGCTGTGATGACATCTGATTTATTTATTTTTCCCCTTTGGTTGTATTTACTTTTCTAATGATGGCTTTGACTTGTTGTAGCATTAGGTATCAAACCCGTGGTCCTGCAAAGGCTAAGTCTGTGCTCCTCTGCTGAGTGATAGCCCAGTCTTTCCTTAGAACTCTGTTTGAAGCCTATAATCCTAGCTACTTATGAGGCTGAGATCTGAGGATCACCTTTCAAAGCCAGCCAGGGTAGGAACGTCCATGAGATTCTTATCTCCAATGAACCACCAGAAAACCAAAAGTGGCACTGTGGCTCCAAGTGGTAGAGCGCTCACCTTGACCTAAAGAGCTTGCGGACAGCACCCAGGCCCAGAGTTCAAGTCCCACGACCACCAACAACAACAACAACAAAAAGAACTGGGACTTGAACTCAAGGCCTCTCCAGATCCCTCAACTCGCTCACTCACAACTGGTTCTCTAGTACCAGAACCATACCTTCCAGCCTGCTTTTTTGATGGCTAGATGGAGATGGAGTCTCTTGGACTCGACTTGCTATGAATCATGATCTTCCAGGCCTCAGCTTTCTGAGTAGCTAGGATTACAGACTTAAGCCACCAGCACCCAGCCTTAATATCTGTTTTGAAAGCACTTAGTTTTTCCCTTAGCCTTCTTGTTCAGGCTTGGAAAAAAAATAGCTAAACTTTTCCTACCCCAAACTACTTAGGACCGTAGAAGCTAATATTTACTGTGTCCTGGGTGGGTGCCAGGCTCTTGTTGGGAGTCCGGATAGCTTGGGAGAGCAGCTTAGGCTCTCAAGGGGCAAATCTGGCTCCTTTGTTCTACAGGTTCCCCGCCTATAGAGTATTCCTCAGCTTGACACTTACTTCTTCTTTGCATCGGGAACATGGTGTAGCTGCTGTTGGTCTTGGATGCATTACTCTGCCTATGTTCTCTATTCCCTGCTCCACCCTTTCTAGGAACTGCCAGAATCTACAAACTCTCCAACACACACATGTACTCATCCAAAACCGCCGAACATAACCCTCATTCATGACCCAGGACTAAAAGCCCTGATGCCACACTGGAGCTTCTCCTTGACCCTCACCTCACCAGAACTCTACTGAGGCTGTTCTGGGCTTTGAACTCAAGGGACAGCTCTGACACTCATGGCAAGTGAATTTCACTCCGTGGCTTGCCTTGGAAGCCACATGAAAGTTTAAAAAGAATGCAATTGTCAATTCAATCAAACCTAGTCTCATCAAGTGAGAAGTTTCTCAGTTCTCTTCCCTTTGACCATACTGATGTTTAGAAGCCAACTTTATTGTTTTTTTAAATAAGTAAGGTCAGAATAACCTTGCAGGAGTTCTTTTTTATTCTTTTGGGTCTGGTCATGGGGCCTGAACTCTGGGCCTGGGCACTGTCCCTCAGCTCTTCAGCTCAAGGCTAGCACTCTACCACTTGAGCCACAATGGCACTCCAGCTTTTTTCTTTTTTGTCTATGTGGTGCTGAGGAATCAAACCCAGGGCCTCAGGCATGCAAGGCAAGCGCTCTACCACTGAGCCACCTTCCCAGCCCTGCCCTGCAGGAGTTCTGAGGGATGCTGTCCTTCCTCACTGCCGCCAGCCCACTGCATCCAACTGCCTGCCAGATCGAACTGAATCCACTCCAGACATTGTGCTCTGCTCCCCTCCCAGTCTACCTTTGCAGCACTACTTCTGTTCTGATACCTCTCAGATCTTAGGTGATCTTAGCTGATCTTAACTGATCTCATTGCTCAGCCTTTTCTTCCCTCTAGGTGAGTTGAATTCCACCATGGGTTCTGAGAGCCCTAAGGTCAAAGACCAAAAACAATTTCCTCAGAGCCTAGCTTAAAGCCTGACATCTAAAGCATTTAGCTGGGTGCTAGCAGCTCATACCTATAATCCTAGCTACTCAGAAGCCTGAGATCTTAGGATCATAGTTCGAAGCCAGCCCAGGCTGACATATCCAAGAGATTTCAAACTCCAATTAACCATCCAAAAGCCAGAAGTGGCTCAAGTGATAGAGCACCAGCTTTGTGATGGGGTAAGGAGTCAGAGGGGGAGTGTGTGAGGCCCTGAGTTCAAGCCTCAATACTGGTACAAAAGAAAAATAAAAGCATTTAATTAGCATTTGTAGAAGAAATAGTCACACACACACACACACACACACACACACACCTTTCCCATTGTGTACAGGCTTTGTAATTAATGAAATAATAAATGTAATAAATGGGAGGCTTTGTAATAAAATAACTGGAAATAAGAAGCTCAAAGAAGCTGGGGGCTGCTGGCTCACATCTGTAATCCTAGCTACTCAAGAGGCTGAGATCTGAGGATCACGGTTCAAAGCCACACACACACACACACACCCCACACACACACCAGTCAGAACAAAAGGACCTCAGCTGAGTAATTGCCTTGTTCCTATTTGCACACAGCAATTTAGGCCTTCAGGAGACTACACCAGCTACTGCTTCCTTGTTCTCCTTCCTGCCAGGCCACTGCTGCCCACCCCCAAAATCCTTTCTTAGGGCCCCCATGCCTTCACTTTTTTTTTTTTTATTTTTGCCAGTCCTGGGGCTGAACTCTGGGCCTGGGCACTGCCCTTCAGTTCTTCAGCTCAAGGCTAGCACTCTACCACTTCAGCCACAGCACCACCTCCGGCTTTTTCTGCTTATGTGGTACTGAGGAATCTAACCCAGGGCCTCATGCATGTAGGCAAGCGCTCTACCACTGAGCCACCATCCCAGCCCAGGGCCCCCATTCCTTTGCACAGAGATCTGCTGCACTCCACCCCACCCCCAGAAGAGGAAGTGCTCCAGTGCTGCTATCTCTTCTGTAAAGGGCCAAGGTTTCTATGAGAGCCTCTGTGGAGTGACTAGAGAAGGATTGTTTCACCCTGCTTTGGCCACTCAGGCAGGAAGAATGTGGGCTGGTCTTGTCATGGAGCTGCTTTAAGTGCTTTTAACTGGGGCCATGAAGGCTGTTGGCCCTGGCAAGTTTCTTTCCATATTGCCTAAGGAGAAATATCTTCCCATAACCATAAATACAGTTGTTTTTTTTTTAAGGATAATGCAGGCTAACAGAGCAAAGCCATTTTTAGCTTATCAATATTTTCTTTGTCTACTCTTATAATTAAAATTGTGTGTGTGTCTGTGTGTCTGTGTCTATGTGTATATCGTGACTAGGGCTTGAACTCAATACCTTGCTCTTTTGCTTGGCTTTTTCACTCAATGCTGATACTCTACCACTTGAGCCACTGCTCCACTTCCAGCTTTTGGCTGCTTAATTTGAGATAAGAATCTCACAGATTCTTCTGCTCAGCTGGCTTGGAATTTCCATCCTCAGATCTCAGCCTTCTGTATAGCTAGGATGACAGGCATGAGCCACTGACACCTGGCTGTTGTAAAAATTCCTATAGTTTCATGGTAAAGTAGTTTTTATTTTCTTTCTGGACCTATTTCAATGTGAAATCTCTCATTCGTTCAGAATACTCATTTACTTCCAACTATAGAAAAAATTGATGCCCCCCGCTTCCATTCCCCCCCTATCTGTCCGCAGATGGGAGTAGAAATGGGGAGTGTCTGGCTTATCCTGTCACAAACAGTAAATAGAAATTTATAGTTTGGGGGGGGGGGAGGCTGGGAAGAGATAGGAAGGGTAAACAAAGGAGGAGGCTACAATGCTTGATAAGAAATGTACTCACTATCTTGCCCATGTAATTGTAAACCCTCTGTACAGTATTTTCACAATAAAAAAAAGAAATTTATAGTTTATATATGAAATTAACACGATCATTGTAAAGGTTATGTTTGTAAATTCAAGGCCTGAATCTACAATATGCTTAAAAGAAAAAAATATATATCTTCCATTTCAAAGGACATAGTAAGATTTTAAAATAAGTCTTTTTCTGTATGACCTAAAGACCTCTTTTTCCAACTTACTATCTGTAACATGAAAGGAACCAGTGTGACATTTCTAGAAGAATTTTGGAACTCAGTGTAAATCAACTATGGAGCGTCTGTTATGCACAGTATTTGAGGTAAATATGTAATTTTGTATCATACAAAGGGAAATTCTTATAATTTCAACAAAGTTACATTGAGAAATAACAAGGCTAAGCAAAGGTTGACACAGAGTATTATTTCTTGGGCCACAACAGCCTCACATCCAAGGAAGAAAACATGTTTCCCCAAAAATTTATCTAAAAAGCTTATTAGGGATTCTCAGGGGATAGATTGTTGGGGTTCAGATGTTTATGGAGGAGCTGGGAAGGTGGCAGAGTGGTAGAGTACTTGCCTCGTATGCATGAGACCCTGGGTTCGATTCCTTAGCACCACATAGACAGAAAAAGCCCTAAGTGGTACTGTGGCTCAAGTGGTAGAGCGCTAGCCTTGAGCTGAAGAGCTGAGGGACAGTGCCCAGGCCCAGAGTTCAAGCCCTACAACCAACAACAACAACAACAAAAAGTTTATGGAAAAATATTCCAAATTCCTTCTGCTGTTTCTGTCAGTAGTGACTTTGCTTAACCTTGACAATGACAAAGAAACTTATTCAAGGAAAAACAATGTGGAAAGGAAAAAGAGATTTTGAACAATAATTCAAGCTTAACCATATTTCAACCGGAAATGTGAGTCTCTCCACAGTTGCCAGAAAAATGTGTTTAGAGACGTGATAGGGAAAATATAACTTTTCCTAAAACTACTTCAAAGCAGAGAAATCAATTTATGGGCATCTAAAAGGGAACAATTTCTGAGCGAGAAATCCTGGTATTTTATTAGTGGGTCTTCAGAAATACCCTAATTTTCCACTCAGCCCCAATGTAAGAAATCACCTACCTCCCATGGAAAATTCCAGACATAGGCAAATTAATTTGTATTATAATGCAAAACATCACTTGCCAGAGTATTTCCACAGCTTATCCAGACAGCCTTTTATATTTATATGACACATTATTACCACTCATATAAACTCCCACATACCTGTGCTTTCCCTCTACCTACGTCTTAATGTCAAACTCTAAATAGGATTTGCATCAGCACACATACAAACAAGACTCTTTAGAGCTAAGTCATTCTTGTTGATTTTCCCTTTTCTGTTTACTAAATATAGAAACAAACTGGTTGGGTTTGCTTGGTTTTGTTTTCACATCTAAGGAAATAACGTCACTTTGGGGGATGTGTGTGTTTGTGCTAGTACTGAGGCTTGTACTCAGGGCCTGTGTGTTGTCTATTAACTTTCTCCCTCAATGCTGGTACTCTACCATTTGAGCCACACATCCATTTCCAGCTTTTTGCTGGTTAATTGGAGATAAAAGTCAGCAGAGCCAGGTGCCAGTGGCTCATGCCTGTAATCCTAGCTATTCAGGAAGGCAAGATCTGAGGATCACAGTTCAAAGCCAGCTCAGGCAAGAAAGTCCGTGAGACTCCTATCTCCAAGAAACCCTCAGAAAACCAGAAGTGATGCTGTGTCTCAAGTGGTAAAGTGTTTGCCTTGAACTGAAAAGCTCAGGGACAGTGCCCAAGCCCAGAGTTCAAGAGTCAGCAGAGTTGTCTGCCTGGGCTGGCTTCAAACTTTGATCTTCAGCTCTCAGGTTCCTAATTAGCTAGAACAATAGGCCTAAATCATCAGTACTCTGCTTTCAGAGGGCTTTTCTTTTCTTTTTGTGCCAGTACTGGGGCTTGAACTTAGAGTCTTGGCTCTGTCCCTGAGCTTTTATGCTCAAGGCTAGCACTCTACCACTTGAGCCACAGCTCCACTTCTGGCTTTCTTTTCGGAGTTAATTGGACATAAGAGTCTCATGAACCCCTACTGGCTTCAAACTGTGATCCGCAGATCTCAGCTTTCTGAGTAGCTAGGATTACAGGCCTGAGATACCAGTGCCCAGCTTAGCAGACTTGTCTTAAAGAATCCAGATCTTTTTGCTCCTCAAATACAAAGGCACATTTCCCTCCACTTTATTTATTTTTATTGGTTGTGGGGCTTGAACTCAGGACTTGGGCTTTCAAGGCCTGGTGTTCTACCACTTGAGCCACAACTTCACTTTGGTTTTCTGGTGGTTAATTGGAGGTAAATGTCTCAGGGACTTGTCTGCCCTGGCTGGCTTTGAACTACGATCCTCAGATCTCAGTCTCCTGCATAGCTAAGATTACAAGTGTGAGCTACCAGGGCCCGGCCCCACATTTTTTTTTTTTTTTACTAGCATCAATTACTTGTTTTATTTTGACATGTCTGTGTATGCAGACAATGAACCTCCATTAGACTAAAGCACAGTTTGAATCTACCAGATGAGTACCTTCCTTCTTCTTGAATATTAAAATGGGACTCCTTAACCAACTCCTGTTGGGGTGCAGTAGCAGCTACA
Source organism: Dipodomys spectabilis (assembly GCF_019054845.1). Taxonomy (NCBI): domain Eukaryota; kingdom Metazoa; phylum Chordata; class Mammalia; order Rodentia; family Heteromyidae; genus Dipodomys; species Dipodomys spectabilis. Next base: position 18,036,163 of record NW_024870679.1, read on the forward strand.
GGGCTTGAGTGAAGATGGTTCTCTGTACGGAGCTGACCAACCCACGCCACTTCAGGTCACATGTGTAACTTTACACAAACAATTCCATGCTGTGCAGGGGCGAAGTCCATGAAGAAAGGACACCTTTATCTTTTCCTGTCTCCATGGCTCTGCCCCTCTGAGGAAATGCTCGGCAAAACAGAAGCTTCAATCCTCTGGTGCACAGCAGCTTGCCAACTAGAACTATTTACAGAGCTCCCTCAGCCCCACATCAGCAGAGAGAATCAAAGGCTGCTGAAAAGTCACTTCACCAGCAGCCTGTACACTGGCTGGTACAAAGCCAGGAAGCCAGTGGCTTACTTCTTATTGCTGACACTCTCCCAGTCTAGCCTCACTTTCCCTGGTAGGCATTGGCCCTACCTACATATTGAAATTGTTACAAAAACAAAATGCGATATATATATATATATACATATATATATATATATACACACACACACACACACACACACACATAGATATATATGTGTGTATATATCACATTTTGTTTATATATGTATATATACATATATATATTATGTGTGTATGCGCATGCATGTGGGCACCAGTACTAGGGTACTCAAGACCTAGAAATTGTCCTTCAGCCTTTTTGCATTATTGCTTGAACCATAGCTTCGCTCCTAGATTTTTGCTGATTAATTGGAGATAAGAGTCTCACAGACTTACCTGCCCAGGCTGGCTTTGAACCACCATCTTTAGAGCTCAGCTTCCTGAGTAGCTAGAATTAAAAGTATGAACCACCAGCATCCAGCCTAAAATATGGTCTTTTATGAGCAAGTACTTTTTCACAGTAAATACAAGCCCAAAGATACAGTGACTAATGAGAATGTGTTCTAGAAAACATTTACAAACTAATGTATTTATTCATTTAACAGCTTTAGGTACCTCACAGGGGCCAGGCTCTAGTATAGGCAATGGAGAAAATTAGGGAACAAAACCAGACATCTCTCCTTTGTAAGCTGTTAACCAAGGGTAAAACTAGATACAATTTTATACAGGATGGTATGGCAAGCTGTTAAAACTGTGGCCTCTGATAGGTAAATGGTGCATTCCTCAGACCATACCTCCTTTGCAATTGACTCTGCTGTTCCTAACTGACCAATCAGGAGCCGAGGCTCTGAAGGACCTTGAAGTGGCCACTTTACCCTTATGAAGCATTCATGTTGTTGTGTAAGGTCACAATGCCTGGTGAAGCAGAGAGGCCTGCCAACAGCAACAGGCCTGCCCTAGCTGGTCTACAGAACTGTGAGCAATGAGAAGGCAGTGTTTTTAAGAGAAAACCAAAGAAAACTTCTCTGGGGAGATATTTCAACAATAGCTGGGAGGAGGCTGTGTGTACACTCTTCCCCAAAGCTGTATTTGAAGATGGACCTCTAAGGAAGAAATTAAGTTTAAATGAGATGATAAGTAAATAGGGCTGGGGCTGGGGATACAACTCAAGTGATGGCGTTCCTACCTAGCAAGCCTGAGGGTGTAGGGTCAAACCCCAACACCAAAAGACAAGTAAATGAGGAATTGATCTAGGATTAGTGTCCTTTAACAAGAGACACTGGCCAGTTGTGGTTGGAAACATAATTCTAACTACTCAAGAAGGTAGAAGTAGAAGTATAGTTCCAGGTCAGATGGGACAAAGTTAGCATTAGTCACTAGCTGAAAAAAACAGTAAAAAAGGACTGGAAGCCAAGCAAAAAAGCTAAAGAATAGCATCTAGGATCTGAGTTTAAGCCCAAATACTGACACAAAAAGAGGAAGGAAGGAAAGAAGGAAGGAAGGTAGGAAGGGAGGGAGGGAGGAAGGAAGGAAAGATAGGAAAGAAGGGAGGAAGGAAGGGAAGGGAAGGAAGGAAGGGAAGGGAAGGGAGGGAAGGGAAGGGAAGGAAGGAAGGGAAGGGAAGGGAAGGGAAGGGAGGGAAGGGAAGGGAAGGGAAGGGAAAGGAAGGAAGGAAGGAAGGAAAGAAAGGACTGGGGTGTGGGACAGGAAATGGAGTGTTTTCCTAGCACAGAGTACAATCTCCAGTACTGAGCCAGAAGCTAGTGGCTCATACCTTTAATTCTAGCTACTCAAGAGGCTAAATTCTGAGGATCTCAGTTTGAAGCCAGCCTGGGCAGGAAAGTCCAGGAGACTCTGATCTCCAATAAACCACTCAAAAAAGCCGGAAGTGGGAAGTGACCCACTTGGTAGGGAGGGAGTGGTGGTGGTGGTAGAGAATTCCTGCATCCCCAAACAAAAGCATAACCTAGGAAAGGACTCAAGTACACACAGGGGATAGAGCAAGAAGGCAGCTAACTTTGTCAGGAAGAGAGCCTGCTCTAGAAATTGAATAGGCAAAAACCTTCATGTTGAACATTTAGCCTGCAGGATAGCGAGAGAAAACTTAAACCACAGGGCTGAGAAGGTGGCTCAGTGGTAGAGCGCTTGCCTTGCATGCCTGAGGCCCTGGGTTCCATTCCTCAGCACCACATAAGCAAAAAGAAAAAAGCCGGAAGTGGCGCTGTGGCTCAAGTGGTAGAGCGCTAGCCTTGAGCTGAAGAGCTGAAGGACAGTGCCCAGGCCCAGAGTTCAGGCCCCATGACCGGACCCAAAAAAAAAAAAAAAAAAAGAAAACTTAAACCACAGTCTATGGTATTTCGTCAAGGCAACATGGGCTGGCCAAGAATAAGAGACCATGCAGATATGGAGGAGAGCACACCAGACAGGCTGGGGAGGTGGGGAACAGACTGGAAGCAGGGGGGGGGGGGATGAGGATGCATATGAGCAGCCACATGATGACCTTGCCTTTCACTGTGAGTTCAAAGGAAAGATTGGTACCAAGTTTGGAGGGTGGAGTGAAAGGCTTCCATGGGACCGGCATTTCTGTAATATTTGACTTTTGTGTAACCACGAACATGTGTGACTTTTGTAATCAGGAAAAAAGATGTCAGAACACTTAGGAGACGACACAAGACACAAACAAGTACAAGCTGTGCCCTTTAATGCACACACGTGGGTGCAGAAGAAGGGGGTGCAGAAGGAGAGGAATAAAGGGGTAGAGAGGATGGATTAAAGCTGATTTGTAGTGCCAACTCAGAGCTGGGTTCTGATGGCTTGTGTCTGTAAGCCTAGCTACTCAAAAGACAGATCTTTAAGGACTGTGGTTTGAAGCCAGCCTGGGCAGAAAAGTCCAGGAGACTCCATTTTAATCAGCAAAATGCTGGGCTGGAGAGATGCTCCATTGGGAGAGCACCAGACATGCAAACCAAATGGAGACCAGTTCTTGAGCTCAAACCTTGGTACTGGCAAAAAAAAAAAAAAAAATTACTCTCAGAGCCAGGAGCCAGTAGCTCACACCTGTAATCCTAGCTACTCAGGAGGCTGAGATCTGAGGATCTTGCTTCAAAGCCAGCCCAGGCAGGAAAGTCTTATCTCCAGTTAACCACTAGAAAACCAGAAGTAGCACTGTGGCTCAAGAGGTAGAGTGCTCACCTTGAGCTGAAGAGCTCAGGGACAACACCCAGGCCCTGAGTTCAAAGCCCAGGACCAACAACAACAACAAAAACTTACTTACGCTCTTTGTTTGTTCCTCTTTTGTTGTACAACTGAATTTTATTTTATTTTATTCACCCCACCCACCCTTACAACTGAATTTTAAAGGTGGGAAAGGTGTCTTTAAAACAGAGCAGGAGGGGCTGGGAAGGTGGCTCAGTGGTAGAGCGCTTGCCTTGCATGCCTGAGGCCCTGGGTTCGATTCCTCAGCACCACATAAGCAAAAAGAAAAAAGCCAGAAGTGGCACTGTGGCTCAAGTGGTAGAGCACTAACCTTGAGCTGAAGAGCTGAGGGACAGCGCCCAGGCCCAGAGTTCAGGCACCACAACCAGACACCCCCCCCCCCCCCCCAAAAAAAAAAAAAACAGAGCAGGAGAGCAAGTAGTGGAAGCTTGCTATTACATGTAATAGTGGAACAACAAAAGTGTGCTGTATAGAAACCATTCTTACCTCAGGGTTGTTTAAATTTAGGAAGTGTTAGTATCTTGAGCTCCTTGTATATATTGGATATTAGGCCTTTGTCTGATGTTTTGCTGGTAACGATCTTTTCCCAGTAGGTTGGCTGTCTTTCTAGTTTAGTAACTATGTCCTTAGCTGTGCAGAAACTTTTTTTTTGAGGGGGGGGGGCCAGGCATGAGGTCTGAACTCTGGGCCTGGGAGCTGTCCCTCAGCTCTTCAGCTCAAGGCTAGAGCTTTACCACTTGAGACACAACACCACTTCCGGCTTTTTTCTTTTTGCTTATGTGGTGCTGAGGAATCAAACCCAGGGCCTCATGCATGCAAGGCAAGCGCTCTACCACTGAGCCACCTTCCTAGCCCATGTGCAGAAACTTTTTATTTAATGTAGTCTCATTTGTCGAGTCTCTCTCCTATCTGTTGTGCTCCTGGGACTCTATTCAGGAAGGTCCTACCTGTAATTATAAGTTCAATGTCCCCCCTACTCTCTCTTACCGTAGTTTTAGAGTTTCAGGTCTGACGTTGAGGTCTTTGATCCACTTTGAGTTGCTGTTAGTGCATGGTGACAAGTAGAGTTTTCTGCATGTGGTTGCCCAGTTTTCCCAGCACCAATAGTTGAAGAGGTTCTTCTTTTCACACTGTATGTGTAAGTATGTTTTCTTTTGTTTTGTCAGTCGTGGGGCTTGAACTCTGGGCCTGAACGCGGTCCCTCAGCTCTTCAGCTCAAGGCTAGCGTTCTACCATTTGAGCCTCTGCACCACTTCCGATTTTCTGAGTGGTTTATTGGAAATAAGAGTCTCATGGACTTTCCTGCCTTGCTAGCTTTGAACCGTGATCCTCAGATCTCAGCTTCCTGAGTAGCTAGGATTACAGGCATAAGCCACTTGTGCCCAGCTAAGTATGTGGTTTTATTTCTGGGTCTTCTAATCTATTTGATTGATCTTCAGATCTACTTGTGCCAATACCAAGCTGTTTTTGTTATTATGGCTCTGTAGTAGAGTTTGAAATCTCAGGGCTGTTTATAGTTATGAAAATATAGCAAGTTTGACTGAATCTTCAAGGAAGGTTGAGCTCTCACAGGTTCTCAGAGAATCCTCTCACTGATCATTGTTTCTAGGTGTGAGAGGTCAAAGGGACTAGAAAGATTGGTGGTGTTGTGTTATCTTGTAAAAGCATTTACTATTTTCTCCCTTCTTAGCTAAAGGCAGGCAAGGTGGAGAAAGATGCAGGAATGCTCAATGCAAGCCTATATACAGTGTAAGTATGTTTCGCAGTAAGCAACAGATACATTTCCTTTTGGTGTGTGTGTGTGTATGTGTGTGTGTGTGTGTGTGTGCTCAATGCAAGCCTATATACGGTGTAAGTATGTTTCGCAGTAAGCAACAGATACATTTCCTTTTGGGTGTGTGTGTGTGTGTGTGTGTGTGTGTGTGTGTGTGTGTGTGTGTGTGTGTGTGTGTGTGTGTGTGTGTGTGTGTGTGTGCTGGGGCTTAAAATTAAGGCTTGCTCTCTTGCTTGGCTTTTGTGCTCAATGCTGGCACGCTATCATTTGAGCCACACCTCTAATTCCAGCTTTTTGGTGGTTAAATGGAGGTAAGTCTCATGGACTTTTCTGGGGTCTGGTTTGTAATCTCCATTCCAAGATCTTAGCCTCCTGAGAAGCTAAGATTACAGGCATGAACCACCAGTGTCTGGCTTGTGTTTCTTCATTGAAATTTATTCTGAAAACAAGTAGCTCAACAATCATCTGTGGTGACAGAGGAGACTTGTTATTTTGAATACACTAAGAAAGTTCAATGCTTTACGTCTCAATAACCAAGTCTTACTATAAGCAGTATTTTTGACTAGAGACCCAACACTCCGGCCGGCCCGAGGTACGGTTCTTTGCCGCTACTTGTCAGAAATCTGTCTTGAGGCCCTTTGCCAGATGGATTATTGGACCTCATCCAAGTTTAGAGTACTACTTAGACACAATCATAACCATCCAAAGAGGGTTCTTAACATTATAATGTCTGATTACCCTGATCTGCTAAGCAAAATAAACAAATTAATAGATATGTGAAGAGAAGAACTGCTGGTGAGACACTAAATCACTAATCACGTGTCCTTGATGACTGTTCACTTTTGAAAAGTTGTTTTGCTTTTGTTTTTTGTCTTTTTTGGTACTGGGGATCAAACCTAGGACGTTGAACTTGCTATTTGCCACTGAGCTTAATCTGTCAGCCCCTTGCTGACTTTTGAAAGGAAGAGGGCCACGTGACTATACTGTGCCTTGTATTTCCTCGCCTTTAGTATCATCTTACATTGGCATAGCCCTTGTGTTCCAGGTTTCATTTTTATTTTTATTTATTTATTTATTTATTTTGTCAGTCATGGGGCTTGAACTCTGGACTTAGGCGCTGTCCCTCAGCTCTTCAGCTCAAAGTGAGTGCTCTACCACTTGAGCTACAGCGCCATTTCCGGTTTTCTTGTGGTTTATTGGAGATAGGAGTCTCACGGTCTCTCCTGCCCAGGCTGGCTTTGAACCACGATTCTCAGATCTCAGCCTCCTGAGTAGCTAGGATTACAGGTGTGAGCCACCAGCACCCGGCTTTATTTTTATTTTTTTGCCAGTCCTGGGACTTGAACTCAGGGTCTGAGCACTGTCCCTGAGTTTCTTCTGAGTAGTTTATTGGAGATCAGAATTTCAAGGCCTTTCCTGCCCTAGTTGGCTTTACACCATGATCCTCAAATCTCATCCTCCTGAGTAGCTAGGATTACAAGCATGAGCTAGCAGTGCCGGCTCATTTGTATTTTTTGCTGATGGATACAGAACATTCTTAGAGAAAACCCATTAAAACATATTAATTGAGCACTAAATGTATTAAATAATACTGCCAAGGACATCCTGTATATCAGCCCAACAAAACTCCCAGGTAAAGGCATCAAGAAGTGCATTTCACACTTGATGAAATGCAATTTGCCTGATGGGGGCATCTTGACTTCCAGGAGGCTATTCTGCAGCTGAAGCCTGAACCAACCACACCTGCAATCTTTCAGGCCAGCGACGGGAAGCAGGGGGTTAAGCTACGGCTGGCCCGAGGCTCTGTTTACTCACAGGCAGTGGAGCCTGAGGCCAAGAAAATTAGCTCTGCTCCATCCAATTAGGACTGTAACCCTAAGAACTCAGAAGAACCAGGTTATGTTAGGACGGATTGCATTCTCCAATGCAACTGTATGAGTTCCAAAGAATTTCTGAGTATTTGCTGGTTCTGGGGCTTGAACTCAAGGCTTTGTGCTCTCTCATGTAGCTTTTTCTCTTCCAGGATAGTGCTCTACAATTTCAGCCACAATTCCACTTCTAGTTTTTGGCTGGTCAATTGGAGTCGCTAGTACTTTCCTAACCTGGCTGACTTCCAACTGTGATTCCCAGATCTCAGCCTTCTGAGTAGATGAGTGTACAGGACTGAGTCACCAGTTTCTGGCAGAGCAACACATTTTTTCAACTGAACATGTTATTAACTCTGTCGGAAGAATTGAGGCCAAACTTAGAATGTGTCATTGGGCTAATTTTATTCTGTAAATAATAGAATAACGGTTTAGTTTTTGTTTAGTTTTTTTTTTTTTTAACATCTACAACCCTTTTCCTGCCTTCCAAAAATTTCCTTTTTATCCTCCTTTCTTGGTCACTACTGACTTTATCCCTGATGAATGAGATTTCCTGCTAATATTGAGATATATAAGTTGTATTAACTTGTAAAAGCTATTCTCACTTTTTTTGGGGGGGGGGTCCGGTTGTGGGGCCTGAATTCTGGGCCTGGGCGCTGTCCCTCAGCTCTTCAGCTCAAGGCTAGAGCTCTACCACTTGAGCCACAGCGCCACTTCCGGCTTTTTTCATTTTGCTTATGTGGTGCTGAGGAATCGAACCTAGGGCCTCAGGCATGCAAGGCAAGCGCTCTACCACTGAGCCACCTTCCCAGCCCCTATTCTCACTTTTATAAAGGGGACAAAGACAAAACACACACAAATTGACTCAAATGACAACTGGTGTTTTAGTTAAAATTCATTCCACCAAACTGAGTTTGAAGGAAGGCATTAAAACAAAATACATTGAATATGGAAAGAGTTAAAATTAAAAAAGAAAAAAAAAGCCAAAAGTGGTGACTCACATCTAGCTACTCAGGGGTTGAGATCTGAGGATTGCAGTCCAAAGCCAGCCTGGACAGGAAAGTCTATGAGACTCTTATGTCCACTTAACCACCACAAAACTGGAAGTGGAGTTGTGGTTCAAAGTGGTAAAGCATTATTAGCCTTGAGCAAAAGAGCTCAAGGACAGCTCCCAAACCCTACATTGGTTCGTGACTGTAACCCTAGCTCCTCAGGAGGCTGAGATCTAAAGATCAAAGTTCAAAGCCAGCCCTGGCAGGAATGTCCATGAAACTGTCCAATAAACTACTCAGAAAAAGCCAAAAGTGGCACTGCGGCTCAAGTGGTAGAGCACTAACCTTGAGCACAGAGAGAGAGGCTCAGGGACAGAGCCCATGCCCTGAGCTCAAGCCCTAGGATGGGAAGGGAAAAAAAAAAAAGTAAAAATATCCTGGAGGCTTTGAAATGCAAATCTAGTGTGGGGGGGGGGGGTGGGGTGGCACTTGGTCCTGCTGAGGTGAGAGTATAAAGTTAGTGCCCTGAGGTTTCCTTTTCCCCTTCTGTTCTAGGCATTCTTCAATACAAAAACCGATTCCTTCCTTCCCACAGACCACAAATAATCTGCGTTGTCCTCACCTAGATGCAAGCACAGTGGTCACAGAAATAGAAAAATGTAGTGAAAATAAAGATCAGGACCGCACAGGAGCCTGATACACCGGGGTTCTGGCAGCCTGAGAATCTGCGTTTGAAATGAAAATCTGCATTTGAAATGCCACTCTGGAAAGAAAAGTCACCTCTGCCCAGAGGGCGCCTGCAGCCTCCTTTTCCCGTTGATCTGTTGAATGTCACTCTCCACAGTGACTCAGACTCAAACAACCAAGTCAGGGCTTTCTCATTTCTGAGTAAGGGAGAATGAGTTAAGATGGTCAGGCATTTAACATTTAGCAAGGGAAAAGAATTGCATTACCTTGGGTGGACAGGCCTTTCAGGACCATCAACAGACTAGCAAAGAGTTATAACGCTAAGGACCAGCACTGAGACACATCCAAAAACTTGCCCCTAATACCAAAGAATGAAGGAAAATCCTAGCTGCAGGCAGATTTTTATAAAGATCTTTTGGGATTGCTGACAGAACACCAGCCATCCTCTGCTTAGTTGAGTTGGGGGAACCCTGGTGCCTCACCTGTCAGCACCCCTCAATAGGGGGGTGACTGCCTAACCCCAGGTTTCCCATCTGTAAAATAGGGACCGTTCATATCCCTCTGGTCTGCGGTGAGGAGTGATCCCATTATGTGTGTATGTGAGCTTTTTCACTCAAGGTTAGCACTCTACCTCTAGCATTACACCTTTACTTTTGCCCTTTTGGTGGTTAAATTGGCAATAAGAGACTCCTATCACAAACTTTCCAGCTTGGGCTGGCTTTGAACTGTGATCCTCAGATCTCAGCCTTCTGAATAGCTAGGATTACAGGTGTGAGCTACTGTTGGCTGGCTTTAATGCCATTTCTAGAAACGGGAAGCTGGTAACACAGAATCCCTAAAGCCTGGCAGGACTTGGTATGGAGGCTGGAAGGTGTAGAGGTGTGGCTGTGTGTGGGTTAATTCTCAAGCTCAGATGAACATGTCTTTAATTGAATGTCCTGCCTGCTCTGAGGATAACTCAACAGCACTCTGTTCTTAGGTAGTTTATCTCCAGGGTGTGGCAGGCACTAGGCTGACATAATCTCTGCTGTATCCTGGGGAAGAGGAGATGAGTGATTTAATCACTGCCGCCAAGAAGATGAAGGGTTTCATGAGAATGGTGCCAGGATGTTGCCCCTACAGCTGGTGCCAGAGTCAGGAGGCCTCAGTAGACCCGAAGAAGCTGTGTTGAAGTCTTGGCAATGTACCTGGAGGAGGTCCCCATCCAGGCCGTGCCTCATTTCCAAGGGCTGAACTTGTGTGGTTCCTTTTAGAGAGTTTTCATTTCTTTTTGGTTGGTTGTGGGGCCTGAACTCTGGGCCTGGGCACTGTCCCTGAGCTCTTTTGCTCAAGGCTAGCGCTCTGCCACTTGGAATCACAGCACCATTGCCAGTCTTCTGATGGTTAATTGGAGATAAGAGTCTCGCTGACTTTCCTGCTCACACTGGCTTTCAACCATGATCCTCAGATCTCAGCCTCCTGAGTAGCTAGGATTACAGGCATGAGCCACCAGCACCTGGTGAAAGTTTTCATTTCTTTCTACTGCCAGGGTTAACATCCACATGGTTCAGTTGCACAGATCTGAGCTCACTCCCCTCAGCCTTTCTGCTGGGCTGGCCAGCACTTTCCTGGGAGGCATTCTGAAAAGGCTGAGCTTCACAGGCTCCAGGTGGCCTGAGCTTGTAGTAGCTAACCTAGACAAGGCCTGAGGCTACACCATGGAAAGGGGCAAGGCACCTATTTGAGCATGAGGGAAGGTCAGTGGATGAAGGACTTAGCACAAGTGCTTATCACTGAGACAGTTACAAGACCTCCCTTCTTCAAACCTCACACTCTGGGAAGGCCATGCATGTTGCCCTCCCCTTGGCAAGTGGTCCCCAGTGGCTGTCTACCGTCTTTCCATCCCACTGTTGTTCTGGTGATACAGCTGCTAGCGGGAGTGAATGGGTATGGATAGAGAGCAAGGAGGCTGATGGGAAAGACAAAAGCAGTGGAAACACCAGTGTTAGAGCATATTAGACCTTGCCAGAAAACCACACCGACATCCAGGTACAAAGAACAAAGAAAAGGTTTATTGTCAGTAAAGGGACCAGCAAGACCCCTTCTCACAAGAGAGGAGGTTGAAGCAGCACCGGCTATTGTCTGAGGTGGCCTATATAGCCTGCTGAGGCTAGGAGGGGCTACAAGGGGGTAGGAGGTGGAGACCCCCAGTGTGGACGTGAGGGCCAGGAGCTACATCATGGTGGACTAGGATTGATGGCTGCTGCCCAGGTAGTAAGTAGATAAGGGGCCCTGCAGCTGCCCAGAGCTAAGGTCACTCTAAGGGGCTCTCGTTGCCTTATATGGTGGTAGCTGCCCCAGAGGAGTGCCATCCCAAGGTAAAGGGGGGTTGGAGGCTGATTTTTTTGTTTTGGGTCGGTCATAGGACCTGAACTCTGGGCCTGGGCGCTTTCCCTCAGCTCTTCAGCTCAAGGTGAGTGCTTTACCACTTGAGCCACAGCACCACTTCTGGCTTTTTCTGCTTATGTGGTGCTGAGGAATCGAACCCAGGACCTCCTGCATGCAAGGCAGGGTTAACATCCACGTGATTCTGTTGCACAGATCTGAGCTTACTCCCCTCAGCCTTTCTGCTGGGCTGGCCAGCACTTTCCTGGGCGGCATGCTGAAAAGGCTGAGCTTCACAGGCTCTACCACTGAGCCACCTTCCCAGCCTGGAGGCTGATTATTTACTGCCTTTACTATATGGGCCTAGTGTTGCCTAGGAAAGGAGCGTGCTAAGCTGTGGGAAGGGAGCGCACTGGGCTGTCAGTCACCACTGCTCCTTGATGACTCATTCCCGCGCTTTGGATACATGTGTTACATTGGACAATACTTCTCAAACGTTTACCATGCTCACAGATAGCCTGGAGTTCATGTAGTTAAGATCTAGATTGACTGAGCCAGTCTGAGATTGTGCATGGCCAACCAGCTCCCGACACTACTGCTAGCGTGGTTTAGAACAGCAAGGTTTTTAGGATGTCCTGCTTGCATCACAGCAGACCCTGACTAATAATGATTTAAATAAGGCAGAGGCTTCTTTCTTCTTTATCCCACCTGGGTCCCAACACTGCCGGGAGCCAAGGCAGCTTCTGTGTGTACCCCATCCATAGTTGCTCTGGACACATTTCTAACCTATAGTTGAGGCAGCAGCAATGGGGACAGTGGATGGCAGAGCCTTTCCTGCGAGGACCACATTCAAATGCAGTTCCAGCATTGGCAGTACTGTGACGAGCAGAGATGCCTTCCAAAAGCAAATCCAGCTCCTTTCCCACTCAATCAGATGGCCAGTCAGCCCCAAATAAGGCTGGGAAATGATTTATTTCATACATATTGTATTTTTTTTAATTTTAGGAAAGGATTTTATTTATACCTTTTCATTCTTCCATACACATCTTATTCTATACTTCAAGTGCCCACTGCAAAGTCTACTAACAAAGAGAATATTAAGGAAAGTTAGCAGTATTTCTTAAGAGCTGGGAGATATAAATACTGTGTCATTATTGATCTGCCAGCCACAGTACCATAAATAATCTGTGGTTTCTTTCTCACATGCACACATGCCACCAAAAACCCCCAAAATATAATACAAACCCCCAAACCTACATGACAGGCACTACTACCATATAGTGGTATTCTCATTGTCAACATTGTTCACCATTCTGCAGCCAAGAGGAAGGAGTCAAATTCAGACACTCCAAGGGCTGGAATTTTTTTTTTTTTGCCAGTCCTGGGGCTTGACCTCAGGGCCTGGGCACTGTCCCCGAGTTTCTTTTTCTCAAGGCTAGCACTCTACCACTTGAGCCACAGCCACTTCTGGCTTTTTCTGTGTGTGTGGTATTGAGGAATCAAACCCAGGGCTTCATGAATGCTAGGCAAGCATTCTACCACTGAGTCACCTTCCCAGCCCGGGGCTGGAATCTTAACAGAAAAACAGCACATAAGGGTGGCGGCTGCCATCAGGGCCCCTGAGCCGTGTAAAGGTGGTGAATGTGACTCAGAAGTGACACTTTCCAGTACTGACACTACATAAAGAGCCTCATGATTTCCAAATACTGGGACAGTGTATGTGCAGTGTATTTTCCAGAGGAAAAAAAGAGGAGCCAGACATGGTAATGTCTGTCTGTAATCCCAGCACTTGCTTGGCTGAGGCAAGAACTGCAAGCTTGAGGTCAGCCTGGTGAGACCATCTCAAAACAATCCCCAGAAAACCAAATCCTAAAGGCACGGATGGCGTAGCCCCAGAAAACCAAATGCAAAAGGTTTGGATGGAATAGATTAGAGATAGAGCTAAGGTTGTAGGTTTAATCCCAAGGTCAGGAAAAAAAAAACGTAAGTGATATGCTTCATTCCAAATTAAACTTGCATTGAGGAATGGTTTGAGTTCTCCTGTGTGTGTGTGTGTGTGTGTGAGTTCTCCTGTGTGTGTGTGGGGGGGGGGCAGTGCCAGTACAGGGCTTGAACTCAGGGCCTGGGTACTGTGCCTTAGTTCTTTCCACTCAATGCTAGTACTCTGAGTCACGCCTCCACTTCCACTTTTTTGGTGGCTAACTGGAGATAAGTCTTTCCTGCCTAGGCTGGCTTTGAACCACAATCCTCAGTTCTCCTGAGTAGCAAGATTACAGATGTGAGCCACCAGTGCCTGGCTGATCTTGCTTTAGCCTGTCTCTGCCTCCAGGAGACACCAGCCCTGAATGCTTGTGACCTAGACCCTAGAGCCACAGCTGGCTAGAACCAGAGGGGACCATTTTGTGTCACAGCTGCACGTCAAGAGGACATTTGAAAACTTGTTTCCAGAGGTTTGTTCTTTGTTTCCCTTCTTTTCATGAAAGGGGCTTTTTGTTTGCACTGCCTTTGTTTGGGGATTCAGTTAATAAAAGGACCATTTTATTGGAATGAATTACTGACGCAGGCGCTGCCAGCAATCTCGGCATGAGGACAGTAACCTGGCCCTCACTTAGCCAGGTGAATGGAAGCCACTGTGGGGCGTTGGTCTCAAGGGCACTCTGGAGTTTGCTTACTGGTTAATGTAGAAACCAGGGGAGACACAGAAAGTACCCGAGATTTATAGCACATAAAACTTTCCTTTACACATTAAAAAAAAAAAAAAAAAAGCTAAAGTGTTGGAGCCTGCTAGTCAGAAGTTATAAAGAATGGAATCTATTAGGAAGCGACTAAAAGAACGGGGGTTACTAATGATTTCAAACTCCACTTTAGGAGCCTTTTTTTTTTTTTTGTTGGTCATGGGGCTTGAACTCTGGACCTGGGTGCTGTCCCTGAGCTCTTCAGCTCAAGGCTAGCGCTCTACCACTTGAGCCACAGCGCCACTTCTGGTTTTCCAGTGGTTCATTGAAGATAAGAGTCTCACCAACTTTCCTGCCCAGGCTGGCTTTGAACTGTGATCCTGAGATCTCAGCTTCCTAAGTAGCTGAGATTACAGGCATGAGCTACCACAGCCTGGCCTTTAGGAGCCTTTGAGAAGGCCAGTCCCTTCTGAGGAACCAACTGCATACAAGTGGGGGGGGGGAATTTTTGCTGGTGGCTTATACTCATAATCCTAGCTACTCAGGAGGCTGAGATTGGGGATCAAGATTTGAAGCCAGACCCAGCAGGGAAATCTGTGAGACTCCTATCTCCAATTACCAGCAAGAAGCTAGAAATGGAGGTAGGCTCAAGTAGTAGAGTGCTAGCCTTGAGTGAAAAAGTTAAGGGAGGGGCTGGGAAGGTGGCTCAGTGGTAGAACGCTTGCCTTGCATGCATGAGGCCTTGGGTTCGATTCCTCAGCACCACATAAGCAAAAAGAAAAAAGCCAGAAGTGGCGCTGTGGCTCAAGTGGTAGAGTGCTAGCCTTGAGCTGAAGAGCTGAGGGACAGTGCCCAGGCCCAGAGTTCAGGCCCCACGACCAGACCCAAAAAAAAAAAAAAAAAAAAAGTTAAGGGATAGTTCCCAAGTCCTGAATTTTCAAGTCCCAGTACTAGTGTCACACACACATATGTGTGCACTAGTTCCTCCACTTCAACCACTGTTTTATTCACATAGGTTCTGTACTTCTTCCTATATGATACATTATTTACACATTACTTTTCTCTCTCCTATCTGGCTGTGTTCACAAACAGCAGGCAAGGCAGGCAGCAGGTATAGGATCGATACTAGCGACTACATTAGTGAAAGCTGAAAGAAATGGGAAAATAACATAGGTAGGGAAAAAATTGCTTTTATAAAAAGGCAAAATTCACCATTGTCTTCTGATTTTCCAAACTTGGCCTATGATAAACTGGAATGAAAAGGAATGGCCAAGAAGCTGGCTGGAGGTCAGTTCCTCATTCAGTGACTATGGCTTCTTCCTTTCCTATGGGTGACAATACTTCTCACAGTGTTTATGAGTTGTTCAGCAGGCAAAGAGCCACTTTCACTGGCTAGAGGGTAGTACCTGCAGAATGATGTAGAGTGAAGGGTAGGCGTCCATCTTTTTCCAGTCTCATGTAATCCTTCAAGCTGGGGTTTAGGAGGGCCAAAAAGATGCCCAGAGTTTCACTGAGTCTTATAGAGGGGCGTTTGTTAGTTGGAATGCCAAACATTTCTTTTCCCTTGAAAAAAATATTCTTGTAGAAAGGCTGTGAGATACTTGCCAGTTCCTATTTAAAGGAAGGACAAGGAATTGTCTTCCTCTGCACCTGACTTTGAGACTTTAAGTTCCAGAAAGAAAACCATTATCTAAAAAAGTGCATTCAACCAGTACTTTCCCAGACACACCCCCTCCTCCCTGTAGACAAACACAGGAAATACAGCTTGTCACTGAAATGAATGGGAAAGCCAAGACTTTTCCATCTCAATGAAATACATATTCTATTTTATTTGGCAGAGATTAGATGGAGGGTTTGGACTCAGGGGCCTCAAGCTCACTTGGCTTGCTTGCTAGCCTGGCACTCGACCACTTGATCCATGCTTTCAGCCTGGCATTTTGCTGGCTAATTGGAGATGAGGTCTTAGAACTTTCTGCCCCGGCTGGCTTTGAACCTCAACCTTCCAGAACTTCTCCACCTTTGGAGTAGCTAGAACCACAGGTAAGAGCCACCGGTGCTGAGCTTAAGTCTCATTTTTAAACACCACCAACACTACCACTACTACCACTAAACCACCATGAAATGAAAATTAAGCAACACTTGCCTTGATTTTGTGCTGTCTTCCAAATGGTGATACTGGCAAGTTGTGAATTAGTAAATTACTAGAATTACTTTGGGTTTTACTAGATTAATTTTTATTTAAAAATCTGTAGTTTCTATGGAGAAATTTATTTTTATTGAAAATTTTATGGTATCAAGTCAAAAGTGCACCATATAATCAATCAAAACTCCAGGCCACTGGGAAAAAGTTACTATTAAGGATATGTTCTTTTATTTTTTTTCTTATTATTTATTCATAAGAAACAAACCAAAAGCCCCCACAATCTACACACTTTTACTGTTTTCCAGACCTGCAAGATTGTAAAATGTACAGAGCACTTGTCAAATAAGTACTGAAAATGAAAACAGGAAGGGAGAAATCATTATTTCAGCAAATCTAAAATTAGTTTGGACCCACTGTGGTCTTTAGTGATCTGAGTTAGAGCATTCACTACTACAGTACCCGTGAAGCAAAAAGAGATTAGGACACCTCATAAAAGGTAGTGGAATAAGAAAAAGTCAATTTAATCATTTACTTTTTAGCAGGCAAGCAATTTGTAAACATTCAGTAGCGGCAGCATCCAAGTTACAAACAATTTAAAAAAGAACCAAGATTAGTGATTATAATTTTTCCTTCCCTGGCCCCAGAAGACAAAAAAAAAGAAAAAAAAAAGAAAAAAAAAAAAGAACAAGATTTGGAAATGAATGACTGAAAACACTATGGACATTGAACATTCAGTGATGTCTTCTACTACCGGCCCTTCTACGCCTCCTCTCTGTGTTTGGTCTGAAATGATGGATCTACGCTTAAAACTTCTCATCTCGCAGTAAGTGGTAGGTGAACAACTGCAATCCAGGAAGCTGTTGCTGTGCGTGCGCGTGTCACCGGCCCTGTTCAAATCCCATTTGCAAAGGGCACACTGATGTCTTGATTCAATGCTTCTTTGACTTCCGGTGGCAGCGTGTCAAAAAGGTGGTCTTCCACAACAAGCCCGCTTTTCTTGAGCAGCCGACACTGACCCAGCTGGGCTGGCAGGCGGTCCAAACAGTTCCCCTTGAGCTCCAGCTGGGTGAGCTGGGAGAGCTGACCGATTTTCTCAGGGAGAGAGGTGATGCAGTTTTGTCCCAGATTCAAAGTCCTCAACTTCACGCATTTGAACAATTGCTTTGGCAGCACGTCTACTTTATTGCCAGTGATATGCAAATGCTGCAGGTTCTGAAGCAATCCTATTTCTATGGGAATCATGGAAATGTTGTTGTAGCTGACATCTAAGCATCTGAGTTTCTGTAAACTAAACACTGCCACCGGTAAGGACTCGAGCTTGTTGTTAGAGAAATAAAGTGACTCCAGGTTTTTGACGTGGATGATGGAGGGAGGGATGGTGGCAATTTTATTATGCCACAACTTTAAACAAGTCAGTCGTTTCAAGTGCTGGAAACTGATGATCTCCTCGATTGTGCGTATGTTATTCGACTTTAAGTCCAGCTCCTGTAAATTAGAGAGGCTGAAGATGGCGTGGGGGATTCTCTCTAGCTCGCAGTTCTGGAGCTCCAGCTCGGCGACATTCATCATTTTCTTAAGGCTGTTCAGTACCAAGAGCTTCGTGCCGTCATTATGAATGACTAGCTTGGTCAGATGTGGTGCCACATCCGTGATGTTGGAGGGGACTTTGGTCAAATTACTCTTCACGTGGAGGATTTTAAGGTGCCGTAATTCCCGAAGAGATTCGAGTCCAATCATCTTATTGTTTTCGGAGTTCAAATTGCCTATCAAGTACAACTCGCGAAGGTTTTTGAGCAAATACACCCAGGCGGGAATTTCAGCCACGTCGGTGAACTTCACATGGAGGCATCGCAAGTGATCGCGCAGAAAGCTGAAAGCCGTCTGCTCCACCTTCGCGGGGCAGTGGCAGAGGTGGAGCTCTTGGAGGTTGGTCATCTGGGAAATCTTGGCGGGAATTTTAGCTTCGGGAATCAGTTCGAGCTTGAGCACATCCAGGTCTGTGAGGTCAAAGACGGCGTCGGGCACGCCCGACAGCATGAACAGATGCAGCTCCTGCTTGTCCTGCGCATTGCGGGACACATGCTGTCGGAGTTTTTCAAAGGTCCACTCGTGGTTCAAACTGATTTCCCTCAGTTTGTTCTCACTGACTTCCGAGAGGAACACCCCGAAGCGCTTCGAGTACAGCTGGTCGTACTGGTCCACCATGTGGAGAAGAAAGGCAAAATCGTTTTTGACATCAGGAATGTCACTGAAGCTGCTCTCTTCTCGAACTTTCTCGAAGGAATACTCCTTCAGAGGGATCCTGAAGAGCCAGAAGAGAGTGTAGAGGCAGATGAAACCATACACACAGATGATGGATATATAGCTGATGAGAAGCTTTTTTAACATGTAAGCCATGTTGTGGGTGCACTCAAATACCTCATAACCAGTCAGGTGCTCGACCTTTGGCTTGCACACGTGCTCGAAGCTGATGGCGTTCACAAAGTTGGCTGTGTAGCAGAGAATGAAAATGAACTTGGCAGTTTTGATAACCGTCTGGACCACATAGAGTTTATAGATCAAGTCGCTGTCCTCTACGTGAGCCCGGAACTTCCTTACTTTCTCAAACAGGGCCTTGGCCTGCTCCCCATCTTTTTTATCCAGGATGGTCATGCTGGGGACTTCGACAACAGGCTTCTCAGCGGAGAATTTGAAACCGGTTTTGTTGATCATGGGGGTGCTGGCACTGGGGCTCCCCTCGTCGCTGCTGGTGGACACGTGCTTCGGTAGGGTCTGGGCACCTGTTATCCTCTGCTTGTTCTCTTCTGAGTCTTCACAGGCCGTCTCAGATAACGCTTTTGTGGTCCAAGGAGATTCAAAGCACTTCCCCAAGATCGATACAAAATGCTCTACTTTGGAACACGTTTTGGGATATTTGAACCAAAAGTTGCTACTGACCATGAGGATTATGGTGTGTATGAGGGCCAGGTATGGGAAGTACTTAGAATACCACGGGAGGGCCAGATGGTAACACATCTGATTAATAAATACATATTGCTGAAAATCTAAGTTGGTTTTTCGGCCCGTTGGGTCTCTCTTCTCTTTCTTTGCCTCAGGACTTGGAGCTGTGGCTTCTGTGTGAGGATGCGAGGCTCTGAGAGGTACGTCGGGGGTCACCGCAGGTGTGCCAAGGGACACATCACTTGTCATCTGCCCTTCTTGCTCTCGGTGAGGGGCTACATCTGTCTTGGAGATTTCGGTGGTGACCTCAGCATTCCCTGGTGGTGTGTGTACCTTTGAATTTACAGGAGATGGCAATACTGGCAAGCAGACCACCTGATCTTTGGTAAGTTGCATGGTTCCTGCAAAGATGGCTACCATCAACATAACAACAGCCAGGTAATCCATAAACACGTCCCACCATGGTTTCAGGATTCGGTAAGTTGGCTGAATGTCATTAAGCGAAGCAACTTCTGCAAGGGTAAACATTCCTAGAAGAGCAGAAAACAAGACAGTATTTCAGACAGGCAAGTATCAAGAGTAAATGAGGAAAAGACCTCTACACCTGCTTCCAGTTTTCTCATCCAGCTCCCATTTTTTAAATTCAGGAGAAGGTATAGTAGAAAATGACCCAAAGTAACATATGTAAGGAAAATGGCTAACTTGTTTCCAGTTTCTCTCCCAGTGCAAGAGAAGAGGGGGGGAAAAAGTTAGCCTTGTAAGTAAGAGGCAATGATGTAATGGCAGCCTGGGCAATGTCTCTAGTGCTTCCTGGACCTTGAAGGGCAGAGCAGGAAGCACTCATTGACTAGACTGATTTAAAGCTAAGATTGAAGGTTTCAGGGAGGAGCTAAGGTGATTTGTATAAGCCAAAAACGAAGGGTCTGTAAGTACAGTTCAGCTTTGGGTAGTATCAATTCCACCCTGAGTCCTACCATTGACTGAAGGTATAATTCTCGAAACCTTGTATGTACAGCACCTGTATAAAATCGACGAAAATTTCCAAGGATGTTGGAAAGGTTAAATTAAGTAATGACTACAAAGCTTAGTCAACCCCCTGGCCATATATACCCATTACCTGCTTATGTTAGCACTTACTACTCTGCTGGAAGTAGCCATGGACAGTTGAAATGAAGGGGCTTCGTGTACACAGTTGGGATTTATTCACTAACTAAAGCTGGAACTGATATTTGATACCGAGCCTATGAAAAGCATATGGAGTAAGCAGAGGAGAGGAGACCCAGGTAGTCGTGAAATAATCTGTGATAAAATTCCACTAAATCAGGACTGGTGTAAGCTTTAATCTTAGTCAAGCAGTTGACCCTCCTAGCAATGGGGGAGGGGGGCTGGTAGCAGAGTCCCCGTTCACTATCAGCTGGCAGCCCGACACGTTTATACAAATGATAAGATGTCAAGGACAGTCCTTCTCGAAATAACCAAGAAATACACTCTGTTCTAGTGGCAGGTAATGGGAATGGGGTTCTGAAATTATAGGTGTATCTTCTTGAATTTGGAAAGTTTGACATCTTGAAAACCAGCATCATATTTTGCTTTCCCAAGAGGTTCTCAGATTCCAATGAATAAATCACTGTTTCTCTTTAAAAAAAAATACGGATAAAAGACAAAACAATGAACACTCAGATCTTTGGGAACACATTTATTACTGAAATGAAGGATAGGAGCTGGAGTTTAATCTGCTGATGTGAGCGGCCTTTACTGCTGTGTGGAAAGGGCTCTCGTAGTTTTCAGGAGAAAATGTTTTGACTGCCTGTCTTGGGTGACATAATAGAGTCTAGCGGAACTTGGACTCTACCCTCTGTTTTAGATTAAATTTGTTTTTTGTTTTGCTTTTAAGTGTTTGATTTTTTGGTTGGTCAAGGGGCTTGAACTCTGGGCCTGGAGGCCTGTCCCTCAGCTCTTCAGCTCAAGGCCAGCACTCTACCACTTGAGCCACAGCCCCACTTCTGGTTTTCTGGTGGTAAACTAGAGATAAGAGTCTCATGCACTTTCCTGTCCAGGCTGACTTTGAACTGTGATCCTCAGATCTCAGCGTCCTGAGTAGCTAGGATTACAGGCATGAGACACTGGCGCCCAGCTTAGATTAAATTTCTGAAAGGAAGGACCATGCATATTTTTTTTTTCTGAAACACTTCCACATAATTTGTACAACCCAAGACAGGTGAAATGATTGTTTCTTCACAAAATATTAACAATAGTTTCTTTAATCACTGATAGTAATGCTCACCTTTATAGCTTATTTTCTACATGGAATATCTCTTAAGTAAGTGGGAAAACACAAGGCTGAGAATTTCAAGTATCTAACTGATAAATTAGTTGTACTTATGCTTTGTGAAAATTATTAGAAGTCGCATTCCCAGGCTTCAGAGATTGAGTATAAAATGTATGCTATCTACTAACTATTCATTTATCAAGGAAGTAGGGACACAACAAGGATATCTCGGCATCTTTACATGGCTGTACCCACTGAACACTCTTTATCTTGTGTGTGGTTTTGCTTTCGTGACTGGCTTGAGAATAGAGACAGGAAGAAAGACTACTGGCATCAAACTAAGCAAAACTCCCAAGATAAACAACTCAACCTCATGACATTTGAGCTCTTCTGTCTCTGTATAAAATGTACAAAACACCACATTGAGTCATAATTTACAAATGACTCGACTTTGACGTCATATACACAGAAATACACCTCACACAGTTTTTTGTTGTTGTTGGTGGTGGTCATGGGGCTTGAACTGAGGGACTGGCAGCTGTCCCTGAGCTCTTTTGCTCAAGTGCTCTACCACTTTGAGCCACAGTACCACTTCTGATTTATGGTGGTTAATTGGAGATAAGAGTCTGGGGCGGGGGGGGGGGGGGGGGGGGGAAGATGGGAAGGGATGGAAAGGGGAAACAAAGGAGGAGGCTACAATGCTTGATAAGAAATGTACTCATTATCTTGCCCATGTAATTGTAACCCCTCTGTATAGTATTTTCACAATTAAAACAAACAAACAAACAAAAAAGAGTCTTTTGGACTTTCCTGCCTCTGCTGGCTTTGAACCATGATCCTCAGATCTCAGCCTCCTGAGTAGCTAGGATTACAGGTGTGTGCCGCCAAGGCCTGCATAGAAGTCTCATTTCTAATCCTGGTTTCTTCAGTTGGCTCTTGTGAAATTCACTATTTAGCCAACATGTCCCATTCCCACCCCTGAATGAACACACAGGCATCTGGCAACAACAGTAATGATAGTAATAACAGTTATCATTTGCCATCTTCCTTCCAAATACTGTCTTAGTTTTGGGTTTTTTTTTTGGTCGTTTGTGGGGCTTAAACTCTGGGCCTGAGTGTTGTCCCTCAGCTCTTCAGCTCAAGGCTAGCGCTCTACCACTTGGGCTACAGCGCCACTCACAAATACTGTCTTAGAAGCTTCAAATATTATATAATCCTCTGCTGTGTGTGTGTGTGTGTGTGTGTGTGTGTGTGTGTGTGTATTGGGGCTTGAATTTAGGGCTTGGGCATACTGTCCTTTAAGTTTTTTGCTCAAGGCTAATGGTTTACCATTTAAGCCACAGGTCTACTTCTGGAATTTTGGTAGTTATCTTGAGATAAGAATATCATATACTTTCCTGCCCAAGGCAGTTTTGAACTGCGATCCTCGGATCTCAGCTGCCTCCTGAGTAGCTAGGATTACATGTGTGAGCTGTCAGTACCTGGTTCTCCTCTGTTTTTATACAGAATGCATTCTTCAAATGAACCATGAAGATTAGAGTTTTACGAATATTAGGTTTTGGGAGCTCAGAAAGTGGCTGGTTTTAAGAAATTCTATATGGTTTTACACATCCGTTGGAATTCCTAAAATCAAGAGTGTATGAATACAAAGTTCTGTTGAGGATGTGGGAAGTGCTGTTGGGAGTTAGGAATTTGCATATGTACACTGGAGCGTACACATTCCTGTTCTAGGAGCTAGCAATTACCCTGCTCAGTTTACATCAGGAGCAGAAATATATATTCCTCAAAGGCATGCACAAGAATTCTCAGAGCAACATGATTCATAACAGCCTCTAAGTGGATGCTACCCAAGTGCCTTTCAACAGCAGAATGCAACAATAAAACATCATATATTCAACAAACAGGGTCTCACAGCGATGAGAGAGGAATGATTTAGGTAGAGGAGCATGTTCAGTTCATAAGATACGACTGCACACTATCTTCTTTTTGGAATGTATGCTTTGGTTTCCATCAGAAGTTTCAAGATGAAATGGGACAGGGAGTTGCAGCACAAACAGGTGCTCTGGAGCTAACACTGGGGCAGTGGACTGGACCAAAGCCACCTCAAGGCACATCCGGGCTTTCTGAGGGCAAAGTCTCATCCCTCCCTCTACTAGCTCTCCCCACTTCTCCTTTCCTGCCCCGAGGGGCAGAGACAGCTCTCCTCAGAGTACAGAGGACTGAAGCTGGGAACAGAGTGTACACAATGTGCAAAAGCTCTGCTAGCACGTGTGTAAACAGAACATAAGAGTAGCAGTGCCTGAACCCTAACATTCCAGTAGACTCTGGGCTAAGATGGATTCACCCATCTTAGCAGGTTCTCTGAATTTACCTTGTAGACGTTAAGTGATCAGGAATGGAACCTGGAGGTTAAAATCCCACCTGAGGCCAAAACTCGCGTTCTTTCTACCAGATTGCCTTGTCTCTCTGATTTCTCACGTTTGCAATGCTTCACAGTTTTCAAACTGCTCTCCTATACAGGCTCTGCACCAATTCTCACAATAACTCGGTGATTTGGGCATTACTATTGCCGGATGGTATGAGGAAACCTGAGGCACACAAGAAGCTTGCATGACCTGCCTAATCTAAAGAGTTGAGAGCACACACAGCATCTTTCATCTCTGTAATCTTTTCTCTGACCACGTCTAGGTTGTTAGTGAAGGGATGATGGATAAGGAGACGAATTTCTCCCTGTTGCCCTTGGCTTTGAGGAGATACAGCAACAAAATTATGTAATCACAACTGCCCGTAAGGCCATCTTTTGTGACCTTCACTCAGAATTCAGGGAAATCACCAGCCCAGTTCCAGGCACCAGGGGTGTAGAGGAGAAGGGTGGGGATACAGAGATATTGTAAAGTAACGCCGTGGAGCAGCCAACTCCCTGACAGATGATAAACAATGACAAGGAAAGAAAACTGCTCTGCCTTGGTTAATGCACAGCGTAAGAGCATCCAGAACAAGGCCCCCAGTGCAAAGACTCCTTCACTGATGAGATGGGATGGAGGGTTGAGGGCAGAGAGTACCATGCTTACTGAAGAAAGGATAAGTGCAAAGGCATGAAATTATGGGGGTTGGAGGCATGGCTCAGGTGGTAGGGTACCTGCCAGTGAGTGAAAGTATTAGACAGAGTTCAAGTTTTAGATGGAAGAAAGGGAGAGGGGGAGAGGGGGAGGAAGGGGGGGGAGAGGGAAGGAAGGAAGGAAGGAAGGAAGGAAGGAAGGAAGGAAGGAAGGAAGGAAGGAAGGAAGGAAGGAAGGAAGGAGGGAGGGAGGGAGGGAGGGAGGGAAGAGGGGAAGGAGGGAAGGAAGGAACTTCATGTTAAGAGAAACTACCAATTATTCTGACCATTCCCTTTGGTAGTCTACTGTATGCACAGTACCAATACAGATACCGCTTCTTACTCACAAGCCCAAGTAATAGACATAAAAAGGCATGGATGGTAATATTTGTTACTAATTATTTATATTAATACTACGATTATGTACATTATGCTATGTGCTAGCTCAAAATTCAAGCCATTTGTCTGATTTTTAGTAAGATTGGCTAGGACAAGCTAGCTTTCTTCCTCATGATTTTTTTTTTTTTTTGGTGCCAGTACTGGGTCTTGAACCCAGGTCCTTGCATTTCCCAGTTGGCTTTTTGGCTCAAGGCTGGTGCTCTACCATTTGAGTCACACAGACTTTACTGCCCTCCTGGCTGGCCTCAAACTGTGAGCCTTAGATCTTAGCCTCTTAGCCTTAGGATTACAGGTGTGAGCCATCAGCACCTGCTGACAATTTCAATTCCTAAATTGATAGCACAGTGGATAAGTAGCTTCAGGCAGTGTTTGCTGGCTTATTTTAGTCCCCAGTTCTTGTAAGCTCATCTGCAAAGTGGGAACAAACACAAGGTTTCACTTGTGTAAGCCTGGACCTTCTTTTTTCTTGCCAATGAAATGAAGATAAACACACTTGTGACAAAGCACACACAGCTACACACTCTGGAATTGGATCAAGACACCCAGAAACTGGGTTGGGAAGGTGGCTCAGTGGTAGAGCACTTACCTTGCATGCTTGAGGCCCTGGGTTTGATTCCTCAGCACCACATAAGCAGCAGAAGAAAAAAAGATGGAAGTGGCACTGTGGCTCAAGTGGTAGAGCGCTAGCCTTGAGCTGAAGAGCTGAGGGACAGTGCCCAGGCCCAGAATTCGGGCCCCATGACCGGACCCCCCCCCACCAAAAAAAAAAAAAAAAAAGACACCCAGAAACATCTTGAGGTGGGAATATGCAGCAGAGGAAATAATGAAAGCCAGCACTTGGAATGTGGTGGTATTCAGAGGGAAACACATAAGATCATGAAAGCGCTGGGAAGGGGGAAAAATAAAATCTATGAAGAAAAAAGAAAATTAAGAAATTCAATAGATAAGCGAAAGGACTCTTAAAAGAGCCAAGTTATAATCAGCCAAATGATGCAGAAATTAAGAACAAAGAAGACTTTAAAAAAATCATTAAAGACATTTGACATATAATTTCTATTATAGTAGAACTCGCTGTTGACATTAGAAACCATCTCAGAGTTAACTGAAAATTCCTCCAAAGCCTTGGCCTTTTGAAAGTAACACAAACAAAGCCTTATTTTAGAATTCATGATAAACTGGTAAACTTTTGTCCTCTTTCAAAGGATTTAATAAAACAAATAAATGTTTTATTCTTGCTTCTAAGCATTTAGCATCTATTTGTACAACTCTTGTGAAAATGACAAATAGTCTTCAGAGAAGCAGATCTGAGAGGACATTTACTAGGAGCCCTTTACTAAGGTATCCTTAAAATTAAGTATGTGTATATGGATATTCCTTTGTTATCTAT
The DNA here is from genome assembly GCF_019054845.1 of Dipodomys spectabilis. Lineage (NCBI taxonomy): Eukaryota > Metazoa > Chordata > Mammalia > Rodentia > Heteromyidae > Dipodomys > Dipodomys spectabilis. The sequence continues at coordinate 18,062,280 of NW_024870679.1, forward strand.
CTATCTATCTATCTATCTATCTATCTATCTATCTATCTATCTATCTATCTATCTATCTATCTATCTATTATAATCCTACGGGGCTTAAACTCAGGATCTGGGCACTATCCTGAGTTTCTTTTGCTCAAGGCTAGCACTCTACCACTTGAGCCACAGTGCCACTTCTGGCTTTTTCTGTTTATGTAGTGCTGAGAAATCAAACCCAGGGCTTTGTGCATGCTAGACAAGCGCTCTACCACTAAGCCACCTTCCCAGCTCTGCTTTCCTTTTTTTTGGTGCCAGTTCTGGTTCTTGAACTCAGGGTCTTACATCCTTGCTTTTTTGCTCAAGGCTGTCACTCTACCACATAGGCCATATTTCTACTTTTGGCTTTTTACTAGTTAGTTGGTTTGTCTGCCCAGACTGGCTTCAAACCATGGATCCTCAGATCTGACTCTCAAGTGGCTAAGATTATAGGAATGAGCCCTGGAGCCCCAGCTAGTAGAGATTAATAAGACAGCCACAGCTGGAACACTGTCATTTCCAACATTTCCCGCATTTGTAACAGATGAGTGGAGTTGTAACACTGAATCACAAATGGGCAACCTACAGTTCATAAAAACTTCAACCTAACAGTGGGAAGGTAAAAAACATAGAGACAAGCATAATGTCTAATTCAGCATGCTGTGATTTAATTTTAGATAAGTTGCTTCTTGAAATTTACATGAAGGTCTTTGACTTTGGGTAAGTTTAAATATTTACTTTCTGATAAAGCATATCTGTTTAACATTGAAAGAAGGACCCAAGATAACATTTTCTGAAACACTATCGTGTATATCATGCCATGCTAAGTTATTTATTTAGGTTTCTGCTTTTTTCATTATAGAGATCCAAACTACTCATTCCATGGTTCATAGACAGAAGGACTACATATATTCACACATTCTGGGTAAACTGAGGCATGAGGTCAGTGTAACCTACTCCAGTGAAATGCTCTTTTGGTTATCTGGCATCCATTTCTGACATGTTCATTAGGAACTCCAGCCTAAAGTATCAGAGACTAGGGTCTAATCTCATAAATGATGAAAATGTACTCATCTAAAGTGTGTACTCATCTAAATTGTTTTGTTTGCGTTGCCAGCACAGGGGCTTGCTCAGGGTCTCGGCACTCTTGGCTTTTTCCTTCAAGGTAGGCACTCTATACGTTGAGCCATAGCTCTACTTCCAGATTTTTGGTATTTAACCAGAGATAAGAGTTTCACCAACTTTCTTGTCTAGGCTGGCCTCAAACTGTGATCCTCAGATCTCAGCCTGCTGAGTAGCTAGGATTATAAGCATGAGCCACCGGCACCTAGCAAATGTGGTCATTTGTACAGTGATTAAATGTTACTTTCTTTGTGTTCCTTATAGGAGCATAAGAGAATAAATAGATAATTATAGGCAAGGAGCAAATTGTACAACTTGTATGCTAATATATTAAGACTTGTGAATTGTATTAATGTCTAATGTCATGATAGACCAAAATAATTAGAGACTGAGAAACATATAAATTAAGGGTAATGATTCACTTATCAGTCATAAATGCTATTATGACTGGATTTGTAATGGTGACAATTTATCTTGGCCATCCTACACCCTACATAACCCCTTTCCACTAAGCCATCAAGCTCATTAGCCATCCACATTTCCAACAAGGCTTGGCTTGGGCAATATATTCCATGTCAGACATTTGTAGATGGTACTGTAGGATAGATATCATCTCTGCCTTCTCAGAGCTTAAAGATCTTTCCATGCTTGTCCTAAATAAACTGGAAATGATAGAACCACCAGAGTGCTTGGTATTATTTAGAATAAGCACTTCTCATATGGAAAATGACAACAAAGTATATGAATGTCAAGAAAATATAACTAAAATCAGAAATATGCCATAAAATAAGCACAGCTAGGCCTGGTAATGCACACCCATAATCTCAGCCACTAAGGAGATTAAGGCAGAAAGGATTGCACATGTAAGACTAGCCTGAGAGCGGGCGACAATGACTCTACCTGAGTGAAAAGGAGCTCAAGGACAGCACCAAAACCCAGAGTTTAAGCCCCAGGACTGGCAAAAAAAAAAAAGGACTAGTCTGTGTAGCTTGTGAAGAACTTGTCTCAAAAAGTCAGGGAGGAAGCCAGGCATGGTGGCTCACCCCTGTAATCCTAGCTACTCAGAAGTATCATGGTTCAAAGCCAGCCCAGGCAGGAAAGTCTGTGAGACTCTTATCTCCAATTAAACACCAGAAAACTGGAGTGGCACTGTGGCTCAAGTGGTAGAGTGCCAGCCTTGAGCAGAAGAGCTCAGAGACAGCGCCCAGGCCCAGAAGTCAAGCCTCACTACCAACAAAACAAACAAACAAAAAACTTGAGGAGGGCTGAAACCCAAGCTGGGATATAACATAGTGGTACAACACTTGCCTAGCATGTTCGAGACCCTGGACTCCATCACTCAATGTGAACCAAGATGCGATCTCATGGTCAGATATAAACAAGGACTTGTCAAAGGCAGGCAGGCATTATTTGTAACCCATGTGTGCTAACATGCCTGATGTCTTAGGTAAGGCTGACACATGAAAACTTAGGTCTACACTCTTTTTTAGGGAAACATCCTACCTTCAATGAGTGGATGATATGGCAGGAAGGTCCAGATAGGTTGAAAAGAGAGGAAGGGAGAAAGGGAGTCAAGGGGAGAAAGAGTGAGAAAAG